>NC_138771.1:237477314-238077314 GCF_965119305.1 Pelophylax lessonae
TGTATTTCGTACAGTTGCCTTATCCTTATTATTTTTAACCATTCTATTTGTAACCAACATTTGAGCCTATCATTTCAAGATAAGTCAAATAAATGACCTAGGCAATATAACTACAATAATACCTAGGTTTGAAAGTGTACAATGCCTTTAATGTTCTCTTTTAAACATGTGCAATATATAAGAACCCCTTTAGCCATTTTTAAAAGCCAAGATCTACAATGCCAAAAACCATGATAGCTCAAATGCAATGACCTCTGATGTATTTAAACCTACTTTTTTCCATGGCACTCTTCCATATTTGTATATATTTTTTTATTGTTACAAGTTAAGACTTGCAGAATAATTAAAATTCCTAAATAAATTTACACTTTTATCATCTCTAACAAGCAAGTTATTAAAATATATCTGTTGTCCTTAACTATCATGTATCAAAATTATTTATTACATTCCACATGAGCAAAGGAAAATAAACAACCGCACATGAAATATTTCAGTCTGAAACATATTTAGCTTCCAGTTTCTAAACTGCTAAATAAATGATGCTTCTTGTACTACAGTACATAAACAACGAAAGCTGATGTTTTGATTAGCTACAATCTGTATTCTATAATTAAAGCAGTTTCTTTATTTGTAGTAAAAATTAGGCAGTGGGTGTTAAATTGTTTTGTTACACCCCCCCCCCCCTTGTGTTGTTTGTCTTGTGGCCATACTTGCCTGGGTGTTGTCATTCTCCAGAGTATGTAAACTGTTCCATACTGTGAAAACGCACTGGAATACTGTTTAGTTCAAGTCAAACATGATGTTTGTGTAAAACAGTGGCAGTAACAGAAGTTATATAGATGTTATTCATCTTAAAGTTGAAGCATTTTTTGCTGGTTTCGGGTGAGCTTCTGCCATAATGTGCAAGTGTGGCACACTTAACTGTTTTCTCCTCCTCCTCAGTTTCAATGCCACCATCTTTTCCCACCACTTCCAGGTCCCATGACTGTTATTTGATAGCCTTCAATGATCAAACTCCTTCATTGTAGGAGACCACATTACATTGTCTCCTGGCTTTATTTCAGTGTGTGTATGTGTGTGTGTGTACATTTTTTATATATATATAATGTCTGCAAAAGCTGCCACGTTGGCAGGACAAGGGTATTCCCATGGATGGGAATGATATCACATTTTTTAAAAAACTTGCTTTAAGGGGAAAGACCGTGAGGTAAAGGAATATAGTTCTTTACCTTGTGCTATTTTACAAAACATGTACTGGGGCTAGTTTTATAGGGAGTCCTTTAGAGATTCTGAAAAGGACAGACTCGCAGTTCCATGGACTGCATTTTTCTTGTTGCCAGATAGGTCTTCAGGGCAGCCATCATAAATTAAGGCTTACAAAGCCTTAGGCCTGCACCCCCCCCCCCCAGGCCTAGCCACTGACATTCCCCAAGGCCTGCCCACTGGTTGTCCCACCAAATCCACCCATTGGCCGTCACACTGAGTCCTTCAGTGCACCCACTTTTATTTTAACACTTTTACAACTTAATATATGAAAAGTGTATTCCAAGTCATCAGTGCTTTCAAGATTTATCAGTAAGGAATTATATTTTGGGCAAAGAACAGCAAAGAGACAGCCCCATATATTCCGTTGTGCATGGAGAGGCGGAGTGCAAATTATATCATGTTGCCTTCCCCCTGCAGCCGGAACTAAGTAAGCTGCATCAGCTCACTCCGCAGCTGCCCTGCTTTAGCAATTGCTAGTTAATACAGCAGCAAAAGCTCAGTCTCGGCAGGCAGTGCAATCGTAACAGCATCATGGGTCCCATGGGCAAATTGATGCACTTGGGTCACTATCAGGTAGATGGTGACTTGTGGCACATGTAGTGTCCCGTGAAACAAAAAGTGGATGTGACTAAATTATGCTACATATTGGGTGTGGCTTTTAATCTGATTAAAAAGAACCAATTAAACACGAATAAACAAATAAACATGACAATTATCTAAAATTAAATCCACCCCCTGTACACACTATAAATTGTAAAACCCTCAACAGATTAAATAAATATACTCTGCAAATGTGCAATCAGCACAACACATATTTATAAAGTGCATCCTGTCCTGTCATATAGGTTACATATAGCAACCAAGATAATACTGTAGTATTCTCAACATTGCAAATAACATTCACTATTTATTAATTAAAGATAATGTTTATTAGTCCCTATGTAAGAATCAATGGGAATTCTACAAATTGATGGAACGGGGGCTTTTTTTTAATTTAAAATATTCTTTTTACTACTTGTTTTAATCAGCTTTTGATAGTCCTTTGCTGGATCTTTGGGTACTATTTGTTGCATTATAAAAATTCACAAGAGTGTAAAGAAACCCCCAGGAGGGACCTATTGTAAGTAGAATTGATTTGATGCAATTTAGATAGTGGGATTACATTGATTTCCACTAACAACTCTTAGTTGAGCAAACAACTTAGGGAGAGCAAGCACATAGTGGTTTCAAAGCTATCCCCTATGATGACAATTATACTTTTCAACAGTATATGTAGCATCACTCCATACTAACATAAAGCATGGCGATGGCCACAAAATGGACTGTGGGTTAAATATCAAACACTCCTCAGAACCAGATAGAATTGATTGTATTTAAAAGTGTTTAGACTTCTGTATGAAGAAAAACTATTTTTCTTATAATAATGGTTTCTTTTTTTTTTTTTTTTTTATAGCAGGAGGGGGTTACCTTGAGAGCTAAATTTGCTCCTACTGGCAAACCTTTTCATGTCAAAGGAGGAATAATCTATTTTCTGTAAATTTAGCCTGAACTATTATTATAGAAGATTCATTGAAGACCTCTTTATTTTATTGAAGGGTGATATCAGCGCACTTGAAATGTTTTTATTGTACATACATAATAACCAATATGGGATACAGTTTTCCAATATAGTACAGTTCTTTAGTACAATTCGGCCCCTTTCACACGGGCGCCTTCATTTGGCGGACTCTGCTTGCTGAGCAGGTGGATGACAAGTCCATCTTTGCTTTTTGGGGAAATCGGGGGAAAATGGACCGCCAGTCAGTTTTCATCCGATCCTATCCAATCCGATTTAACAGACAGATGGAAAATAGGACCACCATCCGTCTGAATTTTGTGGGCAGAATCAGTTCGGATAGCAATGGATGTCAGCATACATGTGTCCGCTGACATCCGCCGCTCCATAGGAAAGAGTGCAAGGTCCGATCTAGTCCACCTGAAAAACTGACAAGTGGACCTGATCTGACAGCTAATGTAAAAAGGGCCAAACTCTTTAGGAAATACATATTTTGGATCTAACTATTTTTAAGCACCAAGGAGAGCTATGTAAAAAGACTTCTAAAAAAAAAAAAAAAAAAAAAATGAAAGAAATAAATATATGCCAAAAATGAATTGCCAACATCCTATGTAGATATCTGAAATACTGAAGGGTCAGTTGGTTACGATTAGAAGGAGCTGCACATTAAAGCAAAAATGTATAGATCAGATAAATAATTAAGACGTTTGATGAAATAAGGTATAAGAGAAAAAAGATCATATAGTGGATAAGGAAAGGAACTTTCAAAATAACATTGATCTGGCTAGTAAGTCTAATATTTTTCAACTTCCTATAACAGAGCAAACTTTCCAATAAAAGTGGCAATTAGAGGGTTGAGACGAATTCAACACTGACAGGGGTGCTTACAATAATCAGATTTTATGCATTTATATAAAACCTTTATTCCAAAAGGAAAATAAACGTTTTCTGTAACTGTTTTTTAACAAAAAAAAAATAATAATAATAATAAACTTTTGATGTAACTGCTTAAACAATATGTAAACCCAACATTTTAATTTTCTGATATGTGACATAGTGGTCAGTTCTCTAGCTGTGGTGGGAACTCAGTGTGCTCTCCTCCAATGATCAGATTTGTCCTGACCGCCCCCCCCCCCCATTTTCCCCCTGCACAGCCTGTCACTGGGAAGATTAGCGTAATGCTGCTTCTCCTCCCCTAGCTCTTATGCAGCTGAGAACAGAGGGTATGTGATCACTTATAAAAAGGGAAAGGGTTTTGCCTTTCATTTCTATTTAAACTGAATGGGTTGTTTTACAAGGTGACAGTTTATAATCATGTTAGTAAGTGTTATCTGAAGTTCAGCTTTATTTGTTAGTTAAGTACATCTAAATCTGCTAGTGCATCTAACACTTCCCTCTTCCCAGACTGATAGTACTGCTGTCCAAGGGGGGATCGATTGCTAATCCATCCAGAGTGGAGCCTCTGTAAGACAGGACGTGTATTACTGGCCAGATCACCAGGTGCATATAAAGGAAAAAAGCCTAACAAAAGAGAACTAACGCAGCCACTGTGTTTAAAGATTGATGAACTAAAAACTACATTTTGTTTTTAGGTTTAGTACCACTTTAATGATTCCTGTTTTATTACTAACTATAATATGCAACATAAGGAGAATGAAAGAATTTATTTACTAAGCATTGCCCTTTTCTTTAAAGAGACACGGTAATGAGCCTTCTGTTACCTATGAGACCAGAGATGACATACAGAAAGCCCCCTCCCTTAAAACAAGGCTGATCCAAAATGTAGTTGATCCACAAGGCAGTAAGAAAATGGTGTTCATTTTTTAATTTATTTTTATCTCTGCAGGAGGTATATTTTATGTAGAGTTAACAAAGTATGTGGAAAAGAGAAATTACCTATTTTTTGTGTCAGGTGCAACAGGTAGAAGTTCCAATTTTTTAGAGGTTTATTACATGTAGCACTATCCAGGTTACATTTGTTTTGAAATACACATAGGGCTTCAATATGTGGGGCCCACAGCCAATAAACTACATCAAAGGATAGGGAAACATGTGAACAATATAAAGAAAGGATAGGAAAATCATAACTTTTAATACATTTTAGGAATTTCCACAATTAAAGTGGTTGTAAAGTCAGAAGGTTTTTTATCTTAATGCATTCCGTGGCGCATCGAGCATGCATGTGGCGAGCAGCGTGCACGTAGCATGCCGCACAAGCGCAGTAAGGGGCGGAGATGGTGCGGCATTTGAGAAAGTGTTCCCAGCAGCGTGAGTTTCTGCAAGGAGCTGGATAGGACACAGAGCAGCTGCAGCTGAGTGCGTGAGTCGCTGTGGGTGGATTGATGCAGGCACTGACAGGGTCTGTTATTTTGGGGGTAACTCTGCTGTGTATTGTGATAAGCTGATTACAGCTTAACACAAGAATTGAGTGCACTAAAGTAGTTCCTCAATTTTCTTGTTTGGAGCAAAGTTCTCCCAAAAAAGGAGTGGGGGAGCACAGCAGGAAGGGGCACAAGTGTGCCACCGTCAGTATTGGAAGATTCTAGCTGAGCATCCTGAGAGGCCAGATGCGACTGGCTGTGGCTAATCTGATCCATTACAGTTGTCAGGCATAGTGGCTACATCTAGTGCTCCTGTCTCAGCTTAGGTCACTAAGGACGATTTGGCGTCAGCTTTAGCCGACGGAGGGATAGACTGCTAGCATTATTGCTTCAGTATCACAGGGAGGGAGGAAACGTGATAGATCCTCCTCACCTGAGCCCCCCGCCCCCCCTCCTCCGTTTTAGTACAGGATTGGGCAGAGAATGTGAAAGAAGTAGCTGTAAATGGTCAAGCTGAGGATTCCACTCCTTAAGGACTTCATACAGCAGGTGTCACAGTTTGCTTTTCTGTCGGTACTGTGACAGGAAGTCAGGTGAATCTGTGGATGTAGTCACAGACAGAAGATACATTTCCACCTGGTTTGGAAAGATCACCAATTACTATAGGGTGTCGGCTGCAGAGTTAGCCAGGACAGCTTAAGGAAGTTGAAAGGCCTTCAGCTGTTTCGAATGAGGAAGTTATGGCCTCTATAATTTGTCCAAAGGAAGTTATTGATTGCTGCCTCCTGACGCCGTGTGTGCTGGGGAGAGGAGGACAGTCAGATGTGTGCCTCCTGACGCTGTGAGAGCCTGGGAGAAGGATTGCTGCCTCCTGACGCTGTGTGGGCATGGGGAGAGGAGGACAGTCAGATGTGTGCCCCCTGAAAGCTGTGTGAGCATGGGGAAGACCTCCTGAAGCGATGTGCGCTGAGGAGGGTAACAAGTGTGAAGACTACTCGAAGTGAGGTCTTGGATCGTTTCTATGTGAAAAGAAACCAATGGACATTTCCTGTGTGAAGGGGAAATTAATTAAGACTGAAGACTACTCAAGGTGAGGTCTTGGACTATTTCTATGTGGAAAGAAATAAATGCACTGTTTGCTATGTGAAGAGACAAGCAAAGGGACATGTTCAATGTGAAGAGGAAAAGGGACAAGTTCAATGGACATTTTGTTGTGTCTGCTGTAGGATCAGCAAAGTTTGCCCAACAGTAGGTTGGAGACAGACTCCGTAGGTAGGTTCCTGTATGTGAGAAGGTAGCCGCCCACAGTGGCAAGGATTTATTTTGTGTTTTATTTTATTTTGATGTTTTTGATGCTTGCACTTGTGTGAAGAAAAGAGCAAGAATAAACCAAACTGTTTTGTTTGCAACCACTTCTCGGCTATCTCCCTGTGTAACTAACCCCCCCAAGGGGTCATCCACACTCACCACCGAGCTAATCTCCCACAGTACATATGCGCAAAATTCTGTGGTTAAAGAATTGATCTGCGGAATTACCCTGTAAGACTTTACTAGCTGGTTTTCCCTTTGGAAATGCCTATTTGGGGACAATCTGAGTAAATATATCCAAAAATTTCAGGGAGGGAAGAGTGTGCTTCTACCAGTTAAGAGGAGGAGTAAACAACCTTCTTTTAAGGTGTCTAACGCTCAAGTAAACAATACTTCTAATCATAGGCAGTTTTGACGGCTCCAGCCATCTAGATCTAGAACAAAACTTCCATGGTAAGGGCAGAAGAAACCCTGGGTCCAGAGGCCTATCAAGCCTAGCTCTAAATCTACATTATGAAGGGGTGCCCCCACTCAGTCGGGTGGGGGGAAGGCTACTACAGTTCTCGGATGCCTGGGTAGAAATGATTCAGGACAGCTGGGTCTCACAGGGTTACAAACTAGAATCCTGGGTGTCTCCTCATCCTCGGTTTTTAAGGTCAAACATACCTGCAGATCCATTAAAGAGAAAATCCTTTTTTCAGGCTCTAGACCACCTGAAATCAGAAGCAATGATTACAGAGGTTCCGAACGATGAGAAATTCAGGGGCTTCCACTCAAATCTTTTTGTAGTCCCCAAACCAAATGGAGACGTGATACCTATTCTGGATCTCAAAGCCCTTAACCAGTTTTTAAACATTCGCCCTTTTCAAATGGAGTCAATTCGCTCAGTCATTGCTTCTCTGCAAGGAGGAGACTTTCTGGCATCCATAGACATCAAAGATGCATACCTAAACATGCCAGTTTTCCAGGCCCATAAGGGTCCAATCCCACAATGCCATGGCTGTAGCCTACAACAGCCATCAGAGTTGCACCAAGAATCAGTCAGCCCAGAAGGAGGTGGGTCACATCCTATCCTGGGCAGAGAAATTTGTACCATGCCTGTCGGCAGTATTTATTCCGGGAACAGAGAACTGGCAGGCTGATTTTCTGAGTTACCAGCAGATGTTTCCAGGGAATTTGTCTCTACATTCCGAGATCTTTGCATTGATTTGTCAACACTGGGGAGTTCTGGACGTTGATCTGTTGCTATCCAGGTTCAACAACAAGTTGAACAGATTTGTGTGCAGGACCAGAAATCCGCTTGCAGTCAGGGTGGATGCCTTGGTGACACCCTGGGATCAGTTCTTCCTGATCTATGCCTTTCCCCCAGTCCAGCTGTTGCCATGACTTCTGCGCAGGATTCAGGAAGAAGGGAAGCCAGTAATTCTGGTGGCTACAGCTTGGCCCAGGAGGACTTGTAAGGTTGTTGGTGGGAAGGCCGTGGGTCCTCCCACTACATCTGGACCTGCTTTCTCAGGGTCTGATATTCTACCCTGCTTTACAGGTTCTAAATTTGATGGTTTGGCTATTGCAGCCAAGATTTTGAGGGAGTGGGGTATAGAGGTCAGTGATTGCAGCGCTGCTAATAAATATATGTACTAAAATAAATAAAAGTGTTCTAAAAACTCATCTGTGTTGCTTAAATAAATCAATTAATCAAGTAATCAATAAAGTGCCAGTAGGTGCAAACTCTGTGCAAATTAGCAAAAATTACAGATATTACAATGTAAAACTCATGGGTAAAGTGCAATCTAAGTGCCTGATAAACAGTCCATAAAACAGTCCTTTTAGTAAAAAACAGGAGCTTGATGCTTATTTCTTGTTGCTTCGGGGTATCCCCCTTTGGGTATCTACTTACCACTAGGTGGTGAGATTGAAGCAGAATAAGCTGATGTTAGTATCCTTTGGCTCCTACAGGGCTGATTAGGCTGTAGGTTGGAAGCGATCCTATTTCAAAGTGCAGTGATCCCTGGTGTCCTCCTAGCTGCAGTGCTTCAACCTTGCTTCCATTCACATGTGGTGTTTGGCTTCTCTGTTCATGTATATCTGGTCCTGCAGTCTCTACCATGATAAACACCAGGAAACCAGTCTCTTGGAACATATATTACAGAGTCTGGAAGTCTTACATTTCCTGGTGTGAGGCTAATAATTAGAATATTACTTGCAGAAAAGGCCCATGTGATTTGAGATACAGTTATTAAACGTAGTGATGGACAGAGCTCTATCTGTGTATGTTTGTTAATCAATATCCCATGTCCTTGATTTTATGTGGCCCCGCCCAGTGCAGCTTCTGGACAGGACCCTAGGTCTGTAACCGTATAAATAAAATTGTTGCTCTCATTCAGTTTGATCAGCTCTAAAGAAGGGAGCGAATCTCCTGTCACTGGAGAATTGTTTTCACAATGCTTGCTATCGTCTCATGTTTGTGAGTATTACTTTGACAATTTTTAATAAATGTAATTGGTGTTGAAGGTAATGCACTAGGCATTTGCTCCCTCCTTTTGTTCCTTGTTGTGTTTTGGAGTTTCCCCGCCAAGGAGAGCAGCATCGCTAAGAATACCTTACCTTAACTATCAGAGTGAGCGCTGAGGTTTGACTGTGCTTTTGGAGTATCTATATAGTGTGTGTGTCTCTTATAAAGCAGAGTGTATCCAACACTGATTTACCCTATTATAATGTAATTTACATGGTAGAGATTTTATATAAAGGCCAGTTTCTTCATGTTAAATAGCCATAATACGTAATGGGCCGAACAGCCACTGTTTCGGTTCGCACCAAAACTCCCCAACATGGAAAAAGTTCAGACCCAAACTGCGAGCCCAATAAAGTCCATGGGACACGAACTTGAAAAATCAAAAGTCTCTATTTTGAAGGCTTATATGCAATAAAAAGGGTACGGAGGCCCGTGTACTGCTCGGGGGGACATGTATCAATGCAAAAATGTTTTAAGAAAATATTGTTTTTAAAGAAGTAGTGATTTTAATGATGCTTAAAGTGAAACAATAAAAACGAAAAAATCATTTAAATATATTGCCTGGCCTATCTCCTTAGTCTGCCTGTAAAGTGTATAGAACCTGCTGCAGCAAAACTGACATGTATAAAGAAAAAACTATGACATTTCAATTGATTTCCCCGGCTGCAAGCTTTCTTGAAAAAATAAAAACATTGCTGGCAATAGAAAAACATGAAAAAAAAAATGGTGTGGGGCCCCCAATCCATACTAGGCCCTCTGGGTCTGGTATGGATTTTAAAGGGAACCCCTTGCCAAAAAAATGGCATGGGGTCCTCGCCAAAATCTATACCAGACCCTTATCCGAGCATGCAGGAAAAGGGGGCACCCATCCTAAAGTACCTTGTCCCCATGTTGATGAGGACAAGGGCCTCTTTAAGGCCTGAGCAATGGTTGTGTGGGGTCTGCGGGCAGGGAGCTTATCATAATCTGGAAGCCCCCTTTAACCACTTCAGCCCCGGAAGATTTGGCTGCTCAAAGACCAGGCCCAATTTGCGATTCGGCACTGCGTGACTTTAACGGTCGTGCGACACTGTACCAAAAGGAAATTGACGTCCTTTTTTTCCCCACAAACAGAGCCTTCTTTTGGTGGTATTTGATCACCTGTGCGATTTTAATTTTTTGCGCTATAAACAAAAACAGAGCGACAATTTATAAAAAATAGCAATATTTTTCACATTTTTCATATGAAATTCTCAAAATAAAAATTTAAAAATCAACATTTTTTAACATTTTAGGCCGATTTGTTTTCTGCTACATATTTTTGGTAAAAAAAATCACAATAAGCATATTTTGATTGGTTTGCGCAAAATTTGTAGCGTTTACTAAGTACGGGAAAGATTTATGTCATTTTTATTGTTTTTTTTTTAACTAGTAACGGCGGCGATCTGCAATTTTTTTTTGCGGGACTGCGACATTGTGGCGGACAGATCGGACCCCTAACTGACAATTTTGACACCTTTTGGGGGTACCAGTAACATTACTACATTAATCAGTGCTATAAATATGCATTGTTACTGTAAAAATGACACTGGCAAGGAAGGGGTTAACTTTATTGGTGATCAAGGGGCTAAGTGTGTCCCTAGGGACATGATTCTAACTGTTATGGGCGTGGCTAGTGAAGTAACCACAGAGACATGCGATCCTATATAGCAGGATCGCATAGCCTCTGTGCTTACTTCAGGGAGAATGACAGACGGCTGTGCTTACATCAGCTGTCTGTCTTTCTCCCTCTCCTGTGGGAGATCGCAACTGGCCGGCGGCCATCGGAGCCGCTAGTCACACGTGCTGGCTAGACAGGGAACGGGTGGGGATGGCAGCTCGCCCCCGGTGGCGCGCGCTCGCCCCCAACAGGCTGTTTGGCAAGCGACGTAGTACTGCGTCACTTTGCCTGTAAGTGGCTGCGTGCCACAGTAAATGTACAGGAGGCAGTCGGCAAGTGGTTAACAAGGGGGCCCCTAGATCCCACCCCCCTACACTGTACCCCTACTCATTCACCAAAAATTGTTGAAAATAAATAAAAACACACACACAGTTTTTGACATTTTCTTTATAAAAAAAAAAACAATACCCCCCCCCCCCGATGGAAATCCATCATCAATCACAATGCCCGCCGCACCGCCGGACCCAAAAAAAGAAAAAATCTCCACCCGTGTTGAGGGCTAACTGCCGACTGCCTGCTCTGCCATCTGACAGTTCTTAAATAGTTAGGGGTGGGCCCCCTGGCAATGCCACTCTGTGGCACCGATCCCTTGTGATGTCACTGACCGAAGCATGCTGGGTCGGTGATGTCATATGGGGCGGTGCTACCAGGTGATGTCATCAGGTGGCCCCGTCCCTTACCTACAGACTTGTATAAAGTACTCAAAATTTCTACTTGAGTAAAAGTACAAGTACTCGATCAAAAAGTTACTTAAGTAGAAGTGGAAGTGCTCACAGAAAAAGTTACTTAAGTGGAAGTACAAAAGTATTCAACATTTTTTTTACTTAAGTATTGCAAGTAGTTTTTTCAAAAAAATTGCTACTTAAGTAGAAAAAGTAAAAAGTACCAGTAGTTTTGAAAAAAAAATTCTACTCAAGTACTGAAAGTAGAAGTAGAAGTACTGTGTTATGTAGTTATTAAAGAAAGAAGTCAAAAGTTTGAACATAATATTTGTTTTTATTACTTCAAATGATTTATTCAAATGATTAACCTAAAGGACAATCACAATTCCTTAGGCTGTAACTTTTTATAAACAAAAACAGATAAAGTCCCTCCCTTCCCCTTTTAAAGCATCCCTCCTTCTCTTCCCTGCCTGTTTTTTTTTTCTCCACAGCTTATTGGTGCACAAAATCATATATAAACCAATGTGATATACAACAATATATTCCAATAATGAAATAAAGGAAGAGTGTATGAAATCTAAGTCAATAAAAAGTTCAAAATATTGTGAATCTTCAAATATATATATCATATTCATATGTGACAAAAGATGAATATAATTTCATATCTGCTGTTAATGGGAAAGAAAGAAGTGAACCTCCCAACCAGGGCCGGCCTTAGGTGTTCAAGCGGCCTGTGCGAGCTGATCCTGTGGCGCCCCCACCAGCGCCCTGCACATTTTTTCTTGCACTTCATTTGACTTTTCTTTTTTATGATCACTACAAACTTGGCCCCCCTTACATTAGAGACCCCCCTTACATCAGAGACCCCCCCAACGGAGCCCCCCTTACA
Organism: Pelophylax lessonae; assembly: GCF_965119305.1. Lineage (NCBI taxonomy): Eukaryota > Metazoa > Chordata > Amphibia > Anura > Ranidae > Pelophylax > Pelophylax lessonae. The sequence continues at coordinate 237,489,527 of NC_138771.1, forward strand.
ACAGAAACCCCCCAACGGAGCCCCCTTACAACAGAGAGTTCAGAAACCCCCCATAGAGGCCCCACTTACATCAGAGACCGCCCACACAGATCACCCTTACAGCAGAGACCCCCCAGCCCACACAAAGAGCCCCCTTTACATCAGAGACCCCAACACAGAGCCCCCTTACATCAGAGACCATCCCCACACAAAGCCCCTTACTTTAGAGACCCCTCACACAAAGCCCCCCTTACATCAGAGACCCCAATACAGAACCCCCTTACATCAGAGACCATCCCCACAGAGCCACCCTTACATCAGAGCCCCCCATAGAGCCCCCCACAGAGCTCCCCTTACATCAGAGCCCCTCCACACAGAGCTCCCCTTACATCAGAGCCCCCCACATCAGAGCCCTCCCACACAGAGTCCCCCTTACATCAGAGACCCTCCACACAGAGCCCCCTTACAGAGACCCCCACACATCAGGGACCCCAACACAGAGCCCCCTTACATCAGAGACCATGCCCACACAAAGCCCCCTTACTTTAGAGACCCCTCACATAAAGCCCCCCTTACATCAGAGACCCCAATACAGAGCCCCCTTACATCAGAGACCATCCCCACAGAGCCACCCTTACATCAGAGCCCCCCATAGAGCCCCCCACAGAGCTCCCCTTACATCAGAGCCCCTCCACACAGAGCTCCCCTTACATCAGAGCCCCCCACATCAGAGCCCTCCCACACAGAGTCCCCCTTACATCAGAGACCCTCCACACAGAGCCCCCTTACAGAGACCCCCACACATCAGGGACCCCAACACAGAGCCCCCTTACATCAGAGACCATGCCCACACAAAGCCCCCTTACTTTAGAGACCCCTCACATAAAGCCCCCCTTACATCAGAGACCCCAATACAGAGCCCCCTTACATCAGAGACCATCCCCACAGAGCCACCCTTACATCAGAGCCCCCCACAGAGCTCCCCTTACATCAGAGCCCCCCACATCAGAGCTCTACCACACAGAGTCCCCCTTACATCAGAGACCCCCCACACAGAGCCCCCTTACATCAGAGACCCCCACACATCAGAGACCCCCACACAGAGCCTCCTTACATCAGAGACCCCCACACAGAGCCCCCTTACACCAGAGACCCCAGGCCCCCACACAGAGCCCCCTTACATCAAAGACCCCCCACACAGTGCCCCCTTACATCAGAGACCCCCCACACAAAGCCCCCTTTACATCAGAGACCCCCCACATCAGAGACCCACCACACAGAGCCCCCTTACATCAGAGACCCCCACACATCAGAGACCCCCCACACAGAGCCCCCCTTACATCAGAGACCCCCCACACAGAGCCCCCTTACATCAGAGACCCCCCACACCAAAGACCCCCCCACACAAAGCCCCCTTTACATCCGAGACCCCCACACAGAGCCCCCCCTTACATTTGATGCAGGAGAGAGTTTACTTACCTTAGTATGGAGGCTTACCACGAGAAGGGGCGGGAGGAGGAGGAGGAGAAGGGGCGGGAGGAGGGGGAGCCGACGATCTCTCCTCTGGCGTCCCTGGCCTGGAGAGGAGGGGATCTGTCAGTGGCGGGCACTCAGCCCTGCAGCTATAGAAGACACAGGCACAGCCGCACAGTGGAAGGTAAGTGGCGGTCGTGGCCTGTGTTAACTCTCTCCATGCCGCGGTCGCCGCTTACCTCCCACTGTGCTGCCTGATCATGTACGAGCTGCGATGGCCGCACGGCGCCCCTTTTGCCCATGGCGCCCTGTGCGGCCGCACAGCTCGCACACCCCAAAGGCCGGCCCTGCTCCCAACCAAGGAGAGTCACAAGCGTACATAGACATTTTTTCTGGTAAGAGGCTGATTTTGTTTTTTTCACTGAAAGTTAAGAACACAGGTTTTGCAATTTTGTTTCACTGGATCTATTTTGGATATTATTTTGCACTTACCTTCATCTGCCGGGTAAGGGGGAAATCCACAAGGTGGTGGGAGTCTGCACCTATTTGGAATAGGTCCTGTTTGATTCCTGCACCTTTGAAAATATATTCATCTTGTTTTGTCACATATTTCAAGATTCACAATATTTTGGACTTTCATTTCATACACTGTTCCATTATTGGAATATATTGTATATTGCTTTATATACGATTTAGTGCACCATATATTTAATTTATCACAGATTCATTTATTTTTGTCCTGGTTGCAGCTTTTTTACATATCAGCATCAGCAGCCAGCAGCGCACCCTTAATATTCACATTTATTTCTCCACAGCTTATTCCCTGCAGTGTGCATAAAGCAGTCATTTTTGGAAGTTACGCATTTTCTTTTCATCCTCAACTTGTTAGGGCAACTAAAAGATCTCAAAGGCCAGTAGGCCACATTCAAGCATTTCTTATGCAACAACAAAAGTGATTAGAGCAAAACATTGAGCTTAAACAAAAGCAGATCAAATATGCCCCTTTAAAGCATCCCTACCCTCTCTTCCCTGCTTGTGTTTTTTTTCTCCACAGCTTATTCCCTTCTTAAATATATTTATATGACTGCTTAATGCATACCAGTTTAAGTTAGAAATCTTGGGTTTATCCTCAAAAGTAGTTGGTTTTCAAAATTGGAACTAGTCAGTCTCGCTCTTCTAGGGCTAAAGACTAATCCTGCAATACTAAAAAGCCTCTCGCAGGCTGCTGATGCTGGAAGAGGTGTGTTTAACTTAACAGACAACTTGCACACAGCTGGAAAAGACTTGAGCAAGTCCACGTTATCTGCTGAACATGACAAGTACGCATCTAGCTGTTTGGCACTGTCTTGTGCCTTCGAACCCTGCATGCCAGAAAAGAAGTCGTCTTCATCAGATGAGCTGGACCTGTTGACCTCTGTACAGTGCAACGAGGGGTCTTCAATACTTCGTTTGATATATTCCATTCCTGAAATATAAGAGTGTGTTAGCTTAGCTAGCTGTTCATTTTATTCAATTGTATATGGTAGAAAATTAGACTATTAGTCAAAATAATGAAATCAAAGTGCTGACAACAAAGCATCTCAACTTGTCTGCATCAAGTGGTCTACTCTTCGCGCACTCCTCCTCATGAATGAGATGCATGGTTGGTTGTATGAAGTTAGGCCTAAGGGGTTTTGCAAGTAATTGCAGAGAAGTACTAAAGCAGAATACATGAAGGATCTTTGGTTATGGGGTTTCTTGCTTAAGTTTGATTTATATAGAATTATTGTGGAACTTATACAATAATAAGAGTTTCAACCCATGAAAGTAAACACAGATTTGACATGATGACATTGTCGGTAGATGATTTTAATGGAAATAATAGTGGCGACTTTATAATTCAAATAATTCCCTTAAACAAAAAGCCTTTTGCAGCATTTACAGCCTGGTGGCAGACCTTAGACAGGAAGGCTTGGCTGCCAGTGCCATGATACTGCTATGCTAAAGAGGAAGTCTCCCATACTACCACATCATTTCTCACTCTAACATCATAATGCCCTGGTATGTTTGCAATATCTTCTATGCAGGACAAGCTCATGTGTGTTTGTTTTCATATAAAAAAAAAAAAAATTAAAAGTAATCCCGCAATATTTGAGCTGTACTGCTGTGAATTTGTGATTGCACAAAAAATACACAATAATTCACCCATACTACACTATATATCTTACCCATTTTGATAGTCTCATCCTCCTGTGTCCAATTTGTCCTGAATTTTGGAAGCAGAATAGCAGCGGCCACCAGCTCTGGGTCTTCCATCATAGGGCCAAAGCGATTCTGAATGCCCACCTGCAAGGCATCCACAAGCGGCTTGCAATACTTCAGAGGCATCTTGATCCTGTTCAGCTTGATTTTCAGGAGCTTGACGGTTGGGAGCAGCCACCCCATCTGGACATTGGTTTCAGCTTGCAAAATGTTAGTTGCTTGGGCGACTGGAGACATGACAGCAGAATACTCAGACAAGAATGCGAGTTCAGCTGGATTAAACCTATGAAGAAGACAAGAACATATAAACAATAAGAAACAAAAAACAGCATTGCTACATGATTGGATGTGGTGATTATCATGCAATGAATTTGGTACATCGTTCAATGTTAACCATTCAATTAAATGTTGTACAAGTAGACAATATGGACCAGAATTGAGTTTGAACAGAAAGAGTACCATAAACCATTTTTAAACTTACATTGGAACCTTCAAATCTGTGCAGAAAACTCTCATTGTTGCCTCTCCCTTTTCTTTCACTATCCTGAGCAGTCTCTCCACAGCCATGAAGACAGAGTTCCACCTTGTTGCATTTGGTCGCACGAGCTGGAGGGAGCAAGCATCTTCCACAATTTCAGCTGCTGTTGAGGATCTTGAACACTTATTCCAAAGTGCATTGCACTTGGCAAATGTTGAGTAGTATAATTTCTTGTACGCCTCATTGGACACTGCTTTGCTGGCATCGGCAGTGGCTATTTGGTTAAGAATGTGGCATGCACACCGCTGGTGCTTCGGGAGCTGGAACTCAAAACCATCATCCTCATCCAAAAGTGAAGATACATCGACAAACTCGACCTCCTCCTCATCTTTGTCTGCTTCTTCCTCCTCCTCCTCCTCCTCCACCTCAACTAGAGCACCAGCATTTCCATCTTCACCGAAGAGTTTGAAGGCTTTAATGAAGTTGGAGCCATTGTCCGTGGTTGTTCTGACTATCTTCCCTCGAATGTCATACTCAGCATGGATATCATTAAGTGCATTTGCCAGAAGGTCGAAAGTGTGAGAGCCTCTTAATCTTTTACAGGCCAGGGCCACTGAGCACCTTTTTAAACTTTCCGGGTCCAGCCAGTGAGCTGTGACCCTAATGAAACTACGCCGCCTGGCTGACCAGCAGTCAGTGGTTGTCGCGATGTGGTCAACAGTTTGCATGGCCTCAATAATCTTGATCTTCATCTGTTTGGCAGCATCATCAATCATAGATGTGAGTGTGATTCTTGTCATTATTTTGGTATTTGGTACCAGGTCTAACACAAAATCGCGGAAAGCTGCTTGCTCTACAATGTTGAAAGGCTGAAGTCCTCGGACAACATACTTCATGATTGCCTTGTCAATGGATCTCTGAGGCATTGTGCTCCAGCTACCCATTAATGTCGGCTGCTTGATGGAAGGGGAGGGAATCGGTGTCTTCTTCTTTCGCTTTGCAGATGTGAGTTCCTCGTATCTATTCAAGTGGCAGTCATGCTTGCTCTGAAAAGAGACCAAAAAATATATTGTTTTACCTTCACAGAATTATAAAGTTTTACGTGACTGAGCAACATAGCTAGGTGAGTGTATAACCCACACTATTAATAAAAAGCAAAAATAATTCAATTAAAGTCAGTTATACTTATCCACCATAATTCTATATACAAAAAACTAAGCAAGAAACCCCCATAAGCAAAGATCCTTCATGGATTCTGCTTTAGTACTTCTCTGCATTCTTGCTGCAAAACCCTGTAGGCCTAACACTTGATACAACAAGCATGGTTCATGATGAGAAACATGAGTGCGCGAAGAAGACCACTTGAGATGCATGCAGAGCAGACAATTTGAGATGCTTTGTTTGTTGTCAGTCAGCACTCAGCACTTTGATTTCATCACCAAAAGTTTATTTTGACTAATAGTCTAATTTTCTACCATATAATTGAATAAAATTAACAGCTAGCCAACTTACTTTGCACTTTTTTTCCTGTTTTCACCTCACTCCAGTCTAAACTAGGCTAAAATATTTTTTAGGGAATTTTTCTACACATTGTCATATATAATTTTATATATAATTTTATAAATAACCTGAAATTACTGCAGTACACCAAGTTAAATCCTAGTACTAATTGGGGTGTCATAATGACAAATACCCAATAAAGAAGTACCTAGGTCCTAAAATCAATTGTAGAAAGGAAAAGGGAGGAGGAGGCATGAGGACTTTCTGGGTACACTAAGGCTACATTATGTTAAAAAATCATATAAGTTTATTTGGTCACTCTCACTCACAACAATATATTAAGAAAGTTCAGAAAGAGTAAGTAAGACACAAACAAGGTGTCTAAAAACAACACATATGAAGGAATACTCTCATGATACCACAAGGACACAGTGCCTAATGTGTAGATTTCTTGCCCAACATGTTTTGCGGTATCTTGTCCACTTCGTATAGGGGTCTTATGTTAACAGAGAGTTCCTAAACATCTAAAGAGAGAGCTAGTTGCATAATGCATTCAAATAAATCTATCAAAGAAATAGATAAGTTAGAGAAAAATAATATAACAACAATATATCAAAAAGCCACTCACCAAAAGAAGGTCAGGCATCAAGCATGCATAGCACTGCTATGCTTGACGCCTTTACATTACCTCTCTGACCTTCTTTTGGTCAGTGGCTTTTTGATTTGTTCTTATATTATTTTTCTAACTTATCTATTTCTTTGATAGATAGATTTATTTATAGCAGCAATAACATGACATCATTTATACATACATAGCTGGTGATGACATTCCTGCGAAGGAAGGTGGCCCCACGACGACGACTTAGCCAAGAAGATGGTCCAGGCCGGGCAGGAGGGGGAGGCAACCACCAAAACTGAGCGGAAACGCCTCCTAGACGGACATGGGAGTCCTATGTTGGAGTAAGAAATGGACAAATGGCAGTCAGAAAGTAACTAAGCATATTGGAAAAGTGTTACTAAATATGCATTTAATCGATTCAAAACATATATATTAAAATGTGCAGTGCTGCACAGTCTGCACTCTGCAGACATCAAACAATTGTAAAATTAAAAGGGAATAAGGGATATAAGGACCAGGACCAGGAGAGAGAGAACTTTCCTCCATATTGTAAAAATAAATAGAAAGATATGTTCATCATGATCATTATGTTTGCCTCGCATCCCTTGCTAAACAAAAGCAGGTGCAAGCAGAAAAATATATGTATATTTATATTATTTTTACACACACAGTAAAAAAGTACTGTTATATAATAATATCAGCAGACAGTCCAGTCAGCAGCACTCAGTCAGACTCAGCACACTGCAGACAAAGAGACTCACCAGGGCAGGGAAGGAAGGAGAGAGCCAAAGAGAGGTGCCTCAAAAAAAAAACTGGTCAATTAGAAAAGGAAGACCAGCAGCAGGTCACAAACAGAAAAACACACACTGTGGAAGCCACGGACGGCCCGGACGGGACCACATGGTCAGACTACCATGCTGGGCTCACTGCAAAGAAAAGAGAGTCATATAAAAGTTACATTTTTATATATAAAAGCGGACCGGTATTGTTGAGCTGAGCACTACACTAGATCTCCTGGCTGTCACTTTGTCACATGTTGGGAAATCACAGTGGCTCGGCTCCAGAAATGGCGGGTGTCCCCGTCATCCTGCCAGGGCCGCCAAGAAGTTCATCACCTAAAGCAATCTTATCTTACACACTTCAACTTGTTGCACGCACCTGACCTGACCCTAAGTCACCTAACTTATTATTTCATAACTTATTTTATTGTGATTTTATTTTCATATTTTATTTTTATATGAATTGAATTTACTGTTACTACGTTGTGGGAATAATTATTTTCAATGCATTTAGGCTTTAGCACTGTTGTTTTTTTTGATACTGTGTGGACTCGAAGTTTGGGCAGGGCACACTGGGGGCAACGATGATATTATATCGATTGCACAGGCACTTTATTCGCACAGCCAAGTTGTGTTTGTTAGTAGTTTGTTTCTTGATGCACTTTAAGCGCTGCCGCTGTAGCACCTTTGTTTGTTTCATATTTTCTTTTTATTGGAAAGATTTGGTATAGCAGCTTTTATTATACACTGCCTTTATTTTCGTATGCGCTGATTTACAAATGAATGACATTATACACATTTTTTGGAGCTTTATGCAACCTGCCATCTACTGTTCTGGCAGTGGTAATTTTTTTAAAAGTAACGAGTAACGATGCAGCACAAAAAAAAAATATCGGAGTAGAAGTATCGAAATCATCGGAAAAATCTAGTGAAGTAAAAGTAGAAGTAGGAGAAAAAAATTCTACTTTAGGAAAGTACAGATACCGCATTTCGGTACTTAAGTACAGTACTTAAGTAGTTCTACTTCGTTACTATACATCTCTGCTTACCTATTTAAGAACTGTCAGATGGTGGAGCAGGTAGTCAACGCGGAGCCTTCATCCCGGGTGAAGCTTTTTTTCTTTTTTCGGGTTTGGTGGGGCAGCGGGCATCGTAATTGACAATAGATCTACATTGGGGACATTGTTTTTTATTTTTAATAAAGAAATTATGAAAAATGTGTGTATTTTTATTTATTTTGACACTTTTATTTGGTAATTGAGTAGGGGTACAATGTACTCCTATTTATTCACATAGGGGAGAGACCTGGATCTGGGTGCCCCCTTGTTAAAGGGGGTTTTCAGATTTTGATAAGCCCCCTGCCCATTGATCCCAACAACCACCATCCAGGGTGGGGAAGAGGCTCTTGTTCCCCTTAACATCAACACAGCTTTGTGGCAGGGGGGAGCAGAGAAGAGCTAAGGGATATGAAATAGTGTATATGTTTATAATATACCCCATATTTAAAAAAAAAAAAAAAAGAGGATTGAAAAGAAGGGAATATAGGAAAACAGATACATAGTGTATAAAGCAAGTTAGCTTGTAAAAGCAGTGAGCATTTTAAAGAAGAGACCACTCTAATTGAAGGTCCTGGTAGGAAATAGGCTACTGAGTAAGTAGGAGAAGAGTTGTAAATGACAGTACTTAGTGAAGCCTGGATTTAGTAATCAATCCCCCCTTTTTGAAGTTTCAGGCTGTCTTCACACTATGAATTGTGTGTTTTTTTTTTTTTTTTAAATTTAAAGCATTTTTATTACATTTTTTCTTTAAGGATACAGTTCATTTCATTTTTCAGATGTTTCTTAAAACAGGAAAATACCACGTTCGATACAATTCAATGTAATCCAATTCCAATCGTGAAAAATAAAATTAAACACAACAAGTGTAAAACAATCCATGAAAAGTGATCTCACAAACTCCAAACTTAAAGTGGGAAGTGAAAAAGGGAAAAAAAAAAAAAAAGAAAAAAGGGAAAGAGAGGATAATTCCCCAATATACTTTGATAAAAAAAAAAAGTGTAAATATTTTTAGTGATATGCGTTGTATGTGGCTAATATTGTGAAATCTTTTGGTGTGTAATTTTAGATCCATTATATTTGTGAAGTGGAGAAAAAACAGCCCCAAGGAGAAAATTTTTCTTGTTTTTTCCAAAAAAAAAAAAAGAAAAAAAAAAAACATCTGAACCAAATAGAGCTGTTGTTGTCAGGACAATCACAAGTTTCATTTAACTTTATAGAGGAAAAAAAAAAAAAAAGAGTATATGACAGATTTTATGTATCATTCCTTCTACCTCTCCGTACGTATCCGATTTGTCCCCCCCTGGGGGGCTCCACCTACAGACCGATCGAAAGAGGGAAGAAAAAAGGAAAAGAAAGAGAGAGAGAAGGGAGAGGAGGAAAAAAAAAAAAAAGGGGGAAAAAGATAAGGAAAAAAACCCCCATTGACTCCGGCAGAGTCAGGGGGATCTAGAGGCTCATTCCTTATACACATAAGGGAGATATCCCTAGAATTACAGATTTAGCTGTATATACTCATCGGAGCTTGTGAATTGTAACCATGGTGACCAGCATATTCGGGTTTGCTCCTCAGAATTGTTTAATGCTGCGGTTAAGAGTTCCATGCAATGTATTTCATTTACTCTTGCAGTCCACATTTGTCGCGTAGGGGGACATGTCTGTCTCCACATTGTTGGAATGCAGGCTTTCGCAGCATTGAGTAAGTGGGCTATCAGAGACTTCCTATATTTCCTAATTGATCCCCTCGTAAGATGAAATAGGCACAGTGCTGGGTCCTCCTTAATCACCAGAGCGACCTCCCTCCAAAAATCCCTCAGAGAGGGACATGTCCAAAAAATATGCATCATTGTGTCTCCCTCAGCACCACATCTCCAACCAACAACAATCTGGAATCGACCCATCCATTTTATACAGGAGTGCAGGGACTTTGTACCAGCGAGTGAGAATTTTGTAACTAGTTTCCTGATATCTGCTGGCCAGGGAAGACCTATGTACCATTGATAAGATTTTTTTGATTTGTATGGGGGTGAAGGAGACTTTGAGATCATATTCCCATTGACGTATATACAGCAGAGGTTGTTCCTTCACTGTTTCTCCCAACATCGCATAAAAAAAAGATAGTGCATGTGGGATAGATGATCCCCCCTTGCATAATGTCTCAAATGGGGACAATGCTCGCGGGGAATAGCCCTTTGAAGATGTAGAAGAAAATGTCGGATTTGTAGAATACTTAAAGGATCTAGATTCAACCCTGGCCATGCCTTAATCTCCAAATGAGATGGCGGGTCTTTCTCTGTCCAAACATCCATGAGATGCACCCTCCCCACCTGAGCCAAAGCAGTCACCCTGTTGTTCATGCAGCCTGGTAAAAATTCAGTGTTGCCTAAGATTGGTGTCATAGGCGCTGTCTTCGGGTGGCTTTGTATTTTACGGGATTCACGTATTGTAGGCCCAATTGTCGGGTGCGAATAAAGTATATCATTCGCCATGATTGGTGTCCAGGGGGCCAAAGGAACAGGCCGGCCAGCCATCCCATTCTCTAGAGATACCCATTGTTTTGTAGTGGAATTGCAATGCCAATCCAATACTCGCATAAGGTGTAAGGCCCTATAGTATTGGAGAATGTCTGGTAGACCAATCCCCCCTCTATCTTTAGGGAGAGTGAGGATCCGCATCCCCCAATCCGAGGGGATTTGGTGGCCCACACAAAAGATCGAAACAGTGCTTGTATTTGAGAGAAAAACAACCCAGGGACTGATATTGGAAGAGCTTGCATAACGTATAAAATATGTGGCAATATGTTCATTTCGAGTGCACTGCATCGGCCAAACCAAGTCAGTGCGAGTGTTTGCCAACTCTGGATATTCAAACGAATAATCCCCAAAAGGGGCACAAAATTTGCTGAATAAAAGGTTCCCAGGATCCGCTGTAATATTCACCCCAAGATATTTTATCGAGCTGGTGGACCAATGGAAAGGGAAGACTGTACATATAGATCTCCAGGTGTCCAGGGGCACAGAAACATTCAAGGCCGCAGATTTAGAGAGATTTATCTTATAGTGAGATATGTTGCCATATACCTGAAGTGCATCCAGTATATGCGGCAAAGATTTAATAGGATTCATCACAAATAAAATCAGATCATCAGCAAACGCCGCTACCGTGTGGTGTTTACCCACCACCCAAGAATGGTTCTAAGGTTAGGATGAAAATCAAAGGGGATAATGGACAGCCTTGTCGCGTACCATTGTTGATCTCAAAGAAATCCGATCTCCACCCATTAACCCGTACTGCCGCCGTGGGTGATGTATATAGGGCCATTATGCAGCCCAACATCCATGGTCCTAGGCCAATATATGATAGGGTGGCCTGGATAAGTTCCCAGGCCACCCTGTCAAAGGCCTTTTCGGCATCTGTAGAAAGTAACATCATGGGGGTTTGCGTTGATCGAGCACTATGTATCAGATCCACCACTCGGGTTGAGATATCCCTCGCCTCCCTGGTTGGAACAAAACCGACCTGATCCCAGTGTACCGATTGTGGGATATAAGGTATTAATCGGTTTGCCAACACCTTGGCGAACAATTTAAGGTCGGTATTGAGCAGGGAGATCGGGCGATAACTCCCACACAGTGATGGATCCTTTCCCTCCTTATGTATCAAAGTTTTATATAGGCCCTCAGAGAATCTAAAGGCATACTTCCTCCTTCTCCAATCGAATTGAAGTATAATAATAAAGGGGTCTTCAAGTGTTGCATAAATTGTTGATAATATGGAAGGGTATATCCATCAGGGCCGGGAGCCTTATGTCGCTTAGACTGAGACAAGGCCAGGGTCATTTTCTGTAATTTTACCCTCCATAACTGTCGTCTGTTCTAGCGATAGAGGAGGCATACCAGATGCTTGTATATATGCCGTCGCCACATTGATTTTCTCCTGTGTGTTCTTAGTTGCATCTATAGATGGCAAATTATATAGAGCTTTATAATGCAACTTAAATTCTTCTGCGATCTCAACTGAAGAGTGAATTTTCCGACCGTTTGTGTTTTGTATTTGTGAAATTACTGTGCCTTTTTGTGGCCCGCGCAAGGCTCTCGCCAACATTGTCCCCGGTTTGTCTGAAAACTCATAGTATTTTCTTCTGGTTATCATAAGGTTCCAAACTGTTCTCTGAAATAAGAGTTTATTCAACTCTTCCCTTGCTTTCATAAGGGGGGTTAAGTGTTCTCTCGCCAGAGACTGTTTATGGGAAGAGCTTAATGTTGTAATACGTTCTAAAAGCACGGTTACTGCCCTCTCTCGATCTCGCTTGTGTCTGGAGCCTATCTTCATTATTACTCCCCGAATAACACACTTATGTGCTTCCGATGTTATCCCGGGTGCTTGTAACGGGTCAGTGTTATTCACGATACTCTGTTAGGGCTACATCAATTTCAGCCCTGGCAGTGGGAATCTGCAGGAGGGATTCATTTAATCTCCAAGTCGCTAATCTCGGTGGTCCAGAGTCCCACTCAAACAACAGATGAACAGGTACATGATCTGAGAAGGAAAATTAATCTATATTGAGTAGCAGCAATCAGAGGGAGGCCGTTCTGGGATACCATAAATCTGTCTATTCTGGAGTAGGTATTGTGTGTAGCTGAATAGTAGGTATAGTCCCTCTCCCCAGGGTGCATTATTCGCCATGGGTCAACCAGATCTAAGAGGGATATTTCCCTCTTCAATCTTTTTAATCGAGAGTACGATAGCTGGGATATTCCTCGTGAAGTGTCTATGAGGGGCTCTGGTGAAAAATTGAAGTCTCCCCCCATTATCAGATGCCCCTCACGGAATTCCAATATAGTCAATGTTAAAGACTGCATGAAGGGTATTTGATTGGCATTGGGGAAATATACATTCACAAGAGTAATTACTCTTTGTCCCAGCATCCCTTTAATCATCAAATACCTGCCCTGGGGGTCGGCCTGTAGGGCCCTAAATGCCCATGGAATATTTTTGGATATGACTATACTCACGCCTTTCGCTTTTGGGATGGGCGAGGGGGTGTTGTATGCCCAAGTAAAATCCCTATTATACAGTCTGGGGATCAGATCTTTCTTAAAGTAGGTTTCCTGGAAAAACGCTATATGAGTATAGCTTCGTCGCATATCAGATAACAGTCGTGAGCGTTTTTCCGGGGTGGACAGCCCTCGGACGTTTAAAGTGGTCAATTTAAGATTTGATATCGTCTCACCTGCTGGAGCCGCCATGTCTCACCTCTGTGTCCCTGTCTCTGCCGGATGGGTGGGGGAAAAAAGAGAAAAGAAAAAAAAAGAAAGAGAGGTTGAGAAAAAAAAAAAAAGAGGGGCGGTACAAATAAAAAAGGAGGTAAAAAAAAAGGGGAGAAAAAGGAAAAACAGATTTTTATTTATACTTTTATTCTTCTTCCCCCTTCCTATCGGTCCGCACGTAATAAATCTAAATAAGGTTTAATATTTAACCTTGCGCAGTTTAGCGCGGCCTAATATGGGGGAGGTAGAAGGCCTAATAGCTCCATAGAGTGTACAAAAAAAACAGAGAAAGAAAAGAAAAAATACAAAATATGAGTGCACATAGCCCCAGCCCGCAGGCGACCGCCCTATATCTTATTGAAACAAATGTGGAGATAGAAACAGGGGAGAACAAGTTAAAGCAATATGGAGGGATATTGTGGTCTTGATCACAGCACAATAATAGCCACATCACATTATTTACTCCCTTCCTGTGGCTTCATCTTATGTGTCCATTACTTCCCTGTATCCTACCCCCCCCCCACATATTATATATCACATATCCCTCCCTCCTCTATTACCATGTTCCCCTGGCCCCTAAGTTGCCCAAAGATATCAAAAGGCTTCTAAGAGTATTATACACATAAAATTATTGATCTTCTCATATGTTTCTAGAGATATCAGTTCCATGTTGTTGCTGGTCCCTTAAATATTGAGATCTATTGAAAAAGGGGTGTTAAAGAAGGTTGGTTACGGGGTTCCTCTAGCCAGTCAGGGATAAGGATTGTTGGGGTGTCCAAAAAGGTGAAGAGTCCCGGTGCTTGGTCCAACCAACGTAAGACATAAGAGGACCCCCCCTTCTGAACAACCAGGTGGAAGGGGTGCCCCCAATGATAAGTAGCTCCCACTGAACATATTACCTCCAATAGAGGCTTCAGGAGGGCCCTCATCTTTAATGTGCACCGAGAAAGATCTGGGAGTAAGCGCATGGTAAACCCCTCATTTTCCATAGGACCCTTTGCCCAGGCTTTCCTCATGATCTCTTCCTTAATAGAGAAAAAATGTACTGTTACTAGCACATCTCGTGGGTGGTCTTTGCCTAGACTTCAGGGGGCAAGTGCTCTGTGGACCCGGTCAAGTTCTATTGCCTCTGTGGGTGGCCGCTCCAAGAGCTCATTAAAAATTGCAGTTATTTTAGACCTGAATTCTGGGCCCTGGATTAGCTCTGGGATTCCACGTAGCCGAACATTATTTCGTCTGCTGCGATTTTCTGTATCATCTTGTTGCAATTGCAGGATATGTATCTGGCTTTGTATGACTGTGTTTGAAGTTTCTAGAGCATTTACTTCGAAGATAATATGGTGTGTCCTGATTCTACCACTTCCACTCTGCTTTCTGTGTAATCTATTTGTTGTTTAAGTGAGTTAATCTCTTGAGTAAGAGTACTTACGATGGATGCCGCCATCTCTGTGATGTCTTGTTTAGTGGGTATGGTAGCGAGGATTTCCTGCCATTCCATAGTCTGAGACCGCCATGTCAGAGCTGACTGAATCGGAGACACCGCCGCACCTTTCAGATGGGGTGCCATTGGGGAGGCTGAATGGTGTGGACTCTTTGCACGGGCATCCTGTGTCTCCATCAGAGGGGTGCTTCCCTTCTCAATCCGTTTACTCACCGCATGTCCCGCTGCGGGTGGGCGGGTGGGCGCCATCTTGGAGCGGTCCTTTGCTGACTGACCAGTCATAGGGGTATGTCTCAAAAAATATGCCGAAATATTGGCTCTGATGCTGTCTGTCTGAGTCCCCTGTACTCTCGCAGCACCAGGCATAGAGGAGGGAGGGAAATCCCTGGCTGCACAGGGCGGTAGCCCCTCTCGGATCACGGAGCCATGTGGAAATGAGACTCTACGGCACCATTACCTGACCACACCCTATGAATTGTGGTTTAGTGTATTGCCATAAAATGATTGGATCTGATTTGAAGTATGTTGGCAATCCGTCCAAAATAAATGGGCTGCCTTAATGTAATGCATGTCAATGCACAGCATACTGCACCCCACATTTTTAGTTTTATCATATTGATGGGGTGTTGGTTTACGCATGTAAATTTTGCAGTGGGTTACGACAAATATTTATCTAGTGTGGACATTGGTTTGCTTGAATGTCCACCTCTTTACATCTCTGACAAAGTGACGTATGAGCAGTAGGTTGTCTTTTACTATTGTCTATTGTAATTCTAGTTATGTGGATTTTTGGAAGCTTGTTTAGGTACACATGGTTTATGAATGCACAATATTTTTAGTGTTTCTGTTTTTTAAAATAACTTGGTATTTAAATCTGTTAAAAGAGTAAAATTGTGGCATGTGGCATAGTACACTAATACCAAACATTGTAGTTCCTTTATGTATGGTAAGAGGCTGCTTTAGTCATGAATAATGTTAGTAAAATTGTATGCAAGTGAGGATGCTTGCCTACTCATGCATAGCTAGGGTTGTAGCCAGAACATTAAATGTGCTTAGTTTAGTTTCTGTGCCAACGATTGAATACAGTGTGTTACAGGATCAATGAGAATAAGGGTTAGGTGGGTAAGAAATGTTGCATTTCCAGATTTTAACATGTTACTGGCTGTGCAACCCAATGGCAATAAATACAGGTATATCCCAATTAAAAGGAAACATCCCTTTCCAAATATGGCTTCTATAAGTACCAAGAAATTGTGTTTTTATGAACTTTAGCGCAGAAATTTGACTTATGTCATTAATATTGTAATGTCATAAATATTGTAATGTATATTTACCCTGTCAGTAGGGTGTCCCATAAACAGAATGTGTCTCTGCTGGAGACTAATTTGGGCTCATCTGCAAAAATAGTGTGTCTAACACAGTAACAATTTAAGTTTATTAACTACAAAATGCATTACTTGCACACCCATAATATATTTAGCACGTCCTGTAATCTGTGAATTTCACATCTGTTTCTGCATTCTCTATAGGACTCATTTACATCACATAATAAGCACCTTTAACTGAGCATATGTCTAGTATTTTTGGTAGGTATATAAAATGTTTTGCTTGTTACATTAAGTAGGTGCATTTACTGGTAAGCACATATTTGCTAGCGGTTTCTTTTCCCACGTTGCCATGTTGTTAATGCAGTATTTTATTGTATTTAAGGTTTTAATTACTTTTGAAGAGATATAATAAAATGAGTTTGAAAGCATCAATTCATTTCTTTCTATTTTTATGACTGGATGTGTTATTCTTTATTTGTGCACCATATGCTAATTTGTTAAAGACCATTACATTTTCTGTGAGTGATAATAAAATATAGCTGTGAGAAAAAAAAGAATACAGGCAAGCAGGTGTTGTGTGTATCATTCCAACCATTGCACACCCAGGAGGCAAATTTATTACCACTCTTTCAAACCCTGCTTTTTCATGAAGCTCATATTACTATTATTTTCAATCATCTTTGCACTCGGTTGGTATATATATATATATATATATATATATATATATATATACATACATACATACATACATACATACATACATACACACAATATCTCACAAAAGTGAGTACACCCCTCACATTTTTGTAAGTATTTTATTATATCTTTTCATGTGACAACACTGAAGAAAATACGCTTTGCTACAATGTGAAGTAGTGAGTGTACAGCTTGTATAAATGGGTAAATGTGCTGTCCCCTCAAAATAACTGAACACACGCCATTAATCTCTAAACCGCTGACAACAAAAGTGATTACACCCCTAAGTGAAAATGTTATTTTGAGGGGACAGAAAATGTACACTGTTATACAAGCTATACACTCACTACTTTACATTGACACACACACACACACATTGAACAAAATTATAAAAAGCAACACTTTTTTGTTTTTGCCCCCATTTTTCATGAGCTGAACTCAAATATTGTTCACAAATCTGTCTAAATCTGTGTTAGTGAGCACTTCTCCTTTTCCAAGATAATCCATCCACCTCACAGGTGTGGCATATAAGGGATGCAGATTAGACAGCATTGATTATTGCATAGGTGTGCCTTAGGCTGGCCAAAGTAAAGGCCACTCTAAAATGTGCAGTTTTACTGTATTGGGGGGGGGGGTCTGAAAACCAGTCAGTATCTGGTGTGACCACCATTTGCCTCATGCAGTGCAATACATCCCCTTTACATATAGTTGATCAGGTTGTTGATTTTGGCATGTGGAATGTTGGTCCACTCCTCTTCAATGGCTGTGCAAAGTTGCTGGGTATTGGCAGGACCTGGAACACACGTCATATATGCAAACCCAGAGCATCCCAAACATGCTCAATGGGTGACATGTCCAGTGAGTATGCTGGCCATGCAAGAACTGGGATGTTTTCAGCTTCCAGGAATTGTGTACAGATCCTTGCAACATGGGGCTTTGCATTATCATGCTGCAATATGGGGTAATGGTCGTGGATGAATGGCACAACAATGGGCCTCAGGATCTTGTCACGGTATCTCTGTGCATTCAAAATACCATAAATAAAATGCACCTGTGTTCATTGTCAATAACATATGCCTTCCCAAACCATAACCCCACCGCCGCCATGGGCCACTCGATCCACAATGTTGACATCAGCAAACTGCTCACCCACATGATGCCATACACGCTGTCTGCCATCTGCCATGTACAGCGAAAACCGGGATTCATCCGTGAAGAGAAGACCTCTCCAAAGTGCCAGACACCATTGAATCTGAGCATTTTCCCACTCAAGTCAGTTACGACGACGAACTGCAGTCAGGTCGAGACCCCGATGAGGACGAAGACATGCAGATGAGCTTCCCTGAGACGGTTTCTGACAGTTTGTGCAGAAATTCTTTGGTTATGCAAACCAATTGTTGCAGCAGCTGTCCGGGTGGCTGGTCTCAGATGATCTTGGAGGTGAAGATGCTGGATGTGGAGGTCCTTGGCTGGTGTGGTTACTTGTGGTCTGCAGTTATGTGGCCTTTGTGGACGGCTTATGGTAGAGAAATAAACATTCAATTCATGGGCAACAGCTCTGGTTGACATTCCTGCGGTTAGCATGCCAATTGCACGCTCCCTCAAAACTTGCGACATCTGTGGCATTGTGCTGTGCGATAAAACTGCACATTTTAGAGTGGCCTTTTATTGTGGCCAGCCTAAGGCACACCTGTGCAATAATCATGCTGTCTAATCAGCATCTTGATATGACACACCTGTGAGGTGGATGAATTATCTCGGAAAAGAAGAAGTGCTCACTAACACAGATTTAGACAGATTTGTGAACAATATTTTTGTAGAGAAATAGGCCTTTTGTGTACAAAGAAAAAATCTTAGATCTTTGAATTTAGCACATGAAAAATGGGGGCATTTATAATTTTGTTCAGTGTGTATATATATATATATATATATATATATATATATATATATATATATATATATATATATATATATATATATATATAATTATTATTTTTTTTTTTAATAGCTAATTTCTTCTAAGGCTATCTACTTTTACAGCAGTTGGTGATCATCATTTGAGTAAGAGAGAATGATGGAGTGTTTAGCTGAGAAAGCCCATCTTTACCACCTTCAGATAAATGCCCATGAATACTTCTGAGATGTATGAAATTATTTTGGCCTCGGCCAGAAAACAGAAAACAGGAAGCCACTGAAGAAAAAAGTTTAAAACAAGTAAATCTATTATAGAACAATATACAAAAGCACAAACAGGACTTTCTAGGTGCCATCCTTAATGCAACAAACTGTTAAAAGGTTAACATTTTATATGATTCACATAAAATCTATTAAAAAGTTGTCCATGCAGTTTCAACATTACAGAACACAGACTTTGAGCACATTTTCAAATATTTGTGAGTCAAAATTAATCTCAAAGTATTTTGCCAAACCTGGCTTCTTCAGGAGTACATTTTTTTATGGATGTACTGCAAAAAAAAAAAAAATAGTACACAGTAACTAATCACATCAATCAATGTAAGTTTGTCAAAACTGAACCCAAGATGGTACTTTATTTAGAGTTTAAAAATATGTGCCACATCAGTGCCCAAAGATGAAGAAATCTTTGTATTTTTGGAAAAAAAAAAAAAAAAGAAATCTTTGTTATAAAAAGCAGGTTCCCAGCTTACATGTCCACTGGCATCCTCATGGCTCTGGCAAGATGGCCACTTGAAATGTCAGCATTTAGGTCCCTCTCGTGGATGTGTGACATCACAGCGGGGAGCATGCCAACAGTCCGTCCACATCCCTGAGCCCTACTGGGCAGGTGCAAACATCGGGCGGCCGGGCCACTATGAAAACTAGTCCCAGGCCAGCAGGACCACCACAAGAGTGCCATACAGCACCACTCTCTGGTCAGAGGAGAGCTCAAGCACCCCATACAGTGGAGCAAAGATGCAGGGCAGTCCCCCCACATCCCTGGGAAGGGAATGAAGGATATGTCAACCCCAGCACCCCTGCTATGGAGAAGTAGTAGGTACAGCCTAAAGCAAACCCCCAGGACAAAACAGTGCCATGAAGGGAGCAGGGAGAGAAAAAAAGGGGAAAAAAATTGGTTCCCACCCAAACGTCAATCCAATTAACTCCCTAAACATGCCCTGAGTAACCGTATGGCCACCAAAACTAGCCCAGTGTATTCCCGGTCAGGCCTCAACACAATGTGACAAAACAAACCAAAACAAAAAGGGAATTAGGTTACTTCAGGATGAAATTGGATCACCACCAGCAAAAACAGACATGGTCCCCATACAATATTAGAAACCTCAACACTTGAAAAATTGCATATAATTCTAATAACCAAGTGCTATAGAATCTAAATGCATATATGCAAAAAAAAAAAAAATTATATATATTACATAGTTACATAGTTACATAGTAGGTGAGGTTGAATAAAGACAATAGTCCATCCAGTTCAACCTGTGTAGGCATGTGTGGTTGTAATCATCTCCCATACCCCTGAATGTTCTGATCCTTGAGATGTAAGTCTAAGAGTCTTTTGAAAGCCACCATACTACCCGCAGAAACCACCTCTTGTGGTAGAGAATTCCACAATCTTGTTGCCCTAACAGTAAAGAACCCCCCGCGTTGCCTGAGGTTAAAACGCTTCTCCTCTAATCGCATTGTATGCCCTCGAGTCCTCATGCAATCCCTTCGAATGAACAGCTTTTTTTCTAAGCTGGGATCCCCATTAAGATATTTATAAATTGCTATCATGTCCCCCCTCAGACGTCTCTTCTCCAGGGAGAATAAATCGAGCGATTGTAGACGCTCTTCATAGTCAAGGTCCTCCAATCCCCTAATTAGTTTAGTTGCCCTTCTCTGGACTCTCTCCAGCTCCAACACATCCCTCCTGAGGACTGGCGACCAGAACTGGACGGAATACTCCAGATGCGGTCGGACCAGAGTTTTATAAAGTGGAAGGATTATAGTCTTATCTCTGGAATACATCCCTTTCTTTATGCATGCTAATATTCTGTTGGCTTTGGAAGCTGCCGCTTGACATTGCATGCTGTTTCCTAATCTATCATCAACCAATACTCCCAGATCCTTCTCCATTTTTGATTCCCCCAAGGGCTCCCCTCCTAACGTGTATTGTGATTTTATGTTTTTATGATTTTATATATATAATATATATAATCCTATTACTGCACCATGGATATAAACTCCAATAACTGAATTTCCTGTGGATTATTGCCTAGGTCTCCTAACCAATAATACCCCCTAAAGAAAGGGCTTGTAGCTGATGGATCTATTCAGGTCCCTGTTTTGTAATATGTAACGTAAAAATCTATCTGCTTCCATGTTGGATTGAAATCTTGTCCATATCTCCAGTAAATATACACATTATACCTTCCTATCTACTTTCTAAGGCTAGCTGAAAACAGATTGAAAATAGTTAATGTTGATTGTAAGTGAGAGAGTAGTGTTCCATTTTAAGGTGACAATAGTACAAATCAGAAAAGCAAATTGTCATCAATTGCCAGTTTCTTCCAGAGGCGTGAAGTATAACCTCTTTTTTAACAGGACAAAAGAAAAAAATCCTTTGTTTTCTGTTTTAAAAACTCTGGTTGCCCCGGTAACATAATAATGTACTTTTTAAAACACAGAACTAAGTTTTCAGCTGGGATTTTGCATGTCATTTAGAAATTAACATTTTCTTTACAGTCAAGGAAAGATCATTAGAGCACATATAAACCTTAAAGTGACATTAAAAGAAATGTTTTGTTTTTAAAAATAACAAACATATAATGCTTACCTGCTCTGTGTAGTGCTTTTGCATAGAGCAGCCCCAATTCTCCTCTTCTCGAGTCCCCCGCCAGTGCTCCTACCGAGTGCCCCCAGAGCCAGCAGCTTGTTCTGCGTGCCTCCAAGCAGGCTTACTCCCAAGTCGCTGCTCTGCGTGTCCATTCACACACAGAGCCATGGCTCGGCCCCGCCTACTCTCTCTCTCATCACTGGCTGTGATTGACAGCAGTGGGAGCCAATGGCTACCACTGCTGTCTCAGCCAATGAGGAGGCAGGGTCCCCAGAGATCCAAGGCTTGCGTGCACATTGCTGGATCGCAATAGGGCTCAGGTAAGGATCAGGGGGCTGGGGGAGATGCTGCACAGAGAAGGTTTTTTACCTTCATGCATAGAAAGAAAACACATTGAGACTTTAGAACCACTTTAACCACTTCTCAACTGGAAGATTTCCCCCCTTAATGACCAGGCCATAGTTTGCAAATCGGCACTGCGTTAGTTTAACAGACAATTGCGTGGTTGTGCGTTGCTGTACCCAAAAAAAATTGATGTCTTTTTTTTCCCCACAAATAGAGCTTTCTTTTGGTGGTATTTGATCACCTCTGCGGTTTTTATTTTTTGCACTATAAACAAAATAAGAGTGACAATTCTGAAAAAAAAAAAAACAAATATTCACTTTCTGCTTTATAACATTCTCAAAAAAATAAATCAATTAAAAATCTATTTTTTTTAACATTTTCGGCCAATTTGTTTTCTGCTACATATTTTTGGTAAAAAAAAAAATTGCAATAAATGTATTTTGATTGGTTTGCACAAAATTTATTACATCTACTAACTAGGGGAAAGATTTATGTCATTTTTTTTTTTTTACTAGTAATGGCAGCGATCTGCGATTTATAGAGGGACTGCGACATTGCAGCAGACAGATCGGACCCCTGACTGACATTTTTGACACTTTTGGGGGGAACCAGTGACATTACTACAGTAATCAGTGCATATTTTTAGCACTGGTTACTGTAATAATGACACTGGCAGGGAAGGGGTTAACACTGTGGGTGATCGAGGGGTTAAATGTGAGCGTAGGGGAGTGTGTTTACAACAGCTGACCGTTCTTCTCTCTCAGCGGGGAACGATTGCGGGTGACACGTCCGCCTAAACGTATCGATGTGGAGCACGCCACACACCGCGGTTTTCAAATTATTGCAACGCTGATGTTTTAACAACTCAAATGTAAGTGCATTACTTTTAATAAATTCTTATATGTTTGGACTTCACTATTGGCTGTCCTTTGTCCTCTTCCGAGTTTACTCTGCCAGAGACAGCGGTATATGATTTTTGGGAATCATCATACTTTTCTACTAAGAGGTCTTGTGTCTGCTGTGGAGTGAACTAAGATCCATTAAATTCATCAAGGTTCACATCATTCAATGCCTGTTTTGACCACTCTGTGAAAGGAGGGTCATAATTTCCTCTGGTAAGGAGCCATGAGTGTTAGCACAGGGTGCAATTAAGATTTCCTACTGTGCACGGGTGATTGGCTGACCAGGATCTGGTCTTTTCCTCCTTTTTCAGCGTTGTCTACAAGGCTGTCATTTGGACTTTATTGTTTTGAGAATATATGATTTATCATTATCACATTTGCATACATTTGGCACAGCTCTTTACCTATTCTATAACAGATACCTTATATGTCATCCTCCAACTAGCTACATACACCAGAATTAACTGACATTTTACTGCCTCAGCTCAGATGAAGAACTTTATTACTAATCAACTGATCAAGGTCATTCACACATATTAATATTATGATTAATCATAAAACCACATATATTTTGCAAGCTTGCTGTGAATATAATATAATTTCAATAAGTGCCGAATTATGAATTTAGAATAAATATGTAACAAAATGTTGCCAAACAATATAATCTGATTGTATAATCTCTGTACAATCTACTTTAGATTTGCCAAAACTATATATTAGGAGGACACACTATCTATCCAATCAGTCTGTATCCAATCACGTGGGCCTTTGCACTACATCAGGGGTGTCCCATGGGCTGCATTCGGCCCCAGAAAGTTTAGCATGCAGCCTGAGCCCACCTGAAAGGTTGCTGGGGAAGCCAGGCAAATGCATGTGTGGAGAAATGCCAGGGATGCTGTGAAAACATAGTTAATGGGTGAAGGTGTGCCAATGAGGTCAGCAGGTAAATTCCTTCCTGCGTCTTACTGGTTCCCATGTCTCTGTTTGTTTACCAGGAAGTGGAGTTGGGTGAACGGTTCAGAACGAGCATCAGTTTGGGCCAAACATTGGCTGTTTCACCCGTTCGGTGAAAACCTGAATTTGTGCTGCACAGTGCATTTTGTGCCCTGATTGGGAAAAGCTTTGCCTAATCAGGAAGCAGTACAAGCTGGTTGTTAAGGAGGGGAGTTGGGAAGCCAGCCATGACATCCTTAACAACCAATGAATCCTCAGCTGTCAATGAGAGAAAGAAATTTGGGGTGATAAATGCGCGGTCACGTATGTATCCGAGTAAAGGGATTCCTCTAATATGCCGCAGCTCGTGATAAATAAATAAATGAATAGATGACTCTGAGATTCGGATTCAATCCGAGTCTATATGCAGCCAACTCTAGTATTAATCACTAAAATACCAATAACAATTAAAAGACACAATGAGTTGGCGCACAATAGAAAAAATCTCAGAAGAGACTCCAACCGAGTCAACCAATGTCAGAATCGCAGCGAGACGTCTCAAAATATGATAAAAGATGATGAAAAAAAAGAGAGGTCTCACTGTATATACCAATATAAAGACAGACCAAATAAATACTCTATAAGCGGATAAAAGGTCAGCAGGTTAAAAAACGTATAAAATCCGACTCTTGTAGGCTAATCCGATTCCTTAAATCCCTATATCTGTCTGAGGTGCATGAAGGTAGGAAAATATATCCTACTTGTAGACAACTTCCATAAGGTCAATCTATAAACAAAGGAGATATAAGACGACATACTGTATATGATGCGAATCCTCAAATAAATCCAAATCCAATTCCTTGACACTGATCATAAAATTCTAAAATATCAGTTCCCAGTGGAATAATAACCTCCTTTTCTAAAAAACACAATATAAGATGAAACGACCTAAATAGTCGCAACAGCCAACTGAATCGCAGTAATAGTTCGCTAATTCACAAATAAATAGATCAGTGATGATGCATGTGTAACCAAATAACAAATAAATATATATATAAATATAGTGCTGTGATATATCAATAAATAATTATCATAAGATTATCGAATAACAATAGATATCTAAAGGTGTGTAAAGATTAAATAAATACGTGTACAATCCTGATAAATAGTTCCAAGTGCATAAGGCCCCGTTCACATAGGGGCGATCCGACTTCGGGGGGCGACCTCCGAGGTCACGGTGCGAGCAGCGCGCCGCGACCTCGGAGCGGCCGCCACGGACTTCATAACATTGAAGTCTTTGGCGGTCGCCTCCGGGTCGCCCCAAAGAAGCTCCGGACCCTTTTTCTAAGTCGGAGCGACTTGTGTCGCTCCTATTAGAACGGGTCCGCAGCTTCCCTATGGAAGGCGACCTACGGCGACCTGTGAGGCGACCAGGTCGCCTCACAGGTCGCCTTAGTGTGAACGGGGGCTAAATCAATCTGGTGCAGTGATCAAAGTTAATATAAATCAATAATTCTATGTGCACTCAACAGTCCATGTGCATAAAAGAGATATATATATATATATATATATATATATATATATATATATATATATATATATATATATATATATATATAAACAAATCTTGTGCAAATGCTGATCCGTGTGCGGTGAATACAGTTGGTGCAGTGATAAAAATAAAGTTCATCCGTGCACAATTGATAGGTGACTATGTCTGTACGTTCGGCGTGAGGATGGCGCTGGTCAGTGGAACGGACAGGTGGAGGACACACTGGTACCGTTTGGAGATAATCTGGAATCAATAGCTGTGGAGTATAGAGTGGAGGTCGGAGTATCTCTCGCTGAATAACCCAGCATTCCACCCCTAGGGGAGAGACAAGCCTAAAGCGCCTATTAAGGTGCAGTGAGGTGAGCGGCCACTGCGCCTATATTATCACGGCTCACTCTGGATCACAGCGCGGGATATTCACAATAGTGCCTCAGAGAATCACTAATTGTCACCTATCAATTGTCACCAGCCAGGGTTGTGGGGATAAGGCTCTTGTCCCTATCAACATGTGGACAAGGTGCTTTGGGGTGGGGGGGCCCTGCTCCAAAGCTTCCACCCTCCCATGTTGAGGGCGTGTGACCTGGTATGGTTCAGGAGAGGGGGGGGGGGGGGCGCTTGCTCGTCTCTCCCCTTTCCTGACCTGCCAGGCTGTGCATGCTTGGATATGGGTCTAGTATTAATTTTGGGGGGATCCCCTCATTTTTTTTATTTTGACATGGGGTTCCCCCTAAAATTTATACCAGACTCAAAAGGCCTGGTATGAACTGGGGGGGGGGGGCATGCCATTTTCTTTTTCTTTTTTTTTTTTTTTGCCATTTTCTTTTTCAATAGCCAGGTGCCAGCAATTGCAAACCATGTGTCATTTTAAATGGGAATTGACTTTTTTTTTTTTTTTTTTTCTTTTGAAATGTGAATTTTGCTACAGAAAGATTCATTTTTATTGTTCCACTTTAAGCATCAATAAAATCACTGCTACTGAAAAAATTATCGTTTTTTTTTTTTTTTTTTTAATTTGCAATGATACATGTCCCTCAAGGCAGCACCCAGACCCTCATAGCCCTTTTATGGCCAAATACCTGCATATAGGCCTTCAAAATGGGCACTTTTGATTTCTCCTCTTCAGCTCCCATAGACTTCAATGAGATTCCCCATTCAGATTAGAACTTTTCCCCTGTTCGGGAGTTCTGCTGCGAACCGAACAGGGGGGCGTTCAACCCATCTCTAACAGGGAGTCTCTGAAGCTTTCTAAGGAATATAGCAAGGGCTAAGGTAATGCCTTGTTTTCAAAATCAAAGAAAGCTTGTATTTTTCGGCAATCAAGGTACAATAATGGTAGATTGGTACATAGGGGAGCTGGATTTTAGAAAAAAAAAAAAGGTGAACTTAACCTGTAAGCAAGTGTTTTCCAGCAGCATTAATAGTTTGCAAGTGGGAAGCAACATAAATGAGAATCATATTAGATAGTAGTTCCCTGGAAAAGGATGAAATACTCTCAAGGTCAAAAATATATGTAAAGTGTGTGGACACCACCATGCGATAGCTACGCTGAGGCAGGGTAATGCATCCAGGTGAAGAGCTATGTGTGATGGGTGTCTGGAAGAAGGTGAGCTCATAATTAGATAACGGCTAGTTAATGTCTGCAGGAATTAGGGCCTCTTCTTGAATGCCCATTAGGTGTTGCTGGAGCCTGTTAGTTTCAGCATACACAGTTAGCCAGAGAACCACCAGTGTGGTCTCCTGGGACGTGAGCGTAAAATACATTGTAAGACATAATGAGTAAAGATAGCCCTCTCATTCTATTTGTGTATTTAGATATTTTGTTTAAATTGATTACAACCGTATAGTACCTGGGTGACTAAGAGATGCATTCATGCCGTATATTACTTGTCTACATGGCTTGGTAAACTGAATGTCCTCTGTAAATGTGTGTCTTTTTAAATTATATATCATATTTGTTATTTATGTAGTCGGGATTCTCATATGAAATCTTGTATGTAGAATGTAAAAGTTTTCCCATATAAATTAATTGGCATGTAAATATTTGTGTGTATATATATATATATATATATATATATCAATGTTTTTTCGGAAAGTAGAAGCAAACTCAAATTTTAATAAAAATGACCAAGCAATAATAATGATAAATCTTAACTCCAAATCTTATTAGGTACATTTCAGCTGACAATGCTATATTTCACTTTATAATTCCTAAATAAAGTAACGGCATCAGCAAAATAGCATAACGGACTTATATTGTCAGATCAATAATCTGTTGACAGTTCATCAAGTCAGCAGTGCAGTAAGTCACCTCAACATTTATATACACTGACATATTCTGCTCATTAAAGGAATGCACTTTGATAAATCAGTAACCAATGACTACAACCCGACAGCTAGGAAATGATGATTATTGAGTTCTTCCTAACATACCCTTTAATATTTTTGTTTACACCTTCTGCAAATTAGCTTAGTTTGACAGGCAACACCTAGCATACTCGTTATGTCAGTTATCTTGTATAAAAAATGTATATATAACTGTTCTATTTATATCTTCTTACAATTTAGGTCTGAAACAGGGTGGAACACTGTATTGTGGTGTTGTATGAAATCAGGAACTAGTTTGAATGCTTCTTTTGTATGACGGTCCTTTGTAAATGTACAGTGCATCTGGAAAGTATTCACAGTGCTTCACTTTTTCCACATTTTGTTATGTTACAGACTTATTCCAAAAGAGATTAAATTCATTATTTTCTTCAAAATTCTACAAACAATACCCCATAATGACAACATGAAAGAAGTTTTTTTGAAATCTTTGCAAATATATTAAAAATAAAAAACAAAACCCCATGTACATAAGTATTCACAGACTTTGCTCAATACTTTGTTGAAGAACCTTTGGCGCCAATTACAGCCTCAAGTCTTTTTGTGTATGATGCTACAAGCTTGGCACACTTTTTTTTTTTTTTTTTGGCAGTATCCCCCATTCTTCTTTGCAGGACCTATCAAGCTCCATCAAGTTGAATGGGGAGCATCGGTGCACAGCAATTTTCAGATCTCTCCGGAGATGTTCGATTGTGTTCAAGTCTGGGCTCTGGCTGGGCCACTCAAGGTTATTCACAGAGTTGTCCCACAGCCACCCTTTGTTATCTTGGCAGTGTGTTTAGGGTCGTTGCCCTGTTGGAAGATGAACCTTTGCCCCAGTCTGAGGTCCAGAGTGCCCTGGAGCAGGTTTTCATCAAGGATGTCTCTGTACATTATATATAGAAAATGCTTACACACAAACGCGATAACCCAAGCAAGCAATCCCAAGCGCTCAGTGAGGATTATTACAAAAAATAAATAAATAAATAAATGTATAATATACAATGCTGCTACTTAAATACATAACATATCTAGCGGAATAAATGTGAATACCATAAAAGCATAAAATTTTCCAGTAGCGCAAAGATGGTGATATCCCCTCACCATCTATCAATCTACAATCATGACTGCTAATGCACAATACAGTCTGAGTGCAGTCAGTGCAAAATCCACCAAGACAGCAGGAGTAGTTCCAATAGTCCACAGTTGTTACACACTCCAGGGATGATTAATATATGTGCAGATGAAATACTGGATCACCATGAACCGCCACCACCGTGCTCAAAGGGGGGAGAAGCAATGCAAACTCACTGACTCCAGTGGCTCAGTCACTCTCGTGACTGAGCAAACGAGCCAAATGTAAATAACATCCACTTAGAGATCCAGGATAGACACAGTGTTAGGTGATCAGCCGAACTCAGCAACATGTGGGAGAAAAGACAAACTCCACTAGTGTAATAACGCTTACAGCACTTTATTCAATATGTAAAAACCAGATATTGCACTCACATGTTAAAAGCATAAACATCCGCATATATCGTCATAGGGGAGGTGTTCACCCTTCGGGACTCGTGTCCAGACTCCACGCCATAGGGGAGGTGTTCACCCTTCAGGACTCGTGTCCAGACTCCACGTCGTGGACCGCATATATCGTCATAGGGGAGGTGTTCACCCACGGTCCACGGCGTGGAGTCTGGACACGAGTCCCGAAGGGTGAACACCTCCCCTATGACGATATATGCGGATGTTTATGCTTTTAACATGTGAGTGCAATATCTGTTTTTTACATATTGAATAAAGTGGTGTAAGCGTTATTACACTAGTGGAGTTTGTCTTTTCTCCCACATGTTGCTGAGTTTGGCTGATCACCTAACACTGTGTCTATCCTGGATCTCTAAGTGCATGTTATTTACATTTGGCTCGTTTGCTCAGTCACGAGAGTGACTGAGCCACTGGAGTCGGTGAGTTTGCATTGCTTCTCCCCCCTTTGAGCACGGTGGTGGCAGTTCATGGTGATCCAGTATTTCATCTGCACATATATTAATCATCCCAGGAGTGTGTAACAACTGTGGACTATTGGAACTACTCCTGCTGTCTTGGTGGATTTTGCACTGACTGCACTCAGACTGTATTGTGCATTAGCAGTCATGATTGTAGATTGATAGATGGTGAGGGGATATCACCATCTTTGCGCTACTGGAAAATGTTATGCTTTTACGGAATTCACATTTATTCCACTTGATATGTCTCTGTACATTGCTGCATTCATCTTTTCTGCTGACTAGTCCCACAGTTCCTGCTGCTGAAAAAACACCCCCACAGCATGATTCTGCTACCACCATGCTTCACTGTAGGGATGGTATTGACAGGGGATGAGCGGTGCCTGGTTTCCTCCAGACATGGTGCTTACCATTCAGGCAAAAGAGTTCAATCTTTGTTTTATTAGACCAGAGAATTTTGTTTATCATGGTCCGAGAGTCCTTCAGGTGCCTTTTGGCAAACTCCAGGTGGGCTGTCATATGCCTTTTACTGAGGAGTGACTTCCATCTGGTCACTGTTCCATACAGGCCTAATTGGTGGAGTGCTGCAGAGATGGTTGTTCTTTTGAAAGGTTCTCCTCTCTCCACAGAGAAACGCTGGAGCTCTGTCAGAGTGACCATCGGGTTCTTGATCACTTCCCTGACTAAGGTCCTTCTCCCCCAATCACTCAGTTTGGCCGGGTGGCCTGCTCTATGAATCCCGGTGGTTCCAAACTTCTTCCACTTACAGATGATGGAGGCCACTTTGCTCATTGGGACCTTCAATGCTGTACCTTTCCCCAGATCTGTGCCTCTATACAATCCTGTCTACAGACAATGCCTTGGACTTCATGGCTTGGTTTGTGCTCTGACATGCACCGTTAACTGTGGGACTTTATATAGACAGGTGTGTGCCTTCCCAAATCATGTCCAATCAACTGAATTTACCACAGGTGGACTCCAACCAAGTTGTAGAAATATCTCAAGGATGATCAGTGGAAACAAGATGCACCTGAGCTCAATTTTGAGTGTCATGGCAAAGGCTGTGAAGACTTTTGTACATGTGATTTTTTTTTTTTTTTTTTGTTTTATTTTTAATAAATTTGCAAAGATTTCAAACAAACTTTTTTCACATTGTCATTATGGGGTATTGTTTGTAGAATTTTGAGGAAAGTAATGAATTTATTCAATTTTGGATTAAGGCTGTAACATAACAAAATGTGAAAAAAGTGATGCGATGTAAATACTTTCCTGATGCACTGTAGATATCTTTAAACTCAGCTGATACTTTTAGTTGAGCCATGTTAATAAGCCTAATGGGATTTAACTGTCATTGATAAATATTTGGTGATGTCTAAACATATGAAAACAAAACCATGTTATATACAGTAGTTTGTATAGAGATGCCCATATACGGTGACCTAATTAGGTCAAAAGAGCTAGTGTGTCCAGTGTTGTTTTGGGGTTGGTAAATTATACAGGCTACACACTTTGTTTCCTGTGTTTAAACAAGGTCCACACCCTCTGCCAGGATTAGCTCTTCCTCTTACAAATTTCACCCTAATGATGGTGGTCAGGGGATAGTTTTAAGCCTCATACACACCACTATTTATTTATTTTTTTAAACTGGCAACTCAGGTCAGAGTCATTGTACTAATAATCTGATGTTAGTACAGTGATCTCCCTTGCTGAGCTATTGTGTTCTGACAGGAGGACGCCCCCCCCCACCAGAAAACTCTGGTCAGCATTCTCAGTCATTGGCTGAGAGCACTGATCGGGAGCTGGCTGACAGCTGGTTGACTTTTTTGATCATGAGACTTCAACAGAAGCTAGCTGAACAGCTAGCTTCTTTCGTACCAGCTGCCATACACACGGGCCTGTGTGTGTGTACATTCCGCCCCTGTCTACTAGGCTTTAGGGGAAGGAGACAGACTTTGCTTGGGGCATTGCGCCCATTGGTTGGAGGATGCACCTAGAGTGGTATTACTTTTTCACACTGCCTGTGGGTTGGGGAAGAATCAGGAGGGCTTCTCAAACTCATGATTATACATTATAGGGAATGTGTTACAACAGAACCTCTAACTGAAAATGCCTGCCTCTTACTCCTTTGGTGCATATTGGTTCTGAATAGCTGAAGCTAAACCTATTCCTAAACTTGGGGGTGCAGGGGTTTTCTAGTTATCACCCTACTCTTCCCCTAGATGCATTAATAGTCATCAATGTGATTGGTTCCTTTCTGAAAACAGTGCTAATGCTAAGAATGCTTGGACGAATAAAAGACACAAAGAGACCCACCAAGGATATGACAGCTCTAGGGGGCTTAACCATGTATACTTAATTGAAGATTATAATTGAATAGACATAAAAAACACAAAGCCAAATAGTGAGTAAACTAGATTAGAACCCCCACCCATAAACCAAACCCTCCCTTCAAAGATCTGTCCCCCCCACACTCCCCTGTTCCTAATATCCCCCCAATAACCCTCCCACCTACTCTCCCAATTACAACCACACTACCTCCCAGCAAAGTATGCTCAGGGATTCCAAAAGGCATGCTAGCCAGCATGCCAGAGATGTGTATGCCAGACTGTGGCAGTGATAAGTCCTCTGTCAGTCCTCCTAAATATTCCAACACTCCTACTCTGCCTGCGTTATCCTAGGGTCATATAAGCTGTGCTATATGGACACTTATTCTGAATGAAGACATATGTTTAGGACTTTGCAGGCTGAACCCAGCTTCTAGCAGAAGGCGTAGAGTTAAAGTAGAAGTTCACCCTAAAACTAAAATCTGTAAATCCATTGGCATCCATAATCTAAGACTAACCTATCTAGCCTTGTAAAGAAGAAAACGCTATACTTACCTTTTCTGAAGCTGATCCAGTCCGGTCTCCGGCGGCAGAAGCTCTGTGCAGGACACAGCCTGCAATGGCTGTGAAATGATAGGGAAGTGACGTCACCCATTACTATTAATTGGTTACTATGGGGCTTCTGTTGTCAGTTGCCTCCTCTGGACCCACCTCCATAGAGAAGCCGCTGCTGACAGCTCAGCGTGGGACCAGAGCGGCTTTAGAAAAAGTAATACATAACAAATAGCATGCGATATATTGGGTTACATTGTCTATGAAGGTTATCATTTATCCGGGTCAGGTCAGAAGCAGCAAAACCTCTTCAAATTTGATGAAGTCTACAGTGAGACAGTGAACAACAGGGAATGTGCACTTTTGTTTTAAACTGCATTAATAAAGTAGTAAAGGATCCCCTTTCAGTTTTTTTATTTTTCTCATGTGGCGGGATATATTGTACGTTTAAAATATATAAGTATTTCAAATCACTTGTTTTAAGCTTTAAATTGAAAAGCATTATTTAAAAGAAAACCATTTTGAACAGAACACACCTGAAAGTAAAAAAAATGGGTTTCTTTGCTGTCAAGTAGCAAAAATGCAGTTGTGGCTGGCGTCCACTGTAATAAACCTGACAAATGCACAGGTAGTCAAAGAGGTTAATATACTAAAGCTGGAGAGTGCAAAATTTGGTGCAGCTCTGCACAGAAACCAATCAGCTTCCATTTTTTTTTGTCAGCTTAATTGAACAAACTGAAGTTACATGTTCATTGGCTACCATGCTGAGCTGCACCAGATTTTGAACTCTCCAGTTTTAGTAAATCAACCTTTATGTCTGAGATTTTGATGCAGATTGAAAAAAAAAAATAAGATTGCACCATTGGTTCTATCATAATTTAGATTACTAGATTACTACATTACATAATTTATTACTACATTACATAATTTAGATTGCTCACACACTTTTTTTTGAACCATGCTTTTATTGAAATGTATCATTTTAAAATCCGCTGTTAGTGAAGTAGGTAAAGGGACCTAGTAACTGGGTCGATAGGAGTTTGCTTAACCACTTAAAGCGGAGTTCCACCCTAAAAATGAAGTTTGCACTGTCCGCTAGCTTAAAGCACCTGAAAAAGAATTGGATAATTATTTTATTTTTTTTGTTTCACTTACCTTGTTTTTAATGAAGATATACTTACCTTCCTTCCTCTTCCTCCCTCTGCGGCCGCGGCCCCCAAAGTCACTTCCTCCTTGCATTGACTCCTGGGAGATGATCTTTTCTGACCGTTTTTTACTAGTTTTTGCATTTGCCTAGGGCCAGGCGATACCTGGACCCTATCGAGGTTGCACAGGCATTCCTACTCCTCCAGCATGGCACATCAATATGTGCCATGCCATAAGGTTTGCTGTGTCCCCCACCACAGTCTCAAGAGCATGGAGGAGATTCCAGGAGACAGTTACTCAAGGAGAGCTGGACAGGGCCAAAGAAGGTCCTTAACCCATCAGCAGGACCGTTATCTGCTCCTTTGTGCAAGGAGGAATAGGATGAGCACTGCCAGAGCCATCCAAAATGACCTCCAGCAGGCCACTGGTGTGATTGTCCCTGACTAAACAATAAGAAACTGACTCCATGAGGGTGGCCTGAGGGCCTAATGTCTTCTAGGGGGCCCTGTGCTCACTGCCCAGCACTGTGGAGCTCGATTGGTATTTGCCATTGAACACCAGAATTAGCAGGTCTGCCACTGGTGCCCTGTGCTTTTACAGATGAGAGAAGGTTCACCCTGAGCACATGTGACAGACGTGAAAGGGTCTGGAGAAGCCATGGAGAATGTTATGCTAGCTGTAACATTGTTCAGCATGACCGGTTTGGTGGTGGGTCAATGATGGTCTAGGGAGGAATATCCATGGAGGGACACACAGACCTCTACAGGCTAGAAAATGGCACACTGACTGCCATTAGGTATTGGGATAAAATCTTTGGACCCATTGTCAGACCCTACACTGGTGCAGTGGGTCCTGGGTTCTTCCTGGTGCATAACAATGCCCCGCCTCATGTGGCGAGACTATGCTGCCAGTTCCTGGATGATGAAGGAATTGATACCATTGAATGGTCCCCCACGTTCACTTGACGTAAATCCAATAGAACACCTCCGGGACATTATGTTTTGGTCCAGCTGATGCAAACAGGTTGCACCTCAGTCTGTTAAGGAGCTCTGTGATGCTCTGGTCCAGATCTGGGATGAAATGCCCTAGGACACCATCTCTCATCTCAAAAAGAGCATGCCCCGACATTGTCAGGCATGCATACAAGCATGTAGGGGCCACACAAACTATTGAGTACCATTTTGAATTGCTGCAATGAAATTTCAGCAAACTGGACTAGCCTGCTGCATAATTTTTTCACTTTGATTTTCGGGGTGTCTTTGAATTCAGCCCTCTGTAGGTTGATAATTTTCATTTCCATTAAACGATGTGGCATCCTTTCATTCCTAACATATTACCCAGTCCATAGCTGTATAGATATCCAGCATGATATATTTTTTCCCCATATCTGATGTGTTTTCAAAGCGTTCCTATAAAATTTTTTGAGCAGTGTAGTAGTTTAAGGTTTATTTAGGCTGCATTAATTTCAGTAGTAGTAGGTACCATCAGGACGGGAAGTAAGAAAAAAAAACTCTCTTAAAGGGCTACACAGGCTACAATAAAGAACCTGAAAATGAGGATAACTTTTCTTACTGTATGCAAAACTGAAACAAAAGCTTAATCTGGAGTCAGGCTAAAATGAAAGCATAGTATCATATTCTATTTTTACACATTTACAGAACTTTTTTTTAAATACCAAGAAAACTTTTTTGTTAAGTTTCCCTAGGCTGCCTGAACTTGAAAATATATAAACATCTTAGAATTGTTATTTCTTCCACAAAATCTATAACAAGCAGAAAAGTTCTCACAGATTATTTGAGCTATACTTAAAAAAAAAAAAAAGTTGTACAATATTCCACATGATTTATAGCCTTTTCTTTATCTCTCTGTCTATGTTTACCAAGAGGACATTGCATTGCAGCTCTAAACATATTATGTTAATGTCACGTTGGCACATTGTTGGCGTTTATACATTAAAACATTAACAATGTTGGCGTTATCAAAATATACTACCATACAGTTATATCTGGTTATTTTATTAGTCTCTTTGATGTGTTTGCATGAAATAATGTTTAGCGTTCTTCTGTTTGTACAATGCAATATGGGTAGATTGAATTTTCAGGAATCCTCATGACAACAGTGAGGTTTTTTTTGTTTTTGAAACCACAATTAATGCTTTGCTGAAGGGTGATTTCCCTGAATAAGTTGATTAATTCAACAAAACATGTTGTGGAATCGGGCTTA
The DNA here is from genome assembly GCF_965119305.1 of Pelophylax lessonae. Lineage (NCBI taxonomy): Eukaryota > Metazoa > Chordata > Amphibia > Anura > Ranidae > Pelophylax > Pelophylax lessonae. The sequence continues at coordinate 237,525,516 of NC_138771.1, forward strand.
AAACTGTAAAGAAAACTCAATTGCTAAATTAAATTGATTAATACAGACTGGATTTCTCGAAATTTTGACATTTTGCATAGTTGATTTTGTAAAATAATGTGATCAGGGAATCCAATTACAAAGGTTTATGAACAAAGAGACTATGATTAAGGGGTACAAGCAGTGTCAGACTAATGCCTTCAAGTGTGTGCCTTGAAAAGGTCATTTCCTGGAATAAAGATTTTTACACTGGTTAGAAACAAACAATTGTGAGTTGTATTTATCAAGAAAGTAGCAATTTTTTTTTCATATTGTTTCTATTGTCTGTGTATGACAATGCATATATTCAATCTCTGTTACCCCAACTCCTTCCACAAAACTGGAATTTGGGCTTAACAATTTCACCCAACTCCTCTTATATGTGAAATATAGTGCAGTGAGTTTTCTATACTATGCTAAAAGGAAATCTTTCCTGGATATAAAACATAGACTACCATTGTTGATGTCCATGAAATAATTGTAGATTCCAGGCTGCCTCTAGCCTCAATAATTTGAATTACTAATCCATAAAAAGTATGAATCTAGTTTAATCAGTGGAAAGCCAAAACTCCTGCACACAGGTTCTAGGTCGGGGACTCCAAATTTTCAAAGCCTTTGGATCAACATAACAGTCAGTTTTTCAATATATGGTAGGTTTCCTCTAAAGGAATCCAATGAATTGTGGTAACGGAAACAGACTTTTGTGTTCTTTGTAAGAATGCAGTACAGATCCGATGGTATCAGCGTTGATTGACATTCCATGTATAACAGGTTTATTGAAACTGTTATACTGTGTATATGTAAACACACACCCACAAAAACCCTCATACGCAAAGTACGTTTTTTTTTTTTTTTACCAGAGATACAGAAACTGTTCAATAAAGAAAGTAACCTAACTTTTTGAAAAGGTTCAAGAAAACCCTGTGGGTTTGTGTTCCATGGTCCTGGCAAGTATATGTGCATATTCACTTTGGAGAATCTTTCCTAACCCTAAAGTACTGCATGGAACTGTGGTCAGCAGGCTTAGAATGGCCAAAGGAGGCTTTTGAAAAAGCCCCCCCCCCACTATAAAAGGGAAGGCCATGGGGCAGCTACAGTGTCAATGTATTAGATTCTGCTGTAGGGAAAGACTGGGATCACTTAGGAAACTGTACTTTAATTCAGCAAAGCAGCAACCAACCCCTTCCTTTTTTTTGGGTTTTATTTGTGTGGGTTTTTTCCTGCCTGTTTTATTTTGTGGTTGAGTTGAGGTCAGTGGTGACTTTTAGCTGCTGTCCAGTCCTTGACAAGCCTTTTTTTTTTGCTGCAGGGTTTTCTTTAAAAAAAAAAATGGGCCTTTGTTTTGGGGTGGTATTTTGGGCATTTTCATTAGTTGTGGTGGTATATTGCTGCAAAGTTTCACACAAAAAGTGGTCTTTTTTCTGGGGGTATTATCTTGATAGGGCCTTTTTTTAGAGTAAAATACATTTTCTTTTGCTACAAGACTTCCCTTTAAAAAATGAGCTTTTGTTTCAGGGGTGGTAGTATGGGGTTTTTATTTTATTTTGGGTTTTCTCTGTATTCATGTTCATAGGGCCTTTGTTAAGTTTGAGGTGATGAAAGCACAGCATTCACTGTTAGGCCCTGTACACACGCAACGAATTTCCGCCGACCGCTCGTCCGTCTTTTGTGGCATGCTAGTCTGATGTGGAAAGTGAAGAGGTTATTTTCATACAAATTTTCCCGTACGACAGAATTCTACTTCAGAAGTGATGTCATGTGCTGGATTGTTTTGTATGTGTTCTTTCGTCTCTGAGCATGCCTAGTCTTGCTCTTAAGATTTTTTTCCGTCGAAAATCTGTACTAATGAGACGAAAATGGGACGCTGTATTACGGACGACAAAAATTATATAGCCTGCACATCAGGATTTTTTCGGCCGAAAAGTCGGAGTCGGCTGTCGGAAACACCATACTAACAAACCGAAAATCGGCAGATCGGTCGTCGGACGAAATTTCCCTTCCGAATTTCTTATCGTGTGTACGGGCCTTTACTGATCATCTGTTATTCGACCTGCCTTTTGTTTGCAGCATGTTTGAATGAAAAAAAAGTGTAAAAACAGTGTGCTCACATAATTTCACTCATATTCACCACACATCCCTTACCCAGAGATAAAACAAAAGTTAGGCATTTGCCAGTGAGTGCTATTATCCCTGATTGAAACTGCTCTGCTGCTGACCAGGTTTACATAGCCTTATCCTCTGTAGTATCCAAGGGATACATCTTGCTGCAGGTAAGTAATTTCTCTTGTGTTCATTTTTTAGCTTAAGGTAAACATTGTCTTTAATGAGGATGTGATATAAATTGACCAGTGGCAGAACAATATTGCAACAGTGAGAACAGGGGCAGCCTAAAGCCTAGTACACACGCAACGATTATCAGCCGACCAGTCGTCCGTCTTTTGTCCAGAGTGGTGTTTTGTTGGTTGGAATGTGCCTAGACTGCACACAAATTTTCTCACCCGACAAAATTCTACTTCAGAAGTGATGTCATGTGTTGGTTTGCTTTCTTTGTGTTCTTTCTTCTCTGAGCATGCCCAGGCTTGCTCATAAGATTTTTCCCTGTCGAAATCTGTACTGACTGCACGAAAGTCGGCCTTGTTTTGACGGCGGACAAAAATTTTATAGCCTGCACACCAGAATTTTTTCAGCCGAAAAGTCGGAGTCGGTTGTCGGAAGCATCATACTAACAAGCCGAAAATCGGCAGATCGGTCGTCGGACGAAAATTCCCTGCCGATTTTCGACGCGTGTGTACGAGGCTTAAGTGAACTACAGGCCAATTTCTGTTTGCCAGTCAAAATAGGCATGTTCCCAATTGATTATAAAACATGTTTCATTACTAAAACATGAAAAAAAAAAAAAAAATTTTACCAACTAAAATTAAACACATTGGGGTGTTGCTGTCATATCTTCTCATAGCTAATTGTAAAAGAAAAAAATCTATTCCATAGCCACATATACTGCCAGTGTACACTGTGGTTGTAGAGCTTTCAGGCCTCCCGAGAGCATGTTATTTAAAATATTTAATTATTTTCAGTTTTGCTGCATGGGATTTTTATTTTTTTTATTTTTTTTGGTACATGTCTCTTATGGCAATATGTGATTTCTGTGCCTCTTTGACAGTAGTTTGCCTCTCAGCCCTACAAAAGGACAGAATGAAATTCATGAAGGATTTACTGAACCCCTGGTGAATCAAACCTGGACAAATCCACCCATCTCTAGTCAAAGTAGACATTCATCTGAAATATTTAATATTTATTTCAGTAGGGAAAAAAAATACAATTATATTGTGATTGATTACATTCAAAGGCAAATGGCTGCCAAATTTATGAAATGAAAACTATTTCCCATTTTATCAACTTCTAAGACCATCATATAGGCTAACTCCTCACAAACCAAGGTCTTCCAGGAGATTTCATAGGTCTCACATTTAGCACTTAAGAAAAACAACTTTATTTTATGCAATATTTTGAAAATTAAATTCAGAGACTGTTTAGCATGTTTATCTTTATTCAGGCGAAGTTAAATGTGCACAGAGGAAATATTTAGTGACGATTCTCCTTACTGCTTGATGCTGAGTATGCAGAATGAAGCCCTGCTGTTAGTTTAATTCTGGAATGCCCTTCATTTACCTCATTTCAGCTAACAGCAATTAAAGCTAAATGTCATTTGAACATTTGTGTGTGTGAGCTTTGTGAGTCAAGAAGATAAATATGTACACTGTTAACTAGAAATGAAAGTGTTATACACATAGTTCATGGAGTAAAAAATGTTTGAAATGTCATTAAAGATTACTTTGCTGCTCAGTGGGCATTCTGAATGCCAGAATTCAATATTTGCTGAACATTTAGAAAGCTATAAACACAAAAGTTGCATTAAACTTGTCCCACCCTTCAAGCTGGATACACACTACACAACTGTCTTTAGATTTTTTTCCTTTAGATCTACCAAAACCATATAATATGAGGACAAACCTCAACCCTTTCAATTTGTATGCAATCAGACCAGCCCTTGCACTACATAGTTAAATCGAAAGGAAATTGAACAACAAAAGTTGTATAGTGTGTATCCAGCTTTAGTGTGGGAGCGTACCAGCACTACTACAGAGAGCTCATGATTCTGTGTTAGTTGCCACTATCAGTTGCTGTAGCTGAAATAGGGAAGCAGAGTGACAGTACTTCAGCTAATCCAAATACAATATTCACATTGAACATGTTCCTGCAGAATGTTTGAAGCATGTGGGTGCTCTAGCAACTGCCAGCTGTAAAACAGTATCAACAAGTGAAAACATTTATGGCCAGCATACCAATGCGTATTCAAGATAGTATCCAAAAATTTATTGAAGTGATTATACCACAGCAGTGAATTGCAATGATTCGGGGCCATACAGGATCCCTTTATCAGGCATGTTTTTATTTAATTAGGGAACACTGGAAAGCATAGCAAAGTAGGAGAGCCAGGTGGAGAGGGAATGTTTAAACCAATGCCAGGAGAGCAAGCATGAGTGTTTCCTTGGAGATTACAACAGTATAAAAAAGTGATCTGAGGCTTTAATTTTAAAATAAATTATACAAAGTGCATACATCCGACTCCTAGCAATCAATCAAAGCAAGCTGTCTGAAATGTGATTGATTATTGTGTTTCTTGTGCATCTTGTTAACAAAATAAGTCCTATGATAATGTGTTTTTTTTACCATGCTAGTCAGAGACTTACACTAAAGTGACAATATAGGTTGAATTTTCTTTTTTTTTTTTTGTTGTTTTGTTCGCTAAATAGATATTTTTAGTTTCGAATCACCTAGTTCTCCATCATGCCTGGAAAATAATTGAAAACACACACATAAGCACATGTGCATAATATATCAACAAGTAAAGTTCAATGGGTGTCAAAGAGCAAAGCCAAAAAAACAGAGAAGATCATCAAGCAATTTACATGTAAGTCAAAAGAATAAATCAGCAGTTACTTAGGCATTAAGAGAGAAACACAAAGGTGACAACTCAGTTAAGAAAAAAGTGAGACATAAATCTACTGTTTCTAATTAGACAAACAACATATTGTGCTAAATTTCTGCTTTAGAATTTAATTCTTCCTTCCTCTGCTTCTGAAGTTACCTATCAGGGACCCAGAACACAGGGACCCAAAAATCCTCAATGCCGTGGATGTTATGGCAAACATCTGCTGCCACTTGAACATCTGTCCCGCTGGGGCAGGTTTACAGCTAATTGTTTGTCATGCTGTCAGTACTGGCACTGTAAGTAAGTGCACATGCGCTTTTTTTTTTTCTTTTATTTATCGAAAACACTGCACAAACAAATTAATGTTAAAGCTTTCCTACTGCTACAGAGTCTCTCTAAGAGGAAAAATCTACAGGAAAGTAGATGGTCTTAGAGTAAAGGAAGGAAGGGCGCTCTGGATAATAGGGCTGGCCAGAGATAATGTCCACAGTACGGGATGGATACAGATCAGGCAAACAAGTGTCTCAGATGGCACTTGGGCAGCACTCCAAGAGGGAAGTGCTCATCATGGTAGGTAGGAAGTCCAGCGGCAGGAAGTCTCAGAGGTAATCCAATGTGCACCTAGATGGAGATAGTCCCAACTTACCAGCAGAGGAGGGCCGCAGGAGAAAACACCAGGAAGGACAGCTGCTGTCAGAATAGAGGTACTCACCGAGGCCGAGATGCCGAGAGCGGTTCGCTGTGCGACTAAGCGCACTCCGCCCCTCTGGAGGTGATACAGAGGGTGGATGGCACAAAGAGGCACAAGCTACCAGCAGGCAGGATAGAGCTTGCGTGGAGGTCCTGTAGAACTGGAGCAGAGACTGATCAGGATCCAGCAGAAGAAGTAAGTAGAAAGTCCAGAACAGGCTGAGGGTCAAACACAGGTAAGTAGACAATTTAGGACAAAGGCTGAGGATCAAGGCACTGGAGACAGGAGGCAAGACTGGGTCACAAGCAGGAGGTCAAGGCACAGGAGACTGAAGATAAATCCGGGTTGCAGGCAGAGGGTCAAACACAGGAGACAAGAGCAAAGTCCGTAAAACAAGCCAAGGTCGGGTCCAGGAGAAGAGCAGAGTAGGTCAGGGTCAATCTGGGTCACAGCAGGTAAATGATCAAACAGGAAACAGGAACTCAGGTACAGGAAGCTGAAAGACAAACCAGCAATTCCTCTGAGCACTTGCTCAGCTTTTATAGGCAGCCAGGAAGTCATGTGGTGCGTGTCATGTGATGACCAGTCTGCAGCTGAAGGTTTCTCTGACAGTGCCCCCCACCGAGGGGCGGCCTCTGGACGCCCAAACTGGACATTAACTCCGGGTGATCCACATTAAAAGCTCGGATCAAGCGAGGGGCGTGTATGTTTCTTGAGGGTTCCCAAGAGTTGTTTTCAGGTGGGTACCCCTTCCACTTGATTAGGTATTGGAGAAGTCTACCCCTTTTCCTGCAGTTTAGTATGGTGTTACGACACCCCAAAGTATGAAAGGGGTTACAGTCGTCGAGGATAATCCACTCCCAAACACCCGGACAGCTATCGACCACTCCAATCCGCCATACATGAAGCACATCAATAATTCCCCCCCAAGTACGAGACAAGGCTCTGTAGTGAGGTTTGATCGAGAGTAACTCTCTTCTCTTTTATTGCAAGAAACACACACTTGTATATACTTTGAGAATACCACATGAACCATGACTGTGTAATTATAGCCAGGTGAGCTCATTAACATGCTTATCAATAGTCTCAGACTCTATTAACATACTGTCCTATTTTAGACAAAAGCACTGAGTTAATCAGTAGACATTCTTTAGGAGGGGGCTGCTGAAAGCAATCCCCCCCTCAATCTGCAGCTAATACCCATTGAATTTGCAGACATAGTGACAACCTCTTTAAAGGAATTTGGAGCGTAGCAGCTAAAACATAGGGGAACAAAGTCTTTTAAAGCCTGGTCCATAGTCCAAAGGCAGCAGGCGGGCAACCAGGCTCCTCCAATGCAATGGGGCAAGATTGGTCTCGTCACATCTCTCCCCCTTTCCAAAAAGACTAACAGGGTACCTGACCTCCTGCCGGTCAGTGCCCTCGTTAGTCCAGCAGCCCACCCACAAAGCAGAAAACACAGTACAGCCCACCCACAATAAATGGTCACTACACCTGGGTAGAGGAGAAATTTGTCCATGTCCAGGTGCCTCACCTTGGCTGTGTGGGAGACTGGCAGACTGCCTTGGTGGGTTGCTGAGTGGGCAGAGACCAGCGGTACTCTGCCCTGGTGCCAGCGCTACCACAGAAGTAGCCTGGTTGGAGACGGGTTGTTGGAGGGGGAGACCGACTGTCTCCCCTTTAGATACACCGCCATGCTGCTGTGGCGGAAGACCGACTGTCTTCCCTTTGGCTAAACAGCCCTGTTGCTGGGGGTCAGGACCGACTGTCCCTACCCCCTGTGCTGTGAGTGCAGAGACCACGGTCCCATCTGCACTGTTGGGGGGCTTACTGTCTCCCCCTGGTATGTTAAGCTGCTGCTGTGGGATGGAGACTGGGCTCCCAATTCCCAATAGCTCAATCTGCCGCTGGGGGACAGGACCAACCGTGTCTGCCCCCTGTAAGTCAATCGGCCGCTGAGGGATGGAGACTGCGCTCCCAATTCCCTGGATATCACTCTGCCAATGGGGAGAGGGGGTAACAAGCTCCTCTCCCAAATATACTTCCAGCCCCTGGGGAGGGAGACCGACTGTCTCTGCTCCCAATACAGTGTCCTGTTGCTGAGGAAAGGAGACTGGGCTCTCTGTTTCCTGCAGGACACTCTGCTGCTGTGGGATGGAGACTGAGCTTCCAATTCCCAACAAATCAATCTGCTGCTGGGCGACAAGACTGACTGTCTCTGCCCCCTGTAACTCAGCCTGCCGCTGGAGAATGGAGACTGGGCTCCCAATTCCCAATAAATCAGGCTGCCGCTGGGGAATGGAGACTGGGTTCTCCTCTTCCCTTAACTGTACCTGCCGCTGGAGTTCCTCCCAACGTGCCAGCTGGCCCTCTCTCTCTGCCCTGTCTAGCAGAGTCCCGAACACTAAGTTCTTCGCGAACCGCTTGGATCTCTCCAGTGGATTGGGTCCGAAGAAGCTCATCCGTAACCACATCATACGGTCATATTCTTTCAGAGAATATCTGTACTCCACTGCTGGTTCCATGCTGGTGCTGTCAGGGCCGCTGTACTGGGACATGCGTTGCCCTCAATTGTAAAATCCAGAGCAATGGTGTCCCCTGTAGCTGTCCTTCTGGCTGTAGGATCAATCCCGTCGCTTGCCACCAATTGTTACGACACCCCAAAGAATGAAAGGGGTTACAGTCGTCTAGGATAATCCACTCCCAAACACCCGGACAGCTATCGACCACTCCAATCCGCCATACATGAAGCACATCAATAATTCCCCCCCAAGTACGAGACAAGGCTCTGTAGTGAGGTTTGATCGAGAGTAACTCTCTTCTCTTTTATTGCAAGAAACACACACTTATATATACTTTGAGAATACCACATGAACAATGACTGTGTAATTATAGCCAGGTGAGCTCATTAACATGCTTATCAATAGTCTCAGACTCTATTAACATACTGTCCTATTTTAGACAAAAGCACTGAGTTAATCAGTAGACATTCTTTAGGAGGGGGCTGCTGAAAGCAATCCCCCCCTCAATCTGCAGCTAATACCCATTGAATTTGCAGACATAGTGACAACCTCTTTAAAGGAATTTGGAGCGTAGCAGCTAAAACATAGGGGAACAAAGTCTTTTAAAGCCTGGTCCATAGTCCAAAGGCAGCAGGCGGGCAACCAGGCTCCTCCAATGCAATGGGGCAAGATTTGTCTCGTCACATATGGCTTCAACCTCAAATTCATTTTCTCCATCCACCTGGACTGGTGGAGGAGGCGGCTCCTCTCTTCCCGGGAAGGGGCTAGGAATCACTGGTTTTAGTAAGGATGCATGAAAAACCAAATGAATTCTGTAAGAGCTGGGTAAGGCCAATTCAAAGGCCACAGGGTTAACCATCCTCTTGATCCTGAATGGCCCTATGAACTTTGGGCCCAACTTCCGTGAGGGAAAAGGTAATCTGAGGCTAGCTGAAGATAACCAAACTTCCTCACCGACCTTGAAAACCGGGTTCTCCTTCCTTCCCCTGTTGTAGTACTTCTTATAGTCATCCTGGGCCTTCTGCATTGTTTCCTGAATCCTTTGAAAGTTCTGTTGGATGGAGGCTATTCAAACTTGGACAGCAGGAACAGATAATTCAGGGGTAGCGTTCGGAAGGAAAGAAGGGTGAAACCCAAAGTTAGACCAGAAGGGCGTTTGGTTGGTGGCTGAATGAACTGAATTATTATACGCAAACTCTGCATAGGGTAGCAGAGAGGACCAGTCATCCTGGGAGCCAGAAGAAAAACAGCGGAGATACTGCTCCAGAGATTGGTTCGTTCTCTCTGTCTGGCCGTTGCTTTGAGGGTGATACGCAGAGGAGAGACAGACCTTTATTTCTAGTGCTTTACAAAGTTCTTTCCAAAATTTGGAGGTGAATTGAACCCCTCTGTCAGAAACAACACGGTCGGGTACTCCATGTAGCCTTATTATTTCTTTGATAAAAATGTTAGCTGTCTCCAAAGCAGAGGGGGTGCCCACCATGGGCAAGAAGTGTGCCATTTTGGAAAGGCGGTCGACAACGACCAGAATGGAGGGGAAAACTTCTGAGGGAGGAAGATCAACAATGAAGTCCATAGAAACTTCAGCCCATGGGCGTTCTGGAATGGGTAAAGGTCTAAGTAATCCCCAAGATTTGGTGTTAGCCACTTTACTGCGCTGGCAAGATATACAAGAGAGAACATAATTTTTACAGTCCTGCCTCCACCCAGGCCACCAAAAAGAACGTGCAACCAATTCTGAAGTCTTTTGAGTCCCAAAGTGACCAGCCAGTTTATGGTCAGGAAGCAATTTTAACGTCAGGGGTCTAGCCTCCGGAGGGACAAAAATTCTTCCTTGGGACCAGAGCAAGTCATCTTGTTTCTCCAAGGAGGACACTTCTGGATCAGTACAATGGCTGGACGCCAGCTTGATGGTGGTCATAAGATCAGTGTGTGTGAGCAGAAGGAAGTTTTGTGGAGATAAGATGGTGCTAGGTTCCGTTGACTGGGGAGGTTCAGGGAACATCCGGGAGAGTGCATCTGCTTTCCCATTCTTGCGGCCAGGTCTATAAGAAATATGAAAATTGAACCTAGAAAAGAAGAGGGCCCAGCGGGCTTGCCTGGGCCTTAAGCGTTTGGCTGTCCTGAGGTATTCTAGGTTTTTATGATCGGTGAAGATCATGATGGAATGGGACGCACCCTCCAACAGGTATCTCCACTCCTCCAGAGCGAACTTGATGGCCAACAGCTCCCGGTCTCCCACATCATAATTCCTTTCCGGGGAACTTAGTTTCCGAGATGCGAAAGCTACAGGATGGAGGAGAGCCTTGGGGCCCTGTCTCTGGGAGAGGATGGCTCCAGTGGCAGTTTCCGAGGCGTCTACCTCCAACACAAATGGCAGGGCTGGATCCGGATGCCGTAGGATTGGTGCAGAGGTGAACAGGGCTTTGAGTTTGGTAAAAGCTTCCTGGGCCTCTTGGGACCACTGAAAACGACTGTGTTGGTGGGTTAGTTGGGTGATGGGTGCAACAATGGACGAGAAGCCAGCGATAAACCTCCGGTAAAAATTAGCGAATCCGATAAACCGCTGTACCCCCTTTTTGTCTACTGGAGCCGGCCACTCCTGAATTGCCTTGACCTTCTGGGGATCCATTGCGACCCCGTTGGTAGAAATGATAAAGCCTAGGAATTGCACAACAGATTTTTCGAATTCGCATTTCTCTGCTTTAAGGTACAATTTGTGTCTCCTGAGAATTGCAAGGACTGTCTTTACGTGAACCTGGTGTAGCTCAATGGTGGCAGAAAAAATAAGAATGTCGTCCAGGTAAACAACTAGGAAATTGTCCAGATATTCTCGAAAAATGTTGTTTACCAGGTGCTGAAATGTGGCCGGGGCGTTACACAGCCCAAAGGGCATTACCAAATATTTATAATGTCCAAACCTGGACCTGAAGGCAGTCTTCCATTCATCTCCAGGCCTGATTCGGATGAGGTTATAGGCACCTCGCAGATCCAACTTAGAGAAGATTCGGGCGGACCGGAAACGCTGAAACAACTCTGGGATGAGTGGAAGAGGATAACGATTTTTTATCGTTATTTTGTTCAGTTCTCTATAGTCTATGCATGGCCTTAAGGAACCATCTTTCTTTTCCACAAAGAAGATGCCGGCTCCGGCCGGTGAAGAGGATGGACGAATATATAAGATTCTGGTACGTCTGGTACCCTTATTTTCCATTTTCTTTTAATATGCGTCCCACCTTTCTAATTAGGTGGTACGCATACACCTTTAAGACGGATGACGTCATCGCCGAGCGCCGCAGAGCGGCTATTTCAACCGCCGGCGTTCTCTCTCACGTTGTTCGTTCAACCTGCCTGTGTGTCCACATGCTTACAAGCTTGTCTTGCTGCCGGAACCTCCAGCTATTCTCTTTTACTTGGAACAGACCGGAACCTCGCTACTGATCCCTGTATCTCGCTACTGGATCACTCCCTCACTCCTGGACCCTTCTACTACTAACCTTACTAGTGATAAGTACCCCACAGGGGAATCCTCCATAACCTTACTTACACTATCTACCTCTGCACATTAAGGACTGTTACTATCTATGCATACTAATTCTATCATCTGCACTGTTACATAGATTGCTAGCTCTTGAGTCTACTACCATCTATCCTTGCACTGGGTTAGTCTATCCTGTATTTGTCATCTGCTGTCCTTACCACCTGTTACCATACTCGATTACTAACCTATCTGCATTCTACCTAATACCATCTAATACTCTCCTGAACATTTCTATCAAGTGCTTACCATCTCTGTCACTGTTCACACCTGTCCCTTCAGCACATCATCTTCATACTATCATATACATCCTACCACTCCAGGAACATCTTATTGAGTGTGTATATCTGTATGCTGAAGCTGACAGGCCCACAGTGATGAGTCTGGAGAGTTGGATCTGGTTATTCAACACATCTCTACATGACTACTGAGTGGAGATTCTGCAGCTGCAAATCCAGCCTACTACAAAAACGCAGGAGCGTTACAGAATGAAACCCTTATCCAAGTTCTCATCAATATAAGTCTTAAGAGCCGCTAGTTCAGTCTCTGATAGTGGAAAGATGCGGCCAAAGGGTATTTCGGAACCAGGTAGCAAATCAATGGGGCAGTCGTAAGACCGATGAGGGGGTAGGCAATCAGCTTTTTGTTTATCAAAGACATCTCTAAATTCAAGATATACCGGAGGGACGTGCTGGAGATTGTCAGGTGTAGGTGCTACGGTTAAACAGGCGGCCGGAGCTGGAGGAAGGCAATGCTGGGAACAGTAGGGAGAGGAGAAAGAGACTTTCTTCTTGTTCCAATCAATGTCAGGTTCATGTGCCTGTAGCCAAGGGAGCCCCAAAATGATGGGGAACATGGGAGAGAAGATGATGTCGAAGCTTAGAAGCTCCTGGTGGCCGGAGTCCGTGGTGACAAGGATGGGCCTTGTTTGTTGTGTGACAAATACAGAGCGAGGAAGAGACCCATCAGCCAGGAAGACTTGGAGACCTTGTTCTTTGGTCTGCAGTGGAATGTGTAGTTTTTGGGCCAGTGAAGAGTCTAGAAAACAACTACAGGCTCCGGAATCAATAATTGCTGGTAGATGAACTTAATTTTCCGTTAGCTGTAAGGAGACAGAGAGGCTGACGTAAGTCTGGGATAAACCAGGATTTTGAAAGTTCATGAAAAACTGTGAGCGTGACTTACTGGGTCCCACAGGGAAGGTATGCAGAAAATGTCCAGTTCCCCCACAGTACAGACAGAGATTGGCCTGTCGCCGTCGTTGCTTCTCTTCAGGGGTGAGAGGAGCACGGACAAATCCAAGCTGCATGGGCTCAACCTCTGGAGCAGAAGTGACAGGAGTCACCGGAAAGGATGGGTGAACGGGAGAAGATTTAGGTAGCATCCAGCTAGGTCGGGGACCCTGGAAGCGCTCAGTGCGCCACACGCGCATGCGCCTGTCTAACTTGGTAGCGGATTGGATTAAATCCTCCAAAGTGGCAGGGGTTTCAATCCTGGCCAACTCATCCTTCAAGGCTTCTGACAGCCCCTGGCGGTACTGGTATTTAAGAGCGGGTTTGTTCCACCCTGTGTCAGCTGACCATTTGCGAAATTCAGCAGTGTAGTCCTCCACCGGTCGCTTTCCTTGAGACAGGGAGTGTAGCACGGCTTCTGCGGTAGCGGTGCGTTGAGGGTCGTCATATAGTTGAGACATACTCTCAAAGAAAAGGTCCAAAGAATTCAGAAGAGAGCTCCTCTGTTCCATCAGGCCGTGGGCCCAGGCCTGCGGCTCTTCGGTCAACAAGGAGATGACAAATCCCACCTTAACTACTTCGGACGAAAAAGTCCTGGGCTGAAGGGCTAAATACAAGGAGCAGGCATTTTTGAAGGCCCGGAACTTTTTTCGATCACCTGAAAAACGCTCCGGTGTGGGAACCCTGGGCTCAGGGGTAGCCATGATCACTGTGGGGCTTGATGCAGCTTGAGAAGAGGAGGCTCCGCTGGTGGGCGCAGGGGCTGCGGCTGTTGATGCGGGTGACCCTGAAAATTGCTGGAGACGACCGTCAATCTGGGCATAGCCTTCCTGCAGTTTCTTAACCGCATCAGTGAGGGTTGTGACCTGCTGGCACAGGATCTCAAGAGGAGAGCGCACTCTGTCGGCCTCTGACATGGCTGGTTTGTACTGTCAGAATAGAGGTACTCACCGAGGCCGAGATGCCGAGAGCGGTTCGCTGTGCGACTAAGCGCACTCCGCCCCTCTGGAGGTGATACAGAGGGTGAATGGCACAAAGAGGCACAAGCTACCAGCAGGCAGGATAGAGCTTGCGTGGAGGTCCTGTAGAACTGGAGCAGAGACTGATCAGGATCAAGCAGAAGAAGTAAGTAGAAAGTCCAGAACAGGCTGAGGGTCAAACACAGATAAGTAGACAATTTAGGACAAAGGCTGAGGATCAAGGCACTGGAGACAGGAGGCAAGACTGGGTCACAAGCAGGAGGTCAAGGCACAGGAGACTGAAGATAAATCTGGGTTGCAGGCAGAGGGTCAAACACAGGAGACAAGAGCAAAGTCCGTAAAACAAGCCAAGGTCGGATTCAGGAGAAGAGCAGAGTAGGTCAGGGTCAATCTGGGTCACAGCAGGTAAATGATCAAACAGGAAACAGGAACTCAGGTACAGGAAGCTGAAAGACAAACCAGCGATTCCTCTGAGCACTTGCTCAGCTTTTATAGGCAGCCAGGAAGTCATGTGGTGCGTGTCATGTGATGACCAGTCTGCAGCTGAAGGTTTCTCTTACAGCTGCGCTCCCGTAACCGGAGTGGAACGCAGGACCTGGAAGTGACATATAAGGAAGGCAACCGGGGCCAGCATTGAATGCTCGGCCTGAAGAAGGAGCCAATTGGCACTCCGAAATGCATCCTGCCCCTTATGGCGTTATGTCCAGGCACCTGCGTTCTGACAGAGCACATTGTGTTCTGACAGAGGGGAGACTCCCACACCTCCCTGCCATCAGAATACACAGATCATAACAATGGACTAATGGCTGGAGTGCTGATTGAACTGAAATTTACTAGCAACACCATTTATGTGAGAGAAAATGGGCATCCAAATTTCGATCCATGTATGGCCAGCTTAAGCCCAAGAATTGAGTAACGACTCCAGCATTCACTGGAGCAACGGCTGAGGAGAGGGCAGGAGGCCACATGCTGAGAGCCAGAGCCAGCTGCTGATCAGACATTGGGGTGGATCCTGGCAATATAGTCAGAAAATTTCCAGAGCCCATTGTTGGCTGATTCTGGATCACAGAAGAGCAAACATAAGTGCACTCCTGTGATGCAGAAGAGAAGTATGGTAAAAAAAAAGCTTCTCTTTTACAGCACAGTTCTTACATTTATAATAAGAACCATGTAAAGGTGTGAATTGATATTACAGAATCTAACGAAAGTGAGTACACCACTCACATTATATCTTTTCATGTGACAACACTGAAGAAATTACACTTTGCTACATAGTTACATAGTTAGTGAGGTTAAAAAAAGACTTCAGTCCATCCAGTACAATGTAAAGTTGTGAGTGTACAGCTTGTATAACAGTGTAAATTTACTGTCCCTTCAAAATAACTCAACACACAGCCATTATTGTCTAAACAGCTGGCAAAAAAGTGAGTACACCCCTAAGTGAAAATGCACAAATTGGGCCCAATTAGCCATTTTCCCTCCCCGGTGTCATGTGACTCATTAGTGTTACAAGGTCTCAGGTGTGAATGGGGAGCAGGTGTGTTAAATTTGGTGTTATCGCTCTCACTCTCTCATGCTGGTCACTGGAATTTCAACATGGCACCTCATGGCAAAGAACTCTCTGAGGATCCGAAAAAAATAATCCACTCAAAGATGGCCTAGGTTATAAAAAGTTTGCCAAGACCCTGAAACTTAGTTGAAGCACAGTGACAAAGACCATACAGTGGTTTACCAGGACAGGTTCCCCTCAGAACAGGCCTCACCATGGTCGTTTAAAGAAGTTGAGTGCACATGCTCAGTGTCATATCTAGAGGTTGTCTTGTTGTCTCAGACCATACGTCGCACACTGCTTCATTGGTCTGCATGGCTGTCTTCCCAGATGGAAGCCTATTCTAAAGACGATGCACAAGAAAGTCCGCAAACAGTTTGCTGAAGACAAGCAGACTAAGGACATGGGCTGCTGGAACCATGTCCTGTGGTCTGATGAGACCAAGATAAACATACTTGGTTCAGATGGTGTCCAGCGTGTGTGACTGCAACTAGGTGAGGAGTACAAAGACAAGTGTATTTTGCCTACAGTCAAGCATGGTGGTGGGAGTGTCATGGTCTGGGGCTGCATGAGTGCTGCCGCCACTGGGAAGCTACAGTTCATTGAGGGAAACATGAATTCCAACATGTACTGTGACATATTGAAGCAAATCTTGATACCCTCCCTTCGGAAACCTGGGCTGCAGGGCAGTAGTCCAACATAAGGACCCCAAACACACCTCCAAGACGACCACTGCCTTGCTAAAGAAGCTGAGGGTAAAGGTGATGGACTGGCCAAACATGTCTCCAGACCTAAACCCTATTGAGTATCTGTGGGGCATCCTCAAACGGAAGGTGGAGGAGTGCAAGGTCTCTAACATCCACCAGCTCTGTAATGTCCTCATGCAGGAGTGGAAGAGGACTCCAGTGGCAACCTGTGAAGCTTTGGGGAACTCCATGCCCAAGAGGGTTAAGGCAGTGTTAGAAAATAATGGTGGCCACACAAAATATTGATACTTTGGGCCCAATTTGGACATTTTCACTTAGGGCTGTGCTCACTTTTTTTTGCCAGCAGTTTAGACAATAATGTGTTGAGTTATTTTGAAAGGACAGCAAATTTGCACTGTTATACAAGCAGTACGCTCACTATTTTACATTGTAGCAAAGTGTAATTTCTTCAGTGTTGTCACATGAAAAGATATAATAAAATATTTACAAAAATGTGAGGGGTGTACTCACTTTTGTGAGATACTGTATGTTAGTGTTTTATTTAATGAACAATAGTATTATGCCTTCTTTACTGTATTCAACACACACCCCAAAGTTCGGTGCTTTCTGATCCAAAATCTCCTACCCCCAAACAAGCAACTGTGTAAATATCCTATTCAGTCTAAAACATATAACAATCAAAAAATACAGTACTCACAGTGAAATTGAATTAAATGCAAAGCTCCATGACATGTAAATAAATAAAATAAAAAAACACACATGAAATCAATAAAACAAACAAAATCATATATGTATAATCTGTGTCAGTGATATAAAGTGGTGGTGCTTAACCACTTGCCGACTGCCGCACGACTATTTATTGCGCCAGTCAGCCGCTCCTTGGCAAAGTGACATAGACCCACGTCGCTCGCCCAGGAGCCTGTAGGGGGCGAGCGTGCACCGCCGGAGGCGCGCTCCCACCCCCGCTCGTTCACTGACATCCCCGCGCGTGTGACAGGCAGCTCCGATGTCCGCCGGCCACTCACAATCTTCCGCAGGAGAGGGAGAAGGACGGAAGGCTGTAAACACAGCCGTCTTTCATTCTCCCTGATGTAAGCACAGAGGCTATGCGATCCTGCTATGTAGGATCGTATGTCTCTGTGGTTACATCACAAGCCACGCCCCCCACAGTTAGAATCACGCCCTTAGGGATACATTTAACCCACTGATCACAAATAAAGTTAACCCCTTCTCTGCCAGTGTCATTTTTACAGTAACAGTGCATATTTACAGCACTGATTACTGTAGTAATGTCACTGGTACTCCCAAAAGTGTCAAAAATGTCAGTCAGGGGTCCGATCTGTCAGTCGTAATGTCGCAGTCCCACGAAAAAAAACGCAAATCGCCGCCATTACTAGTTTAAAAAAACAATAAAAATGACATAAATCTTTCCCGTAGTTAGTAAACGCAATAACTTTTGCGCAAACCAATCAAAATACGCTTATTGTGATTTTTTTTTTACCAAAAATATGTAGCAGAAAACAAATTGGCCTAAAATGTTAAAAAATTTTGATTTTTACATTTTTTTTTTGAGAATTTCATATAAAAAAAATGTGAAAAATATTGTTATTTTTTCAAAATTGTCACTCTTTTTTTGTTTATAGTGCAAAAAATAAAAATCGCACAGGTGAAAAAATACCACCAAAAGAAATCTCTGTTTGTGGGAAAAAAGGACATCAATTTAATTTGGGTACAGTGTCGCACGACCGCGCAATTGTCCGTTAAAGTCACGCAGTGCCAAATCTCAAAATAGGGCCTGGTCTTTGAGCAGCCAAATCCTCTGGGGCTTAAGTGGTTAACAAAATTTATATAGATCAAAGAAAAGTCCTTTGCAATATTGGTCTCAATTTGAAACTAAAATGTGTAAAAAAATCCACTCTTCTAAAGCACTGGGACTTCACACCTGGTTCACATACTGTATGTGCAAATTGGATGTGGTTTTCACTGCATCCAATTCACATGACATGCCAATGTGACCGGCTCTCAATGGAGCTGGTTCACACATGTCTGGGGCGGCAGTGGTGTGGTTTCCAAAAGGGTCCTGTGCGTTTTTTGGTCCGATTCAGGTGCGAATTGAGAAACAAATTTGGAACTGAATTGCACCTGAACTGGTGAACAGAAACGCATTGAACCCCAGGCTGGAAACTGCAGCCACACATATGTGAACCCGGCATCAGAAGTGCATTCTCAGTGGCTCAGGATCCCCCACCAGTTTTGTCTGACCTCTCAATACAAGATAGTCAGACATGACTGTCTAATGATGCTAGATAGGCAGGAAGATGGAAGGCTTCCTGGGTTCCTTCATTATTTTCTCTTGGATTCATTAAGAAAAGCACAGAGGAGAAAAGTCTGATAGTGCAACAAAGCAACTTTATTAAAACAGTAAGTAAAAAACAAATGATGTCTTATTTTTAATGGATATGTAATAAAGAAGCTGTTTTTATCACTGGAAGTGCCACCACCTCCTTTTTCCTTCTTTACGGCAACTTGTGTTGTCGTCTCTAGCCCATGATCTAAGATAGGACATATTTTTCCCTGGAAAGAACCAAAGAAAGCCCCCATAGGGACCAGTGGGGGAACAGTATTCCTTAAGTTCACATGTAGGTGTTTTGGGGTGTTTTTCAGCTGTAAGGATCAGCTCAAAAAACGTCCAGCAAGACAAATCCTATTCATTTAAACGGCCCCTGTTCACATCTGAGTGTTCCGACACCTTGAGCAAAATGCCCGATGCTCCAAAACGTACATGAACTTCTTTTTGGGCAGATTACATGGGTTTTTGCCCCATAGACTTAATATAGAGCTTTTTACAGGCGTTTTACCTGTAAAACGCTTGTAAAAACACCTATCAAAACGCCTATAAAAACGCCTGGAAAATGCCTATAAAATAGCAATGCCTAGATGTGAACGTAGCCTTAAGCTGGATACACACTATACAATTTTCTTTAGATTTTTTCCTTTAGACTTACCAAAACTATATAATATGAGGTCAGACCTAAACACATTTAATTTGTATGCAGTCAGGCAGGCCCTTGCACTACATAGTTGAAGGTAAAATCTAAAGGAAATCGACCAACAAAAGTTGTATAGTGTGTATCCAGCTTTAGCATTTCTTAAATCCCAGAGTTCGAGCATGTGAACCGTGAGGGGGAGATAACCCATCTGAAAGCTCCCTCTCTCTTTTGTGCTTATTAATTAATGTGTCAGCCTCAGGTTTTTTCTATTCCAAATTAAGGAGGTAATAACTTCTAATCTAGAAGAAACGGTTTTGGCAGAGACACGGGTAACATCTGCAACAAGAACACGATCCTGAATAACACATTAATTTAACAATGTTAATTCTTCCCAACTAAGGAAACAATGATCTAGTTGTCAAGGCCCTGTTTCATAGTTTGTAAGAATGGTGTTTAATTCTTTGAGAAAAAGAGGTAATATGTATTAATTAGCTGGATGTCATACGAAGGGGAAAGAATGTCGAAGGGCTTCATCTACTGGTAGGGGAAACCTCAGGGGTAAAATCTCAGGTTTTTTAAATGTATTTTGAAATTTGAGAGTTCCTAAAATTTCTGTAGCTCATGAACATATAGCTTGTGTTCAGAGAAGAGCTGATTTATTTTTAATGGCAGCAGCATAGGGGTGCTGCAGTTATAAGGTCTTTATTTTATTAGCTTTACATCCACCCTAAAATGTTGAATCAATTGGGTCAGCGTTACTGCCAGGCATCTAGTATTTTCAATTAGAAATTGACAGTAACAGCTTCTATGTTTCTCTTTTTATTGGTTTCCTTTTATCCTTTAATATAGATATTTAATGTAGCTGTTTGTGTTTGAAATGAAATAGCTATAGCTTTCATTTCACCGTTTTCTAGAGTTTTTATTTTTATTTTTGCAGAATATAAAAAAGTGTTTGCTGCTGCATTTGAAGCTATGGTGCATATCCTGACTCTGAAAAAAAGTCTAAATACATAGGGATTTTGTTTAAGTCTATTTAAAATACTTTCAATTCTTTTGTGTTCAATTCTTTTTTATCACATTTGAGATAATTCTTTTCATGTTGCTTTATAACATACATATAAAGTATACAGTAAGTTTTCTGGACCTGTAAATACAGAGCAGAAAACTGAGGAAGAAAATAAAAAGTGGAAAGTTTACTGAGCAGGGGTTAAAAGGAGGATGGTCTTCAGAAAATTTAATTTAATACAGTGTACGAAAAAAATATGATTTTTATCCATTTTGTTATGACCTAGATCTGTGAAAATGACATTTCTGTTACCTATGTGATACTACATTTTATTTAGTAGCATATTGTTTAAAATCAACACTCATGTGGGGAAAAAAAAAAAGTAAAAACATGTTAGCGTTTAAAAAGATGACTTGACAAAATGTAACTACCTTTAAGCTATTTCTGCTACAAGAAGAACATATAAATCTGTAGAGCTATTATTTCTTCTCAGATAGGGATTAATCACTACTCCTGTGACAGTATAGCCTCTGCAAAAATGCAATAGTAACTTACCCTGATGATTTATTTGACTTATATCTTACAAGACATAAAAAATGTTTTCTTTTCAAAGTAATTTCCAAATAGTATGTTACTTGTTTATATAAGTATACAAACTTTAATGTACTGTACTTTGAACCCTAAAAAACAAAAAAACAAAAAAACAGTTGAGTGAAATTTGTTTCTAGTTTAGGACTATCATTGAGCAAAAAAACAAAAAAAACTTGTGTGTACAAAATGTTCACTCTTTCTCATTTAACCAATTCAAGTCAGGACACTTTCCTGTTCAGGCCAATATTCAGCTTTCAGCGCTGTCACACTTTGAGTGACAATTACTCAGTCATGCAACAGTGTACCCATATGACATTTTTATCATTTTTTTGAGAGAGGACCTCATGGTCTGGAGTCAGGTTTGGAGGTCAGTAGCTATAGCAGTGGAGCACCACCCACAAGTGAGACAGGTATACAAGCAGGCCACCCCGGCTAGTGACACGGTTCTTAGTTTTTGTTATAAAACTTTGCAAATAAATAATCTTTCTTCATACATTTAGGCCAAAATGTATTCTGCTACAATGGGTAAAAATAACCCAAAATAGTATAAATGATTTAGTCTGTGTGAAAGCTATATAGTCTAAAAACTATGGGATATATATTTGAAAATTGATCAGTTGAGACCCTAAAATGGCAGATGCTGGTATGGCATATGGCAGTGATCAGGACACTGGTTTGGGGCATGGCGGTGATAAGGATGTTGATATGAGGTATGGCACTGACCAGGATGCTGGCATGGCAAATGGGGTGATCGGGTTGCTGGTATGGGCTATGGCAGGGATCAGGATGCAGGTATGGGGTATGGTGGTGATCAGGATTAGGGTTGAGCAAACACGGACTCTATTGTTCGGGATCGTACCGGACTTTTGGGTGTTCGGTACCCGGACACGGACCTGAACATTTCACTGTATGTTCGAGATACAGTCCGTTGTTCGGTTGTTTTGGTGCGGTTTTAATGGTGCGGTTTCAACAGCTGCAGGGCAGCCAATCAACAAGTGTTTAACTAGTGTGCCCTTAGAAGCCATCACAGCCATGCCTACTAATGGCATGGCTGTGATTGGCCAGTGCAGCATATGACCCAGCCTCTATATAAGCTGTAGTCACATAGCGCCGCATGTCACTCTGCTCTAACTACTGTAGGGAGAGGTTCCTGATGCTGCTGAGGGAGAGATAGGAGATTATTGTAGGGGCAGGTTGGAGATTGCTTTCAGGGAAAGAATAGGAAGAATCTTCTTTAATCAGACAGCAATTTACATTGATTTTATTGTGTGGGGGTGCAGTGCACAATCTTTTTGCCCTGACCTGAGCCCAGTGAGGAGGAGGGAGAAAAAAAAACTTTTATCAGTCTGTTAGGTGGGCAGCATGCGGCGTGCAGCGGCCATGTAATGCAAGCTCAGTGCATATGTGTCTGCTTAATCTGGATTTAAAAAAAAAAACAAAAACGTTTTTTCCTTCATATTTTACTGTGACTTACAGTGTTTAGACACTGATGTTCTAATCTGCTATTCAAAAAGCACCACTTTAAGGGGACAATTTTTTTTCAGTTTTTCATTCATACTTTACTGTGACACTGTCATACAGCGTTTAGACATTGCTGTTCTAATCTGCTATTCAAAAAGCACCAAGTTAA
Source organism: Pelophylax lessonae (assembly GCF_965119305.1). Classification (NCBI taxonomy): domain Eukaryota; kingdom Metazoa; phylum Chordata; class Amphibia; order Anura; family Ranidae; genus Pelophylax; species Pelophylax lessonae. The sequence continues at coordinate 237,547,963 of NC_138771.1, forward strand.
GGGGACAATTATTTTTCAGTTTTTCATTCATACTTTACTGTGACACTGACATACAGCGTTTAGACACTGCTGTTCTAATCTGCTCTTCAAAAATCACCAATAAAAGGGAAAAATAAAAAATTTTCATTCATACGTTACTGTGAGATACACCCGTTGGATACAGTTGTTGTGTTCCGCTTTTCAATAACAACCCATCTAGCGGAAACAAATTAAATTGCAGCCTAGTCTACATATGTTACTGTGAGATACACCCATTGGATACTGTTGTTGTATTCTGCTTTTCAATAAAAACCCATTTAGGGAAAAAAATGTAATTGCTGCCTAGTCTGCATATGTTACTGTGAGATACACCCGTTGGATACTGTTGTTGTATTCCGCTTTTCAATAAAAACCCATTTAGGGGAAAAAAATGTATTTGCAGCCTAGTCTGCATATGTTACTGTGAGATACACCCATTGGATACTGTTGTTGTATTCCGCTTTTCAATAAAAACCCATTTAGGGAAAAAAATGTAATTGCTGCCTAGTCTGCATATGTTACTGTGAGATACACCCGTTGGATACTGTTGTTGTATTCCGCTTTTCAATAAAAACCCATTTAGGGGAAAAAATTTATTTGCAGCCTAGTCTGCATATGTTACTGTGAGATACACCCATTGGATACTGTTGTATTCCGCTTTTCAATAAAAACCCATTTAGGGAAACAAATTAAATTGCAGCCTAATCTGCATATGTTACTGTGAGATACACCCATTGGATACTGTTGTTGTATTCCGCTTTTCAATAACAACCCATATAGCGGAAACAAATTAAATTGCAGCCTAGTCTACATATGTTACTGTGAGATACACCCATTGGATACTGTTGTTGTATTCTGCTTTTCAATAAAAACCCATTTAGGGAAAAAAATGTAATTGCTGCCTAGTCTGCATATGTTACTGTGAGATACACCCGTTGGATACTGTTGTTGTATTCCGCTTTTCAATAACAACCCATCTAGCGGAAACAAATTAAATTGCAGCCTAGTCTACATATGTTACTGTGAGATACACCCATTGGATACTGTTGTTGTATTCTGCTTTTCAATAAAAACCCATTTAGGGAAAAAAATGTAATTGCTGCCTAATCTGCATATGTTACTGTGAGATACACCCGTTGGATACTGTTGTTGTATTCCGCTTTTCAATAACAACCCATCTAGCGGAAACAAATTAAATTGCAGCCTAGTCTACATATGTTACTGTGAGATACACCCATTGGATACTGTTGTTGTATTCTGCTTTTCAATAAAAACCCATTTAGGGAAAAAAATGTAATTGCTGCCTAGTCTGCATATGTTACTGTGAGATACACCCGTTGGATACTGTTGTTGTATTCCGCTTTTCAATAAAAACCCATTTAGGGGAAAAAAAATTATTTGCAGCCTAGTCTGCATATGTTACTGTGAGATACACCCATTGGATACTGTTGTTGTATTCCGCTTTTCAATAAAAACCCATTTAGGGAAACAAATTAAATTGCAGCCTAGTCTGCATATGTTACTGTGAGATACACCCATTGGATATTGTTGTATTCCGTTTTTCAATAAAAACCCATTTAGAGAAAAAAAATTAAATTGCCGCCTAGTCTGCATATGTTACTGTGAGATACACCCGTTGGATACTGTTGTTGTATTCCGCTTTTCAATAAAAACCCATTTAGGAGAAAAAAATGTATTTTCAGCCTAGTCTGCATATGTTACTGTGAGATACACCCATTGGATACTGTTGTTGTATTCCGCTTTTCAATAAAAACCCATTTAGGGAAAAAAATTAAATTGCAGCCTAGTCTGCATCTGTTACTGTGAGATCCACCCGCTGGATACGGTTATTGTATTCCGCTTTTCAATAAAAAAACATTTAGGGGAAAAAATTAAATTGCAGCCTAGTCTGCATATGTTACTGTGAGATACACCCATTGGATACTGTTGTTGTATTCTGCTTTTCAATAAAAACCCATTTAGGGAAAAAAATGTAATTGCTGCCTAGTCTGCATATGTTACTGTGAGATACACCCGTTGGATACTGTTGTTGTATTCCGCTTTTCAATAAAAACCCATTTAGGGGAAAAAAATGTATTTGCAGCCTAGTCTGCATATGTTACTGTGAGATACACCCATTGGATACTGTTGTTGTATTCCGCTTTTCAATAAAAACCCATTTAGGGAAAAAAATTAAATTGCAGCCTAGTCTGCATATGTTACTGTGAGATACACCCATTGGATATTGTTGTATTCCGCTTTTCAATAAAAACCCATTTAGAGAAAAAAAATTAAATTGCCGCCTAGTCTGCATATGTTACTGTGAGATACACCCGTTGGATACTGTTGTTGTATTCCGCTTTTCAATAAAAACCCATTTAGGAGAAAAAAATGTATTTTCAGCCTAGTCTGCATATGTTACTGTGAGATACACCCATTGGATACTGTTGTTGTATTCCGCTTTTCAATAAAAACCCATTTAGGGAAAAAAATTAAATTGCAGCCTAGTCTGCATCTGTTACTGTGAGATCCACCCGCTGGATACTGTTATTGTATTCCGCTTTTCAATAAAAAAACATTTAGGGGAAAAAATTAAATTGCAGCCTAGTCTGCATATGTTACTGTGAGATACACCCATTGGATACTGTTGTTGTATTCCGCTTTTCAATAAAAACCCATTTAGGGGAAAAAATTAAATTGCAACACGACAACATATGATTAACCTTGTCTTTAAATCATCTATATGCACTAGGTATCAATAATTTAACTTTAAAATCTTGACAAGGTGGTATTATACTCCACACCAGCTGCACAAAATGGCAATAAATAACTCAGACATATGCTGGCGATGCTTGGTGGAAGAAGGTACATTAATACATATTTTTTGGTCTTGCCCTAAATTATCAGACTTCTGGAAAAAAGTCATAGAGATTATGCAAAAGTTTTCAGAAGTAAAGATACCAGAGGACCCGGCTTTTTTTCTTTTACAATTAAGTAAGATACCAGTTAAAAGATATAGAGGATCCATATTATGTCACTTGGCAAATGCAGCTAGATCTCGTATTGCCCTTAAATGGAAAAATCAAACACCTCCAACAATAGAGGGTTGGATACGTAAAGTAGAAGAAATAAACAAAATGGAGGATTTGGTCTTGACAGCTCAACATAAAAGAGAAAAGTATACAGAAACATGGGGCGCATGGAAAATAAAACGATAACTCGGCAGGAAAGGGAGAAGATAATTTCCTATACCCCTTTCTTCTCTCCCCCCCCCTTGACCCCCGCCCCCCTCTTCCCCTTTTTTTTTTGTGGATTGTTGTTTTTTATTTACTTTTTTTTAGGGTTGATTTGTTTTTCATAGAAATAGAGAAGTTAAGGTGTGAATAACATACTGGAATATAATTGAGTTATGAAGAAGTTAATGTAAGAATATACTTGAATATGATATGTTTTGTTTATTTGATTCTTTATTGTACAGTCTCACCTTGAAACTTTAATAAAATGTATAATTGAAATAAATTGCAGCCTAGTCTGCCTATGTTTCTGTGAGATACACCCGTTGGATCCTGTTGTTCTATTTCGCTTTTCAATACAAAACCCATTTAGGGAAAAAAATTAAATTGCGGCCTAGTCTGCATATGTTACTGTGAGATACACCCGTTGGATACTGTTGTTCTATTCCACTATTCAATAAACACCCATTTAAGGGAAGGTCCTAAATTAGAGAAATATGAGGAGAAGGTCAAATAAGGGACGTGGCCTGGGTCGTGGCGCTGCTGGTGGAGCTCCTGTCACAAGGAGAGGAAGTGGTCGATCTGTGCCAGCTACACGCACAAGTGAAACACCTTACTCAGGTGTGAGTAGGCGACAGAACCTGCAGCAGTATTTGGCAGGGCCTAATGTGAGTCTACAAATGTTGAGGCCAGAACAAGTACAGGCGATAGTAGATTGGGTTGCTGGCAGTGCCTCCAGTTCCTTCACATTGTCTTCCACCCAGTCTACTGCTAAAAGGTCAGAGTTGGCACCTGCAGCCGATGTCCATCAATCTTTCACCTCACCCCCTTGCAAATCAGCCAAGCAGTCTGAGCCCCAAGTCATGCAGCAGTCTCTTTTTCTTTTTGATGACTCTGTTAGCATGGTTTCCCAGGGCCTTCCACCTAGCCCTGCCTCAGAAGTGGAAGAGATTGAGTGCACTGATGCCCAACCACTTATGTCTCAAGATGAGCACATGGGAGGACCATAGAAGCACATCTTGGATGATGTTGAAACACAGATTCCAACTGCTGCGGAATTCCTAATTGTGGAGACCGACAAGGAGGGCAGGGGTGAAGACTGGGTGGAAGATGATGTGGAGGACGATGAGGTCCTCGACTCCACATGGAATGAAGGTCATGCAGGTGACCTGAGGAGTTTGGAGGAAGAGGCGGTGGTCGCACAGAGCCACTAGCACAGCAGAAGAGGGAGCAGGGTGCAAAAGCGGATCGGCCGTGCACTAGACACTACGCCTGCTACTGCCCAACGCAGCAAGGGACCGAGCAAACCAAAGCCAGCTCAAAGGAGTTCCCTAGCATGGCAGTTCTTCAGACAATGTGCTGATGACAGGACACGAGTGGTTTGCACGCTGTGCAATCAGAGCCTGAAGCGAGGCATAAACGTTCTCAACCTGAGCACAACCTGCATGACCAGGCATTTAAGTGCAAAGCACGAGCTATAGTGGAGTATACACATCAAAAACCAAGAAAGGTCTCTGGCTCCTCCTGCTTCCTCTTCTGCTGCAGCCTCGGCCTCTTCATCAACCTCTATAGTGACAGTGGCACCTGCCACCCCGCAAACAGAGGATCTGCCAGCAAAACCACCATCTGGGTCACCAACAACTATCTCCACAATGTCCCGTGGAAGCGTTCAGCTTTCTATCTCCCAAACACTGGAGCAGAAGAGGAAGTACCCACCCGCTATCTCTGGCCCTGAATGCCAGCATTTCCAATCCCATCCCTTCCCTGCACAGCCAAGTGGGTGACAAAATCAAGTGTGCACTGCGCAACGCCATGTGTGGCAAGGTCCACCTAACTACGGATACATGGACCAGTAAGCACGGTCAGGGATGTTATATCTCCCTAACAGCACACTGGGTAAATGCAGTGGCGGCTGGGCCTGAGGCGGATAGCAGTTTGGCGCATGTCCTTCCACCACCGAGGATTGCAGGGTGCTTCAGTTTGCCTCCTGTTCCTAACTCCTCCTACTCCACTTCCTCATCCTCTACCGCCTCCTCATCCGGTCAGCGTAACACCTTCACCACCAACTTCAGCACAGCCAGGGGTAAACGACAGCAGGCAGTTTTCAAAACTTGCCTGTTTGTGGGAAAAACCCCACACCACGCAGGAGTTGTGGAGGGGCATTGAACAGCAGACAGATGAGTGGTTGGTGCCAGTGAGCCTCAAGTCCAGCCTGGTGGTGTGTGATAACGAGCAAAATCTCGTAGCAGCTCTGGGCCTAGCTGGTTTGACACACATCCCTTGCCTGGCGCATGTGCTGAATTTGGTGGTGCAGAGGCTCCTTTGAAATTACCCTGATATGTCAGAGCTGCTGCTCGCCTGTCAGCACTGCAGCGTAACTTCGGTCTTCCCGCTCACCGCCTCATATGTGACGTGTCCACAAGGTGGAACTCCACCTTGCACATGCTGGACAGACTATGCAAGCAGCAGCAGGCCATAGTGGAGTTTCAGCTGCAGCACACACGCGTGAGTCGCTCTGCGGAACAGCACCACTTCACCACCAATAACTGGGCCTCCATGTGAGACCTGTGTGCCTTGTTGCGCTGTTTTGAGTACTCCACCAACATGGCCAGTGCCGATGATGCCGTTCTCAGCTTAACTATCCCACTTCTATGCCTCCTTGAAAAAACACTTTGGGCGATGATGGAAGAGGATGTGGCACAGGAGGAGGAGGAAGAGGTATTATTTCCAAGGCTTTCAGGGCAGTCATTCACAAGTGGCTCTGAGGGTGGGTTCCTGCACCCACAAACACCAGGGACACAATTGTCCAGCAGGGGCACAGTTCTGGAGGATGAGGAGGAGGAGATGGAGGAGGACATGGAACCATGTTCAAAGCAGGGTGACACCCAGGCCAGTTCATGGCCATCACTGGTGCGTGGCTGGGGGGATACAGAGGACACAGACGATACACCTCCCACAGAGGACAGCTTTTTGTTGCCTCTGGGCAACCTGGCACACATGAGCGATTACATGCTGCAGTGTCTCCAAACGAACGCCGAGTTTCCCACATTGTAACTTGTGCTGATTACTGGGTGGCCATGCTGCTGGATCCCCGTTACAAGGACAACGTACCATCCTTAATTCCCTCACTGGAGCGTGATCGGAAGATGCGTGAGTACAAACGCACGCTGGTAGACACGCTGCTGGTGGCATTCCCACCTGACAACGGGGGCACAGTGGAAGCACAAGGCTAAGGCAGAGGAGGAGGAAGAGGTCGCCAACGCAGCCAGGGCACCACCAGCACCTCAGAAGGCAGGGTTAGCATGGCCGAAATGTGGAAAAGCTTTGTCAGCACGCCACACCAAGCAGCAGCACCACCAGCTGATATGGAACGTCTTAGCAGGAGTCTGCCCCTGCTTGCCCTTTACGCCTTGGAGGTGCTGGCCTGCCCTGCAGCCAGTGTATTATCTGAACGTGTATTTAGCATGGCTGGGGGCGTTATCACAGACAAGCGCAGCCGCCTATCCAGAGCCAATGTGGACAAGCTCACGTTCATTAAAATGAACCAGGCATGGATCCCACAGGACTTGTCTGTACCTTGTGCAGAACAGACATGTATGCCGGCCTTACCCAACCATTGTTGTATTTTGGATCTTTCTCACTCTTTTGGGGTGTACCCTAATTTAAAAAGAAATTTAAAATTAAAAACAAAAATCAGTGTTGGCTACCTCGTCCTCCTCACCCACCGCTTCCACCTACACCGCCACATCCACCGCCACCTCAACCCCCTAGTCCATATGGGCCTCGTCCTCCTAGATCGAGATGATTATTTTTATGTTTTTTATGTTATTTTAAGTTATTTCCCTATCCACATTTGTTTGCAGAGCACTTTCCATGCTCTTAAGAAGATTTTGCTGCCATTTGCAGCCCTCTAGCCCTTTCCATGTTTTTTTAGAGCCATTTTAGTGCTCCAAAGTTCGGGTCACCATTGACTTCAATGGGGTTCGGGATCAGGGTAAAGTTCGGACTTTTTTTTTCAAGTTCGGCCGAACCCAGACATCCAGGTGTTCGCTCAACTCTAATCAGGATCAATATATATTATTTAGTCTGTGTAAAAAATATAGAGTCTAAAAACTATGAAATTTACTGTATATTTGAAAATTGATCAGTTGAGACCTTAAAATGCCAGATGCTGGTATGGCATATGGCAGTGATCAGGACACTGGTATGGGGTATGGCAGTGATTAGGACATTGATATGAGGTATGGCAGTGATCGGGATGCTGGTATGGCGTATGGGTTGATCAGGATGCTGGTATGGGGTATGGCAGGGATCAGGACTAGGGATGATCGAACTTTTCAAAAGTTCGGTTCGACCAGAACACCCGAACTTCCCGAAAGTTCGGCCCAGATTTCAGAACCCCATTGAAATCAATGGGACCTGAACTTTGATAATCAAAAAACACCATTTTGAAGCCCTAAAACCCAATAAATGCCCCTAAAAAGTGCCTAGGGTTCTTGGTCATGCCCCAGGGACTATTAATCACACAAAAAAAAGTTCTTAAAAATTGTCATTTTTGATAGAGAGCCAATTATTGAAAAATTATTGAAAAAAAAAAAAGAGATTTCTTTGGATTTAGTGTCTGGGGGGTCTAAAAGTGTACCTGTGAAGTTTCAGCTCTGTAGCATGTCCAGAACCAGAAAAAAAAGTTTGTTTGTATTAGAATTAATATAGAACAGGTTAGTAGCTTCGCTACTTTTACACCCGGCTTTTTGTTGCAGGCGTTTTATTGGGCTTTTTTTAGGACATGTTTGGAGTCAGGCATGACATCAGAACTTCTGTGTAGGGGTATATATACACACACACATGTATGTATATATACACATACACATATATAGGTGTGAAAGTAGCAGAAACCTATGCCTGCGCTAATGAAATAATTAACATGCATATGGCTTCTCTGCTATAAAACCTATACGTGTGTGTGTGTGTGTGTGTATAAATACATATAAGTGTGTGTGTATATATATACCCCTATACAGAAGTTCAGATGTTATGCCTGCCTCCAAAGGCCTCCAAAAAATGCCCAAAAAAAATGCCTGCTGCAAAAACACACCTGGGCGTTTTTGTAGCAGGCGTTTTTTTGGGCATTTTTTGGGCGTCTTTGGAGGCAGGCATAACATCAGAACTTCTGTGTAGGGGTATATATACACACACACATGTATGTATATATACACATACACATAAATAGGTGTGAAAGTAGCAGAAACCTATGCTTGCGCTAATGAAATAATTAACAGGCATATGTCTACGCTCCTATCACACCTATATGTGTGTATGTGTATAAATACATATAAGTGTATGTGTATATATACTCCTATACAGAAGTTCAGATGTTATGCCTGCGCCAAAAAAAAAAACAACCAGGTGTGTTGTTGCGTTTTTTTGGGGCTTTTTTGGGGGTCTTTGGAGGCAGGCATAACATCTGAACTTCTGTATAGGGGTATATATACACACACACTTATATGTATTTATACACATACACATATATAGGTGTTATAGCAGAGAAGCCATATGCCTGTTAATTATTTCATTAGCGCAAGCATAGGTTTCTGCTACTTTCACACCTATATATGTGTATGTGTATATATACATACGTGTGTGTGTGTGTGTATATATACCCCTACACAGAAGTTCTGATGTTATGCCTGCCTCCAAATACGCCCAAAAAATGACCAAAAAAACGCCAGCTACAAAAACGCCCAGGTGTGTTTTTGCAGCAGGCGTTTTTTTTGGGCATTTTTGGGGGTCTTTGGAGGCAGGCAAAACATCTGAACTTCTGTATAGGGGTATATATACACACATACTTATATGTATTTATACACATACACATATATAGGTGTTATAGCAGAGAAGCCATATGCCTGTTAATTATTTCATTAGCGCAAGCATAGGTTTCTGCTACTTTCACACCTATATATGTGTATATATACATACATGTGTGTGTGTGTGTGTGTGTATATATACCCCTACACAGAAGTTCTGATGTTATGCCTGCCTCCAAAGACGCCCAAAAAATGCCCAAAAAAACGCCAGCTACAAAAACGCCCAGGTGTGTTTTTGCAGCAAGCGTTTTTTTTGGGCATTTTTTGGGGGTCTTTGGAGGCAGGCAAAACATCTGAAATTCTGTATAGGGGTATATATACACACACACACTTATATGTATTTATACACATACACATATATAGGTGTTATAGGAGCGGAGACATATGCCTGTTAATTATTTCATTAGCGCAAGCATAGGTTTCTGCTATTTTCACACCTATATATGTGTATGTGTATATATACATACGTGTGTGTGTGTATATATACCCCTACACAGAAGTTCAGATGTCATGCCTGACTCCAAACATGTCCTCTAAAAAGCCTAATAAACGCCTGCAACAAAAAGCATTGTGACAGGGGAGAAGCCACCATCCTGTTCTGTAAGTGTTCTAAGAGAAACAATCTTTTCTCTATAGCGGTCACCCTGACATGGAAGGGTTTTGTCACCCTGCCATAGCAGTCAGAGTCAGTTAACCCTACACTACACTATGGTCACCCTGGCACTTAACACTTTCCCTACAGAAACTAGATTATTAAATCTAACTATAGTGGAAAATAGTACACTAACTACACTAGATATCCCTTTCCTCACACTAATAATTGCTAAATGACACTTTGAGAGCAAAAGTAACAGAACTGCTTCCACTCTCTTCCACAGCCCTGTATTAAAATGCTAGAGATTTGGCGGGGCTATCTTATATACTGGGGGGCGTATTCAGTAATGATTGGCCTCTGGACCCCCTAGTCACTCCAATCACATTCCTAGCATTCTCCTGCCCCCTCAATTGGCTTTTACTGACGGTTCTGGTCCAATCACGGGCTTTTAAAGCCCAGTTCCTGTCCCATTGCATTTTGGTAGGTTCTGGTTGCCGAATTCCAAACTTTTTCTGCAAAAAGTTCGGAATTCGGCCGAATTTCGAACAGTCAATGTTCGGGTCGAACCGATGGTCGACCCGAACCGTTCGATCATCCCTAATCAGGACGCTGGTATGGGATATGGTGGTGATCAGGACACTGGTAAGGCAGTGATCAGGATGCAGGTATGGCAGTGATCAGGATGCAGGTATGGCATGTGTGGTGATCAGAATGCTGGTATGGGGTATGGTGGTGATTAGGATGCTGTTATGGAGAAGGGTGGTGATCAGGGCACGCATATGGTGGTAATCAGGGTGCTGGTGTGGCATATAGTGGTGATCATGGTGCTGGCATGGGATATGGCGGTGATCAGGATGCTGGTATGGTGGTGTTTGGGAAGTTGGTATGGTGTATGGCGGTGTTATTGTGAGCACTGGGACAGGTGACAGTTGCTTACTGCATTGTTTATTATGACTACACTGGGGCAGTGGTCAGGAACACTGGGGCAGGCTGGCACTGCAGTTTGTGGGTGTACATGCAGCCTGACAGGAGGGAGTGGGAGAGAGTGTGTACACACTCCCTTCCCCCTTCCCCACTAATAATTTCAGTATACAGGGGCTGCACTTTAACTTTTGCCTAGAGCCTCATTTTATTTAAATGACCCAGTCAGAAGATACACTCTAACCCATCATATTAGGCCTAATAGAAGATAAAAAATTAAAAGCATAGAAAAAACCTGTGAAGGAAATAAACACTTTGTTCTGTATAAATGGTTACATTCTACGTACCCATATTCTGCAGAACACTTTATTGACTAACCTTTTTCTGCAGTCAAAGGTCCACTGAATGTATTGATTAAATTTTTCATAATAAAAATTAATATGTTTTTTCTGTTCAGCTTATTACATGTAGACTGTAAATGGGGTGGGGTACTTCTGATCGAAGTTGCTTTTTGTGATTTCCCAGGTGATATCCAACAGTATTTCTGCATCCATTTGTTATTTCTTTCTTTGTAAGGTTGTTAGGGAAACCTACGTTTCTAGGCCAGAGTCACTGGCACTTTGTACTTCTCACTATGAGCAACATATGAATTTCAATTTGGTTTAAAGAAAACTGCTAATGAACTCAACTGAAGTGAAGCTAATCTGCCGAAAGAACTGAAATGCTTACTTTGTATTTAGAATTTTCCTTTGCTGGTTCTATTCCACGGATTTTCAGATAAAAGTAAAATCTACAGCAGCTTTGAATATATATTTAAAATGACACAAGGGAATAAAGTGTTCTTTGAAGGTTTAGGAGAAATGTGTTTCTTGTATTCTTGACATTACTCTTATACAGAGCTTTAAAAAAGAGATGGGCTTGGAAAACACGGACTTTCCTGACTAAAGCTAATGCCCCAAATCTGTATTCTAATTAAAATTAAAATTTTAAATTTCCATCTATATGTTGATGATTTTAATTGTTTGCTTTGCTGTAAGTAGAAGTTGTGCAGCATGTTAAAGATTTCTTGGTAGGATTACTGGAAAGGTAGATCTAGTAATAATGAAAGGGTAGGTGCATAGGATATATAATGTATATTCTTTTCTTTTCTTTTTGCTTTTTTACAAATAAACATTTAATAGATGGCACAAAAGAATTCTAGATCACTATGGGCTTTTTAAATACAGAGCACCTTTTCACTCTGTTTGAATCTTTGTACAGAGCCATCTGATGCAAGGAGGTGAGGAAAATTTGTTACTACTAGGTTTATTTCAGCTTTAGCTATTCTATTGAGTTCTGTAAGAAAAAAAAAATATCAGCAGAAAGCAACCTGGACAATATGTGAAAAGGAGCTGAAAGTCCTGGCTGCCTATGAAAATGCAACATATCAGTACGCAATACCTAATTTGAGTTTTTTAAACCATTGCAATAAAATCTATTGTTTTAATTCTGTGAATTAATAAATATGCTAATATATATTTGTTGCCTTCTGTAAATGTATACATCGTCGTTGGTTCCTGTGCATTTGCATACTATTAGAATTCATCAATATAGTGGTATTAGTTGCAGCTTCATGTTTGAAAGAACATGGTAATATGGGGCTAAATGAAGAAAGAGTATTCACATGTGAGGTTGTATGAGGGGGTGAAGAATGCAGTACCAGTGATTAAATCTCTTTAATTGGTTCTAGCAAATGCTATCAAAGACATGCAAACTGATAATAATATAAATCAGTTTACTTAACGTGCATGATGATAGCAGTTTCAAGTATAAAGCTGAGATAAATGCAGGCAAGACTCTGAGATGAATTTTCCGATCCCCTGATGGAAACTTTCCATCTTATAGTGAGTCTAGCAATCAAAGGTTTTATCTTACTTTTGTGATAGTAGAGAAGGGGTGGAACTTCTGTCAGGATGTTATTGCTGTTTGTGACCCTGCTGGGGAGACCCTGCTGCAGTTTATCATGGTGACTCGGAAAAATGAATATCCACAATTTTCCATTTGTCACTGAAACCGGAGTAAGGGGGAATCTTCAAACACAGACATCTCTGCTGGTAACAACTATCTAAGAGATGATTTCCCCCTATTTCCTATTTCAACTCTGGAAAATAAATTGATGGGAAATTTTCCCAACTGAACACAGGATAAAACCTGTCAGGGGTTGTGCTGATATTGGGGGTTAGTGGCAGGGGGCAGTGACAAGAAAAGCACTGTTAAACCTAAAGGGAACATGAAGTGCTTGTTGCCCCTATATAGTAATTATTACTTGTCCCTTTATAAGAGCCATAATAGTTTCACTTTAATTAACTGTTCATTATGTATGTAATTCTTTGAAAGAAAAGTTACCCTCAGTGGGCCATTTCTGTAGTCCAGGATCTGCTTTCCAGTTATAGTACAGATAATGTTTTTTTTTTTTTTTTTTTGCTTGGGTGCAAAATGTTGTAGCCTCTGGCAAGTTCCCATTGTTGTATGCTAACACTAACTAACTAAAAAGTATGCTGATAAGGAGTTCTGACATTATTGATATGCATACTTGTCTCAACACAGTTAAGCCAATAGTTCATTTTTTTCAAGTTCAGAAATGTTAACGGAAAATATTTATCTTCGAAATATTTTTTCATTGAGTGAAAACTAAGCAGCCCACTATCAAAACAAATGCATTATTTTATTTAAAGGGAGATTAAAAACATGCGTTATTCCCCTAAGTTTAGGGCGATTTCCCTGCCCAAAATAAAATCTCCCGCTGGTGTCCTTTCTAGTAATCCTAATACTATCATGGATGCCTTCCATTCCTTCTATTCGCGGCTTTATGCTGCTCCTTCCCCCCATAAGGGGGACAACCCTGATTCTTTTCTAGACACTGTGCCACTCCCCTGTCTCCCGTCTTCACATAGATCCATCTTGGAATCCCCTATTGAGGAACAGGAGGTGCTGGATGTTATCAAGGCTCTCCGCCTCAACTCCACCCCGGGCCCCTACGGTTTCTCCAACACATATTATAAGACATTTGCGTCGGTCCTATCTCCTTATCTGGTCAGGTTTTTCAATGCCCTCAGGGGCGGCGCCCGCCTAGAAGAAGCCTCTAACAAAGCCTACATTTCAGTGATCCCCAAACCAGGAAAAGATCCTTCAGAAGTGGGCAATTACAGACCAATTTCTCTCATTAATAATGATCTTAAGATTATGACAAAAATTTTTGCCAACCGCTTATCCAGCTTTATTGCCCAGTACATTCATAAGGATCAAGTGGGATTCATCCCGGGTAGACAGGGACCTGACCAGATACGGAGGGTGGTAGATGCTATCTCTTTGCTGAACTCTGGGTGGGACGGAGGTCCTTCTCAGTCTGGGTTTCTACTTTCCTTGGATTTGCAAAAGGCCTTCGACTCCCTATCGTGGCCATTTCTTTTGCGCACTCTCGAAAAATTGGGTTTTTGCCCCACTTTTCTCACTACGCTCCAAGCCCTATACTCCCACCCGGTGGCTCAAATCCGGATGCAGGGGTACTACTCTGCCGACATTCCAATCCGCAGAGGAACGAGACAGGGGTGTCCTCTCTCCCCACTCCTTTTCGTCATAGCCTTGGAATCCCTAGCTACGGCTATCCGTCTTCACCCTGATATTCACGGCCTACAATGCGGGTCGGAGACCCACAAATGCGCACTGTTCGCGGACGACATAATGCTTTTCATAACCTCACCGCTGATATCCCTTCCCAATATAATTTTTCTCCTGGACACCTTCGGGGAGGCATCGGGTTTGCGGGTCAATATGACTAAATCTCTAGCACTTAATGTCACCCTCCCTGAGCCATTGGTGGAACGCCTTAAAGACCATTTTCCCTTTTCTTGGCACTCGGATGCCATTCCATACCTAGGTGTCTCATTGACTCCCACAATAGACGGACTCTATTCAGCTAATTACCCGCCCTTGATACAAAAATTGAAACAGGATCTCTCTGATTGGTCCCGTTGTCACATTTCCTGGTTAGGCAGGATTAATGCGATTAAGATGACTCTTCTGTCACGTATTCTCTATCTGTTCCGATCGCTTCCAATCCCGGTGCTGAAGTCCCACATCCTGAAATTGCAAGGGCATATTTTCAAGTTTATCTGGGGAAGAAAGGGGCATAGGATCAATAGACACACACTCCTGCGCTCCAGGAAACAGGGGGGCTTGGGAGTTCCAGACCTCTGGAAATATTATCAAGCAGCGCAACTGGCCCAATTTTCCATCATCTATTCCAGGGGGGCAAAGCCTGATTGGTACTATATGGAACGTCAAGCGGTCCCCCGACACACAATTGATTACCTGCTCTGGAGACCTGCTCATTCCCGCCCTCCAGTGATGGCACCCTCCCTTTCGCATTCTTTCTCCATTTGTGATAAAATACACAAATCATTCAAAGTCACTTCCCCCTGGGCTCCTCTCACTCATATTTTCCATAACCCGGCCTTTCCTCCTGGTGAGAACATAGCGGCATTTAAATGGTGGACTGACAAAGGCCTGTACAGAATTGGTCACTTTTTAGATAGCTCGGGTCCCATCACTTTCTCTCATTGTACCACGAAGTTGAAGATGCCACCTGTCGAGAGATTCCGGCTGACCCAAATCTCACACTTTCTCCACTCACTTAGGTCCAAATTTACTGTACCCCTGCGGGTAACGCCCTATGAACAGTAGTGTGCCAAAATTGTTGAAGTCAAAGGGGGAATCTCCCTCATCTACGCTCTTCTAAATGACGCAAGTACCAAACCTACCTACATGCTCAAATGGGAGCAGGACCTCAAACTAGATTGGGACCTCTCTGAGTGGCACACAAACGTTGGACGTTCTTTCCGGGGTATTCACAACATCGGTCTCATGGAAGCTAACCTTAAGGTTCTCATGAGATGGTACATGGTACCCGCTAGATTGGCCACCATTTTTCCCTCCACACTTCCAACCTGCTTTCGTGATTGTGGCCTGACTGGCACTATTCTCCACATCTTCTGGGAATGCCCTAAACTTAGGACGTTTTGGCGGCGGGTTTATCATATAGTCCGACAGATTACTGGTCTCACAGTACATCCATCCCCGGCTCAGGCCCTGTTGAGCCAACGCATTCCTAATGTCCCTAAACACACACAGATCCTCATCTTCTACATCTTCCTCTGTGCCAAGATGACGATAGCCAGGCAGTGGAAACTGCCCTCAGTTTCACTTCAATTGGCTAAGCGTAAAATCTCATGGATAATGGCACAGGAAAAGATGTTTAGTATTCTGGACAATTCCAGAGAGAGATTTGAAAAGATCTGGGAACCCTGGGCAGTTCACGTTAATGTGACTATTTAATGATTCTCAGACACTGGTCTGAGGCCGGACCTTTCTTACTTTTCCACCAATTTTTTTTTTTTTTATTATCGTTCTCTGTTTCCGCAGCGTCTTCAGGAGTTGGATCGCGGGAACCTCCTTCCCTTCCTGGACTCCCTTTGCTTTCTCTCCCTTCTCTCTTCCTAACCTGTCTGCTTCTTTTCCCCTTTCTGTTCCTTCTCCCTTTTCACTTTTTGTTGTATTGTATGTTCTACTGTACTCATAACAATCTGTGGACGATCTCACCAGTGAGGGCCTCTAGGACAAGGTCCGGAGTCCCTTTTTCTGGTTCAGTTGGGTTAGGCTTGAGATATTTTCGAATCCTGTAGTTCAGGTACATTTCTAGATTCACCTAGGGCTGGTTGATATACGACCCTCCTGTAGTGCACCTTTGTTGTGTTGATTATTTGGGTTACTACACGATTAAGTAGTTGATTGGTGGAGCACCGCCTCCGAGACACAGAGTGCTCCCTTTTGGGGTGTCTCAGGAGTGGTGACCTACTGTTTCGGGGGCAACCCCCCGCACTTACTAGATGGTGACCTTCTTCTGAGCTATATTTGTAGCAAGGTTTGCCTTTTTTTTTTTCTTTCTCATGGTTTATCTCTTGGTGTGATAACTGCATTGTTTGCCAGAGGCCCGCTTGACTATGATGTAATATGTTCTTCTACAATTTCTTGTTACGAGATCGTCTTCATTTTTGTATCATTTCAACTGTTCATTGAATTTGTTATTCTCTAATAAAAATCATTGAAAGTAAAAACATGCGTTATATTGCTTTTGTATAAATAACTTGTAAGGCCACACTTTAAAGTACAATACTGTATAAGAACTTGGGCAACATATTGTAAGAAGGTCATAGGGAAAAAAAGCAGGCAAGCAAACTAATAAAATAGATTGGTAGGTCTTCGATATAATCATGGTTAAGGAAAAATAAATTAAAGTGTTTTGTTAAAAAAAGAAAAATACTACAATATAGATCTATTTACAAATTACAAATATATCCAAGATCAGTATTGATTTTTGGCAGGCAAACTGTGTTTCCCCAAAGGCTGTAAGGAGGAGAAGGAGATGCAAATCTAAAAATTTGTTTTTGCCATTTGTTTCGGAAGAGAATGATGCTGTGGAATGCCCTACCACTAAGGCTCCATTCACACAGTTTTGTATGCATCGAAGTGTGTATGGTAACGTAAATGGTAACACAAATGTGTAGATGTGAATGGGCTTAGGTAGCTTCTTTTTCCCTTTCACATTAAACTGCTGTGCATAAATGTGACCCATACACAAAAAAAAGAATGGAATTTCTGCGTAAATTGCATATTCATGCAGAAAAATACATGTGGTTTGCTGCATAAAAAGCATGATAAAAAATTAATTTGGGTACAGTGTTGCATGACTGCGCAATTGTCTCTGAAAATTGGCTCTGAAAGCTGAAAATTGGTCTGGGCAGGAAGGGGGTTTAAGTGCCAAGTAGGCAAGTGGTTAAAGGCACAATACACTACTGTATTCATTTTGAATTTGCAGCATTGAAGCATTAAAGACATTACTCCAAACTATTGCTGTGCAGCAACACACCTTTCATCATAACCAGTAACATCAGCAAACAATCCTGGCATGACAAAATGATACCAAATGTCTGCAAATCGGCAACAGGCTAATGCAGCTCAGCAAGAAACAAAAAGATAGTTGACTGCCCAATCTGCAATCATTAAGGTTTAGGTGACTGCTTTGAATCAGGCAGGCAAGAGAGACAAACAGGCCTTAGAAGAATTTATTCAACACAATTTTAGTCAGCATGCACAAAGGTAGAGCTACAAGACAGGGGTCTCCCCATTCCTAGATGTATGACCTGATGAACCTAGTCATACATTGGGTGGAGCATGAAGTACTTAGAGGGCCTTAAATCATAGAGAGGATCACCATGAATTGATTCCAGTAGGCTCCAAAATTGATCGATCAACTGGGTAGCTGGTGAGGCACCAAGACCTTTTGTCTGATTCTACAGTTTTAAGATCCCCAACAAACTATAGGCCACCACACTTGGTAACCAATACAAAATCGGCAACACAGCCAGTAAAGAACAAGGCTGGAAAAAGTGCCTTAGTTATATCTCTGATTCTGGAACACATGCAGCAAACTCAGAAATTACAGAGTCAAGTGAACAATAGGTCTATAAGATTCAAGCTTTACACCTGGGCTTCAGGCACTTGTTTTTGTACCCGCAAAGGAAGAAAGAAAATGAAAATGTAATTTTTTCAAACACAGCTGTAAATAAATAAGATCATTTCTAACACACAGCATATGCATACTTAGAATTACACCCCATAAAATATTAAAATACTCCACCTGAGTATGGTAATGGAACATTTGTGAGACTTTTTTTGCAGCCTAGCTTTATATAGGGCCCCAAAATGCAACAAGCACCTTCAAGCTTTCAAGGGGCATAAATTAGGCATCCAATGTTCTGACTATGGCCATACTTAGAACAGTGTGGTAGGGATCAGGAATACAGTTGCTGACTTACACTGGTCTGGTAACACTGGGATTGGTGTGGTGGCCATCAGGGTAACAGTTGCTGACTGCACTGTTCTATTGACACTGTTACTGGTGTGGTGGCAATCAGGAACACTGTTGTTAGTGCTATTTTTTGGGTGACTGGCTCTGGTGGGGTAATGATCAGGAACACTGTTGCTGATTTACACTGGTCTGGTGACACTGGGACCCATATGGTGGTGATCAGGAACACTGTTGCTGGCTTACACTGGTCTGGTGATATTGGAACTGGTGTGGCAGTAATCAAGAACATCATTACTGGCTTACACTTGTCTGGTGTTACAAGAACTGGTGTGGTGATGATCACCAGTATTGTTGCTGGATTACGCTGGTCTGCTGACACTGTACTGGTGTCGCAGAGATCAATAACACTTCTGCTGGCTTGAAATTGTCTGGTCTGGTGGCACTATACTGGTGTATGGCGTATGGTTTGAGCTATTCCATTACATGTGAATGGTAGAAGCAGATGATGGACAAACATTCCTTTTTTTTTTTTTTTCTCCAATAAGTTTTTATTAGGAATTTCAAAGAAACAGTACAATCACAAAAAAAAAAAAAACATTCATAACAGAAAATAAAGTAATAACAGTTGCAATTTAACAATAGAACTTCCAATGGAGGAGTGGAGGAATGGAGGAGTAAGCACTAAAAACAATGATAAACATTCCTAGACTATATCCGCTTTTTGCAGAATCCAACCTAGATTATGTAGTTATTTGAAGCACAGACTTGGAAAGTCACATCCCTAAAGTGCAAGTCACCCTGAATTCCATTAGAAAATAGGGCTTAGCAGCGAGAGTGTCTGTCCATTAAGTCTACTTTGGAGGCTCTACAGTACTATTTGTTGGGGTGCCGCTTCAAACTAGTAAGAGGCATGTTCCCTTAATCTCTTGCCGACTGCCCACTGCAGATATACTGCGGCAGGGCAGCTTGAAATCACGTAGATCTACGTGATTTTGTGCACGTGGTCTCGGCGGCTTGTGCGCGCTGCCTGAGCCGTGCTTCCGCTGTGTTTAGACACAGCGGGAGGGGGGCCACAGGAGGCGTGGTGGAAATTGTCGCTGGCCTCCTGTGATCATCAGAGAAACTGACAGAAGACCCACCTGCTTATGTAAACAAAGCAGGCGAGTCTTCTGTCACACAGGCAGGGAGATATCAGGAGTTTCAGCTAAGCTGAAACCCCCATCTCTCTGTGCCTGTGACAGAGACCCCCCCCCCACACTGAGTAAGCACCAACAGGCATACATTAACCCCTTTGATCACCCCCAGTGTTAACCCCTTCCCTGCCAGTGTCATTTATACAGTAACAGTGCATATTATTTAGCACTGATTACTTTATTAATATTACCGGTCCCCAGAAAGTGTCAAAAATGTCAGTTAGGGGTCTGATCTGTCCACCCCGTTGTCGCAGTCCTGCTAAAAATTGCTGATCGCCACCATTACTAATAAAAAAAAAAAAAAATTCCAAAAATCTATCCTGTAGTTTGTAAACGCTATAACTTTTGCGCAAACCAATTAAAATACACTTTTTTGGATTTTTTTTTACCAGAAATATGTAGCAGAATACAAATTGACCTAAACTAATAAAAAAAAAAAATTTTTTACATTTTCTTTATTAGGAATGTTTTTATATAGCAGAAAGTAAAAAATATTTTTAATTTAATAATTTAATATTTTTTCAAAATTGTGGCTCTCTTTTTGTTTATAGCGCAAAATTGAAAAACCGCAGAGGTGATCAAATACCACCAAAAGAAAGCTCTATTTGTGGGGAAAAAAAGGACATCAATTGTATTTTGGTACAATCTCGCACAACCGCGAGATTTTTCATTAAAATAACGCAGTGCCGAACCGCAAAAAAAAATGGCCTGGTCATTAAGGGGGTAAAACCTTCTGGAGCTGAAGTGATATGACTGGGCCAAGTGTTCAACCACAGATTCTGTACTTGGAACGAAATTCTGTCAGTCCCTGCTAAACTGACTGAATTTCAATTCATTTATATTTAGCTTTACCCCTGTGACAGATCCTCTTTTGTGCATGTTTTATGCAATGCTGATGAATAAATATAGGCAGGAAGCCCTTAAACTCTCTTGGATGTCAGGATTACCTCTCTGTGAGCTCTCAACTTGAAACTGTTGAAACTGATCACCCACTATATATTTATTTTTTTCAGGATATCCCTTTGGCAGTACGTTTTATATTCCCTACCCTTATTTCTAGATAACTTGGTACATGACTTTTTTGCTTTTTAAAATCACTTTTAAAATTACTGTGACTGTATTACTGTGTAAAATAACTCTAACACTAAAATTGTATTCTCTGCTATGGAAACACTTATAAATGACACATGATTTGCTTCTAGAACAAATTGCTTATGGCATATAATTCAGTGGCATTTTTACCTCTTCAAGATTCTGGAACAGCTAGACTGTGCTTTTCTACTTGTTACCTTATTTTTTCCCCTTTAAAAGCATTTCTTAAAGTTAGTACTACATTGCGTGAACATCAACACATATTATTTGTAGATAAGTTGCATATTAAATACAAATTGTGACACAGCTTAATATTGTTTGTGATTAAGCCCAGTGTTTTTAAAATTCCAATTTGAGTCACATTGCTGTAAGTAATGAAGCTGATAGAAGAAATCAGCTATTTTATATTAAGTATGCATTCAGTTCAAAATAAGAATAGATGTTAAATCTATTTTGGGATAATAGAACAAGACATAAAATAAACAATGCAGGAGGGAATTCGTTCCCTTAAGGAATTTCAATCTTAGCAACATGGTGGGAGGCAGATAGACACTGCTGACAGCTATGAGCAGAGTGCTGAATTGAAGCTGATCCGTCACTTGCATTATACTGAATGGTGACAGCAGTTTATTATGTGTGACTTTGTTGCCAACATTAACCTTCACCAACCTAGAACATTTTTAAATCATTTTTTTCTATAGGCTTCAAGATGTTTCTGTTTTAGTTTGAGGGCTATAAAGAATTTATTGTAACTTACAGCATTTCGTGTAAATGAAATGCATTTTTCTTGTACTGTCCATTTTCTTATTTAATTCACCTATTATATGAAAACTAAAGGCATAAAATGCATACTATATGAGGGAGAAAATATGCAAATATATATAGTTAATATACAGTATCTCACAAAAGTGAGTGTGTCCAAATTGGGCCCAATTAACCATTTCTCCTCCCTGGTGTCATGTGACTCGTTAGTGTTACAAGGTCTCAGGTGTGAATGGGGAGCAGGTGTGTTAAATTTTGTCACTCTCACTCTCTCATACTGTTCACTGGAAGTTCAACATGGCACCTCATGGCAAAGAACTCTCTGAGGATCCGAAAAAAAGAATTGTTGCTCTACATAAACATGGTCTAGGCTATAAGAAGATTGCCAAGACCCTGAAACTGAGATGCAGCACAGTGGCCAAGACCATACAGTGGTTTAACAGGACAGGTTCCACTCAGAACAGGCCTTGCAATGGTCAACCAAAGGAGTTGAGTGCATGTGCTCAGCGTCATATTCAGAGGTTGTCTTTGGGGAATAGAGGTATAAGTGCTGCCAGCATTGCTGCAGAGGTTGAAGGGGATGGGGGGGGGGGTCAGCCTGTCAGTGCTCAGACCATACGCCGCACACTGAAATAAATTGGTCTGCATGGCTGACATCCCAGAAGGAAGCCTCTTCTAAAGATGATGCACAGGAAAGCCCACAAACAGTTTGCTTAAGACAAGCAGACTACGGACATTAATTACTGGAACCATGTGCTGTGGTCTGATGAGACCAAGATAAACGTATTTGGTTCAGATGGTGTCAGGTGTGTGTGGCGGCAACCAGGTAAGAAGTACAAAGCCAAGTGTGTCTTGCCTACAGTCAAGCATGGTGGTGGGAGTGTCATGGTCTGGGGCTGCATGAGTGCTTCCAGGAACTGGGTAGCTACAGTTCATTGAGGCAACCATGAATGTCAACATGTACTGTGCTATAATGAAGCAGAGCATGATACCCTCCCTTTGGAGACTGGGCTGCAGGGCAGTATTCCAATATGATAATGACCCCCAAACACACCTCCAAGATGACTACTGCCTTGCTAAAGAAGCTGAGGGTAAAGGTGATGGACTGGCCATACATGTCTCCAGACCTAAACCCTATTGAGCATCTGTGGGGCATCCTCAATTGGGAGGTGGAGGGTGGAGGAGCGCAAGGTCTCCAATATCCACCAGCTCAGTGATGTCGTCACGGAGGAGTGGAAGAGGACTCCAGTGGCAACCTGAGAAGCTTTGGTGAACTCCATGCCCAAGAGGGTTAAGGCAGTGCTGGAAAATATTGGTAGCCACACAAAATATTGACATTTTGGGCCCAATTTAGACAGTTTAACTTAGAGGTCATACTCACTTTTGTTGCCAGCGGTTTAGACATTAATGGCTGTGTGTTGAGTTATTTTGAGGGCGTAGCAAATTTACACTGTTATACAAGCTGTACACTCACTACTTTACATTTGTAATTTCTTCAGTGTTGTCACATGAAAAGATAGGATAAAATATTTACAAAAATGTGAGGGGTGTACTCACTTTTGTGAGTAACTGTATGTCTCATGTTGTGCCCTTAAAGTCCACACAAATGACAGTGGTTCCATGTGAACACCTGTTTTGCTGTTTTTTTTTTTTTTTTGCATACTACTGTATATGAATTCAACAAAATTACTGTACATTTACTCATAAACACTATAATACTATAGTAATCGGTGTTCAGTAGCACAATAAAATAGTGCTGTGCTTCCCAGAAGGTTTTTTTTTTTTTTTTTTTTTACCATAGTTGCGTAAAAAGGATTTATGCTGTCACCACTGCATTCCTTTCACAGCTCAGTGGGATTGAGGGAAGCATAATGAATGATTTCTAAATATGCATATATTCACTTTTTGAACTACAATACTTTCCAAGTGGCATACATAATAACAAGCCCCAGAAGAAGAGGTTCATGATCTAAATGAACAAATTGTTACATAGATACATTATTGGATGGAAAATAGGTTTCAGCAGATATCAAAGGATACAATAAACTTGTTACCCAGGTGATCTTACTACTTGCTGTTTCATTCTTGGTGTCGCCATTGTCAAAGAATAAGCTATTGGAAATTGTGCTTGATGAATAATAAGATCTTCTTATGCTTTGCATATTCTCTCTCTCTAAACACTGAACCTATTCTTTGCAGCAGAAACAGAGATATGTTATTAGTTGCACAATGTTATGCCTCATTTTCCAGAAGTTTAGTTAGAGCCTGACTAGGTCACAAAAAGAGATATGCAGCCATACAGACATTTTACAATGCACCTTTTTATAGAATATCATTTCCAAATGTTACTGTTTGGTCCCAAAAGCACAAGAAAAGACCCAATGTTCCCAGTAATTTCCATAGACCTGGTCAGACACATCCCCTACTCTTCTCTGTGATACAAGCCTATGTAAGGATACCTGTTTTGAGCAGTGTGACTGTTACTCAGTTCTGCCAGCACAGAGCACTGGAGAGGAGAACAGGAAGCATTTTCTTCACAGAGAAAACATATTAAACAACATTTCCTTGTCATAATTATTCCTAAGGAACAATATGCAAAAGTAAAGTAATTTAAAGAGTTAAAAAGGTGTGAAACATTGAATGGGCTTTTAAGTGTATTGAAATTAGCTTAGGCCAGTTGTTTTCATACCACTCTTCACTGCCACTGCTAGCTTGAAAATGCATTTTTTTAGTGTGGTCACCAAGTACTTGATTTGATACTGTGAAACTAGTGTGCCTCG
This sequence comes from Pelophylax lessonae, assembly GCF_965119305.1. NCBI lineage: Eukaryota > Metazoa > Chordata > Amphibia > Anura > Ranidae > Pelophylax > Pelophylax lessonae. The sequence continues at coordinate 237,572,327 of NC_138771.1, forward strand.
CGCTTATGGTAAATAAATTAAATTAATTAAACTAAAACAGATGAATGAGCTGCCGGCTGCAATAAAAAGTGCAAGTGCTTTTTGAATGTGTTTGTCTGTGTTTGCAGCGCTGCTCTAAAGTGTTAATGTGCAAATATACCATAAATTACAATAAAATTCATAAGTGCATAATAGAATTCATAAGTGCATAATAAATAAATAAAACTGCATAATAAAATATATCATCAAGTGCAATAGTGCTGTGCTGAAAGTGTGCATAAACGACCTGTTAAATATCACCATAAAACAAGTGCATCCCTTTGTGGATGTACTTACCAAGTGCAGTAAAGTAAAAAAAGTTTTTTCTTTTTATGAGGACACTTGGGAGTATTCAAAGAGGAAAAGGAGTCTTTTTTGGATTTCTAGCCAACATTAATGAATTCAAGGATCACCATGATCATCATTTCCTGCTCAGTTTAAGCTAGATTGTGGTAAGTACATCCACAAAGGGGGAGACCCCACAAGCAACACGGATGAGCACCAGCACTTTATAATTTGAAAAAGGACTTTTATTATGGACTATATATGAGCTTTTATTGCTGCACTTGTTTTATGGTGATATTTAACAGGTCGTTTATGCACACTTTCAGCACAGCACTATTGCACTTGATGATATATTTTATTATGCAGTTTTATTTATTTATTATGCACTTATGAATTCTATTATGCACTTATGAATTTTATTGATTTGATACTGACCTGGAATAAAAAAAGTGCATATTAGGTGTCAGAACATGTATTATCTGGGTCAGTGGTCTGATAGACTAGTATATAGGACTGAACAATGGCTATAAAATCTGCCCACGGCCATTTGCTGTCAATCAAAGGCAAAACAAACCTGATAAGGAACTAACCTCTCAATGTTCCCCATGAGGTTCTGCCCACTGTCAGTTCAGTGTGACTGCACATTGGTCGCTGGAACATGGACGACCTTCATCCTAACAACCATTGAAGTAAACATAAACTACATTCAACTAAATTATTAAAGTAATGAATACACATCCCCCACCCCCCATACACCAATTTTGGTAGTGAAATAAATATGAGGTGGTTTTGTACCCCCCCTATTTATTATGAACCTGTAGTCTCTTGTCTATTCCTATAATAGTCTATCAAAGCTCTGATAAGGTTAATGGAGGGTACAATGACAATGCTAGCTGTAAAAATAAACACACTGCTTAACCACTTGCCGACTGCTCACATTGAGCGTACTGCGGCAAAGTAGCATTATCCCGTCCAGCGATGTAGACCTACGTCTGGCACGATCACGGCTCCCAGGGCGCGCTCCGGCGCAGCGGGAGCCTATCCTGTTCTGATTCGGCAGAGAACCGATCAGTCACCAGACCGATGATTTTTGTTCTGGATCTGGTGATCGGTTCCAGCCAATGGCATCATGTCCCCTGCCTGTTTAATGTAAACAAAGGCAGGGGAAGTGATGTAACTGTCCCTCCTGGAGCCCTTTCGGTTCCAGGAGAAGACAGAGAGACATCAAAAACGTGAGTTCCACCAAGCAGCACACTGACACACCTCATATAGGCACATTTAACCCCTTATAAAAAAGAAATTCCAGAGTAGCTAGAATTTTATATAGCGCTTGCTGATATTACCCAGGAAAGAGCAATTGCTTGCCTATAACCTGGATACTAATAATGAGTGGATCGAAGTGGCCAGTAGGTGAAATAATATGCTCAAAAATGTGTAACTTAAACCAGGATAATAAGTGTAACACAATAAATATCACAGTGTATAAACCATAAAGCTAATATCACAATAAAATCACAATAAAATCTCATTTGTGCCATAATGTGCAAATAGTGCAAAATAAGTCCAAAAAAATGTTCATAAGTGACTTTTGTGCATTGATAAAGTTTCAGTGCCAAGTTTTAAGGAAAGTGCAGGTGCTAGTGCTGGATCCTCCAGTAGTCCAACTGCTGGTACTTGTAATGTGGGCTTTAAGGAATAAAGGGGGTGCACACTCACCAGAGGTAGTGGGTCTTCGTTACCATACGGTAGGGAGACCTAATGAGCCTTGTGGCCTCCTGGGCCAGAAAGATGTCTGCTGGGCTTTGTATTCCCCTGCGGTCCGGGGTCCCTCTCCTGGATAATCTAGATCCTCAGGGTCCGGTTGGGGTAAAAAATAAATGCTCCAGATAGTGTAGTACCATTAAATGTATCCTTTAATAAGTATAATGCAGTACAGGGAGTTTAAAAGTTCAATTCCATCCTATAGGTGGAACTCACGCTGCACGTTGTGGATAGCTGAGTGGAACGCAAGCCAGTAGTTACCGCTCTCCACTCGAGGCATTGCTTTTTAAGAGATGGAATTGAACTTTTAAACTCCCTGCCTTTTGTCTTGTACAAAGCAATTCTGCTGGAACATTATCCTTCTTTCAATTCCAAGAAGAGATAATCAGAGCCCTTCTGTATCCAGCTGGTGCTCCTGCCCAAATTCCCCAACCAGATGCAGTGAGTCGGCTGCATGAGAGGCATTTTCCGGAATTCCTCCTGAGTACCCCTACCCAACGATACCCCCAAAAATGATGCCGTGTCTGCAGCAAGTGCGGATTTAGGTGTGACACCCGGAATTATTGACCCAACTGTCCTGACCGACCTGGTCTTTGCCACGGTTTGCCATCACTACCACACACTAGTGGATTATTAGCGTAGGATACAGCACAGCAGAGTTTAGGGCCTGGAAGTGGTGATTGATTTTCGGGTTCCTGTACTCCGCTAGACTGCAAAAAAGTCTCACACATGGGGTATCCCTGTACTCAGGAGAAGCAGCAGAATGTATTTTGGGGTGTCATTTCACATATACCCATGGCATGTGTGAGAAATATATCATTTAGTGACAACTTTGTGTAAAAAAACAAAAAAATATATAATAATATATTTCCTGGAACTTGTGGCAAAATATAAAATATTCCATGGACTCACCATGCCTCTCAGCGAATAGCCTGGGGTGTCTACTTTCCAAAATGGGGTAATTTTGGGGTGGTTTGTGCTATCTTGAAATTTTAGGGCCTCCGAAACTGTGACAGGTAGTGCGGAGGTGAAATGCACAATTTACGCCATTAGAAAACCTGAAAGTGGTGATTGATTTTCGGGGTCCCGTACACAGCTAGGCTCCCAAAAAGTCTCACATATGTGGTATCCCTGTACTCAGGTGAAGCAGCAGAATGTATTTTGGGGTGTCATTCCACATATACCCATGTCATGTGTGAGAAATGTATCTTTTAGTGACAATTTTGTGTTAAAAAAATAAAAATAAAACATTTTAATTTTCCCAAAACTTGTGGCAAAATCTAAATTATTCCATGGACTCACCATGCCTCTCAGCAAACAGCTTGGGGTGTCTACTTTCCAAAATGGGGTAATTTGGGGGGGGGGGGGTTTGTGGTATCTTGACATTTCAGGGCCTCCTAAACCGTTATAGGTAGTGAGAAAATGCAATGAAAATGCGATGTGTGGCCTGCAGGCACTCCAAGGTGAACTGCAAGAAACGTAAAGAATTTAGCACTTCATGAAATGAGATAGGCAGTCAGAAATTAAAGCTGCGTAAATTCCAGTATTTACACTATAGTTTGTAGACGCTATAACTTTTGCGAAAACCAATAAAAATACGCTCACTTGGATTTTTTTTGTCAAAGACATGTAGCTATATACATTATTTTGGCCAAAATATATGACATAAATTGAGTATATTGGATATTTTTTAAAAGACAAAGTTGAAAATGTAATTTTATCTCAAAATTTTTGCTCTTTTTTTATTAATATCACAAAAAATAAAAAGCGCAGAGGTGATCAAATACCACCAAAAGAAAGCTCTATTTGTGGGAAAAAAGGACGTACATTTCGTTTGGGTACCCCATTGCATGACCGCACAATTGTCAGTTAAAGTCACGCAGTGCCGAGTTGCAAAAAGTGGTCTGGACGTAAAGGAGGAAAATCCTCTGGTCCTAAAGTGGTTAAATAAGCAAGGATCTAATTTATTATAAAGAAATTAGAAATGCTAACATAAAACACTAAAAGGATACTACAGAGCATATACTGTAAGACAAAACAATCACAGATAATACTTTACATATCCGTCCTCGGGGTTTGATATATTTCAGCTGGTCTCAAGTGCACATAAAATAACAAAAAAAGGCAGCACAAGAGCCATCGGAGTCAACAGCCAAGAGACAGAATTCTAGCTGGCGATTGCTTTCAAAAGTCCACTCAGACACCACCCACATAAACACCCATTGTTTGCTTGTCCAATGACAATTCATAAGATGCCACTCTTCCTAATCAACAGGAAGTATCTAATCTTTCCAGGAAGCATGTTATATTCTCCCACTAGGGGTGCCATCTGTCCACGAATCACTGTTTTTAATCTGGGTCATCTATCAGTAACAGCTGGCCTTTGATGTAGGTATATTCTCCCCAGGAGGTCTTATCTGAGGCTCCTCTACCCCCATACCTCACAACAGGTGGCCTATGTGAGAACATCCTGAGGATATGAATTCCCATTTATGACTCCTTGTCAGGAGTATCCTGCTGGGTATGCTTGCACTGTTGGCATTCCAGGCCAGGTGTAATCAGGTTTCAACCATCCAGAAATATCGGATATTAGAACACATAAAACTACATGCTGCCTCCAACAGGTGGTCCTAATTATCACTAGTTTGCTTATCTGCAAACTTGGGGTAATTCTTTTAGCATCTATTGCAGCCATGGTAACATATTCTAAAAGTGGTGGTTGAAAGAACTACCTGAATCTGGAGCATATATTGGTACAAAGGCTTTCATTAATTAGGCCTGAACCATGTTAAAGTAGCCATACCACCAGAAAAGTGATGTTACCGCTTTATTGAATTCCCCGGAAAGACATTATTAAATACTTTTTTTTTTTTGTCTGTAATTGAGAGGATTTCTTTAACCGGAAGGTTTTGCCCCCTTAATGACCAGACCATTTTTTGCAATACAGTACCCAAATAAAATTGATGTCCTTTTTTTCCCACAGATAGAGCTTTCTTTTGGTGGTATTTAATCACCTCTGTGTTTTTTTTTTTTTTTTGCGCTATAAACAATAGAAGAGCGCCAATTCTGAAAAAAAATATTTATTTTTTACTTTCTGCTATAAAACATTCCCAATAAAAAAAAATTTAAAATCTAATTTTTTCATCATTTTAGGCCAATGTGTATTCTGCTACATATTTTTGGTAAAAAAAAAAATCCCAATAGTTATCGCATCTACAAACTAGGGGAAAAATGTATGTCATTTTTATTTATTTACATATTTTTTTACTAGTGATGCTGGCGATCAGCGATTTGTAGCGATTTTTAGCTTGGCTGAGACATTGCGGCGGACAGATCAGACACGTAACTGACATTTTTGACAATTTTGGGGAGACCAGTGGCATTACTACAGTAATCAGTACTAAAAATATGTACTGTTACTGTACTAATGACACTGGCAGGGAAGGGAAGGAAGGTTAACACCAGGGGCGATCAAGGGGTTAAATGTGAGCCTAGGGGGTGCTTTCTAACTGTGTGGGGGATGGGCTCACAGAATGAACATTAAATATGAGGAACCCAGGATCCCTGTGTTTATCACTGACAGAACATTCTGTCTCCATGGAGAGTGATCGTGGGGTGCCCGGCTGACATTGCAGCCACCGGACCCGCTTATTGGCTTCTCCTCTAGCCAATCGGCCTCCAGGCAGCACGCGCACATCCACATTAACTGCTACATAAATCGACGTACATGTACTTCGTTTCATGTAACAGAGCCGACCTGCCGCCGTATAACTACAGCGGCTGGTCGGCAAGTGGTTAACAGCATTGTACACATTAAAATGTTTATATTCTTATTCTTACTTATAAAGTGTAATATTCTTTGCTGTTTGTTTTCCTTACATTTTATTGATGGGCTCACATATTGAGGCTGCGGTTTCTATTATCATGGCTGATTGATTCTCCTATGCCCATGTGTTGTATCAGCTAGCTTGTCTCTATGTGCCAATGAGACAGGACAACTTCCTATTCTGGGTCATGCAGTGTTCAATGCATGCCTTACCATCCGCTCTCTGTCACATCACAGATGTAGGATTGCTAATGTAATATTCCAACTACATGGTGAGTTCTCTGTGTGTCTAGGAATGATATGCCTGCTTGGGACTGTGTCAGATCTAACTACTGTGTGTAATACTAACCTGCACCAGCACTAGGGTGAGAGACTCAGGGACTGTGGGATATATCGCTTTTTAACAGAAAATGCCAGTTCTTACACTACAGCCAGAAGACAGGCATTAACCTGTGCAGTCTTTTGCTAAATACCTCATATTTTAACACTGCTGATAAATGAATGTAAAGATTTACTTTACTATAGGCTGTATGTAAAGTGCAACAAATACCACCATAAAACTACATGATCAATGCACATATTTTGCATGTGAAAAACACGTGGGGAAGGTAGGAATATTTACCATGCTTTTACCTTGTGAAAAAGGATGTTTCCACAAAATAGACCATTAGTAATAACAATTAAAAAATAATGTTTTCCCTTAATCTACTTACACTAAGTCTGCTAAGAGGATACTCAATGAAAATATGCAAGAAGGCTAATAGCCCATTTTCTCCAGATGTGCAAAGCTTTTTTTGGAGACAGAATCCACCCATTCCTAAGTTTTGTTTTTTAAAAAGAACATCTTAATCAATCTCAAGACCCATATTTTCTTTGACATTATGGCCCCCAAGTTAGTTTCATACTCACCTGAGAGGCTTATGATGGGACTATAAAAGCATTAAGCATCATCCAATTGGCCCTCTCTAAACCTGCATGCATATTTCAGCTCTCTACCAATGCAGAAAAGTCCTTTGACATGGACGACAGGATATTCATCTGCACCACCGTATAATCCATAGGTCTTGGCACCCATATGTGATTATGGAAGTATTTTGAAATTCTCTACTTACAGTGAACTGTCCAATTTCCACACCAATTTCCACAAGTCCGAAGCTCTAAAATTGACCCTCTCCAACACCACTAAACGCAATCTGCAGTCCGCTTTCCCATTCTGATGGTTGTCCTCCAACATTAGATACCTAGGCAATTAGTTAATGACCTTTCTCTTTTTACCCTAAATTGTAAGTCCTTAGCCTCTTTGATACTCTCCGAATTGACATTATGATCACAGAAACCTTTTTTTGTAGATTGGGAAATGCAATGCTGTCGAACAAAATATCCTTTCCCAAATTCTTCTTCAGATGATCCCAATCCACATACTGGGCAAATTTCCAAAAAACCCTTCCATTTCTCCTCAATAAATTTGTATGTTCCTCTAAGCCAGCATGCTCAATGTGCTCCATTCTACACAGGCCTAAGGAACAAGGAGGAATGGTTCCTCTAGACTTACATCTATACCTGCTAATCATCTTACCAGGGTTCTAGATTGGTAGACACAAAAATAACAATCAATGTGTAATAATCAAATGGGATGTCTCCTCTGTTCCTTTGGAATCACGTATATGGCTTCCCAAACTTCCCCCAAAAGGCATGATTAAACACCCTTCCATCAGTCCTTCCTGGCGGACATGCTGTGGTGTTCTACAAGCCTACAAGATTGCTCCATTCACATCATCTCATTTCCTATCCTAGATAATACTTACTTGTCACCAAGCACTCAAGGAGCTTTTCTTCTTTTGTAGCAGAAATGCAACCACCATGCCAAACAGTTCATGAGACAAACATCTTGGATGACCCCCTCATCAACTATCTGAGGATCCTGACTTTGCTTACTTAGGTATGCTCCAGATCCTACAAATTTCTTGCTATCTCAGTTCTTTACCTTCAGCAGACCTACTTTCGCGAGTGCTAACACCCTTTCAAAAAGACTGTCTAGAGAGGTCACCACTCCTCCATCTGCTCTCTTGGTCTTAAAATCTCTAAAGAAAGAGACCTCTAAACCCACCCTATGCAATGGGAGAGAGACCTTGGTGTCACTTCCAGCTCACAAATGCTTTCACAATCCAAAATACTCACCATATCCTATAAATACTCTATTAGTTATTACTACCAAGAATCAGGGTATAAAATTAACACCCGCTGGTATTGTATCCCAACCAGACTAAATTATATCTATCCTGAATTGCTGACCACCTGCTGGCAATGTGGACAAGGTATAGGTTACATAATGCACATATTCTAGTCCGATCCAGCCCTTGACACCTTCTGGACCAAAATTCATGAAATAAGACAAACAAATCACTGATAGACATTTACCCAAATTGCCAGGGTTTTTGGATCCCATGCCATAATTCGATACCTATTAGGTCATTTAAAAACTCAGTACTTAGACATCTTGTAAACACTTCTCGCTCCTGTGTTCGAAGAATGTGGAAATCCTCCTCCCCTCCTATAGGCAAATAATGAATCAGATGAGTGGAAGACATGAGGGCAACTGAGAGTCCTACAATTAGAAAAAAAAATACTCTAAATTTACTGCCATATGGTTTCACAGGATGGAATCCACTTGCATAGGTGATTTCAAACATATACTGACTGCAAGCCCCCCTCTATAGCAGCTTGGTGCCCTACTGGGCCTTTTGTTGTGCCTGGTATACCATTTGCCTTTTCTCCATCTTGTTCCACCACCAATTAACTTCTACTTTCCCCATTCACACCTTATCCGGATTCTCATCATATCAGTTTGCTCCCCTTCCTCACCTTGTCCGATGTTGCCCACCCATTAATTTCCTCCTTCCTTTGTCTTCTTGTATCAAGGCATTCATAACCAACCTATAGCACATAGCTACTCTCATCCTAAATCAATCCCTCATTCTACCAATTTACGGTTTGACATTTCATACATCAGTATGCTATTACTTCACTGACTGAAGAATTTTTGTTGGTTCTACCTATCTCAGATGAGGGCATGTGCCCTTTCCCTTCTCTGAATTTTTTTTTTTTTTTTTTAACAAAAATTTTTATTGAAGGAATTTCCAGTGTACAGAGCAACAACATATCAGTAAACATAATACAGACAGGAATTTTATCTGAACATACAAATATACATCCATGAGACCGATATGCATAAACAAAAATAGCATAAATGGAGGTCAGTGTACAACCGAACATATCGAACTCAGTGAGTAAGCAAGTATGAGTAAATACCTTTTCTAGGCAAAGCTAAATGAAAAGGGCAATTTACCCAAGTCTGGAATTATTTGACATAACATAGCAATACCTGTCCCCCCTATCGGGAACAAACTGCGGACAGGTATGCCCAGAGAGACTCAGCTGAAGAGGCGGGCTGCCACCATCCACCCCAACAGTCCAGACTCAGTATACAAGGCATAGAGTAAACCTAGCAGAATATCCAAAATTAAGTGAGAGAACAGATGCTCCATCATGCATCTGCACAGAACGCTAAATTAACCAATGTCTAAATAAGGCACTAGGATGTACTTGGGGGGGGGGTGGGGAGGGGGAGGGCCACCAGATGTCCTATTAAGCAAGCAGAGAAAAAAAAAAAAAAACGCTGCTTTATACCTAATACCAAACATTCCAACTTATACTTAGTTAAAGCAAACATTCAGTCAACGTCAGGGGATACTGTAAGCCAAGTGTGCCATTTTTTATGAAATAAGGATGCTTCATTTTCTTTATATGCCAGCAGCTTCTCCATCGTATACTGAAAGTCAACCCTATGCTTAATTTCCCCTATAGTCGGGGGAGACGAGGTTCGCCATCTCTTGGCCACCGCAATTCTAGTGGCAAAAAGAAGGTGAGCTATTACAGTTCTGACACCCGTAGGGAATTCGTGTATACCAACACCAAGGAGGGCTAAAGCAGGATACATAACAAATTTCTTCCCCGTGATGGAGGAGATCAAGGAGGAAATATCCTTCCACAAAGGTGTAATAAGCTGGCATTCCCAAAAAACATGAGTAAGGTTCCCAATACCGTTACACTCTCTCCAACAAAGAGGAGATAGGGACTTGTCGATCAGGTGTAGTCTATGAGGTGTCATATAGTATCTATGTAATATCTTTTGGGCATTATCCCAGTGATCAACGCAGGCGGAAGAAGTAGCATTAGCTTTGAACGCCGCCAACCATTGACTCTCAGGATATGAGTGAGATAATTCGGCTTCCCATTTTCGCATAGCTGGGGTTTTGCGCAATCCCGAGGGGTAGTTAAACGAGGCGTAGAAAAGGGAGATGCCTCTACGAGTAGTGGGCGACTTGTTCATTAGAAAACTCCACAATTTGACAGGGATACGTAGAGCTGGTGGTTTATTCGACTTAAGGTAAGAGTGTACTCGGTGAAGGGTAAATGAATCCATAGTGCTAGACTCAAGGGTTTTGTCTGGGAGATAATTCAGCCCTCGCTTCTTCCAATTAGAGGTGGGCATGTCTGGGAGCAAAAGGTCATAGCTGGCAGTCGGAATCTGGAGAAAGAAACAAGGCTCCTCCCCAAACTCGAGCTGCAGTAGTGCCGTCCAAGCATTCAGAGTGGCCAAAATCGTCGGGTAAGGCGGAACCTGGATTTTACTATCAATGCTCTTAGCCACCGCTAGTGCAGGGAGATCGTGAGTGTCAGTAACAGCACACTCAATTTGGTTCCAAAGATTGTCTTCCTGTGCAGAGAACCAATACTTAGCTTGGCTTATGACAGTAGCTAAGTAATAAGCCCGTGCATTGGGAAGGCCAACCCCACCCAACGACCTTGGGACATACAGTTTAGTCAGGGAAATCCTAGGTTGTTTACCTTTCCAAATAAATTGACGTAACAAGGAAGCCAGTTTCTCAAAAAAACAATTGGGCAACACTATTGGTAAAGTCCTAAAGTGGTATAAGATTTTGGGGAGTACCTGCATTCTGTATGCCGCTATGCGACCTATCCAGGACAGGTGTACCTTCCGTATGTGTGAAAATTCCTCACCAATTTGATCTAGTAGAGGTAAATAGTTTTTAGAATAAAGATCAGCTACTGGAGAAGTCAAGTGGATGCCCAGGTACCTCAAGGTAGTGGAGTCCCACTCGCAAGGGAAAATGCGTTTAAAACAATCCAGTTCACTCGTGGAGACATTGATCGGCAGAGCAGAACATTTACTCGTATTGATCTTATATAGCGAAACACTACTAAAGATTCTAAGAAGACGGTCAATCTCCACCAGTGAGACTGCAGGGTCTGAAAGAGTCAAGAGAATGTCATCCGCAAACAATCCCAATTTATGTGACGTGGGGCCAATAGTGATTCCCGATATGTTCGGGTTAGTCCTGATTGCTTCCGCCAAGGGTTCAATAGCCAAAGAGAATAAAATGGGTGAAAGAGGGCAACCCTGTCTCGTGCCGTTAGATAGTAGAAATGGACTTGACAGCAAGCCATCAATAAATACCTGGGCAGACGGGTTTGAATATAAGGACATGATCGCTGAAAGGATCATACCCCCTGAACCCAAATTTGGAAAGTGTGCGGACGAGATAACCCCAGTGGACTCTGTCAAACGCCTTTTCGGCGTCTAAGGCGACAAAGACCGAAGGGGTATTGCCCGATTCAACATATTTGAGGAGATTTACCATTCGTCGAGTGCCATCAGGGGCCTGTCTCCCCGTGACAAAACCCACCTGATCCAAACAAATTAGCAATGGGGTGACAAGAAGTAACCTATTGGCCAGTACTTTGGCGAAAATCTTAATGTCGACGTTCAGTAGGGATATGGGACGGAAATTTTGAGGGGAATCTGGTGTTTTGCCCGGTTTGGGTATCGTTACAATGACTGCCTGTAACATCTCTTTAGGAAAAGAACCTGACTGCACTGCCGAGTTGAAAACCTCTGCTATTGACGGGGCCAAAATATGCGAAAAGGCTTTATAATATTCCGCCGAGAAACCATCTATGCCTGGGGATTTGTGTAGGGGCAGGGAGCGAATTACCTCTATGATTTCTGCCGCAGATATAGGTTCATTCAAGGTGCTAAGGGATTGATCGTCAAGGGTTGGTAGATGGAGACTATCGAGGAATCTGTCAATGTCAGGGGCAGTAGGTTGGTGTTCCAAGTCCGAATCACGTAAGTTGTAGAGAGATTCATAGTAGTCCTTGAAGACGTTAGCAATATCCCTAGGGTTATTGTAAGTTGTCTTAGTGACATGGTGTGTCGTGTGGGATATGAGACTTCCCGCGTCTCACCTTGAGTTGAGACGCCAGAAGTTTGCCGGATCTGTTACTTTGTGAGTACCAAGAGACCTGCAGTCGCCTGTAATGGAAGTCATGGTCCGCCACTAGAAGTCGTTTAAGTTCATTCCTCTTTTCATTGAGTGTAGGGAGTACATTCTGGAAATCGTTTGGGGAACTTTTATGTTGTTGTTCCAGATGAATAATGTCTTCCTGCAAGGCGCTAACGCGGGAAGTCCTAATCCTCTTATCTCTGGCTGACAACTGGATGAGGAGGCCCCGCGAAACTGCCTTATGAGCACACCAGATCGTAGCAGGAGAACAAGATTCTGCACCATTTATCTCGAAATATTCTATAAGCTTACTCTTTAAGGTCTCGGAGTATTGGGGGTGAGACAAGATATATGCATTGTTACGCCATAAGGGTTTGGAGACTATCTTGGAATCATCCCTAACATCCATAGTAATATGGCCGTGGTCAGACCATGTAATAGAGTGCAGTTCAGCATTAGATACCCTTTGCAGTAGAAACTTGTCTGTTAGAAACATATCAATTCTCGAGTAGGATTTATGAACATTAGAATAAAAGGAGTAATCCCTTTCAGTGGTGTGGAGGCACCGCCACGGATCGTATAGACCCTCTCCAAAGCACATGGGTCCCAAACTCGGTCTACGCCTTTGCCCCACTGAAGAACAGTCAACACTCCCATTCATGCCTGCATTAAAGTCGCCGCACACAATTAGGGATCCCCGTTGATGTTGTTTAGCTAGAGCAATCATTTTGCGAATGAATTTTGTCGGTTTCTGATTGGGAGCATAGAGATTCAAAATTGTGTAGGCGACCCCATTGATCTCTGCAACTAGGAGGACGTATCTGCCAGAGTCGTCCGATAGTACAGAAAGCAGATTGAACACAACTGAATCCCTAACTGCTATCATGACCCCTCTATTTTTAGATGGACCATTAGCCCAAAATACAAACGGAAACCTGCGATGTGTGCAGCGTGGTGGTTTAGAGTTGAGAAAGTGCGTCTCCTGCACACAAAGAATGTCACACTTAGAGTCCAACGCTGTTCGCCATAGGCTGTTTCTCTTCGCTGGATGATTAAGTCCCCTGGCGTTGATGGACATCCATCTAAGAGACATGGAGGTGCAGCGAAGGGTTAGAGCTCCATCTGGTGGGAGAAAAAGGGAGGGAGGGGGGGGGAGGAAACAAAAGGGGACAACATTGTGGAGGACAAGGGAAGGCCCAAACAGTAGGCCAACAATGCCGTTCCGATTGCTGTCAGTTTGAGGCAGATCGCACAGGTCAGTGATGACCTAAGGCTGCGAGAAATCTCGCAATACATTCGGGGGTCAGTACGGTAAGTGAGCCGGGCAACGGGTAAACATGGCTCCATCCGTAGTGCTACCAACCATATGGGAAGGAACATAAACAAAACCTGGTAGCTTATCAAAGGAGAAGTAGCTCCTTGCCCCAGATGGGGTGTTCCGGCACATCCTCAGCGAGCATTTCTGCTGGGACCTGGTACAGACGGTGGTCTTGAAGAGTGAGACGGTGGAGGTTCATCCCTGGGGAGAAGACCAACTTCCCTCAGCAGTGCCAGGCCCTTATCCAGGGAGGTTATGGTGTGTGTGGCATTATTCAAAGTCACAGTCAGTTTGGCAGGGAAGCCCCATTTATATAGTATTTTGTGGTTCCGTAATACTTTCGTAATGGGGATGAGATTATTTCTAGCGGACAGCGTCGCTTGCGACAGATCAGCATATAGAGAGATACCAGCATAAGGGTCGGGTAAAGCAGCATTCAGTCGGGAGAATCTCATGAGCCTGTCCTTCACATGAAAAAAATGGATTCTAGCTATGACATCTCTCGGAACATTGTCAGGGATATGGGCCGGTTTATGAAGTCTGTGTGCTCTGTCAATGGTTACATCCGACGCTGTAAGCTCAGGAAGAGTTTTCAGCATAAGTTGCTGCAGGAAGCCAGTGAGGTCAGCAGGTTTAACCGTTTCTGGTATGCCCCTAAATTTAACATTGTTCCTGCGTGACCTGTCCTCAATGTCTGCCACCTTTAATTTAAGCAGTTTTAGCTCTTCTTCCAGGTCAGAGTGAGCATCCCCTAACTCATTGTGGGCCCCTGTAAAATCTTCCATGCGTTGCTCAGTGTGTTCCACTCTGCCACCCAAAGCTGAAAGCTCTCTCCTGGTACCTCTCATAAAAACTGCCATTTCCTTCTGAATAGCGCCTTTGAATGTAAGCAACATGTCCTTCATAGTCGCATCTGTTATGGGCTGCCCTGTTGTAGGAAAGGCGTCTAATTGCTGAAAAGCACTATCAGACTCCTCCATGTCTTCCTCAGCATCTTGGGGCAGTGAATCCGTGTCATGAGGCAGAGAAAGTCTCCTCTTCTGTTTAACAGGGCTGTCAAATGGGGAGGGCGGCATGGGATTATGTGCAGCCAGGGACTCACCGGTAAGTGTGTGATCCGATGCCGGAGGATGTGCTGCGGAACGCTGGCGGGAGACCGCGCTGTGTCCTGAGCCGGCGCCATCTTGGCTGCTCCGGCTCGCCGCTGAGGTGAAATATTCAGTTAGTTTGAGCGGCTTCTCCCTCTCTTTCCTCTTGCCCATCGCTGCCATTGTGTTCCTGGTATGGACAGGAGGGTGAACGGAGACAAAAGGGCTGCGGATGTTAGCTGGGAATCGCTGAGAAGGACCCGTTGTGGAGAGCAGTGGCTTCACTCAACCATCAGCTCCGGCCGCCGGCTCCGCCCCCCCCCCTTCTCTGAATTTTGATTACTGTCTACAGCTATTTATTCCCACTTTGACCATTTTGGCAATCTTATGTACTGATGTCCTAAAATATCAATATCTTTTTGTTAAGTCATACATATTTGTATTGTGCTTTAAATGATAAATCACGAATGCATAACAAAATAAATTTATATTAGCGGTTCCTTAACATAAAACTAATAAACCTAATTAACCTTAAATTCTTTGTGGGATGCCAAGTAATCTCAGTGATCTTTCAAAAATAGAGAGTAGCGGATGGTGGCAATAAAATAATGCTGCTGGAGGAACAACGGTGACTGTGAATACTTTGTTTGAAGGACTCTCTTTATTGTGGCACAACCTAGTAAGCTATGCTTAGGTTAGGTAGAATATAGCTATACTTTCAGCATGGGGCCCTGTATATACATTCCAGCATCAGCACAACTCCACATGACAAGTATTGGTGCTTGCTCCCGATTCGTGAATCAAACACAGTAGAAACTCTTTATGAATTACACAGTATAACTTTTATTCGTCCTAATTTATTATCCACAAGTGTATCTAAAGTCAATTCCTTTTTTTTCAGTTTTAAAAAAAGTAGGCAGTGGTTAAATCCTTTGGCAACGTTTCTTTTTTTTTTTTTTTTTGGCTGCATTCTCTTGGGAGATTTGCTTTAACCTCCTTTTACAGAGAAACATCAGGAAGAAAACTGAAATCCCTCTAAAGCGAGACAGTTGTTTCCGGAACATGTGTTCTGGTGGAAGGCATGCTCCACCAGTCACTTTGTTAATCATTGGTACATATTTGTATAATAAACTGGGAGATGAGAGATGCAATAGAACTAAGGGTAATTCAGATGTATACAATTGTGCATTAGAGGTAGAGGTTTCAAACTGTAACCTTACCACTTGTTTTATTATTATTTTGGTAGCATGGAGCATGTTTTGTATATGTCATTGAAGAGATGTAGCAGGAAATAAAGGTCAATGAAGCAGATGGAAAGGGGCATAGAAAGATCATAACAGCTAAAAGCAGTCAAAAACAAAGCATAACAGGAGATGAGTGCAGCACATCAGAGGGGGTATATCTATGGCAAAAGGCATCTTGGGTAGCATTGTGCAGCTGGAAACATTACTTGGGTAATATAGCACACCATTATTGGCTTATGTGTCAGTGATTTTCACTACAGTGAAATATATGTAATTTTATGAGTTTGTAGAGTCAAAGAAAGTGCTCCACTCCAACCCTCCAAGCGCTTTTCTGGAATCTGGTGCTGGCTTTGGATCTGTCACTCCTCCGCACAAAGCCCAGTTTAATCCAAAATGTAAAGCTGTACACTAACAATGTCCTAACAAGCAAATTTCACAAACAAACTTCAACACATTGTGCCACCCTCAGGACTACTCCTCTATAAAGTTTCACCTGTTCTGTTTAATAGAGGATAAAAAAGCCTGTCATGCAAAATATATTAGCAGAGTGGTTCTGGGGGCAGGGCCATCTGCTAAAGCTTGTTGGCTAAAAAGGGTTTTGCCTGTGAAGACTATTGTCTCTGTGTGGCTTTTTCTTTAGCTTATACCATATTTTGTATATGCGTGACTCATATTTTGCACAAAGTTACAAATTACAAGTGCACAAAGTTACAAACTTAATGAATGAAAATGAATGGCATATATTTGTTGTTCTGACTATACATACAGTACATATTATCTGCTATAAATACATTTGTTTCAGAATAACAATATCTTTGTCAGCACAACAAGGGTGTTAGTATGTGATATGTGTTGATAAAAGAAAAAAAACTAGGCAAATGCATTTTTTGCGAGTAAAATAACAGTAATATATATATATATATATATATATATATATATATATATATATATATATATATATATATATATATATATATATATATATATATATATATATATATATATATTATAATATATTTATTTACTTTACTAGATAAATATATGTTGGGTTTCTGACTAACTGAGGCACTGGAATAATGTTTCTTTCACTGCAGTCTAATATGTGTGGAATAGATAATATATAATGCTGGCCAAATTACCACCAAGAAAAAGACTCCACAAATATTAAAACTGTCTGTTTCAATTGAGTCAGCGAAGTTGGTCTTGTATCTTATTTTAAATCTAATTAGGACATTTCAAGTTTCCAGATGGATGGTTTGCTTTGCCTATAATTTTCAGTTTTCAAGACTAAT
This sequence comes from Pelophylax lessonae, assembly GCF_965119305.1. NCBI lineage: Eukaryota > Metazoa > Chordata > Amphibia > Anura > Ranidae > Pelophylax > Pelophylax lessonae. The sequence goes on from NC_138771.1 coordinate 237,589,527, forward strand.
CATTTTTATCCTCTGGTTCTTGCAATTAAATCTGTCTTCCAATAAGACTCAATCATGGCCCTGCTTGATAACCAGAATTTTTCAGTGTTGTATGTTTGAATTATACAAACTCCTTTTTTCAGTATTAAAACTAACTTGTTCCATTTAAAGAATAAAAGCCTTGCAATATTGCAACTGACCTGTTGTGTATAAAGGAATACAAATAAAATGTGTGTAGAAGATTAAATGGAATGTGGAGGGCCCAAAGAGAAATTACGTTATGATAGCCTAATATATAGACACATAGAAATTACCATTTTACATGCAGGTATTAATTCCTACTGCAACTTTCAACTTCTCTCTGGTAATATAAGGCTGAATCCATTGCATAGAAGTATAGCGCCCCTCTCTTATTGTTTGGTATGCATTCTTAGTATTTACTTCACCTGGCTGCTATTTTAGCATGATTATAGCAATTACCTTAATTTACCATTTATTTCATGCAACAAATAATATTGAAAGTAACAATATTTAAAGGCCAATAGAGCAATATTTATATCCAGGGAATGGATTTTCCTGCCTCTGAGGTTTAGGAGAGAATTGTTTTTTTATCCTTTTATCTAGAAAAATTGCCAACAGTTGCTCAGCAGGTTTTTGTGTTGCCTTCCTTTGAAACAAAACTGCAGGAGTTAAAGCACTGAACTTAATTGCAAGAAAAGCAGCAAGTGAACTCTGAACTCCTGATCTGTATATTTGTGATGAGTCGGTGAATCAGAAAATTTGGTGATTACTATGACATCCAAGAACCAAAAGTTTCAGGTATTTGCTAGCAGATCATATAATGCTGTCATTACAGGTTACTGTTGTGTGTGGTTTGTGTGTAATGTAATCTCTATCACTACATTGAGTTGGAAGATCATAAGCTTATACTGGATGTTGGAAAACACACAAGCAGGGTACCACCAAACTACAAGATTGAGATCATCAGACAAACATTGTTTCACTGAGCATACACATCTAATCAAAGCATACTAAAGAAATTACCCCATTAGGCAGGCCATAGATGATGCAAATTTTTAATGGCTGCAGCAAAGAAATTTGTACGATTCCCTCATCAACACAGACGGCGCTGGCTGGGGAATCCCTCTTGCCGAGACATTCTATCTTCTCCGTCGGGGGAAGGGGGGTGGGGAAGCCATTTCCACCAGGAGAAGACAGTGATTGCTAGCGGCTATAGCAGTTGCTAATGATAATTGCAAGTAAAATCCAGCAGGCTGGTTGTACCCAAGTCGATCGATCAGTCAACTTGGTACATTCAGCCTGCCCATACATGGTTCGAAACTCGGCTGGTTCAACAGGAACCAATGTGAACTGTCTATGACCAGCTTTACAGCCAATGAGACAATACCTCTGGCTGTACATCTGATGAAAAAAAATGTAATAGTTTTGGATCAATTATATATATTTTTTAATTTACACATTTTGAACTGTTGTTTCATATGTTTTTAACTATATTTATACAATTTTTGTTTTACAAATAAACATTTGCTACATGACAAAGATCAATCAAGTAGAGAGCGTAGCAGCAGCAACCGACACCGTGGCTTGCTTTGTCTGCTTGAAACTCTGGATTGAGCCTCTTGACTCAGGATTGAGTCACTGCTATATGAGGGCTATAAATAGCAAACTTTTTTTAAAAGGCTGTAAATAGATCGGAAAAATATGAAAGGGTGCAGATAGATTCACCTACTGACAAAAATAGAAGGACGCTATCACAAGGTACCAGTAAATAAATATAATTCAACAGTCTTCAGCCTTGAATCTGTCTTTTTCTGACCACATTGGAGTTTCTCTCCTACTAACAATAGGGATGATGTAGTGTTTAAACACTCCTGTATTTTACTGTATATGGATTGAAATTCAAACAGGTACGCCAAAACATTCATACAGTATATTTGCTGTAGCAGGTGAAAAGAAGTAGGAATTCAGTCATATGTATCTCTAAGATACATTATAAATGAATAAGTGAGCTAGGGTAGCAGTGTTGCCAACCCCCCGGAGGGAAATTTACTGGCAGAATGTCCAAAATTTACGGATGGCACCAATTTTTTACTGGTATTGCAAAAATGTACGTAAACAGGCTGTTTTCAGTGCTAAACCATGCAAATATCAATACTTAAACGATAAACATGTAGATAGTGCTATTAGTAATTTGTTAGGTTAAACAAAAGTTAAAAACCATATTTCTCCATTTACATGAAGATCATATTAATATAACCCAGCAGGGGTCGAGTCCTGCAGGAACGCATGGGAACGGCGTCTCCGCACTATTTCCACAGCGGGAACGCCGTTCCCGTTGCTCCTCCAACCTCCTGCAGGACCAGGGCAGCCAGAACTTACAGTGCAGTGCAGGCAGCCGCAGCGTCTCGCCGCTCGCAGAGCCTCTCTCTGCAAACAGGCCGGCGGAGGGGGAAGTGCACAGCGGATGACGTCACGAGCAGGAGAGTGCGCTGCCCAGCAACAAGAACCACCAGCCACTCACAGGCCCAGCCCAGGCCTAGAGCAAGCGCTGAATGGACAGGCGTGGGTGTGGCCTGACTGGAGTGCATTCTGTATTGAATCGATGATCGCTTGGTGAGGCGGTGAGGCGATGAGGAAAGGTGAAGAAGGCAGCTGGCAGCAGAGCAGAGACAGAGAGCAGCAGCATATCCAGAAGAAGAAAACTGCAGCAGTCAGAGGAGCAGGCCGGTTTTAGCAGTGGCACTGTGGCTCTGTGGCAGCCTGCCTGGGAGGTGAGTCACTGGAGCAGTGAGTCTCCACAGTTCACTCACTGCACATTTGCCTCTCATACTGTCCCTCACACTGTAAAATTCTGTCAGCAATGCATGTCAGCCACATTGTCATTTTCAGGGGTGTGTGACTCACACACCCCTGAAAATGACAATTTGGCTGACATGCTGACAGAATTTTACAGTGTGAGGGACAGTATGAGAGGCAAATGTGCAGTGAGTGCATTGTGGACTCACACTGCCAGTAGAAAACTGCAGCAGTCAGAGGAGCAGGCTGGCTTTAGAAAGTGGCACTGTGGCTCTGTGGCAGCCTGCCTGGGAGGTGAGTCACTGGAGCAGTGAGTCTCCACAGTCCACTCACTGCACATTTGCCTCCCATACTGTCCCTCACACTGTAAAATGCTGTCAGAATGTCAGCCACATTGTCATTTTCAGGGGTGTGTGAATCACACACCCCTGAAAATGACAATGGGGCTGACATGCTGACAGAATTTTACAGCTGAACTGCTCCACTTACCTTACCTGCCACTTCTAAAATCGATGTCCCCAGGCCTGCTCCTTGTGTGCTGGCTGTGTCTGGCTCCTCTGCTGCGTGCTGCGTGCTCCTGCCTCGCCTTACCGGTGACTCCACTGATGCTGTCTGCACACACTCTGGGCCTTCAAATGCATAAACATGAAATATTTGTGAATCGTGACTGATGCCCTTTGTCAGGAATATTTCATGTTTATGTGTTTATTTGACCAATTTGTCACGAATGTTTCATGTTTATGCATTTGAAGGCCCAGAGCATGTGGACAGCATCAGCGGAGTCACCGGTAAGGCAAGGCAGCAGCACGCAGCAGAGGAGCCAGACACAGCCAGCACACAAGGAGCAGGCCCGGGGACATCGATTTCAGAGGTGCCATGTAAGTGGAGCAGTGAGTCCACTGCACATTTGCATTCTCGTGCCACACTCACACCCCTTACAATAAATGTTGCATTGCATTCTCTCTGAAATATATGAGCGTAATTTTTTTTTTTGGTGGGGGGGGGGGCGCGGGTGTATCTTGGGTGAGTTCCCACACTTTTTTCCCCAGGACTTGACCCCTGTAACCCAGCCAGCACAGCGCCCCCCCCCATATATCAGAGTGTGCAGGATTCCCGCTTACAGTGTAACTCTGACATAAAGAGGAATGCTGCAGATCTTGATTTAAGGGGGAACCCTGATTTAAGTGGGTGCTCTGGTGACCAGAAACTGCCTTATATCAGAGTCCACTGCATTCCCCTTTACATCAGAGTTCCCCTTTCGCACTGTAAGGGGAGAATCCTGCAGACTCTGATGTAGAGAGGAATATCAGGAACTCTGATGGGGGGGGGGACTCTGGTGACCAGAGACCACCTTCCACATATAAATTACACTAAGGTAAGGGGGGGATTCCCTGCTATAAGGGGGAAACCTTTTATATCAGTTCCCCCTTACCTTATTGTATTCACCCAGCCCTTACATCTGTCAACTCACCACACTCCACACAGTTAGCTTCTAGCTGTGTAAGAAGACACACTTTTGGGTACAGTGGTAGTATGACATACCTATGGTGGAAAATTCTACTTTTCTATAACAGGCAGCAAGCAGCAGCAAGCAGCATTAACCCCCCCCCCTCCCGGCATAAGTGGCGACTAATGGCATGGATGGAATTGGAATCATGGATGGATCCTTCAGCAGCCCTGGGCTCAGGGGCCAGGCCCAGGGCTGAGGTGACGAGGTTAGAGGTGGGGACTGAGTGCAGCATTAACCCCCCCCCAGCATAAGTGGCGGGCGAATAATGGCATGGATGGTGGAATCATGGATGGATGGATCCTTCAGCAGCCCTGCCCTGGGTTTAGGCCAGGGCTGAGGGTCAGAGAGGTGGCAGGTGGTGCCTGGGGGGGACTGTCTGGGAGCGAGGAGACTAGGAGTAGTACTCACGAGGTCCACCGTCCAGCATAAGTGGAGGGCGACTAATGGCATGGAATCATGACATGGATGGGTGGATCCTTCAGCAGCCCTGCCCTGGGCTCAGGCCAGAGCCGAGGGTCAGAGAGGTGGCAGGTGAGGCCTGGGGGGGACTGGGAGTGAGGAGACTAGGAGGAGTACTCACTGGAGGTCCAGCATAAGTGGTGGGCGACTAATGGCATGTATGGATGGATCCTTCAGCAGCCCTGGCCTGGGCTCAGGGCTGAGGTCAGAGGTGGGGACTGGACTGGAGGAGAGCAGCATTAACCCCCCCCCCCCAGCATAAGTGGCGCTGTGGGTGGAGGGCGACTAATCATTATGGCATCTGGCATGGATGGATCCTTCAGCAGCCCTGCCCTGGCCTGGGCTCAGGCCAGGGCCATGGCTGAGGGGGGTCAGAGAGGTGGCACGTGGCAGGTGGGGCCTGGGGGGGACTGGGAGCTTGGAGAGGAGACTAGGAGCCTAGGAGGAGTGCTCACTGTCTGGAGGACTGGAGAAGATCATCAGATGGAGTCGAGACTCGAGACAGTGGAGTGGATGCATGGTGGTGTGCCAGGCCAGCCCAGATGGATGGATCCTCGTCGTGACGTGGGGGGACACTGGGGTGGGAGCTGGCTGGTGCTGCTGCAGTCCTGGGCTGGTCGGTCGTCTCGTCAGTCGGACTCCAGTCCTCTCCACGGTCCACCTCTGGCAGCAGGCTCCTTCCGTTTCCTCCTGGCTTGGAGGTAGCGGTGGCAGTGGTGGGAAAATTCTGGGCGGGCCAAGTGGGCAGCCGCAGGGCACAGGCGGGGGAGCTGGGAGGAGACATAATGAGACTGACTGTGTGACTGAGTGACCGTCCGGGATGCGCACGCCGCACATGCGCAGTCAGTTTGTCTCGCCGCAGCCATCTTTTTAACGGGCACTTTTTTCCTGCTACTGGCATTTACGGGCAGGAGAAAAGTGCCCTGATTTTACGGGCTGTCCGTAAATATACGGACGGTTGGCAACACTGTAGGGTAGTATGTTTCGTCTGAACTAAAATCTTAAAGTGAAACTGTACGTTTGTTATAAAAAATAATGATTTGTTTGACAGCCAGGTTTTTCTTTGTTTTAGGAGAGCCAACAGTGGCTTCAATGTGAACAAGGCTTGCAATCAGTGGCTGCAAACCTTTTTCAAAGATACAATATTGTTATTGTCTTTTGTTTAGTATTTGTATGCAAGTCAAAGGCTTGCCCTTTGAACTAACATTATATTCTTTCTAGTAACATTGCAGATATAAATAAAAACATATATATTTTTAAGATGGTCCTATTTCACATCTAATAAGCCGGAGTTAATGCCTTCCTCCTGGGAGCTGACCTGTTTCCTTATTTTTATTTATTTTTTATCACCATTGAGATGTAAACTTAAAAAAAAAAAGAAAACTTTGGTTTTGTTTTTGTAGAATCGCAATAAAAATACACAAAAAAAATGAAGGCCTTTATTTTCCAAAATAATATGCGCTCTTTTTATTTAAAATAACACTATCCATTTTGAAACTACCAGTAGAACCAATTAGGGAAACCTTTTTTTGTATTTTTCCTTGAAAAGTTCTATAAAATAACTTCATCAATGAAAGAAAATATTGTGAAAGAAACCAGCAATTGCCTCCGAGAAAATATGGATATGTATTACTTTGATATTATAAGTTATGATAAAGTTTTTGTTGAATCAATAAACCTAAAGCAGAAATGTAATCAAATGTGTATCTAACTTTACAAATTCCCTTGTACAGTGCACACTCTTTACAGCCTCATGCACAGTAATCTACCAGACAAGAAACTGGAACCAATCCAATGAAGTCTGATGATAGTGGTTTTCAGTTTGGCTTTATGTGCAAGTTGGAGTGCTATTGCACAATACTATAATAATAAAACACTAAGAAGGTTCACATAATGCTTTTGAAAGACAAAAATGTAACTCTAGGTTAATCAATTGAAACCTATTAAATTGAACTCTACATATGCCTCCAATAGTGCAGACACATAGAGTAATAAAAAGTATTTTCAATTGTTATTATTACAAAATTGACATTAAAAACATAATTGGTACATCCAAATGTATGTTAAAAACAATCTCTTAGTTACACAATAGGTCATATTTACATCATCAACCTATCTTCAACATATCTCAGTTGAAGTGTCAATATGGTCGATGTTAAAATGTCAACATATTTTGCAGAAACCCCTGCTTCTTTATGACCTTATAGACCTCACTTGTAGCCACACACGATACCATTACAATGTTTGAAACTGAAAATAAACAAAACATCAAATGAAAATCAATGCCTGTGCAAGTAAATCCCCCCCCCCCCGAAAAAAATGTTTATATATATTTTAAAAATCTATTCTTACAAAAAAATATATAAAATAATAATAATAATATTCATTTATTCAATATTTCAAACAAATAATCAACAAAATAATGTTGACATCTATATCACCTCAAAACTCATCATTATTAATACCATCCACAAAAAACAAGGCAAAATCTGGATTCAAAATTAAGCCCTGGGTGGTGCGTGGGAGAGAAGAAACCAAGGCTGTAAACACAGGACATCCAAGTTTAAGAAAACTGGAATTGATAATGCATTCATATTTATACAGCTAAGTCCTGCCATATCCAAAGATAGGCCATTGGCAAAAAGGAAGAGAAAATAAAGAAAATTACAAAAAAACATATAAAAAATAATATATCACCCAATAATGAATTACCTAAAGGTCAAGCCCTGAAGAGAACCTCTAGCAGGAGTATTTAAATGTAATGTATTGTATTCCCCTCCCACTCGACTGATAAAAAGCCACTGTGGGAGTGGGGGGCTGGGACTGGAGCTCAAAGAAGAGGTTTTCCTGAGATTCTGATGGTTTTGAGCCATAGAGGTTTGTTTACTAAAGGTAAAAAGACTATTTGCTGGTATTATGCAAGTTAATTTTCCCCAGCCAACCCCATAATCCATATCAAATTTTTTGCTTAGCAACTTCCACTTTAAATGTTCCAACTCACTGGAATGATCAAAAACTATATTAAAACCCTTTAACCTTTTTTGAGGGAACTGTGTATGCTGTTTTTGCTAACCTCTTTTTGTAAAATTGCTAATTGCTTATCTGTCATGGTGATTCATTCGCTTCACTCATATTTTCAACGCATGTGGTTCATTTAAGATGTAGAATTAGCTTTCTTTTTTTTTAATACAATAGCATTCTTTGGCTAGTTTCCCTGTGTAGGTTGTTGCTTTGTTTATGATAGGTAACTTTTGCTTTGACAATATAATTTTGTAATCATGCTGACTCCCGCACATCCTTGAAAACTTTCATGGATCTATACCTGAAAGCACAATATTCTGTCCTTTTTTAAAGGTTGCTTCACAACCTTCTGGAATGAGAAGTGGACAGACATATAAATGATGGATTTACAATGTACCTAATTGGATGTGTTGTAACACTAAAAAACTGCCATTAAAAGTGTTAGTACTTTTTATCAGAATGCCATTAGACCAATTTAAAGATATGCAGTAGCTATATCAAATCTAATGTTTCAAAAGTATAGCATTTCTTGAAGTTGCTTTGTAATTTATTCACATATGATTGAAGCCTCATTTTTAGCTGCCAGTATTCTAAAGGCAAACTCTCTTAGCTTATGCCTAAGTAATCGTGTTCAATTGATGATGTTATCTCAGAAGTTGTTGCAATTTTGTTAGCAGAATGAAAACTGTTTTCTGTTCAAAAAGCAAGTAAAAAGAATCAAAAGTTAATTTTTGATTTCAAAATGTCCAACACAAAACTACTTTCTCAAGAAACGTATTGTTTTTCAAAATTAATATAATGCTCTGTGGCATATTTTCAAAATATGATTTCATACAATTGTGTCTACTACTGTCTTGAGTTTTGGACAAACTGCATTTAAGAAAGACAGATAATAACAGAACAAACTCAAACTAACCTGCACAGAAAAATAAGTGGAAGTCCTAAATGCACAATTATACAAGAGAGTGAAAATCTGCAGTGTGGGAAATGGATATCCTACAGGTCCTTTGTTGTCTGCTTTTTTAACTTCTTCCAGCCTAAAAACCTCATATACAGTATACAGCCTTGGAAGGAAATGGTTATATCAGGAAGTGCTTATATCACCCGCCAATGTTCCTGGGCTTTCCCATTCCACCAGGGAACCCATAACTGCTGCGCACAGAGGAGAAGGAGGAACATCGCCCTTTCCTCTGTGATAAATGAACTCGAAAGCAATAGGGATTTCATCACTTCTGGCTTCAGTTTGGTGTTTTCCTGGCCAGTACAGCCAAGGAAGTAGCTAATCAAATCAATATGCGTCTGTTCAACTGCCTTGGGGGTTACTTGGAGATCCTGAAAATAACAGCACTTACCATTGCATGCTGACAATGTTGAACCACTGCCTCATAATTAGCAGCAGTGTTGCCATGTGTTTGCTTGTGAAGTAGAAAGGCTGAAAATGCTTGTGCACATTAGGAAAATATTCTGAGCAAGATGTATTTGGGGGAGGAGGACTTAGTGAATGCCCTCCTATCAAAAGCAACATGCCAGAAGGATGTTAATTTACAGTGAGGGGGGATGATTGCGTGGGTTAAAGGGACACAAAGAGACATTAAGGGCAAAGGGACAGTGTATGTAAGAATCCCCCCACAAACCACTGGTACCTCTCCATCGATCCCTGTGAATTTCTTCCTCATCACAGTTGCCACCAAACTGCCTAGTGTTGACTGGTTTCACAGCCTAGAGTTAGCAGGTACACCATCCCTTCCATTATGTTACAGTGTTCAAACCTAGCGACTGGTTGTTGGTCCTGAGCAGTTAATCGTTTGAAGAGTTCACATGTTCCCCATAAGTGTAATATGGTATTTTTGGATGGATGAAAGAGTGTCTGGGTATCAGTGGAGAGGTGGGTTGGGGCAGCTTTGCAATGTGACAGTGTATTATTAATTACTGTTCCATTAGGATATCTGCAGTAATTTCAAGCCACATTTATTTTCTATTGTTTCCATTTGCCCTGGCCAGCAAGTAATTTTTAACTGCTGAGATCTGAAATATCTGTAAGGGTATGCTACATACAGTATTAGTTACAATGTAGGTCTCCAAGCACTATATTATATTAAAAGATAGAGTTAGGATTGATGTTTTAGAGCAGGATTGTTCAAAATTTTCAGTACAAGGGCCACATTGCCCCCCTTTCACATCAGATCTCCCTTTCAATTTAGAAGCCCCCCCCCATTACATCAGAGTCCTCCATTTCGTATCAAAGTCACCCTTTCACATCAGAAGTCCCCCTCTCTTTCACATCAGGAGCTCCCCTTTCACATCAGAGCCACCCCCCTTCACATTAGATTCCTCCTTTCACTTCAGAAGCCCCCCATGATATCAGAGCTGCTTTGGCCCAAGAAAAATCTTGTAGCCATTTGTATGTGGCTCTCAGACCATAATTTGGAGACCCTAATCTGGAAAACTAAAGCTATGATTGAGTTGGTTTCTTTTCCCAACATCCTTCACCATCCTTACATTTATTTCTGGTTTACTCACACCAGTTTAAAAATTCTGACTTGACCTATTGATTCATGTAGCTAACGAAAACTGTTTTTTTGTGAAGCAAATGAGTTCATGCACCAAAAACTGCTTGGAGATACAGTAGATGAAGACATTCTCCACATGAGTACTAGATATATGTTTAAAAAATGAGTAGCATATACAGTTAGTAATTTGAAAAAATATTGTAAAATATAGATTTATTCTTTATTAACGGACCACTAAAAACGAAGCAAGGAATTTGTTCAGCTTTAAATATCATATGAGGATAATTATAATAAAGAATTGCTATCTGTCGGATAATTACAATAGATGGAGATTGTGAGAGGTAAAAACTATTATTAGGTCCATTAATCATACCGTGTACACCAAATAAGTCCCCTCAGGTCATTCCTCTGAAGTTCATATTAAATTGCTTTTTCAACTCACTAAGTCACCTTATTGTTCTTCCTCCTTAGTGCAACAATACCATTTTCCTTAATATCTATTTTCCTGGGAATGTATGTTCCAGGGCAAAATTTTATCAGCACACCAGTGCACAGAGACAATGGGGGAGGAGGAGGGGGTGTTTACTAAAACTTGAGCACACATAATGGTACAGCTGGGTATAACCAATCAGCTGCTAATTTCAGCTTGTTTAATTAGGCTCTTAAAACAAAACCTAGACGCTGATTGGTTACTTTACACAGGTTTACTACATTCTGTGTGCTCCAGTTTTAGTAAATCTCTCCTCAGTATGCTTCTGCATGGTAGTGGAGAAGAGTCATGGTGGCTTGTAAGAAGACTAGTTTAGCAGGGAGGATACTCACATTTGTTTGGGCAAATGGTTTGAGATAATGGTCTCAATGAACAATAACATTTTTTTATTAGTTATACATTTTATTAATTTTCAGTTCAATGTTTACAAAACAAGTTTAAAAACTCACAATACTTCATTTTTTTCAATATCTCACCCCCCCCCCTTATACCCCTAATCCTATCAACCCTCCCTCCCCCTTTCTTCTACCTCTTAATACATATATTGTGCCACTTCTCCTATCTTTACTTTTACTCAGTCACCCCCCTAATTGACCTAATCCACCCATGCTTCTATATAACTGTTAGTCTTTTTAAAGTCTGCCCATTTTCACCATTTGTTTGAGAAGCAAAAAATATATATAAAGTGTTTTTTATACTGCTTATATTGTTTGTCTGTTTTATGGAATAAGCATATCCATGGGTCATCCAGAATACACACTCCTGTAATTTCCCTGATAAACTGTTGTACCTTCTGCCAGTAATCACTGATCTTGGGACATTCCCACCAGATATGAAACATCCTGCCCTGCGCATTACAGCCCCTCCAACACAATTCTGATTTCTTTGGATGGTGTTTATGTGCTTTTGCCAGCTTGTAATACCATCTTGATATGCTTTTATAATTCATTTCAATGGTATTCACATCTATCGCAGAACAGTGTACGGCTCTCAGTATAGCACTCACTTCGTGCTCCTTTAAGTGTGATCCTATCTCTTTTTCCCATGATTCTATAAATGGTGGTCTTTCCAGGCCCTCCATCTCTGTTAACATCTTGTATATCTGAGATTTACTATGTTTTTTTTATTATTGGATTACAAAGTTTTTCCACTAGATTTAGGTCCTTTTTGAATCTGAGTTTTTGGCAGAGATCTCACAAAATGTTTTAACTGCAGATACTGTATCTCCAATAATTTAACCTTAAATGTCCTCTCTTAGTGTTGAGTTCATGATATGGCCTACCGTAATCTTTTCACCTTGTGTTATATTTTTTATCTGTGTGTTTTTTATCCAGTTCCCAAATTGTATCTCAGCCCCAGGTGCAAAATATTTTGTGCCATTTAATGACATTAAAGGAGAGTTATATTCTCATTTGGCCTGTCTGTAAATCATATCCCATATTTTAAATTCCACTCTCGTCAGTTTGTGTGTATCTGCGTGTAATATTTGGATTCCCTATACTTTGGTGGAATCCAGATATTCTAATTTAATTATATTCTACTTAGTGTAGTTTCAATCTTAACCCATCTTTTATCGGAATTTATTTTTGTCCACTCTAACATACGTGAAATTATAACTGCAATAAAATATCTTTTAATATCTGGTGCCTCTAGTCCACCTTGTGATATATCTCTACTGTGAGCCACATCCTGTATTCTAGGCCTTTTCCCCTGCCAGATGCATTTTAGAAACATTGTTTTTATGGTTCTAAAGTACGCCAATGGAATAGCAATTGGTAACATTTGAAATCTGTATAGGATTTTAGGCAGTATAATCATCTTGATTGTGTTTATTCTCCCCAACCAAGAGAGTGGGCGACTCAATATTTTTTTTAATATCTGCTTTTATCTAATTTAGCATGGGTATATAATTGACAAGATAGAGGTTTTGTTTAGATGGAGTTACGTTTATCCCAAGGTGTTTTAGTTTTGACTTTGCCAAAATAAATAGGAATTCCCTTTGTAATGCCAGTCCATCTTTCTTACTTAGCCCAATGTTCAAAATTTCTGATTTCATTGGGTTGATATTAACATTTGAAAATTCCCCATATTTCTTTAACTCCATCACATTTGGGAGGGTTTTTCTGGGATTAGTGATAAAAAACAAGACATCATCAGCGTATGCTGCCACTTTATGTTCCTCCTGTCCAACCTTTACTCCTTCTATATCTACATTATTCCTTATTGTCGCTATTAATGGTTCTAGCGACAGGACCAACAACAGTGGCGAAATAGGGCACCCCTGTCTCGCCTGTTACACATTCTAAATTGGCCTGGATTAATTTCCGTTTATCTTTACCAATGCTGTTGTGTTCCTGTATAATGCCCAATCCATTGGGTCATTATTGGGCCGATACACAATTCTTCTATTGTTCCCAACATGAACTCCCTTTTCACCCTCTCAAATGCATTCTCAGCATCAATTGACAACAGGAGGGCTGGGGTATCAAGGTTTCTAGCTTTGTGTAATAGCAATAATGTTCTAATTCCATTATCTTTCCCCTTTCAACCTGGAATGAACCCAGTCTGGTCTGGATGAATCCATTCTACAAATAAATCTTTTAATCGGGTTGCTAATACTTTTGCATATCATTTTGTATCAGAATTTACCAAATGCTAATGGTTTATATTTCGAACATAGGGTTACATCTTTTCCTTCCTTGGGTATTACTAATATGAGCCTGTAGTGATTCTGGTCTCATTTCCCCCCTTTCACCTTTCCCATTCATGTAGGTACAAAGTTTTGGCACTAGTATTCCCTTGAACCTTCTAAAATACCAGATGGCATATCTGTTTGGACCTGGACTTTTTGGGTGAATTTTCGGTGAATTTTTTAGTGCCTCCATTATCTCCTTCTGCGAAAATGGTGTCTCGAAAAGCTATTAGTTTGTCAAAAGATAATTTTGGCAGTTTAGATTCCTTTATATATTTTTGTATCCTTTGTTTTCTCTTTTTTTCAGCTTCATGTGATTCCTTTTGCACAAGAGTGTATAAAGCGTCGTAGTAACTTTGAAAAGCTTTAGCTATATCTGTTGTTGAGTATACCATATTCCCCCGTGATCTTTTATTGTTTCTATATAATTATTTGACTTTTTACTTCTTAACATTCTTGCTAGGTATTTCCCTGGTTTATTTCCCCATTTGTATCTTTCCCTAGTGACTCTATTAAAATGACATCTAGTCTCTTCTTCCAATAGTTCCTTTAATTTATCTCTTTTTAAAACCAAAGCTTGTTGTATACCACCCTCCAGGCTCTTTTTATGTTTCTGTTCCATCTCTATTATTAGTCTATTTATACTAATAGTTATTTCCTTTTTTTTTTCTTGGAGCCTATTGAAATAAGTATACCTCTGATATAAGCTTTATGAGCCTCCCATACAGTAGCATCTGAGATTTCTGGGGTTTCGTTATCTAAGAAATATTCCAGTTCTTTCTCTATGTTTTTGCCTACTTCTTCATCCTGTATCAGATCTTGATTAATCCTCCAAATATTCACCTTTCTCTGAGATCCTAGGGTTTTTATTTCCACTGTAACTGGGGCATGGTCAGATATAGTCATAGTTCCTATTGATGTACTAATGACAGCCTCTATAAATCTGTGTTCTATCATAATATAGTCTAATCTTGAGTACATGGAGTGCAACAGGGAATGGAAGTAATCTTTCTCCCCAAGATGTTGGATTCTCCAAGCATTTGCCGACTGACATTAAAAGAGCCTTTTCCTTACCATCCTGAGTTGACGCACTCCCATTGCCCATGCACTCGACATACAGCTTAAAGACGGGTCTATGCAGAATTGAAATCACCTGCTAGGAACAGGCTGCCCTTTTTAAAAAACATCAGCATATCTAATATTTTCTTCAAATATCCTTCTGGGTTTTTATTTGGACAATACACATTTTCCAAAGTGCAATCTATCCCCAGCAGTTGACCTTTCAAGTAGATAAATCAGCCTTCTGGGTCAGCCAATCTCTCCTCCAAGGAGAACCTCACTTCTTTCAAGAAACCGATTGCCACCCCCTTTGCGCTCTTGGTTGGTGTGTCTCCATAATACTAGACCGGATAATATTTTGAGTTTGTTTTCACATTTGTGTCTTGTGCAATATATGTTTCTTATAAAAATACTATACTGGCAAAATGTAGTCTAAGCTCTTCCAATACCTTGTGTCTTTTATTTGGCATATTTAATCCTATTATATGTCAATAATTTTAGGGAGTTCATGTCATCTCTCCTTCTTCTCTCACCTCCCGAAGTTTATTGCCTCCGCTTCTCCCACCCAACCGAGGCCAGATGCGGAAACAGAGGCATCCTCTATTGAACCTCGGTGAAGGCTTAATCCTAGGTTCCGAAGGGGAGATGACATCATCAAATATTACCAAGGAGTCGGCACAACATTGTTTTTTCCTCCGATTCCCCCCACCCCCCACCGGACACCTCCCTCCCCCATAGCCTCTGAACAGGGATACTTTTCTCTCGTTATACATCTGTATAGTATTACTTCCTAAGGGATAAGACAGATTTCATAATGTTTAAGCCTAGTGGAAAATATATACATAGAGGGGTGGATTTACGAAAGGCAAATAAACTGCACTTTGTGAAGTGCAATTGCACTTATTTTCCTTAGTAAATGTATATGTGATAAAGCTTCACTTTGTAAAGAATATTCAACCAGGTGCCAGGAAAATAAAAAATAGCATTTTTGCTTATACATGATTGAATGGTGGAAATCAGCAGAGCTTTACCCCATTTACTAAGCTGTGGTGAAAATAAGTTCAACTGCACTTGCAAAGTATACAGTCTATTTGCCCTTAGCTAATCAACCCCAATGTTACTTTCTTTCAGTGCCATTGCTGCTTGTTTGACAAGATTGTGTGTAAGTACTGGCTGCATAACTATGCATTGTAGTAAAGAGAAATAAAACACGAGTTTTACCATTGTAGAATGGCCACCCGATTCACAGCTACAGTTGGTGGCAAGGAAACTGCACTACAGCACACACCAGCACACATGTCAATTGTTGTAAAGCAATACAAAAAAAAGAAAGGTTCAGGTCTAGTTCTTCTTCCATTCCTAATAGATTGGCAGCCTATCTTAAATGAATGGGTTGTCTTATTGCAACATGTTAAATGCCACACATTAAAGTGTGTTCTAGCATACAGAAATGCAAGGTATATGTGTTAAGTGGCTGTTAATGGGAACTTCAGGCAAACCTCAAAATATAAAAATATATGTAGTATTGATAATTCTGTTCACTTTTGTGATATATACACCTCTGCCAGACAGCACAAGAAGGCAATATCGTGTTCTTTGCTAGATTAGTGCCCCCGTTCACATTGGCGTAATTTGACACGTGACAGGTCAAATCACAGCCTATTGCCTGCAAGGGCACTATCCCAATCGGTGCGACGCCTACTTTGCGGCACCACACCGATTTCCAAAAGGAGTTCCTTCACTACTTTTGGTGACTTTGGCGGTGACTTCTATAGATATCTGTGCATGAACCCGCACAGATGTCTTTCAAGTCGCCCCGTAAGTCGGACTGAAATGTGGCTTTGAAATTGTGCGAGTTCAGAGGAAGTCACACAATTTCAAAGCCGCGTTCAATGTGAACGAGGGCTAAAGGAATACTGTGGTGTCACCTCCCGACCTGCTAATTGGACAAGGAAAGAAAAGCAACATGCTCAACTGTTCTCTCTTCTCCTCTCAGCACATGTGCATGCAGCAAAGCTTTATTAGCTGCCCTTCACTCTCCCAGTCTGTGTTACTGTGCAAGGAAGGACACGGCCTGATCTTAAGACAGATTTTGTTACTTATGCCATTTTACATTTCATGCAATACATTTTATTCATTTTAAAGGTATACACAATTGCATTAAATAATCTTTTTAATTTTTTTATGGAGTTTTTCTTTAACTTGGTATTCCAATATTATCTTTTTTTAGAAACAAAATTTGAAGAAATAGATTTTCCTTCTGGCAGCTTGAAATATTAATGTGATGCAACCTAATGCTGCTGGGACTGAGCAGGAGAATAGAAGTCAATGGAGTGTAGTGATTCATTCAATTGTTTTGTGACAGCCATCAAAATTATTTAGAGGTGCTCATCTATAACAAAGTCAAAATCTATTTCTCACTTAAGACAGAATGCAATATCAAACTATTACCATTAGATTATAAACTTTATAGATTGATAAACATTTTCACCCAATTTAGCACCATTCAGTATCATTTTTCCTGCGCTCTGCTATAACAGATATCTAAAATTATATATGCCTGAATAAAGTAACAAAATGGTAACTTGTGCTACTGTAACAATATATGAGCCATGTAGTAACAAGACTAGATCTTTGTAAATATTGTGCTATTTCATTAGTATTCTGTTGTTTTGTAGATTTCTATTTTTTAGTAACTTTAAGAATATAAGTAGGCCTTTAGATTTTTTGGTTAGGAAGTACTTAAGTATCCTAAACTAGTTGGTAATATGAATGAGTTTGCGTTCAATTCAAGGTTGGGTTTGTGGCAACCCCAATGCATTTGTAGTTCATGGATGTAGCAAAATAATGTGGTCCTCACTTTTCACAACCAACTGTTAACAATATACCTTGAACTTAGGCCAAGTGGCTTACACGTGCCAATAATGGGGGGCTTTATTATATGTCAGGCCCCCACTTTTAAAAGGCAGAGTTCCCACCAGTCATATTGACAATGTGCTTAGCTGTGATGAGGAAAGGTTAGGGTAGTACGACTGATAAAGTGCATAGGGACAGATTAGTGTAGGGCTTGTAGGCATTAGTGTCCTCAAGTAGATGTAAATCTGTATTGAATGATCTTTAGAAACAAAAAATGCTGTTGACAGTACCTTGGGGAATTTGTATGTAGAGGGACAGAATGATCTTTTAATGTTAACCACTTGCTTACTGGGCACTTTTAACCTCTTCCTGACCAGGCCAGTTTTCAGCTTGCAGCTCTCTCACACTTTGAACGACAATTGCGCGTACCCATATGACATTTTCATCATTTTTTTTTGTCACACAAATAGAGCTTTCTTTTGGTGGTATTTAATCACTGCTGGATTTTTTATTTTTTGCTAAAGAAGCAAAAAAAAAAAAACATTTTGGAAAAAAAGAAAACATTTTTCATATTTTGTTATACAATTTTGCAACAGGTAATTTTTCTCCTCCACTGATGTGCGCTGATGAGGCTGCACTGATTGGCACTGATGGGCACTGATAGGTGGCACTGATGGGCACTGATGAGGTGGCACTGGTGGGCACTGATCAGGAGGCATTGATGAGGCTGCACTGATAGGTAGCACTGATGGGCACTGGCAGGCAGCACTGATAGGCAGCACTAATAAGTGACATTGATGATGATGTACTGCACACTGATAGGCACTGATTGGCAGCACTGGTGGACACTGATAGGTGCCACTTGTAGGTACTGATTAGCAGTACTGATGGGTACTGATAGATGGCACTGGTGGGCAATGATTAGCAGCACTGGAGGGCACTGTTTAGCAGCACTGGTGGGCACTAAGGGGACCAATGTCCCTCCAACAGAAGCAGATTAACAAATTTCTTATTTTCTTCATGCTGATAGCGTGAGGAAAAAAAAAAAAAACAATACCCAGGTTCTGTTTACTTTCATCAGCTGTCATTGGCTAACAGCTAATCATGTGTTGATGGGCCTGCTGTGGTTAGCCCTTTACCCCGATTTGTGATCAGCCGGGTCCCCAGGACTCGGCGATCAAAGAGTGCGGGGCGCACAGGCAGCGCGGGAATGGGAGGACATTCATGGGCACCCTCCCTGCATTTTAAGCCTGCCCTGTAGCCATCTTTCGGCTATAGCGTGGGCGCCACATGGTTAAAACTGATAATGTGTGTCTTTCAGCTTCTTCTAGAAGTCATAGCAGGCTGTATGTGTGTTATAAATGGGGATTTGTCCTATTTTTTGCTGGCTGCAATTTTGTTTTTATACAGCTAATCCCTGAATCCTCCTGCACTTCCTATCATACCAGCTGCACAGTTTTTTTTTTTCACAGGGCATAATTTCTAGTTGTTGCTGGCTGGAATTCTTTTTTTTTAACAAGATCTAACATCCGAGCATGCACTTTAAATTGATAATATCTACATTGTAATAGAAATACAAACAATATTTAATTTTGACAAGCTAATATAATCTTACTTGGAAAAAAAACTTCTTTCATGTTTTGAGTGTTGCCTATCTGCTGGCCATCTCATTTAACAACTTCCAGGATTTCACATGCCTATACTTTTGATTTCTAAAGCCTCGTACACACGCACCGATTGTTGGCCGACCGATCGGCCGTCTTTTGTCCAGTGTTGTTGTGTTGGTTGAAATGTGCTCTAGACTGCACACAAATTTTGTCGGCCAACAACAACCAACTGCAGAAGTGATGTCATGTTCTGGTCTACTTTCCGTGTGTTTTTTCTTCTCTGAGCATGCCCAGTCTTGATCATCACATTTTTGTCTGCCGAAATCTGTACTGACTGAGGAACAATCGGCCGTTCTGCTGACGACCAACAAAAATTTTATAGCATGCACACCAGATTTTGTTCGGCCGAAAAGTCGCAGTCGGTTGTCGGAAGCATCATACTAACAAGCCGACAATCAGCCGATCGGACGTTGGCCGAAAATTTACGGCCAACATTCGGTGCATGTGTACGAGGCTTTAGTACTGCATATCCCATTGTACCTTGCTGTCTGCAAGCAATGATTATGTTATTTCCTTACTGACTGTGCATCCTAAACTCTTCCTATTCAGAATGTCCAGATGAATAGTTATAGATCAAAGTCGAGACTGTGATATAGGTGACACAGTAGTGCATATTTACAAGTTGTAGAGAATATGTGCCTTTGTGGGGTATCTACAAATAGTAAGTTTCCAAGATTATTCCTATGAATAGGATTAAGCTAGGAATAATGAAATCATATAGTCCCTTACCATTCCCTAAAATATCTTACATACTATTTATGCTGACTAGTCTTTCATTTCCTAGTACACATTTTGACTTTTTTTGTAAATTTGTACCTCATTTGCTCTTCTCCAATTAGTTGGTAACATTCTAACCAGTAAAGTGTGTTTAGAAATTAGAAATAGGGGCTTGGTTATAATTACGCTATGTTCCCTAAATACTTGAGAGTGTAAGCCATCTGAACCTGAGGATTGTTTTACATTTAGTTTCTTTAGTGGCTTTTGTATCTGTAAAAGCTGAATAGGAAAAGTAATTTAATATATCTGCCTTTCCCTGTAATTTATGAAAAGCTTTCCTTGTTTATCTGTTATGAGTAGTGTTGAGCGAACACGGACTGTATTATTCGTGTTCGTACCGAATAATTGGATTTTTTTTACCCGAACACGGACACGGACACTTTACTGTATGTTCGGGTAAAAATCCGTGTTCGGTCGTTTTATTTCCGGGTTTTGCATGCTTTGGCGCTCTTTTCATGGCGGGCTTTCAACAGCCAATCAACAATCGTTTAACTGGTGTGCCTTAAGCCATCCCAGCCATGCCTGCAAATGTCTTAGTAGCTGTGATTGGCCGTCTGAAGCATGTGACCAAGTCTTTATAAGTTCGAGGCAGCCGCCGCAGCAGCGTCATTCTGCTGCTTAGCTAAGGGACAGAGCACACATCAATGTGCTGGCTGCTGATTAGGGAAAGATAGGCAGGAAAAAACCATTTGTGTCCGGATAGAATTGAGGGACAGGTCGGAGTGTTTAGGCAGGGCGAGTTGTAGGCATTTTAGGGATAGAGTCTGCTGAATTATAGGGTCAGTGTCTTCTACAAACTACAATCGATATTGCTGTGTGGGGGGTGGGGTGAATCTGCACTCAATCCTGATCTACGATCTCTTCTCAATCCTGTTAGGGACAGAGTCTGCTGAATTTTAGGGAAACTGTGTTCTACAAACTACAATCGATATTGCTGTGTGGTGTGGGATTGGAGATAGGCAGGTGTCAGTGATCCACATCCATTTTTCTGTGTGTGAGCTGCAGTGAACACAATCTTTTTGGGCTGCAGTGAACACAATCTTTTTGGGCTGCAGTGAACACAATCTTTTTGGGCTGCAGTGAACACAATCTTTTTGGGCTGCAGTGAACACAATCTTTTTGGGCTGCAGTGAACACAATCTTTTTGGGGTGCAGTGAACAAAATCTTTTTGGGGTGCAGTGAACACAATCCTTTTTGGTGTGCAGTGAACACAATCTTTGTGGGGTGCAGTGAACAAAATCCTTTGTGGGGTGCAGTGAACAACATCCTTTTTGGGGTGCAGTGAACACAATCTTTTTGGGGTGCAGTGAACAAAATCCTTTGTGGGGTGCAGTGAACACAATCTTTTTGGGGTGCAGTGAACACAATCTTTTTGGGGTGGAGTGAACAACATCCTTTTTGGGGTGCAGTGAACAAAATCCTTTTTGGGGTGCAGTGAACAAAATCATTTTTGGGGTGCAGTGAACACAATCTTTTTGGGGTGCAGTGAACACAATCTTTGTGGGGTGCAGTGAACACAATCTTTTTGGGGTGGAGTGAACAACATCCTTTTTGGGGTGCAGTGAACAACATCCTTTTTGGGGTGCAGTGAACACAATCTTTTTGGGGTGCAGTGAACACAATCTTTGTGGGGTACAGTGAACAGAATCTTTGTGGGGTGCAGTGAACACAATCTTTGGGGGGTACATTGAACACAATCTTTTTGGGGTGCAGTGAACACAATCTTTGTGGGGTGCAGTGAACACAATCTTTTTGGGGTGGAGTGAACAAAATCATTTTTGGGGTGCAGTGAACAACATCCTTTTTGGGGTGCAGTGATCAAAATCCTTTTTGGGGTGCAGTGAACACAATCTTTTTGGGGTGCAGTGAACAAAATCCTTTGTGGGGTGCAGTGAACAGAATCTTTGTGGGGTGCAGTGAACACAATCTTTGGGGGGGTACAGTGAACACAATCTTTTTGGGGTGCAGTGAACACAATCTTTGTGGGGTACAGTGAACAGAATCTTTGTGGGGTGCAGTGAACACAATCTTTGGGGGGTACAGTGAACACAATCTTTTTGGGGTGCAGTGAACACAATCTTTGGGGGGTACAGTGAACACAATCTTTTTGGGGTGCAGTGAACACAATCTTTGTGGGGTGCAGTGAACACAATCTTTGGGGGGTACAGTGAACACAATCTTTTTGGGGTGCAGTGAACAACATCCTTTTAGGGTGCAGTGAACACAATCTTTGTGGGGTGCAGTGAACAACATCCTTTTAGGGTGCAGTGAACACAATCTTTGTGGGGTACAGTGAACAGAATCTTTGTGGGGTGCAGTGAACACAATCTTTGGGGGGTACAGTGAACACAATCTTTGTGAGGTGCAGTGAACACAATCTTTGTGGGGTGCAGTGAACACAATCATTGTGGGGTGCAGTGAACTCAATCTTTGTGGGGTACAGTGAACACAATCTCATACTTCTGAAGATTTGAGGGTGCTGCCTGTTCCATACTCCCCCTACTCCTCATCTAGCCTTTTAGGGGTACAAACAATAGTAATTGGGGCCTAGTGTGGTTGTGTACGTGTGATATACATACACTTTTTTTGGATCATATTTTCTATTCCGCTATTTAATCAAAAACCTTTGGGGATCAGTTAAATTGGGGGATAGTCTGTGTTGGTACGTGTGAGAGAGATCCACCTTTCCAAGTTGTTGGGGTTCATCTCATACTTCTGAAGGTTTGAGGGTGCTGCCTGTTCCATACTCCCCCTACTCCTAGCCTTTTAGGGGTACAAACAATAGTAATTGGGGCCTAGTGTGGTTGTGTACGTGTGATATACATACACTTTTTTTGGATCATATTTTCTATTCCGCTATTTAATCAAAAACCTTTGGGGATCAGTTAAATTGGGGGATAGTCTGTGTTGGTACGTGTGAGAGAGATCCACCTTTCCAAGTTGTTGGGGTTCATCTCATACTTCTGAAGGTTTGAGGGTGCTGCCTGTTCCATACTCCCCCTACTCCTAGCCTTTTAGGGGTACAAACAATAGTAATTGGGGCCTAGTGTGGTTGTGTACGTGTGATATACATACACTTTTTTTGGATCATATTTTCTATTCCGCTATTTAATCAAAAACCTTTGGGGATCAGTTAAATTGGGGGATAGTCTGTGTTGGTACGTGTGAGAGAGATCCACCTTTCCAAGTTGTTGGGGTTCATCTCATACTTCTGAAGGTTTGAGGGTGCTGCCTGTTCCATACTCCCCCTACTCCTCATCTAGCCTTTTAGGGGTACAAACAATAGTAATTGGGGCCTAGTGTGGTTGTGTACGTGTGATATACATACACTTTTTTTGGATCATATTTTCTATTCCGCTATTTAATCAAAAACCTTTGGGGATCAGTTAAATTGGGGGATAGTCTGTGTTGGTACGTGTGAGAGAGATCCACCTTTCCAAGTTTTTGGGGTTCATCTCATACTTCTGAAGATTTGAGGGTGCTGCCTGTTCCATACCCCCAGTACTCCTCATCTAGCCTTTTAGGGGTACAAACAATAGTAATTGGGGCCTAGTGTGGTTGTGTACGTGTGATATACATACACTTTTTTTGGATCATATTTTCTATTCCGCTATTTAATCAAAAACCTTTGGGGATCAGTTAAATTGGGGGATAGTCTGTGTTGGTACGTGTGAGAGAGATCCACCTTTCCAAGTTGTTGGGGTTCATCTCATACTTCTGAAGGTTTGAGGGTGCTGCCTGTTCCATACTCCCCCTACTCCTCATCTAGCCTTTTAGGGGTACAAACAATAGTAATTGGGGCCTAGTGTGGTTGTGTACGTGTGATATACATACACTTTTTTTGGATCATATTTTCTATTCCGCTATTTAATCAAAAACCTTTGGGGATCAGTTAAATTGGGGGATAGTCTGTGTTGGTACGTGTGAGAGAGATCCACCTTTCCAAGTTGTTGGGGTTCATCTCATACTTCTGAAGGTTTGAGGGTGCTGCCTGTTCCATACTCCCCCTACTCCTAGCCTTTTAGGGGTACAAACAATAGTAATTGGGGCCTAGTGTGGTTGTGTACGTGTGATATACATACACTTTTTTTGGATCATATTTTCTATTCCGCTATTTAATCAAAAACCTTTGGGGATCAGTTAAATTGGGGGATAGTCTGTGTTGGTACGTGTGAGAGAGATCCACCTTTCCAAGTTGTTGGGGTTCATCTCATACTTCTGAAGGTTTGAGGGTGCTACCTGTTCCATACTCCCCCTACTCCTAGCCTTTTAGGGGTACAAACAATAGTAATTGGGGCCTAGTGTGGTTGTGTACGTGTGATATACATACACTTTTTTTGGATCATATTTTCTATTCCGCTATTTAATCAAAAACCTTTGGGGATCAGTTAAATTGGGGGATAGTCTGTGTTGGTACGTGTGAGAGAGATCCACCTTTCCAAGTTGTTGGGGTTCATCTCATACTTCTGAAGGTTTGAGGGTGCTGCCTGTTCCATACTCCCCCTACTCCTAGCCTTTTAGGGGTACAAACAATAGTAATTGGGGCCTAGTGTGGTTGTGTACGTGTGATATACATACACTTTTTTTGGATCATATTTTCTATTCCGCTATTTAATCAAAAACCTTTGGGGATCAGTTAAATTGGGGGATAGTCTGTGTTGGTACGTGTGAGAGAGATCCACCTTTCCAAGTTGTTGGGGTTCATCTCATACTTCTGAAGGTTTGAGGGTGCTGCCTGTTCCATACTCCCCCTACTCCTCATCTAGCCTTTTAGGGGTACAAACAATAGTAATTGGGGCCTAGTGTGGTTGTGTACGTGTGATATACATACACTTTTTTTGGATCATATTTTCTATTCCGCTATTTAATCAAAAACCTTTGGGGATCAGTTAAATTGGGGGATAGTCTGTGTTGGTACGTGTGAGAGAGATCCACCTTTCCAAGTTTTTGGGGTTCATCTCATACTTCTGAAGATTTGAGGGTGCTGCCTGTTCCATACCCCCCCTACTCCTCATCTAGCCTTTTAGGGGTACAAACAATAGTAATTGGGGCCTAGTGTGGTTGTGTACGTGTGATATACATACACTTTTTTTGGATCATATTTTCTATTCCGCTATTTAATCAAAAACCTTTGGGGATCAGTTAAATTGGGGGATAGTCTGTGTTGGTACGTGTGAGAGAGATCCACCTTTCCAAGTTGTTGGGGTTCATCTCATACTTCTGAAGGTTTGAGGGTGCTGCCTGTTCCATACTCCCCCTACTCCTCATCTAGCCTTTTAGGGGTACAAACAATAGTAATTGGGGCCTAGTGTGGTTGTGTACGTGTGATATACATACACTTTTTTTGGATCATATTTTCTATTCCGCTATTTAATCAAAAACCTTTGGGGATCAGTTAAATTGGGGGATAGTCTGTGTTGGTACGTGTGAGAGAGATCCACCTTTCCAAGTTGTTGGGGTTCATCTCATACTTCTGAAGGTTTGAGGGTGCTGCCTGTTCCATACTCCCCCTACTCCTAGCCTTTTAGGGGTACAAACAATAGTAATTGGGGCCTAGTGTGGTTGTGTACGTGTGATATACATACACTTTTTTTGGATCATATTTTCTATTCCGCTATTTAATCAAAAACCTTTGGGGATCAGTTAAATTGGGGGATAGTCTGTGTTGGTACGTGTGAGAGAGATCCACCTTTCCAAGTTGTTGGGGTTCATCTCATACTTCTGAAGGTTTGAGGGTGCTGCCTGTTCCATACTCCCCCTACTCCTAGCCTTTTAGGGGTACAAACAATAGTAATTGGGGCCTAGTGTGGTTGTGTACGTGTGATATACATACACTTTTTTTGGATCATATTTTCTATTCCGCTATTTAATCAAAAACCTTTGGGGATCAGTTAAATTGGGGGATAGTCTGTGTTGGTACGTGTGAGAGAGATCCACCTTTCCAAGTTGTTGGGGTTCATCTCATACTTCTGAAGGTTTGAGGGTGCTGCCTGTTCCATACTCCCCCTACTCCTAGCCTTTTAGGGGTACAAACAATAGTAATTGGGGCCTAGTGTGGTTGTGTACGTGTGATATACATACACTTTTTTTGGATCATATTTTCTATTCCGCTATTTAATCAAAAACCTTTGGGGATCAGTTAAATTGGGGGATAGTCTGTGTTGGTACGTGTGAGAGAGATCCACCTTTCCAAGTTGTTGGGGTTCATCTCATACTTCTGAAGGTTTGAGGGTGCTGCCTGTTCCATACCCCCCCTACTCCTCATCTAGCCTTTTAGGGGTACAAACAATAGTAATTGGGGCCTAGTGTGGTTGTGTACGTGTGATATACATACACTTTTTTTGGATCATATTTTCTATTCCGCTATTTAATCAAAAACCTTTGGGGATCAGTTAAATTGGGGGATAGTCTGTGTTGGTACGTGTGAGAGAGATCCACCTTTCCAAGTTTTTGGGGTTCATCTCATACTTCTGAAGATTTGAGGGTGCTGCCTGTTCCATACTCCTCCTCCTACTGCTCAACCATCCTTTTAGGGGTACAAACAATAGTAGTTGGGGCCTAGTGTGGTGGTGTACGTGCGAGATACATACACTTTCTTTTTGATCATATTTTCTATTCCGCTATTCAATTAAAACCTTTGGGGATCATTTCAATTGCGAGATAGTCTGTGTCGGTACGTGTGAGATCCACCTTTCCAAGTTGTTGGGGTTCATCTCATACTTCTGAAGATTTGAGGGTGCTGCCTGTTCCATACTCCTGCTCCTACTGCTCAACCATCCTTTTAGGGGTACAAACAATAGTAATTGGGGCCTAGTGTGGTTGTGTACGTGCGAGATACATACACTTTTTTTGATCATATTTCCTATTCCGCTATTCAATAAAAACCTTTGAGGATCAATTGAATTGCGGGATAGTCTGTGTCGGTACGTGTGAGATCCACCTTTCCAAGTTTTTGGGGTTCATCTCATACTTCTGAAGATTTGAGGGTGCTGCCTGTTCCATACTCCTCCTCCTACTCCTCATCCATCCTTTTAGGGGTACAAACAATAGTAATTGGGGCCTAGTGTGGTTGTGTACGTGCGAGATACATACACTTTTTTTGATCATATTTCCTATTCCGCTATTCAATAAAAACCTTTGAGGATCAATTGAATTGCGGGATAGTCTGTGTCGGTACGTGTGAGATCCACCTTTCCAAGTTTTTAGGGTTCATCTCATACTTCTGAAGATTTGAGGGTGCTGTCTGTTCCATACTCCTCCTACTCCTCATCCATCCTTTTAGGGGTAGAAACAATAGTAATTGGGGCCTAGTGTGGTTTTGTACGTGCGAGATACATACACTTTTTTGGATCATATTTCCTATTCCGCTATTCAATAAAAACCTTTCTAGGGCAAGATCTTAAATTACAGAAATATGAGGAGACCGTCAAATAAGGGCCGTGGCCTGGGTCGTGGTGCTGCTGGTAGAGCTCCTGTTGCAAGGAGAGGACGTGGTCGATCTGTGCCAGCGACACGCACAAGTGAAACACCTTCCTCAAGTGTGAGTAGGCGACAGAACCTGCATCAGTATTTGGTAGGGCATCAAACGCCCCTAGAAGTGATGAGGCCAGAACAAGTTGAGGCGATAGTAGATTGGTTTGCTGCTGACAGTGCCTCCAGTTCCTTCACATTGTCTCCCACCCAGTCTACTGCAGAAAGGTCAGAGTTGGCACCTGCAGCCAATGTCCAACCGTCTTTCACCTCACCCCCTTGCAAATCAGGCCAGCAGTCTGAGCCCCAAGCCATACAGCAGTCTCTTATTCTTTTTGAGGACTCTGTCAGCAGGGTTTCCCAGGGCCATCCACCTAGCCCTGCCCCAGAAGTGGAAGAGATTGAGTGCAGCGATGCCCAACCACTTATTTCTCAAGATGAGTACATGCAAGGATCATCGCAGCACGTCTCCGATGATGACGAAACGCAGGTGCCAACTGCTGCGGCGTTCAGCATTGTGGAGACCGACAAGGAGGGCAGGGGTGAAGACTGGGTGGAAGATGATGTGGAGGACGATGAGGTCCTCGACCCCACATGGAATGAACGTCATGCAGGTGACCTGAGTAGTTTGGAGGAAGAGGCGGTGGTCGCACAGAGCCACCAGCACAGCAGAAGAGGGAGCAGGGTGCAGAAGCGGAGCGGCCGTGCCCTAGACACTACGCCCGCTACTGCCCAACGCAGCAAGGGAACGAGCGCACCAAAGTCAGCTCAAAGGAGTTCTCTAGCGTGGAAGTTCTTTAGAAAATGTGCTGATGACAGGACACGAGTGGTTTGCACCCTGTGCAATCAGAGCTTGAAGCGAGGCATAAACCTTCTCAACCCGAGCACAACCTGCATGATCAGGCATCTAAGTGCAAAGCACGAGCTGCAGTGGAGTACACACCTTCAAAACCAAGAAACGTCTCTGGCTCATCCTGCTTCCTCTTCTGCTGCAGTCTCGGCCGCTCCAGCCACATCTGTAGTGATACCGGCACCTGCCACCCCGCAAACAGACGATCTGTCAGCAACACCACCACCTGGGTCACCAACAACCATCTCCACAATGTCCCGTGGAAGCGTTCAGCTTTCCATCTCCCAAACACTTGAGAGGAAGAGGAAGTACCCCCCTACCCACCCGCGATCCCTGGCCCTGAATGCCAGCATTTCAAAATTATTGGCCTTTGAAATGCTGTCATTCCGTCTGGTGGAGACGCACAGTTTTAAAAACCTTATGTCGGTGGCTGTCCCACAGTACGTCGTGCCCAGCCGCCACTACTTTTCCAGGCAAGCCATCCCTTCCCTGCACAACCAAGTGGGGGAAAATATCAGGTGTGCACTGCGCAACGCCATCTGTGCCAAGGTCCACCTAACTACGGATACGTGGACCAGTAAGCACGGTCAGGGGCGTTATATCTCCCTAACGGCACACTGGGTAAATGCAGTGGCGGATGGGCCTGAGGCGGATAGCAATTTGGCGCATGTCCTTCCACCACCGAGGATTGCAGGGCGCTTCAGTTTGCCTCCTGTTCCTAACTCCTCCTACTCCGCTTCCTCATCCTCTACCGCCTCCTCATCCGGACAGCGTAACACCTTCACCACCAACTTCAGCACGGCCAGGGGTAAACGACAGCAGGCAGTTTTACAACTTGCCTGTTTGGGGGACAAACCACACACCGCGCAGGAGTTGTGGAGGAGCATGGAACAGCAGACAAATGAGTGGTTGCTGCCAGCGAGCCTCAAGCCCGGCCTGGTGGTGTGCGATAACGGGCGAAATCTCATAGCAGCTCTGGGCCTAGCCGGTTTGACGCACATCCCTTGCCTGGCGCATGTGCTGAATTTGGTGGTGCAGAGGTTCCTTAAAAACTACCCCGATATGTCAGAGCTGCTGCAGAAAGTGCGGGCCGTTTGTGCGCACTTTCGGCGTTCTCACCCTGCTGCTGCTCGCCTGGCAGCGCTGCAGCGTAACTTCGGCCTTCCCGCTCACCGCCTCATATGTGACGTGCCCACAAGGTGGAACTCCACCTTGCACATGCTGGAAAGACTGTGCGAGCAGCAGCAGGCCATAGTGGAGTTTCAGCTGCAGCACGCACGCGTGAGTCGCTCTGCGGAACAGCACCACTTCACCACCAATAACTGGGCCTCCATGCGAGACCTGTGTGCCTTGTTGCGCTGTTTTGAGTACTCCACCAACATGGCCAGTGGCAATGACGCCGTTCTCAGCTTAACTATCCCACTTCTATGCCTCCTTGAAAAAACAATTCGGGCGATGATGGAAGAGGATGTGGCACAGGATGAGGAGGAGGAGGAGGATGAAGAGGTAACATTTCCAAGGCTTTCAGGGCAGTCATTCGCAAGGGGCTCCGAGGGTGGGTTCCTGCACACGCAAACGCCAGGGACGCAATTGTCCAGCAGGGGCACAGTTCTGGAGGATGAGGAGGATGAGGAGGAGGAGGAGCTGGAGGAGGAGATGGAACCATGTTCACAGCAGGGTGGCACCCAGGCCAGCTCATGGCCATCACTGGTGCGTGGCTGGGGGGATACAGAGGACACGGACGATACACCTCCCACAGAGGACAGCCTTTCGTCGCCTCTGGGCAGCCTGGCACACATGAGCGATTACATGCTGCAGTGTCTCCACAACGACCGCCGAGTTGCCCACATTCTAACTTGTGCTGATTACTGGGTGGCCACGCTGCTGGATCCCCGTTACAAGGACAACGTACCGTCCTTAATTCACTCACTGGAGCGCGATCGCAAGATGCGCGAGTACAAGCGCACGCTGGTAGACGCCATGCTGCTGGCATTCCCATCTGACAGCGGGGCCACAGTGGAAGCACAAGGCAGAGGAGGAGGAGGAGGAGGTCGCCAACGCAACCAGGGCACCGCCAGCACCTCAGAAGGCAGGGTTAGCATGGCCGAAATGTGGAAAAGCTTTGTCAGCACGCCACAACAAACAGCAGCACCAGCAGCTCAGATGGAACGTCTTAGCAGGAGGCAGCATTTTACCAACATGGTGGAGCAGTATGTGTGCACACGCCTACATGTAGTGAATGACGGGTCTGCCCCCTTCAACTTCTGGGTCTCCAAATTGGGCACATGGCCTGAGCTTGCCCTTTACGCCTTGGAGGTGCTGGCGTGCCCTGCAGCCAGTGTATTATCTGAACGGGTATTTAGCACGGCTGGGGGCGTTATAACAGACAAGCGCAGCCACCTGTCCAGAGACAATGTGGACAAGCTCACGTTCATTAAAATGAACCAGGCATGGATCCCACGGGACTTTTCCGTACCTTATGCAGAATAGCAATGGATACCGACCTTACCCACCCATTGTTCCATTTTTGCTCTTTCTCACTCTTTTGGGGTGTACCCTCATTTAAAATTTTTGAAAAGAAGCAGTGTTGGCTACCTCGTCCTCCTCCTCAGGGCCAGATTAATGTAGGGGCTATTGGAGCTGCAGCTCCAGGCCCCTACCTTTTATATAGGCCCCGGGTTGGCCATATTCACTGTTACCGCTCTTCTGTCACTTGTAAACACAGAAGTCTGGCTTCTATGCTCGCTTCCCCAGGCAGCACCCTCAGAACCTCCCCACACAGCGTGAAGGCCGGACAAGGAGGGACAGTTGGCGATGCATGGATGTGTTTATGGGCTTCAGAGACAGCATCCCATGTTGAATTAGGCATGCATGGCTGCACCCTTCCTCCTCTGGGTGCATGGCAAGGCACGGCCCTTAAGGCCCTTCAAAATCCTCAGCACCAAGCCCATGATGCTGTTAATCCGGCCCTGGTCCTCCTCCACCGCCGCTTCCACCTACACCGCCCATAGGTGTGCGCAGCCTATTGCATTAAGGTGTGCACCCCAAAGTTGAAATACACATGCATGTGTTTGCCAGCAGGGAGAGTAATGTATCGGGGCCATGTACCTGTAGGCAAGGAGAAATAGAGCAGAGCAGGTCCCAGGGAGATCTTTCCCATCTCCTCACTGGCAATGCTATGTGCCCTAGGTGATTAGGGTGTGCCCAGGCACACCCAGCACACCCTGTGCGCACGCCTATGTCACCGCCACATCCACCACCACCTCAACCTCCCTCCTACTCCATATGGGCCTCGTCCTTCAGAGATGAAGAAGAACATTGTTTTATTTTTCTGTTTTTTTTTGTTGTTTTAAGTTATTTCCCTATCCACATTTGTTTGCAGAGCACTTGCCATGCTCTTAATTACGTTTTGCTGCCATTTGCAGCACTCTAGCCCTTTCCTTTGGTGTTTTAGAGCCATTTTAGTGCCTTAAAGTTCGGGTCCCCATTGACTTCAATGGGGTTCGGTGTCCGGGAAAAGTTCGGTAAAAGTCCGGGACACGGACCCGGACTTTTTTTTAAAGTTCGGCCGAACCCGTCGAACACGGACATCTAGGTGTCCGCTCAACCCTAGTTATGAGGCCTTTATGTTCTTTCATAACTTTTTTGCTATTGACATATTTAAAAACATTTTTAGGATTTGTTTTACTTGCTGTATCGGTGTGTTTCTGTATCTTTGTTTGTACTTTAAATGCCTAATTTCTCACTAATTTGTTTTTTAACGCTAGAATTTAGTCACTTAAAGCGGAGTTCCACCCTGGATTTTTTTTTTTTTTTTTAATACCCCCGGGACAGTCAGGGCTAGTGCATTCCACAATGGCTAGCCTCTGATCTGTCCCGGGTTGCACTTACCTGTTAGGACAAATATTTACCTTGCAAACGTCTTGTCCAGCGCTGCCATCTCAGATGTGGGCAGCTTGAAGCCAGCGCGTCCTCTTCGGCGTCTTCTTCCGCCTTCTTTGGTCCCACCATGCTCTGCGCCGGCCCCGACGTCACTTCCGGGTCGCGCGCGTCATCCCTCCACAGCTTCTGGGCATGCCCAGAAGCTGTTTAGAAGGGGATGACGCGCGCGACCCGGAACTGACGTCGGGGCCGGTGCAGGCGCAATGATTCCTGGGAGCTATGACGTCCAGCTCCCAGGAATCATTGCAGAGCCAGGAAGTGACGACGGGCCGCGGCCGAGGAAGGAGGAAGAAGGAAGTAAGGTAAGTATATTTTCTTCTCTACGAGGTAAGTAAAAAAAAAAAAAATATGCGATTATCCATTTCTTTTTCAGGTGACCCGGAGCGAGAAGATGGAGGTAAGTATAAAAATAGGGTGGAACTCCACTTTAAGTTTTAATTTTGTTCTTTTATGTTTGTCACCCAATAGAACACAAATATTCAGCCTTATTGAGAATCACGCTTCCCTGTCTGTGTGCATAGATCTGTATACCAAAAATCCTTTTAAGGACCAATGCTGTCTATAACAACTGATTTATAGCAAGCTTCTCAACATCTGAACTATTTTCTTTTTATTAAGCTCTTTTGAACATAATTCTCCTGTGGGTCACAGAAGTGCATTTAGTTCTATATTCCTGTGATACAGCTTCAGCCTACAGTTGGCCAAAGTCTGCTGTCATTCAACATCGCAGAGCTGGTCCAGGCTCTGTAGGGATCCCAACAATAATGTCTGGGTCTGCCAAAATGCCTGCCCGGAAGCTGGCTGAGCCTCTCAGCCTGCCCCCCCTCCACAGCCTAGCACTCCAGTGAGCACTGGAGGGGTAGAGCAGAGAACCGATGACTGACAGTCATTGCTCTGTGCTCAGATTGGACTCGGGAACTAAGCAATCAGCGGTCTTTGATTACTCAGTTCTCTGTGTGAAATCAGTGGAAACAGCTGTAGCATTTGGATCAATGCTGCATCCACCTAGGTGCGCATGACTGCTTATTTTCTAAAAAGCCCATACTTATCTTTTATTCTTGGGCAACATATGTGCAACATATCAGTGTCCATCATTGCAACATATTAGTGTTCATCAGTGCAGCATATCAGTGTCCATCAGTGCAGCATGTCAGTGCCTATCAGTGGCTCCTATCAGGGCCTGTCAGTGCAGCATATCATTATCCATCAGTGCTGTCATATCAGTGCACCCTCATCAGTGCCCATCAGTGTAGCCTTATCAGTGCCCGACAGTGCAGCCTCATCAGTACCCATAAGTGCAGCCTATCAATGCCCATCAGTGTAGCCTCATCAGCACACATCAGTGAAGAAGAAAAATTGTATAACTGAAATGAAGAAAAAGGTTGTATTAAATAAAAAAAATGTTTTTTTTTTTTCATTTGTTTAGCAAAAAATAAAAAACCCAGTGGTGATTAAATACCACCAAAAGAAAGCTCTGTTTGTAACTCTTACCTTCTCTGTGTAATTGGTTTTGCACAGCCTGGGTCCTCCTCTTCTTGGGTCCCTCTTTGCTGATCCTAGCCCCTCCCTCCTGTCCAGTGCCCTCACAGCAAGCAGCTTGGTATGGGGGCACGTGAGCCGAGCTGCAGCTCTGTTTGTCCATTCAGACACGGAGCCTTTTCTTTTGCCCCCCCCCCCTGATTGGCTAACTGACTTGGACAGCCACAAGAGCCAATAACACTGCCAATGGGGAGGGACTTGTGGACATCGCTGGATAGAGATGGGGCTCAGGTGAGTATTAGGGGGTAAAAACAGTATCTCTCCTGCGCTCAAGTGGTATGCGGGAAGGTGAGTGGTCTGAATGTTATTTTTAGCACAGATAAGACGGTCTTGCTGCCCCCTCAGGACCAAGGGTATCCAAAAACACTGAAAGACAACAACAAGAGAAGGGCGCACCAACCTTGTGCATTACCACTAAAAAGTTTACCAAAATTGAAATAGGTAGCATACGTTATACTCACAAACATAAGATGTATACATGCATGTAGGAAATAGGAACCAATCGCTTCCAGAACACTTCTCTACTGCTGGATGGCGTGATGGCATCCAGAATGACCTGGCTTGGCTTACGCCTTTCGAGGGAGAACCCTCTTCCTCAGAGCCAAAAATGCATTTGTGGTTTTATTAGCTAGTGGTCTTTTGTAGCCCCAATTTGGCGAGTAATGAGAAATCGCCCTCCACAAGAATATTGCACTAAACCTGTAGATAAATAAGAGAACCAGAACCTTTGCTAAGCGGAGCAGTGGGTTATATATACTGTAAAAGTAGGCAGTGCCTATACTCAGGACAGGGCCTCTAAACAGAGCGGATTGTCTTCCAGGGAAATTAACCAATAATTTAATCAACAGAACTACTGGAACCAGCAAATAACATTATTCCTAAGTATATAGATGTACATCAGTATGGAAATAATACCAGCTTTATATAAGAAAAGAATAATAATAGTGCATTCATTCAATGTATAAATAGGTATTATCAGCAAACTGACCAACAAGAGTCCTTGGTGGAGTTATACACATATAGCCGAGTCTCTCTCTCTCTCTAAGCGGCCAAGAGACCAGAAGTGCAACAGCCCAGTAATTTACAAATACAGACAGTAGAAGTCAGCAGATCTTTACACTTGCTTACTGCAGGCTTTGTTCAAGGACTGGGAGGTATAGGTATTCCTGGAACTCACCTTCTGGCTTACACCTTCTCATGTACAGATACCACAGAGAGTTCACTATTTATTTTTTCCATGACAATCTGGTTCTATTCCTGATCATCTGCCATCTACACGGGTGTGTCTTAACCACTTTAAGACCGGAAGATTTTGCTGCTCAATGACCAGGCCACCTTTTTCAACTTGGCACTGCGTGACTTTAATTGACAATTGCGCGGTCATGCAATGCTGTACCCAAACTAAATTTATGTCCTTTTTTCCCCACAAACAGAGATTTCTTTTAGTGGTATTTGATCACCTCTGCGCTTTTTATTTATTGCGATATTAATAAAAAAAAGAGCCAAAATGTTGCGAAGAATTTACATTTTCTACTTTGACTGTTAAAAAATATCCAATATAGTCAATTTTTGTCATATATTTAGGCCAAAATGTATTTAGCTACATGTCTTTGACAACAAAATTCTCAATGAGTGTATTTTTAATCACTTTAAGATTGGAAGATTTTACCCCCTTCCTGACCAGGCCAAATTTTGCGATTCACTACTGCGTTATTTTAATGGACAATTGTACGGTCGTGCAACGCTGTACCCAAACAAAATTTACGTCCTTTTTTTCTCACAAATAGAGCTTTCTTTTGGTGGTATTTGATCACCTGTGCGATTTTAAATTTTTGCGCTATAAACAAAAAAAGAGCGACAATTTTGAAAACAAAAAACAATATTTTTCACATTCTGAGATATAACATTCCCAAAAAAAACGTTAAAAATCTAACTTTTTTTATATTTTAGGCCAATTTGTTTTCTGCTACATATTTTTGGTAAAAAAAAGAAATGCAATAAGCGTATTTTGATTGGTTTGCACAAAAGTTATCGCGTCTACTAACTACAGGAAAGATTTATGTAATTTTACATTTTTTTTACTAGTAATGGCAGCGATCTGCGACATTGCAGCGGACAAATCGGACCCCTAACTGACATTTTTGACACTTTTGGGGGTACCAGTGACATTACTACAGTAATCAGTGCTAAAAATATGCACTGTTACTGTAATAATGCCATTGGCAGGGAAGGGGTTAACACTGTTGGTGATCAAGGGGTTAAATGTATGCCTCATGCTTACTGATGTATGTGGGGGGAGGGGGGTTCTGTGACACAGAAGGAGATCGCAGGTTCCGCTATGCTGAATCCTGTGATCTCCTCCTCTCTGTCACAGAGAAGATCCGCCTACTTTGTTTACACAAGCAGGCGGATCTTCTCACACTTTCCCCGACTATCAGGTAAGAGAGGCGGTGATCACTGCCTCTCCTCCGGCCCGACTCCCGCTGTGTCTAAACACTGCAGAGATCACTAGGAGTCCAGCGACGTAGGTCTACGTCACTGGACCCAGGGGAGTCAACCTGCCGCAGTAGATCAATGTGAGTGGTCGGCAAGTGGTTAAGTACTGCAATTTGATACACCCACTAAGAAAGTCCACTGCTTTGGTGGAGAGCTGATGTGTGTGTTCACACTCTGCACCTTGGCCCTTTTAACCACTTGATGACCAGGCCTTTTTCTGACATTTGTTGTTTACAAGTCAAAATCTGTATTTTTTTACTAGAAAATGCCCAAACATTATATAATTTAAATGCCCAAACATTATATAATTTTTTAACAGAGACTATGAAGAATAAAATGGCAGTCATTGCAATATTTTATATCACACTGTATTTGCGTAGCGGTCTTCCAAATGCAATTTTTTAGGGAAAAAATAAGTTTACTTATTTAAAAAAAAAAAACAGTAAAGTTTGCACAATTTTTTGTATAAAGTGAAAGATTTACACCAAGTAAATTGATTCTTAACATGTCATGCGCACGCTCATGGAATGGCGAAAAGCTACAGGACTTAAAAATCTCAATAGGCCATGTTTTAAAACTTTTTACAGGTTATCTGTTTAAAGTTACAAAGAAGGTCTAGCACTAAAATTATTGCTCTCACTGTAACGATCGCGGTGATACCTCACATGTGTGGTTTGAACACCGCGTACATATGCATGCACGACTTCACTTCTGTGGAGGGATGAGGGGCTTTATTTTAATTTTTTTTTTCTCTTTTTATTTTTTTATTTTTAAGCGATCCCTTTATTTTTTTTTATTTTTATCACTTTTTTCCTATTACAAGGAATGTAAACATCCCTTATAATATAAATAAGCATGGCAGGTCCCCTTTATTGAAAGATCTGGGCTCAAAAAGACCCCCGATCTCTCATTTACCTTTAAAAGCAAGAGCAAAAAAAAAATTTTTTTTGGTATTTTGACTTTAAGAAAAAAAAAAGGACAATATAATTTAGTTTATTCAAATTCACTTTCAATAACAAAATCAATAATTCATTGTCCTCACATACTGTATGTCAGTGATGTCATGCCAAATTTCAGCCAGTGTTATTTACTTTACTCCCCCATTTCAAATATGGGGGCATGCAGATCCCACCCCTCCCCTATTTGAATAAGTAAGGGGTACATAGCCCCCCTACTCATTCACCAAAAAAGCAAGTGGTAAATAAAAACACAAACACAGTTTTTGACAAGTTCCTTAATAATTTTCTTTTTAAATGCCCCCCCCCCCCCAATGTATATCCATTGTCAGCCATGTCATCCACATCAATCATGATGAATGATATCCACCAATCCGCACAGAAAAAAAAAAAAGAAACCTGTCATTAGCCTACTGCTCACATCATTAGCCATGTCATTAGCATCGCACCGAGTGACATTTCACGGATCCCCTTAGCTTTCCATGCAGCTGAAATAAACAAAGTGGTGGGTCAACCAGTGACCTCAAGCCATTTTAGAAAATGCATTTTGCTGCTTGGTCCCCCTTAAAATCCATACCAGACCCAAAGGGCTTATGTTTACTTTCTGTTGTCAGTTTGGGATTCTACTGTCAGTCGTGAATGGCTATGAGTCACTGGTTGTTAAAGTGGAACTTTAGTCAGAAAATTAGGTCCTGCTCCATCAGGCTGGCCCCTTTTGCTGGTATAGCTTTGTAAAACATTGAAAATAATAAGTGCATATACTGTTTAAAATCCAGTAAGACAATGTCTCAGCTGCTTTGCATATACTCAGTTGCTCTCCATTTTTAGGAACTGCCGGATAGGTAGAGGCCAATCTGCTGATAGCCTAAAAGCAAACTTAAACCCTTCTATCCTTTACAGCCACTGTTTGATCTGCAACTGCCATGGCACTACACATATGATCAGTTATGTCACTAGCCATTTGATGGTTTGACAGTTTGGTTGAGGACACAAGCAAATGTGACAGTTAGCAATCCTGGCATTCCAGAAATGTAACCATTTTTTGAAGCCATTGAATCGACAGGTTTAGTTCTGCTTTATGATTTACTGCTGTTTAGGGGCTCTGGGCTTCAGCAAAATGGCAGCCTCCAGCAAGAAGAAACAGGAGCAATGCTGGAGGCAATTTACAGCACACACTAATTTAGGTAACATAAGTATTATTGTGGAATGTATGTTCCTTGCTAAAGAACATTATTTTTAATCAAGTTGTTATGGGTAAAGTTTCGCTTTAAGGACACCAGTGGGTACCGACTCCTTAACAACCATCTACTTAGTGCAGAAAGATTGCACATTTTACAACTAAAATTCAAAAACATTTTTTTTATAATCAGATTTTATTGATTTCAGTAGAATACAAAGGAATAATAAAAGCGTTCTCAAAGGGCATATAACAAAACGTATGATATCAAGAGTACAAGCTCCACGCATTAGTATTCATAGATAGACCAACTGTCATCTCTTCTGCAGTCTGCAGAAACACATACATAAACCAACAACCCAATGCGAGGGAGTAATCCATGCATAGGCAGATCATCTCATTGATTTAAACTAGCCAGAGAACAAAACTTAAGGGGAAGGTGGGAAAGAAGGGGGAAGGATAAGAAATAGAAAAATAATTATTTGCTTGCTACTCGGGTGCAATGAGTACTAACTTTAAAGGGATGTAACGTGATATTATACTTTTTCAAATTATATAGTTTATGTATAAATTGGTTACTATAAGAAAACGAGGAAGATATGCTCAATCGTTGGGTATCTCCTGCCCATAATACATCCATCCCGTCCATATATCTCTAAATTTTTCTTGTTGTTCCCTAACAATATGTATCCAGAGTTCAGCCTCAGTGTCATTCACTTCCCTTTTCCAATCAGATACGGTTGGGCAGGTAGACTTTTTCCAAAATCTGGGTATCAAGGTCTTGGGGGCATTTAACAGCATCTGTTGCTAGCAGTAGGAAACATCTGAGCCAAGCAAGAGGGAGTCTTATACCATATTCTTTAAGGAATTTATAGGAGGATTCTTGGGTATGGGAACTAAGAGAAGTGGCATGGGTTGCTTTAATGATCCGTTAGATCTGGGGGGTGGTAAATTCCAGTCCAAGCTCCTTCTCCCGATCCCTAATGTAATAAGGGACCGTCGTAGAGCATTCACTCAAAACCAACTTTTACATTTGTGATAACAAATGTCTGGAGTCTGTGAGATGTCTACACACAGACTCAAATGTTTAAAATTCCACACCATTTAATGGAATGGCGCATGTAATATTTTAGGAACTTTTTTATGTTAAATACCTATGTTTTTGAAAAATACTGCATGCGCTATTTTACTGTGATTTTGGGGGCAGTATTTTAATTTAGTGAATTGAGCCTTGTGTAACAAGATACATTGCAGATTTGTTATAGGCTAGTTCACAGAGCAAGACTGCAGTTTAGTTGCACAAAAATGCTCAGTAAGCATAAAGTTTGCTTTTACGTATATTACATGGAAATGGATTACATGGCAATTTCAGGAGCCTATTATAAGTGACAGTTTGCCATTGTGTTGTATAGAGAAATATTTTCTGCCATTTTGTCTCTTATCTTCCATCTAAAGGTTCTCCTAGAATAAAACAGCAAATCATTTAAAGAGGAACTTTACCTATGCCCATGAAAATAATTCCTCAAATGCCACTTAACCTTGATGCTTGTTTATCTAGGATGAACATGCCCAGCCTAGAGAATACTGCATAGTCCTTTTTCTTCCCTACCTCTCTCCTGCTGCACATCTTGTCCTGTGCCACCATCTTTGTTTTCTACGTCATCAGAGGCCAGCTTTTTCATCTTAGCTCTTGCAGCCTTCCTGATCTGTGGGAAGATGATACTAGCAGGAACATGTAAAGTGGACACATCTTTCATATCTAAATGTGAGTAAAGTCAGGAGGAGAGTAAGGAAAAAAAACCAAATATAATCAATATTTTCATTTTTTTTGTGATTTTTAAAGGGAAGGATTACAAAGGAGCAAAGTCTATGCAAGGTCAGCTTTAATTTTTCTTTCACTACTACTAAGTATTTTAAATAGAGTAAATTAAGTTTACTCACTAGTTGTAAAAGTCTTGATTTCTTGTAAACC
This sequence comes from Pelophylax lessonae, assembly GCF_965119305.1. Taxonomy (NCBI): domain Eukaryota; kingdom Metazoa; phylum Chordata; class Amphibia; order Anura; family Ranidae; genus Pelophylax; species Pelophylax lessonae. The sequence continues at coordinate 237,629,767 of NC_138771.1, forward strand.
ACATATACTGTATAAAAAAAATCTAATATAGGATATATGATATATGAAAGAAAATATTTGATATTTATACAGTTGATGTAAATGAAGTCCTGTGTATGTGACACATTTTGAATTCCCCCTTTCTGTTTGCCCTTGGAAATTATCATTTGAGCCTTGTATTGCTTAAAAAACAAGCAACGCCTTACATAGAAAGCCATGCACAATTTGCTTTACAGTATAAAACACGGAATAGAAATGCAGTTCAGCTGCTAAAAATGCATGTGACATTAACTGTGGAGTACATATAGACAATGATTAATGATTCTTGTTAGAAAATGAATGTGGGTTTACCAGTGTCCACATTTTCATGCAAATGTATATTCTCATTCTGACATGTATCTGGCTTGCTGTTGAAATTTGTTTCTCTTCAATGGAAGGGGTAAATAGGCATGTATGGTATAATAAAAGAACATACAGTAGTGTCATAAGTACAATAATCCTTTTTTAATATAATGTAAAAGATTTATCAAATGACTGCCATATTTTTGTTATGGACAGACACTTATTTTTTTGAATAATAGGAAATAGGACAATATAACAGTTGCTCTAACACAGCCATTTTGTTAACTGGAAAATATATATATTTTTCCAAAACATTTACAATTTTTCCTGCATTATTGGAATTATTATAATTGTTTGCTAACTCTAGGTTCTCTTTGATACAGCTTCATGAATTACTTTTTGTTACAATTGATTGTAAACCCTTGCTGACTGTATACTGTATAGATATATATATTGTGACGGTATGCGATGTGAGGTAGTAGATAATCGCTATATTTCACCTCACATACGTTCTGTAGTGAGAGACTGAACCGGAATCCGGCCCGGGTTTTTTCAGCCTCTGTGACAGGCTAGGTTCCGGTCCAGAGATTGTGAGTAACCTGAGTCCATGCTCAGCTGGACTTTAAATAAACAGGAAGAGAGCACAGGAATGCTCTGGCCTGAGACTCAGAAGGGAATCTGAAAGAGGAGCTCTTTTTGGACTTTGAAAGAAAAGGTTTGCTTTACCATATGTTTTGTGGGTGATGGGGACCAGCCCAGCACTGTAAAGTGAGGAAAAATCCTGTATAGTTTAGCGCCAGATGGCAAGGACTTATTTTGCTGTTTTGTTATTTTTTTCATATGTGCAAACCTCTGCTGAATAAAGCTGGTAATCCACCAGACTTTTAAGAAACTACCTGCATGCTGGCCTTATTTTCCTGGAGAAGGTGATCCCTGTGAGCTAATCTCCCACAATACATATGGCGGCGAGGTGGCACTGCTGCGCAGGATCATGAATCTAGTACATGGTCCTGCACTATCGGGTCTGGGGATAACGTGCGTGCCACCGGAGGCTCACTCACGCTGTGATTAGACATGGCGGGAGCTAATCGGCGGGTACGGCAGACTCGATGTCTGCTGGCACCCACCGATGCTTCAGTACACAGGCAGAACGGGGATCTGCCTATTTAAGCAAGGCAGATCGCCATTCTGTCAGTACAGAAGGCATGGATCCTGTGTCTCTGTTAAGCAGGGGCACTGATCTATGCCTTCCCCTAATACAAACACCTCCCCCACGTTAGCAAAGCATTGGTCAGGCACACATTTAACCCTTTGATTGCCCCTTATGTTAACCCCCTTCCCTGCCAGTGTCATTAGTACAGTCACAATTCAAATTATTTAGCACTGGTCACTATATGAGTGTCCTTGGTCTCCAAAAAGCGTTGGTTAGTGTCCTGACTGTCTGCCACAATATTGCAGTCCCTCTATAAGTCACTGATTACCACCATTACTAGTGAAAAAATAAAATAAAAATATCCCATAGTCTGTAGACGCTATACCTTTTGCGCAAACCAATTAATATACGCTTATTTGGATTTTTTTTTTACCAAAAATATGTAGCAGAATAGATATTGGCCCAAATTGATGAAGAATCTACATTTTTTTTCAATTTTGTATTGGATGTTTTATAGCAGAAAGTAAAAAATAATGTTTTTTTTTTTTTTTTAATTGTCAGTCTTTTTTTGTTTTCTAGCGCGAAAAAATAAAAATGGCAGAGGTGATCAAATACCACCAAAATAAAGCTCTATTTGTGGGGAAAAAAAGCACATGAATGTTGTTTAGGTACAGCATTGCACAGCCGCGCAATTGTCAATTAAAGTTACGCAGTGCCGTACCACAAAAAATGGCCTGGACATCAAGTGGTTAAACCATCATTTTGTTTCACAACAGAGTAAAAAGAAAATAACCTTTTAAAAAAATTTACTTTTTAGTGATACATTTTTGGATTGGAAAAGGACTGATACTTGTTTGAAATGTAGCTGTAATGGAGAAAATTGTATTTTATGATGCTGCTGAAATAAATGCTTTATAAAGAATATTTCATACTTTAGAACTGAAAATCCCGTGTTGCAGTTTTGTTCTTTTTTAGAAATGTAATACATTTTGCGCTGAAAAACGTTATCAGTTCTTGCGTTTAGGAACATAAATACAGACCATGGAACTCTATAGCAGAATTTATGACAGGGGCCCCCTTAATTCTCTCTGTGGCATCTGGCAGTGTCAACTGTGACAGTACATGTCATTTATGTCTGCATAGAGAATGCCTAAATCAAGTACAGCTAGCAGCATAGTCACTACACTACTAGGAACCAGTGCTGTGGTTATGAGTTTACAAGGAAGAGGGGGGCAGCAATGCAGATCATGCACTATTAACACCATTTTCCTGCTGTTCTGTCCTCTGTAGCTTGTCAGTCCTTTTTTTTTTTTTTTTTTTTTAACATCAACTGGTATTTTTTTAGTTGTATGTGATCTATGAGCCTTGGTGTACATTCTAAGCTCCATCACCACAGTAAGCATGTTGTGGCGTAGAAATCAGTAAACACAAAATGTAGCATCAATAACCAGAATACCCTTTTGTTATTTTATTTATGTATTTCAGATACTTATATAGCGCCGTCAATTTACGCAGCGCTTTACATGTACATTGTACATTCACATCAGTCCCTACCCTCAAGGAGCTTACAATCCAAGGTCCTTAACTGACATTCATACATACACATACTAGTGCCAATTTAGACAGGAGCCAATTACCCTTCCAGCATGTCTTTGGAATGTGGGAGGAAACCGGAGTACTCGGATTATAACATTATAGTTATTGACCCTGCACATAATTTCTCTCAATATATAATATATAATCCTAATAAAAACTTTTATTGTTTAAATTGTGGCTGAGAACTACAAATTTCAAATATATTGTCAGTTTTTAGCTCAAAGCGGTGTTCCAGCTGGGGGAAAAAAAAAAATGAAAAGTCATCAGCTACAAATACTGTATATAGACACTTACCTGTCCAGGGAGCCTGTAAGGTCAACACCCCAGCCAATTTTCAGATCAGCTGCCGAGTGCTGCCGCCGCCATTTGTTCTAAGGGAAACCGCCAGTGAAGCCTTTTCGGCTTCACAACCAGTTCCCTACTGTGCATGCGCATGCGCAAAGCGCGCTGCACATTCTAATTGGCTTGGCAGCAGGGGAAGGAAGAAGAGGGGGGCGAATTTCCGAAGGAACAGTGCCGCAACGCTGTCTTCCAGATGTGGGGAAAGATACCTGTCAAAAACAGGTATCCGTTCCTCCCTCCCCCCTAAAAGGTGCCAAATGTGGCACCGGAGGGGGGGGGGGGAGCAGATGAGTGGAAGTTCCACTTTTGGGTGGAACTTGGCTCTAAATTACAAGGTACAGTGGGATTTTTAATTTACAGACTCAGACTGTTAGGCCTGCAGGGCTAATTTCGTGTGCTGGCTGTGCTACTCCAGAAGCCTAGCAAGGCATTACGTTTACTCCCTAATGGACAGCGAAAGAGAGAGAGTGCTGTGACTGGCCAGGGACTCCACCTGTACATCAAACAGGCAAATTTGCAGATTCAGATGCAAACTGTTAATCCTTGTTACTTTCATACTTTCACAGGCTTCACATTTTTGTATTGTAACCCCCACCCCCATCTCTACATGTAAAAAGTGAAAGCATTTAAATAAAATATTTAACCACTTCAGTTCCAGGAGGTTTACCCTCCTTTATGACCAGGCCATACGGTGATACAGCACTTAGTTACTTTAACTAACAATTGTGCAGTTGTGCGACGCTGTACGCAAATAAAATCAATGTACTTTTCCCCACAAATGGAGCTTTATTTTGGTGTTATGTGATCACCTTTGCAGTTTTGTGCTATAAACAAAAAAGGGAAGACAATTTTGAAGAAAAAAAAAATGTTTTTTTTTTACTTTCTGCTATAAAACACTTACAATAAAAAAAAATAAAAACATTTTCTTCTTCAATTCAGGTCAATATGTAATCTTCTACATATTTTTGGTAAAAAAAATCCCAATAAGCATATATTGATTGGTTTGCGCTAAAGTTATAGCATTTACAAACTTTGGGATATAGTGGGACCACAACAATGCGGTGGACAAATTGTACACTAAATGACACTTTTGACACCTTTTTGGGGACCAGTGACACCAATACAGTGATCAATGCTAAACAATATGCACTGTAACTGTACTAATGGCACTGGCAGGGAAGGGGTTAACAGGAGCAATCAAAGGGTTAAATGTGTCCCTAGGAAGTGCTTTCTAACTGTGGGGGGATGCATGTACTGTAAGAAGACAGAGATCCGTCGTGTTCCTGCTAATCAGAAACACAAGATCTCTGTCTTCTCCTGCTACAGAACGGCAATCTGCCTTGTTTACATAGACAGACTGCCGTTTTGTCTGCTTCGGGAACGATTGGCAGGTCCAAAAGACCCACTGCGTCCAATCACAGTGGGAGCTGGATGCTGGAATTGTGCATGTGCGCCCTAGACAAGAAAGAGCACAGAGAAGCTGTCCCGCTGCAGTATATGTACATCACTTTACTCCCCAGATTCTGGCACACTGTATTATGTGTGGGTGAAATCACTGAGCAAAATTGTCAAAAATTGATAAACTTCTACCCCGGCTAGAGAAGCTCAGGTTGGACAATCCTGAACCTGGAAAAGTTGAGAGCTGAGTGCTTCCAGGTTCCATCTTCAAAGGGGAGATCAGCACATAGATTTCTGCTAATCTCCCACCATTCTCTATCCTGACACTTTCCATGGAGGTCTCAGGTACCCAGCAGTAACTTGTAACCTGAGGACACATGGCAGGGGGCTGCGTTGCATCTGATTTACATATACATATGTTATATAGTCTTGTGATTTTCTATAGCTTACATATAACATCTGTTTGTTTTAGAAATAAATATCAGGTTTCTTTGCGTGAATGTTTTTCAAACAAATGCTGTTGGGAAACATTTACACAAGCTGTCCTCTACAAAGGGAAAATATACACTATTGTTGTATGTTGGGCAAAGGTAAACAAGTCAAGTTGGCAGTTAGCTGTTTTACAGGAATTCTGATCAAATGCTGCATCCAGAATACCAAGGTCAACAATAGCTTGGCCTTACTATGTAGTTGACTTATGGAATGTATGATACAACAGTGCCAACTAGATTTGGAGTTAGGAAATGTTCACTCGTACAAACTAATGCAGAAAATGATATGTGGGAATGGCTACCCAACCTTTCCAAATAAACGGCTTGCAGCATAAGCTGAAAGAAAAGCTTTATACCAGCAAGGAAGATCTGTACCAAAGGGAACTTCACAGGACCAAAGAAAGAGCTTCACCTGGAGATGACACCAATTTTCCTTGGGCCAAACCCAGTGAAAGTTATCTGTGACGAAATGTGTAGGGGGTCTGCGGCGGCTTTTTAATCACTCTAACCTTATTCAATTGGTTGAACCTATCTGTGAGTCAGACGTTTGAAACCGAGTCTGCAGGAACACCAACTGTTCGATTTATCAGCTTATATGCTGCTCACTTGCCATTATATATCTGGGATCTGGGAATCTGTAAGTGCAATACTATTACTTCTTAATTCGATTAAACAAGTTATCTTTTTTTTTTTTTTTTTCCAAACAACAAAACAAGTTATCTTTTAATGCACTGTGGAAGTTCATTGTTTTACCCTTTGTGGAACTTGTATACACCTGCTCTATGTGACATCCACCTTATGAGAGACCTGCTTTTATCAAGTTTTCTTGACCACCTATAATCTAGTGGTGTTGTATATCTGGTAAGCGGATTTGGTTATTCACTTTGGGTGTGAAGGTAAGGTTTTGAGTCACTCTCTTACTTTTACTTCATCTATTCATCTGTCACCACTGATGTTCTGGTTCCTGCTATGACTACTCCTGTGGATTGTTACCCATCACACCAAATGAACTTTCTCAACAGTTTATTATAAATTGGTTTAGCGCTGCACTCCTTTTTTGTATGTGTATTTTTGGAGTATGGTTGATTGCTCTTAGTGCTGGCAGCTTGTATTTATACTCTAGCACAGTGTTCCTTTGCCTTTTTGTTAATTTCCTGCAATCGCTTGTAGAATAAGCCTGGAGCCCTGGTTTCCTATGGAGGTTGTGAAGCCACTATAAACCTGAGATAAGAGTACACAGACCATTGTTCATGTGCTTGGAAGGTTAGGTAGCATGTGCCTTTTGTATGTATGTCTAAAATACTTTCTATGTCTTGAATTGTTTTTCTACAAATAAATAGCTTGTATTCACAAACTATTGGGGGCTCATTTAGGGTTTGCACTAAAGTTAAATTTAAGCAGACTTGTTTTCTGTAGTGTTTTTGGTTGCTTGTGATAAGAAAAATGCTGCATATGCTGTTTAGAAAAGCAAAGCGGCAGAACTTTCTGGTGTCCAAGAGGGGGGAGTGCAACTTGCCTACCTGGGCCACAGAAAGTCAATGGATGCCTCATGCTAAGAAAGTTTTAAAGGTTTGCTTCTCTCTTGAATAAGGCTTGGTGTAATAAAGTTTAAAATCATTTTGTCGACTTCAGCCTTGAGGGTTTTGGTTTAAGTAAAGCAGAGAAGAAGACAGTGTCCTGAGCTGGATGGCACTTCGTTCATGCTTTCTATGCTGAATCACAAGGGAGGGAGAAGGAAGAGGAAGAAATTAAGATATTAAAAGACCAACTAGCAGTTGCTTGGCAGTGTGTACATTCTACTGCTAGTTGGATGGATGATTTGTAGTAGTGAGCAGCTCTCATGAATGATCAAAAAAATTATTGTTTTAAGGAAACGGAAGGGTCATAAACCTGTTAATAAGGCCAGGGTATTTGCTAATTGTCACATCCCACAACTGGGATTTTGAGGATGTGATCTCCTCATATGATAGAGAGGATTAGGATATAGAATTTGATATTTACAATGATGATCACCCAGTGGGAAATAAAAAGTGTGCCAGACCTCTTATTACTAAGCATAGAAAAAGACAACATAATAGAGAGGATATGGCAGATAGGGAGGTGACCCAAGAGTTTTACACAAACTAAACTACATGCGCTAGCAAATCAATACAAACAGAGGTCCAGAGAAACATTATTAAGTTGTCTGCTATTTTGTGATAAGTGCTGGACAGTGATATTTTGCCAGGCAAGGAAGCAGTGACTATGGGAGTATTAACTTATGATCCACAATTGCGTCAGGCCATGCGAAAAGCCCGTGAGTTTACTGTGAATTTTATACTGTTAGACCTCATGAGAGATGGGATAGTCCAAGTGTCAAGAGTCTGCAGCTGGGGTGATCAGACATATGATATAATGAAGTAAGTTTATTAACAGCAAGCAAAAAGACATGCACACACCAGCAAATAGCGAAGATGAACAACAAGTCACCCACAACCAAAAATGCCTAATTAACAGTAACCTAGCAAACTAAATACGTATATACAATATGTACAAGTTAATACAATATAGGAATCAAATGTAACAGGAGCAATGCAAGAAAAAAGTGGGAAATCAGGACTGGGTACAGGAACAAAGCGAGCAGCAGTAAGGAAACAGGATAGAAGGATAGTTCAAGAGCAGCATGGATCTGGCAGCAAGCAAGGCAATCAAAACACTGATGCAATTTGCAATATTAGAGGTGGGACTTAAGTACCTTCCCAGCAGCTGAGGCCAGGTGGAACTGATTGGCGAAACCTGCTGGCTGCTGGGAGACACTCCCTGGTGGTTACTGGATCTACAGCATTAAGCCCAGAGAACCACAGTGCCACCAGCAGGTGAACCAGGTCCTGACTCCAAGTATATGCTAATCTTAGTGACCTGGAAAGTACCTACTCATGGAGAATGATAGGAGAAGGTATTACCAGGGTATGTGAGATGGGTTGTATAACTGGATTAACTAAGATCCCAAAATGGATGGGTCCAGATATGGAACCCTTTGAGTCTGATCTATGCTCTAAGCTAATGAAGTCTATGCCATTTAATCTCAGTGCTCCTTTATTGTCCTTGCTGGGAGGCTTGGGATTAAACGACAAGATTCATGAAGCCAGTACCCCTTTACGCTAGTTGGAGGAGCCAGAAGAGTCTAAAACAAAAACTGTCCAAGCAGTGGATAAGGTCAAGGCCAGCCAAGAATTAAATAAGCAGAAAAGAACAGAGAAGAAGTTTAAGGTGGGAGAGAAGGCGTGCTATTTCTCTTTAGGAAACAAATGTAAGTGGACCTATTAAAGGCAGAAGTACCTAAATATGAGATAGATGGGATTTCTACCACAGATTTTCTAAAGAGATGGAACATTGAGGAAATCTATCAGGGTTAGAAACACTACTCCTAGTGAAGATAACATCAATCTAGATTTAGAGGAAAAAGAACAGAGCCATCCTTTTAGCCCCAAACTGACTGCCAAAGCTGCAAATGAACTCAAACCCAAATCCCTTTATCCTAGGAAGGAGTTAGAGAATCTCAGAAAGGGGGACTTGTAGGTTCCTTATGAAGGGAAGGTTGGTCTCCTGTGATAACAGTGAGGGCAGTGACAGTAGGAAACTGACACCCATTTGCATCTGTCACTGTATGTTTGGGGATGTCAACTTTTGCACTTGTGATGGTTTTAGTTGATACTGGAGCTGAAGTTACACTTTTGCAAGGAAATACTTCTCATCCCAAAGGAAAAGTGATCCATGTAAAAGGTTTGGGAGGGCAAACCACTGGTGTGTCAGGACCCATGTGAAATTGGCTATTGGCAAGGGACCAGGATTTGGGGCAAATGTTTTGGTATCAGTTACCAGAACATATTTTTGGGATGGATGTACTTTAAAGTCAGCCAATTCAGAATGAAAGGCGTACATTCACATTTGGGTATCCTGACAGAGTGTATCTGGTAAGGGCTGTAAAGCCTGTGGTCAGAAGTCATACAAAATGGGCCCCTGTCTATATTCCTCTTTCAGAGAAGCCAGTCTCGAGCAGTACAGAATTTTCTTGAGGCCACAAAGTAACTGCAGAAACTATTCAAGAACTGTTGAGAGTAGGGATCTTTAGACATGTGTAACATGAGGCTATGTAAAATTACTGGTTGTGTCCAGTATGGGAGATATTGTTGTCTCAGGTTCAAGCAGTTTACAGTAGGGGTGCGCATCTTCACAGGTCCTATGATTTGATTCAATTACTATTATCCTATCAATGATTCAATTTGATTCCGTGATGCATCACGATTAATGCCCACAGTTTTTATCCAAAAATCCAAGCAGTCAGAAGAACTCCATTTATTTATAATAATTTGCTCTTAGCGCAATATCCTATTTGCTTAGGGTAATTTCTCATAACCATCCCAAATGAGGGCTACAAGTTATTCACTTTCATTTCATTACAGAGAACAAAGGGGCATTCTTTACATCCATAGGAAAAAAAGAATGGCTTCTCACTCTCTCACGAAATAGTTCTAGGCTGTTCACTAGATTGTTTTACCAAAGATCTGAAATGCGTTCCTGTCCTAAATGCACAAAATATAAGTGACAGTGACAGAGGGATGGTGGTGGGTGGATGGGATCAGGCAGAGGGATGGTGGTGAAGGAAGGGGATCAGGCAGAAGGATGGTGGTGGGAGGAATGGGATCAGGAAGAGGGATGGTGGTGGAGGAATGGGGTCAGGCAGAGGGATGGTGGTGGAGAGATGGGATCGGACAGAGGGATGGTGGTATAGGAATGGAATCAGACAGAGGGATGGTGGTGGAGGAATGGGATCAGGCAGGGGGATGGAGGTGGAGAGATGGGGTCAGGCAGAGGGATGGTGATGGAGAGTTGGGATCAGGCAGAGGGATGGTGGTGAAATGGATGGGATCAGGCAGAGGAATGGTGGTGGAGAGATGGGATCAGGCAGAGGGATGGTGGTGGGGAGATGGGATCAGGCAGAGGGATGGTGGTGAAGGAATGGGATCAGGCAGAAGGATGGTGATGGGAGGGATGGGATCAGGCAGAGGGATGGTGGTGGAGAGATGGGATCAGGCAGAGGGATGGGGGTGGAGAGATGAGATTAGGCAGAGGGATGGTGGTGGAGGAATGGGATCAGTGACACTGGCACTCAACTGCTTTCAGTGTCAGTCAGCAGGCAGGCTCTGACTCTGTGTTTCTCCAGGAGAGGCAGAGCACCATGCAGAGTGCTGGATGACGTCATTGGTGATCCATTCGGCCAACTCTTAGCATTTATGCAGAATTGGGAACGTGTGAATTGCGATGCATCGATGCTGTGATTATATTCAACATCCATTGTTTACAATTTGGGAGATATATTTGTCCCAGGGTCAAGCAGTTTACATTTTTTTTGTGCTGTGTAGTAAGCTTGCTTGGTTCTTTTTCTTAGGTCTGATTAAACTGAGCTCTGCTTATGGAGGATGCTGCATCCTGACACCAAATCTCTGTGCATGACAGATTGGGGAGCAGAAACTGTATGGCAAGATCAAGTCTGTAGGACTAAGGGCTATCATTTGTTCTGTATGACAGGTGCCTCTGCAGCAGGTTGCTTCAGGACAGTTGGAGAGGGTGCAGTGTTTTGAGTAAGCTGATTAATGTTGCAGCTTACTCAATATTCAAAACTGCAGTTTTGATGTTTGTACTTTGTGGACACAGTCGTTAAATAAACAGCACTTGTGTTTTGCCAAGATCCTGCTGCCTGCTTGCACTGTAACAGTGCTGTCCACAAAGTCATGCACAACCCGCTGATGAGCTAATTCCCCACTCCTGCTCTAAGTCCCTTCTCATCTCCGGTGTTCTCAGTAAAGAAACCTGATAGGACATCTATAATGATTGTGGATTACAGAGGTCTATACAAAATGGCACCTTAAATGAAGTCAACTGTACCTTATATGATCTCCATCATTGAAATTATTGCAAAGGAGGCAGGAGAATATTATGTTGTGATAGGCCTCAATGGTTTCTTTCAATCTCAATAGACCTGGAGTGTCAGGACCATTTTGCTTTTGCCAGTACACTTTCACCATGTTTCTTCAAGAGTACATTCATTCTTCAACAATTTGTCATGGACTGATTGCCCGAGATTTATGTATCCTGAATTTTAAATTTGCTGTGTTTCACTACATTTCTGATATAATGATTTCTGGGACAAAAGAAGATGTAACTTAAGCACTACACATGCTGATACACATGGAAAACAGAGGATGGGCTATAAACCGAGACAAAGTCCAAGGACCTGCCAGAAAGATGAAGATGGGACCACAAAGAAAAATTCCAGAGACAGTTGTGAAAACTATCCAAGAACTGTCATCCCCACTATTAAAAAGGAGGCACGGAAGTTCAATAAAGTTGTGGGATTCTGGAGATCATTCATCCCACATCTTGGGCTTAACCTGGGGCATATTTACATTAAGTAATCATGGGGTTCAAAGCAGCAGACCACATTCCTTGCTGCTAAAGAATCCATGCTGCAGGATCAGGGATTGGAATTCATGAGACCAGTTTTACCATATCAGGTAGATATAGTGGAGCAGGATGGTACAATATCTTGGAGTCTGTGGCAACCAAATGAAAAGAAAGGAAAGAAATAATATCCTACCGTACATAAACTCCTGTACAGACACAGGGGTAACCCAACCAAGTTTCATAACATCTGGGATAGATGGGTCCAGAGGTCGGATACATGTACTTAAAACACTCTATACCTATAGCTGGGATCTCCTGGGGGCATTTTGCTGTATTTACAGATTGTCCTTTTGCAATGTACTCTTACAAGCCCTGTAGGCATGCACTGTTCTGGTTTTAATTGTAGGCATAGTTACTGTTACTATTTACTGTTATTCTGCAATTTTATTTTCAATAAACTCACTGTTTTAAAAAAAAAAAGAAAAGTAAAGAGGGAAATACCTACTGGATTTTGATCCAAGCACAGAAGGGATACATATCCCTAGAGAAGTACCTCTTTGAGGCCTACACAGCACTTTAACATGTAGGGACTATTACAGGAAAGGACCCAGTCATCATCCATACTGCATTGCCAGTAGCAGTATGGGAGAGAGATAATTGATTGACCACTAGCTGAAAACCAGACACTGATGAAATGGAAGTGGTACCTTTAAGAAAGAGGGGGTATTGCAGCTGGGGATGTCAGAGACATTTTAAAGCAGTTGGCAGGGCTTGTCACTTTTACCAGCACCCAGCCAAAAGAAGAAATTCCTTTTCTGCAACCACCCCCTATTCAAGAGGCTCCACCTTTTGAGTCTTTGTCAAATGACATGAAAGAATCTGCATGGTTCATTTATGGTTTGGCCATAGTCACCTTCTCTGGGTGTCAGTGGCATATTACAACCCAGGTACAGACACAGTCCTGCAGGAGACAGGCATTGGAGAGTTCAGTCAGTATGCAAGGTTGAAAGCTGTAGTAATGACTCTTGAGGGGGATTCTTCTTCCCAGGTCACTATCTACACTGACAGCTGGGTAGTCTTTAACCCCTTGGCACCAACAGCACACAAATATGCGGCCTCTCTGAGCCTGAAGCTTGGCACTGAGCGGCCACATACTGTATTTGTGTGAATTGCCACTCAAACAGCTGTGCTGAGAGCGCACGCGCTGCGCGCTCCCGACACAGTTACCGGCACCTAATTGAAAGGAATATTTGGATCATGTGACCGGATGTTACGTGCTCTTGAGGCTCGTCCTGCCTCCCAGCATCATAAACCATAAAGGGTCGGGAGGCGCCGGCGTGAAAAGGTTAAAGCATTGACAACTCTGATGCTCACATGAAAGTCCAATGACTGGATGACTCATGGAAAAGGAGGTGTGGGGAGGCAAGGAAGTCTGGGACTACATCTGGAAAGAAGCTCATTCCCACACCACAAAAGTGGAGCATGTTGACCCTCATGTGCCCAAAGTCCCAGACTTCAAAAGCTATAACAGTAGAGCAGATAAAATCGCAAAGTTGGCTGCAGTTGTGACAATAGTTCCTGTTTTGATGGACTTTGTCAATGGGGCCCAGAAGCAATCTTTTGGGGTGGAAAGTGATATATGAATGGATACAACAGGAGGGCTTGTTTTGGGAATACAGTGGCACTATAGGGTGATAGCTAGCTGTGTCTTGAGGGTTCTTGCTTGGTTTAGGAAATGCCGTAACAAAGGAATGAGACATCACATCTGGTATGGGAGTTCCTTTGAGGAAAGCACTAAATAAAGACATAATGTGTAGGGTTAGTGTATGGGAAAATGTCTAACAATTAATGTAAAGAAGTCTATCAAGGCCAGGGTATTTATGGAGTTGTGGAAGTTTTACTATGTTAAGAATTTCAGGAGAAACCGGCATTTGCCACATGCCTGGCAGAGGAAACTGATGAGAAAGGCCTCTTACACCTCTGGCTTAAAGTCTCCAATAGAGTGGACAGGTGGCATAAGAGTGCAGAGTGGCATGAGTGCCTGTTGATCTTCCTAGTAGGGATGGGCTGTGTGTTTGACTCGAACTTCAGCTGTTCATGTGTTCACTGAACACACTGTAACGCTCCTGCGTTTTTGTAGTAGGCTGGATATGCAGCTGCAAAATCTCCACTCAGTAGTCATGTAGAGATGTGTTGAATAACCAGATCCAACTCTCCAGACTCATTACTGTGGGCCTGTCAGCTTCAACATACAGATATATACACACTCAATAAGCTGTTCCTGGAGTGGTGGAATGTATATGACAGTATGAAGGTGTTGTGCTGAAGAGACAGGTGTGAACAGTGATAGAGATGGTAAGTACTTGATAGGTTTGTTCAGGAGAGTACTAGATGGTATTAGGTAGAGTGCAGATAGGTTAGTAATCGAGTATGGTGACAGGTGGTAAGGACAGCAGATGACAATTACAGGATAGACTAACCCAGTGCAAGGATAGATGGTAGTAGACTCAAGAGCTAGCAATCTATGTAGCAGTGCAGATGATAGATGGTAGTAGACTTAAGAGCAAGCAATCTATGTAACAGTGCAGATGATAGATGGTAGTAGACTCAAGAGCTAGCAATCTATGCAACAGTGCAGATGATAGATAGTGTAAGTAGGTTATGGAGGATTCCCCTGTGGGGTACTTATCACTAGTGAATGTTAGTAGTAGAGGGGTCCAGTAGAGAGGGGAAGATCCGGTAGCGAGATACAGGGATCAGTAGCGAGGTTCCGGTCTGCTCCAGGTAGAAGCAACCAGCTGGAGGTTCCGACAGCAAGACAGGCTTGAAAGCATGTGGATACACAAGGCAGGTTGAACGAACGATGTGAGTGAGAACGCCGGCGGTTGAAATAGCCTCTCTGCGGCGCTCAGCGATGACATCATCTGTCTTAAAGGTGTATGCGTACCACCTAGTAAGAAAGGTGGGACGCATATTTGGAAGGAAATAAATTATTAAGGGTACCAGAGGTACCAGAATCTTACACACACAAACAAACGAGGCGCTCGGCGGGAAGTTAGCCTGCCGATAAGCGCTCCTTAATGCACTGCGATCTTGCAGTGCATTGATTGCTGATAATTAGCCAAAGCATGCACCTGACCTGTATGCTTTGGCCAATCACAGCACAATGTACTGTGAGAGCCATGATTGGCCAAAGGCAGATTGCCTTTGGCCAATCATGGCTCAGGGGCTAAGTCCATATCCCACACAATATAAGGCTGCTGCTTAAAGGACAGCTGTGTATAGTGTGTGACAATGGAGACTGGGTAGGTAGTTAGTGGATAGGGTGCTCAATCAGTGTAGTGTACATGCATACTCCACTTTTAAAATGTATAGATATGTTGTAGTCCTTAGTTCCCTCTCGGTGCTCCCCAAGTTTAGTGTCCCTGTCACTTATGGTTCCGGAGCAGTGCCATGTCAAGCTGACCAAGATTTCCCATAGACGCCAATGTTAAAGACTGGGAGCAGTGCCATGTCAAGCTCACCAAGATTTCCTATAGATGCCAATGAGCACTGAAAGCTTAAAATTGGTCTGGGCAGGAAGAGGGTGAAAGGGAATCCTATGACAGAATTGAAAAAAAAACAGCGTGGGGGTCCCCCAAAAGATCTATACCTGGCCCTTTGAGTCTGGTATAGATTTTAAGGTGAACTCCACACCAAAATCTTTTAGAAAAATGGTGTGGGGTCCCCCCCAAGATCCATACCAGACCCTTATCCTAGCAAGCAGCCTTGCAGGCCAGAAAAGGGGGGGGGATGAGACAGCATCCCCCCCCCTTCCTGAACCATACCAGGCCCACTTGCCCTCAATATGATTCCCCCCAAAGCACCTTGTTCCCATGTCGATGGGGACAAAGGCCTCTTCCCGTCAACCCTGGGCTGTGGTTGTGTGGGTCTGTGGGTGGGGGGCTTATCTAAATCTGGAAGCCCTCTTTAACAAGTCTGAGATTTAACTGACTCTGAAAAGACAAAAATTGTAAAAAGTCTTTCAGAGGGATGCAGCACTTTTGAAATCGCTAAAATATTGGGGTGTGATCACGGAACCATCAAATGTTTTGTTGCAAATAGTCAACAGGGTCACAAGAAACTTGTTGAGAAAAAAGATGCAAGTTAACTGCCAAAGATTTGAGAAGAATTAAACATGCAGCTACCAGGAACTCATTATCCTCCAGTGCTGTCATATTCCAGAACTGCAATCTAACTGGAGTGCCCAGACGTACAAGGTGTTCAGTGCTCAGAGACATGGCCAAGGTAAGGAAAACTGAAACCCGACCACCACTGAACAAGACACCTAAGTTGAAATGTCAAAACTGGGCCAAGAAATATCTAAAGACAGATTTTTTTAAAGGTTTTATGGACTGATGAGATGAGAGTGATTCTTGACGGACCGGATGGATGGGCCTCTAGCTGGATCAGTAATGGGCACAGAGCTCCACTTCGACTCAGATGCAAGAAAGGTGGAGGTAGGGTACTGGTATGGGCTGGTATTATTAAAGATGAGCTAGTTGGACCTTTTGAAGGTGGAATCAAAATCAACTCCCAAACCTACTGTCAGTTTTTAGAAGACACTTTCTTCAAGCAGTGGTACAGGAAAAAGTCTGCATCTTTCAAGAAGACCATGATGTATATGCAGGACAATACTCCATTGCATGCTTAAAAGTACTCCACTGCCTGGCTAGCCTTTAAAGGCCTAAATAAGAAAGAATAATGACATGGCTGCCTCACCTGACCTAAACCCTATTGAGAACTTGTAGGCCCTTCTTAAATGGGAGTTTTACAGTGAAGGAAAACAGTACACCTCTCTGAACATTGCCTGGGAGGCTGTGGTTGCTGCTGCACAAAAAGTTGATTGGCAACAGATCAAGAAACTGACAGACCCCATAAATGGAAGGCTTATATATATTATTGAAAAGAAGTGGGGACTATATTGGTCACTGATTTTTTATTTTTGAAATGTCAAAAAAGTTTATTCCTAAATTATGAGTTGTTTGTTAATTATTCCCACTTTAAAAGATGTAAATAAAAAAGTGAGATGGGAACATTTTTTTTTTTTTTCATTTAGTTGCATAATTCTGCACACTAATAGTTGCCTACATAGATATTCTCCTAAGAAAGCCAAAACCTCACTTTTACTTTCTTAAATATTCAGCGCTGTAGTTTTTCAATATTACAAGTAATCCTCAAAAATAGAACTTGCCTAATAATTGTGCACACAGTGTAAATATCTTTAGTGATCACAAAACCAGCTGCTTAAAGGGCTTAGCGAGCCGATGATGGAGCCTGCAGAATCACCAGGTATTTTAGACAAAGGAAGCAAACAGGATACTTTTTATTACAAGTACATTGTAAAATAGATACATATTTGCAATATGAAATGTTGAGGTAACATATATTTTAAGTTTGCCTTGCGAATACATAGTAATTTTATGTAATTTTTTGCGGATATACTGTGAAGAAGTTTGACATATAACTGTTTTATTTGTGTAGTGCAAACAAACACACGCGCATACACACAGAGGCTGGCCATACATTATACAATTTTCTTGTACCATTTTCCCTTAGATTTACCAAAAAACATATAATATGAGGTCAAACCTAAACACTTTCAATTTGTATGCAATCAGGCAGGCCCTTGTACTATATAGTTGAAGATAAATCTAAAGTAAATTGAATAAGAAAATTGTATGATCTATGGCCAACTTTTTTTTTTTATTTTTTAACAGAAAAATTTAATTCATGAAAAAAAAAAAAACAATCACAAATCAGTGAAGTACATAAAACACTGAGAAAACATACACTTGAAAAGTAAAAAACCTTACTGGTGTACAGGGAGGATCACCGGGGTAGTCCCCAAAGCATATTTTCAGAGCTTGATATCAAGAGCATCTTATTTATAACATAATGCTTACATGGCTTAACAGTCTAAGGAGAACATAGATCTACAAAAGGAAAATCATGATGATCAGGTTATACCCTAATTCCACAGAAAATTAGAACCAATGAGAGAACAAAACCCAATCCACCCCAGGTCATTTCCAATGAGAGAAGGAGAATGGGGGAAATATTTAGGGAGGATACACAAAAAAAAAAGCAGGGGGAACATTGGGATGGGGTGGGGAGGGAAGATGAAGAAGGGACAATAAGGCCGGCTTTACAAAGAAAGGTCAGTGTAGAACAAATTGGGATGGCTATTAGTGAATTAAAACTAGATTGTTTTAGTTATATGGTAAAAAGTTGTAAACAGTTCTTTGTAGTGGAAATCAGTTTAAAATATTTTCAGATTAACATACAGAAAAGGCTCTGAAGCCGGGCAACTTTGCTGTGGTATTCATGATTCAGCCTTCATTTACTATTCTTTAAATGTCAATATTTCATTTTTGGCAGTGAAAGCAAGTCTGTATCTATCTGTAGTCATACTATTTTGTCACCAAGCCAGCAAACTTCTAAAAAATCAATGATGCAGTAAAATAAATAGATTCATCTACCCAATGGATGCAGTAAAATTCAAGAGTAGGAAAAGTAAATTGACTGGTTGATATTATACAAAGCAAACAATAAAATAGCACACATTTG
This sequence comes from Pelophylax lessonae, assembly GCF_965119305.1. Taxonomy (NCBI): domain Eukaryota; kingdom Metazoa; phylum Chordata; class Amphibia; order Anura; family Ranidae; genus Pelophylax; species Pelophylax lessonae. The sequence continues at coordinate 237,648,121 of NC_138771.1, forward strand.
TATGATATGCGCCATGGTTTTCAGATATTGCAGTAATGGATCATGTATGGTACATTGTACTGGTAATAGAAGTTACAGAATTGTTCAGTTATAAAATATGATATTTAGGCTTGAACATTTTTCTCAGAGTGTGTAACTTTGAGGTGACTTCAACTTTATAAACAATATTGTGCGCATAATTTCTCAGATGTTGGATTTATTGTGCATTGATATGATATGGTAATAATGGAACAGATATATGAAAGTGTTATGTCCTACATCCTACATCCTACACTTTAAATAAACCAATGCCCCTGAAATGCAGATAAATATAATGTCATATACTTTTGTTACATGTCATCTTACCTGCATTTTCCACTGTAGCAGATCACTGTCATAGTAGAGCAAACCTTCTTAGCACATTCAAAATGTTGATCCGCATTTTATAAAGATTTTTCAAAACTCCAAGGCCCCTTTCACAAGGGGTGGGCTGATCCCCTGCTGATCTGAACATAGCGGGCGGATGGGCCATCCATGCCAGCAGCATCCTTTTATACAGAGCAGACAAGGACACAGCCCACTCAGCAATATGAGTGGCTAGGAGTAATCTTACTCCACTGTCCGCTTACATCCAACTGCCCTCTAATCTGATCCACCTAGATGGAGGAGGACAGATCCCCTTCCATTGTTAGCTGATCAGAGACAAGTCCACTGGTCTATAATGCTCTGATCAGGTCTGCTTTTAAAAAATGACAGGCGGACCTGATTGGACCCTTTATGTAAAAGGGGCCTAATAAAGCTCTGCCCTCTCCCTGTTCATCTTTGGTGAAGTAAAGAAACAAAGACAAAAGCTTTATACATGCAAAACATATTGTAAATGTGTGGGAGTGTCCTACTTTGACAATGACAGTTCATACATGTTCTCCGAAGTGTGGAGGAAGGGACAGGGGCTACTTGGTTATTAAAAATGTATAAATCAGACAGGACAAAGGGGGTGTAATTTCTAAAAAGCATATAATAAGTATCCCGACTCATAAACTTCTATACTTTGAAAAAACTCTCCCTAGTTAATAAACGTTATTCATATTTTCCAACATTGTTGTTTAATAAATTAATAAATATTGCATACAAAGGAGGATAAAATGGTAACAAACTGATTTATAATGAATCCATATAAATGCATTTCATACATAACAAATATATTGTTAAAGCAAAAATTGTATCCAAAAACCCGACACATTTTATGATTCTTTGTTCACTTCTTCAGGAATAGATGCATGTATAGTATCTGTAAGATAAAACATCAGGTATGTAGCATACCTAATGGTATCTCATAATATAAAGAGTAATTCCAACCTCAAAAGCCGCTAGAGGGGCTCTAATACTTACTGTAGATTGCCAGTGCTGCACTTTATTTTTGGTATATATCGCTTATTCTGACTTTATTATCTGTTTAATCTGTTTAATAGTATAAGGAAAGCTCTTGGTTATTTATGCTTTGGGTGCCCATATTTTGTTTTTTTTATATTTGGCTCTGGGCACTTGGTGGTCTTTTTCTTTTTACAGGCACACTGCTTTTTCTATGGCCTGAACTTTGAGACTTAGGTGGCTTTCTCTTCCTAATACCACTAGGAACAGCTTTTTTCACCTTTCTTATGCTCACTATATGTTTGCCATATTCACTGCTACATTACAGCAAGCATTGGACATTATTTTTGTTGCTTATTACCCATTTTGATTTTGTTTTTATTATGAATTTATCACTGTAATGCATACTTAAACTTCTTTCTATAGCAACTACTTTGGGTGCCATCATGGATTGCCTACCCATGTTGAATCTGCTTCCTGTTTGTCCCCTTGAGTTCTCGCTGAGTCACACTTCCACAGCTACAGGGTGAGACTCCCCTGGCAATCACCATTTAGAAATATTGTCATATCTATTCTTAGTTGATTTGTAAGTATTCGAGCCCCTCTGGTGGCTTTTGAAGTTGAAATTACTTTATGCATTATGAGATACCAATAGGTACGCCGCATGCCTGATGTTTTATCTTACAGATACTTTACATGCATCTACTCCTGAAGAAGTGAACATAGAGTCTTGAAACGTGTGGATGCAGTTTTTGTTTTGATCATTTATTGACAGTTGGGTTGTATATGGTCAACATTATTTTTAATTATGTATCAAATGCGTTTATATGGATTAATTACAAATCAGCTAGTTACCATTTTATCCTCCTTTTGTATGCAATATTTATTCATTTATTAAGCAACAATGTTGGAAACGAGTCATTCATTGGTCGAATGTGTCCAGCCTCATGAAGGGAAGGAAGCACATCACTGGGTGCACCAGGCCACATTCTATTTTGAAACAGTATTCAATATCAAAATATACCAATCTGAAATTAATTGTTGACCTTAAAATTGCATTAATAAATTGTGTAATAAAACTGACACAAACCAGGAGATCTACTGTAATTATTGATAGTGATTGACATTGATATTGGTAAATATTGATTTGACATTGAGATTCTTTTGAAGATAGTTCATAATTTGATCTATAAGGTATATAAAGTTTAGGGATATAGTGTTATATAACGTACATACTGTATATATGTTTCTTACTCTTGGATACAGAAATGATTTATTAAGATGATATGGATATTATATAAAAAGACAAGTATAGAGACAAATTATGACATAAAATATGTATTTATTAATTTCTGTATGTTCTTTTAGATATAATAAGAATAAAGTTGTAGATTTAAATTTGAAAATTGTAGATTTTCCAACTAACATTTTTAATGAAAATATTGTCAACACAATTGATAATGCCATCAGAAACAAAACTAATAGTCTTTGAATGTACATCAAAATTTTCCCAAAAATTTTTACTTTTACCAAAAGTTTTAACATTCGGTTTTGATATTGTTGGAATTTCCCAAATTAAAATCACATAGTCTGTTAAAAACTCAATCTTTCGAGAACATTTTTTTATCCTGCAACTTCAAATTTCCTATTCATTATGGTCAAAAACAAACATCTATTTGACAACCATTAACAGCAACAACCCTTAGAAAATTAAACGAAAAAAAAAAAAAAAAAGCTGGCAACCCAAAACAAGTGGGAATAATGAATCAAGTAGAAAGGTAAATAGTTAGCATGGTAAGACACATACGTCCAGTGCTTGAGAAAAGATTAATATATTTATCAGATACTTGAATGTCTATAATCAAAGAAGATGCCTCTAAGAACACATGCTACTCATAACTGAAGGACCCTATTACAAATAGAATGGCATTGAGTGTTTTTTTATTCATTAATATTCTAATTATTCTTATATGTTTGCCTTGTTTGACTTTTTGTTAAGCTGTATATTCTGCTTTGTAGTTGTCTGTTTAAATAAGCAGTACAAAGTAGGTTATTTAAAATAGTATGTGACACTAGTCCATGCAAAAACTGGAAGTGTTGAAGTTGCATTATTCAGAAGAAATAATGTGACTTCATTTTCTTGTCTGATTAAATTATTCAGCTAATGGAGACATTGTTCACAAAAGGGTGCTTAAGTGCCATGTAATTTGAATATAACTTGTGCTATTATATGCATTGTTATATCACAGTTATAGGTATTCTTTTAGGAAGAAGTCTTAAAGGGAACATGTCATTATATAAATATGGCTGCCATTTCTGCTTTTTTTTTTTTTTTGTTATAAGCACCGTAGCTTGTTATCTTAGCCATCCTTCCTTCACTGCAGGTGAGTCACTGACCTGGAATAAACATATCCAAAGACCTGATAAACACAAACTTGCTTCAGGTCCGTGACTCATTAAAAGAAGAAAGTGTGAGAAGTGCAGACCTATACTGCTCTTCTGAGAGGTGGAGATTCCACCTTTAGAATTTTAGAAGATTTAAATTACTATTATTGCCTAACTCTGCCTGATTGCAAACAAGAAATATTGTTGTTTAAACATGTTATAGGTTTACTATGGATTACCACATGGCTTAGGCAACATTTAAATTTTTCAAACATGTTAAAATCTGCATTTTTTGCCATAAAATTCTTTAAACCTCTAAACGAAGCACACATGGTGTATTTGACGAAACGCATATGATGGAGACGGAGGTTGTGACGCATGTGCACAACCAATACTCAGAATTCTGGAATATGAAGTTCTATTACAACATTGTGAACTGCTTCACTTATGTAAGTGTTTTTACCTAAACTTTTACTTATGGATTTTACACTATGTGGAAAGGTTGAATCCCTTTCTTTGCTTTTCTATGTGTATGCGACCCAGGTAGAGGGTAGAGAAGTTGGTGAGGAAAGTGGTGGAACCCTGTCCCGCAGTGACTGCAGCTCTATTAAAACCAGAGGCAGATTGACTTCTGATTGTTTGAGGATCACAGATTTTAATCTAAGCCTTTGTGTTGCAGTGGAGCAGACACATGGTGGGTGTATTCAGGCACAACCAGGCGCTATTTATTATTTGTGTACTTAGTTTATGATCATAGTTTTTTACTATTGATCATGCTTTATGCACTTAAATTGTTTGGATATCATATTGAGTTTCATTTTTAGCACATTTATATGTGTTTGGGATCAGTGCAGCCCTATGTGTTTGATCAGTCTGCATGCTTGAATAAAAGTCTGGTGTGGGTTTTTGGGGTGAAAATCATAATTTTTTGTGTTTTTTCTGTGCCCCCCCCCCTTAAAATATATTCCAGAATGTAGAATTTGGGGGGACCTCACACTTTTTGTGGGGTTCTCCTTAAAATTCATAACAGGCTTGAAAGGCCTGGTATGAATGTGGTGGGACCTCCACACTGTTTGTTTTTTTTGTGGGGGTCCCCCATTAACATCTATATCAGACCTTCATCTAGGATAAGGTCTGATATAGAAAAAGGGAATCCAAGTACACTTTTCCAGAAATGTAAACACTTTTTTTTAAATGTTAGCTTTACTGTAGTAAGTTTTATACATTGCACAGATGCAGTATGTCACAGACGGGGACAGCCCCCCACCCCACCCCCAAGACATTTATATTATTTAAAGGATTTTGTGATTTTAAAGTTTTTAAGCATCATTAAAGTGGTTGCTCCCCCTTTAAATGGGAAAAATGCTTTGATACATGTTCCATAGGGCAGTTCCCAAACACTTATTTGTTTGACAATCTCCGGCCTATTAACCTAGAAATTGGCCAGAATTGATTTTTAACATTTGGCTCCAATTGACTTAATTTGGGTTCAGGTGATCAACGTATTACTTGTCGCGCTTATTGTTGAACAGTGTGGCTGAATTAAAGTTTCTGCCTTTAACGCGGTACCTTCTTTCTTGCTGCGCATTAATCATTAATGTGCAATAATAGAGATGTTCTTGTTGTACATTTGGAGAGTGGGAACTAGTTTATAGCAAAATATGGTGGTTTACTTTGCCACAAGAGCAATGTGTTCTGCAATATACAGTACAAGAGACAAGGGCAAGATGTCCTTAAATAGTTTGCAGATGTCTGAAAAATCATGAAAATTTTAGTACAAGGCTATAGAAAAAGAGACTTTCTCTTTGACAGGCAAACTGGCTGCTATTTCAGTGGTCATGTTGTTGCTGTATGCAAACAAAGGGTTCACAATTTTATTAGATGTTTGCTATTATATTATTTTACAGTAAAAAAAAATTCATAGACTTAATACATATTACTTGAACACTCTAAAAACATTGACACATTGGGGAAGATTTACTAAAGCTCGAGAGTGCAAAATCTGGTGCAGTTCTGCACAGAAACCAATCAGCTTCCAGGTTTTATTGGCAAAGCCGAATTGAACATTCTGAAGTTAGAAGCTGATTGGCTACTATGCACAGCTGCACCAGATTCTTTAGTAAATCAACTCCATTTTTCCCTTGCATTTATGAACATAGGAAATTACCCAAAAAACATGTTTACATTTAGATCCCCAAATATTGAAGTTGTTAGCACAAATCACACAATGCATGAATATGTAGAGAACTTTAGAAAGACGATTTCATGTTGTAGACAGGTATAAAGAGTTATATATGTGTTGCTTGAAAATAAGGACAGCCATGTTCGGTACTCTTTCATTCCCTTCTGCCCTCTACCATTGGTCATGGACTTTTGTTGGCTATATGATAAGCATCAGGCTCCACTTCACCCTCTCCTGTCTGGTGGATATTCTTTCACAGCATTCACACATGTTTATGGATGACCTCAACAATGTTGATGTGTTACCAGGTGGCTAACGGGGGCACACATTACCCACAAGCAATCCATATGGCTATCGCAAAGGTTCAGGATTCTGGTTCTGGTCAGCAGGAATCCCACCGCCCATATGATTTTACTCTCATTGTATTATGGCTAATGTGCTGCTGGTATCGTGGAATATTCGAGGTGTGCACAATTCTCTCTCTGAAAAGAACTATGATCTCTACATGTATAAGACAAATCCAACCTGCTATAATATGTTTTCAGGAGACCCACCTTATGCCATATTCAGTTTCATGCTTTAACTATTCATGCCTCCTGGGAAGCTATCATTCTACACATACGGCATATTCCCGCTGGTCAGTGTCCTGATACATAGGGACCTGGCCTTTCAGGAATTGGGCTCTAAGGTGGATCTCTCTGGTCGATTTGTTTTTTTATATTGTAAGATATATGCTATTACTATCCTGTTAGCTTTCGTGTATATACTACCTCCTTTTTCTGGGGAGGTGGTAAGGGAACTTCTGTCATACCTGTCTGACAAACCAGACACTCCAATGCTAATTATGGAGGATTTTAATTGCTATATTGATCCCCATTTAGATAGGCATCCACCTGTGCTTCGGTCCAGAGGAGGCAGAGCTACAGCCCTAGGTAAAATTATCTCAGAGGTTGGTTGGATGGATGTCTGGAAGTTCAAACATCCCCTGGACAAACAAATTCTCATGTTTCTCCAAATCCCATGGGTTTTGTCTAGGATAGACCTTTGCATTGGTAACTCATCTGGAGCCTCCCTGATCCCTCGCCTGAAGTATCTTCCTCGGGGTGTGTCTGATCATTCCCCCTTGTTGTCTGCCTACATGCTCAGCTGCCTTCTACACTCCCTAGGGCTCCATGGAAATGTAATGCCTTTTGGCTGCAGTTATTTCCCTCCCATGACAATATAAATGCTAGTATACAACAATTCTTTACTGCCAATCCACTGTCTGGGGGGGAATTGGTATGCTGGGAAGCTTTTAAGGCCCACCTTAGGGGAATATTTATAGTGGAAATCAAATGCCATTAAAAAGTCCTCCTCTGAGTTTGTGTTGCAGGCAAAAAGCCAAGTGCGACAGTTAAAGCTACAATATGTCTCAACCTCACTTGAAACCATATGGGAGGCATGGCTGTTGGCCCAGGATTATTTGGACCAGCTGCAATCCTCTACTGCAGAACGTAAGCGTTTGTTTTCTAAAATGGCATTGTATGAGGAAGGAGAGAAAACAGGCTGCATGCTTGCTAGAATAGCTAAGTCGCATAAATCTTCTCCCGCCATAGGAACGATCTGTGCTTCTGCATAGTTAATGAGCCTGAACTCATTAGCAATAAGCTGACTAGGTACTATTCCTCCCTATATCAGTCGCACAGTAACTATTCTTTAGAGGACTTGCATGCATACTTACACACAGTGAATCTCCCTACGTTGGCACAGTAGTTGAAATTAGATTCCCCATTGCTTTGATGAGGTGCAGAGGGAGGCTGCCTCTTTTTCTGCGTCCAATGCCCCTGGGGATGACGGTTATCCAGTGCAGGTATATCTTAGAGATGGGAAAATTCTAATGCTGAACCTCCTGAAGGTTTTTAATGCTGCCTATGATGCCCACTGCCTGAGTCTATGTCGTGGCCAACATTATTCTCCTTCTGAAACCAGGTAAAGACCCATTGGATCCAGGGTCTTACAGACCGATTTCATTGTTGCAGAGTGATGTTAAAATGTTAGCCAAGATACTTGCCTTACGCCTGAATGAAGTAATTCTCTCTATTGTACATAATGATCAAGCAGGCTTTATGCCCCACACATCTACAGCCCTAAACTTACGGAGGTAATTCCTCAATATGCAAATGCCAGCCAATAATATTTGGCCACAGAGCGATACTATCTCTCGATGCAAATAAAGTGTTTGACAGTATAGAATGGTTGTACATGTGGGCAGCGCTAACTAAATTTGGGTTCGGTGAAAGCTTCATTACTTGGGTCCAACTTTTATACCACGCCCCTAAGGCTGCAATTCGATGTCCTGATAGTGTCTCCTCTACCTACACTTGGACGAGGAACTAGACAGGGATGCCCCCTCTCTCCGCTGCTGTTTGCAGTCGCTACTGAACCACTGGCTGCCTTGATCCTTGCCAATCCATTGATTACCTAGTGACCTCCATGAGAAGGTCATGCTGTATGCGGACGATATGTTGCTCTATTTGGGTGACTCTACCTCTTCTCTGGAGGACACGATTTCCAGGTTTGGGTACTTCTCCACGCTATTGTTGTTGGATGGTGGATTGGGGCAGTCAGTCTCAGAGATCTGCCCTATTCCCACCTTATCCTCATTTAAATATCTGGGAATTAACATTACTTCTTGCCTACTTGATTACTGTCGCCTAAATATACACCCATTATTGTCCAGATTTAGGGAAAAGGTAAACACTTGGAGTAAACTATGGCTATCGGTGGCAGGCAGGACAAATTTTATTAAAATTATCTTGATGCTCCAAGTACTTTACATTTTGCATAATTCACCTGTAGTGGTTCCCCTGAAAACTTTTAGAATAGTTAACTCTGTTTTGAGATCTCTGATTTGGAATAACCATCCTCCTAGAATTAAGTTAGAGCAATTACAAAACCCTAAAGACGGGGGTGGTTTTGCACTACCCAACCCCTGGTTATACTATGTTGCGGCACAGTTGAAAAACCTTATGGAGATCTTTCCAAACCCATCATCCACATCCTCTAAACCACTATTGTCAGTAGCCTGCATTATGCTGAGAGGTGTTGGGGCAAATGAGAGGGGCTGGAGGCAGGACTTTTTGCTAAACCACATAAGACCTTTCCTACCTATAGCCTCCTCTATAAAATCTGGAGCAAGTCAAAGCAGCTACAGCAAGTCAAAGGGTTTATAGCGTATAGCCTGATTTGGGGTAATAGATCTTATATAGAGTTATCTAAATTGACCCAGCGTGACAGATGGAGGGCCTGTGGGGTGATCAATTTATCTCACATTTTTCATAACGGGAATCTCCTCCCTTTCTCGATACTCAAGGAGAAATTCACACTCCCCTCTTATATGCAGTTTTATTACATTTAATTGCAACATCCTGTTAGGACCCAGGGTATGGGGACTCCATGGTTTTTATCACCGACGCCAATTATTAATTTATTTTGTTCAGTTGATCACACTAAAGGTCTTATCTCCCAGTGCTACAGTCTGCTTTTGAGTAACTATCTGGATGGATATAGCTCCAAGCCTGGGAGAAATGGGAGAGTGACCTTTGGCAGTTGACAGAGAACCAGTGGAATGAGGTGATGCAGGCTGTAGAAACTAGCTCACTGATCTCTCTTCATTTTTTATTTTTCCCCTAGTTTATTGGATTACTTTGGTTAGGTAGTGGCACAAATTGCTTTTTCATTCAAAAGCGCAGTGCCCACATATATAATTTATCATTGTAATGGATAGAAATTGCCCCTCATAGTGTCTTCTGTAAATATAGAGGTACTTATGTGTAATATATAGTAGATTTACTTAAATCCATATATGTGCTTATTAATGCTCACTATAATTACTTTGTACTTTTTCTTGGATTCGTTACAAACATTTTATATATATATATATATATATATATATATATATATATATATATATATATATATATATATAATATATATATATATATATATATATATACAGTATCTCACAAAAGTGAGTACACACCTCACATTTTTGAAAATATTTTATTATATCTTTTCATGTGACATAACTGAAGAAATTACACTTTGCTACAAAGTAGTGAGTGTACAGCTTGTATAACAGTGTAAAATGGTCTAAAATATAACCTTTACCTGTTTTTGGTTTGTGGTGCTGAGATGCAATGAAGATCTTTCTTAAATGTAAAGCTTAGTGCTTAGCAGGTGTATTCTTTAAGATGGCAATAAGTGACAAACTATACTGCTATTTGTCAGTTCGATGCACAGTAAACATCCATTTAATGGACAGTTACTGTCTACATTAGGAGATTACGATAATCCGCCTCTTTAGAACTGCCTTTTTGTAACTAGTAAAGCAAATAAATAGCTAATCCATCAATCATGACCTAAAGGGGTAACCAGCTTAGATAGTAATTTGAAAAAAAAAGGCTAATTTTAAATATTCCTATTAAAGAATATAAAACCTATACCATTTATAGGCAGTCTTTTGTGTAATTAGATGAGAAAAAACACAGTTTTTTCTTCACTTTAATAAGCATAACATTCACAAGACACAGAAGCATTTTTAGAAGTAATAAGCAAACCGTAGGTTAGCTGATCAGCTGTGTATCAGTAGTGTTGGGCGAAGGCCCTCCTTTTGTCAATTGATGCTGAAAAAGCCTTTGGCATGGTGGACTGGGCCTTGATGGTTGAAACAATAAAGAACTTGGGAGTGGGACCTAAGATGATTCGTAGGATAGGAGCCCTATATAGTAATCCCACTGCTTCAGTAAAAGTAAATGGTAATTTGTCACCCAGGTTTGAGTTGTGTAACAGGATGAGGCAGGGGTGTCCCCTTTCCCCCCCTGCTCTTTGTCCTGTCACTTGAACCTCTTTTGGCTACAATTAGGAACAACGTAGACACAGTGGGGGTGAAAATCGGGCAAGATGAACATAAAATTGCAGTATATGCAGATAATATCTTATTCTATATAAATAACCCTAGCATTAGTCTACCAAATATTATTTAAGAAATTAGAAGATATTGGAAGCTGTCCAATTTTAAGATAAACCCATAGTACACCTGACAGGACGCATTGTTGTCAACCTGAGAAACCCAGCTGGTGCTGGAGGGGGTGCCAATTGTTAGGAGAATGTTTCATATGTGGTGGGAATGCCCCAAGATCTGTGATTATTGGCTAAAGATACAACATTTTATTAACCAAATTACAGATGAGGTATTTGAGGACGACCCCTGGGTTTGTTTATTTCATAAAAGCAATAGGCCATAAAATATTATAGAAATTCAATTTGGCCAAATTTACTTAATGCCACAAAGGGGACAATCCCAAAAAGATGGTTAGAACTTGAAGCTCCCACAGTTAGGGAATGGTGTAGGAGAGTAGATTACATATATGATATGGAATATATGTGTAGCAGAAATGAAGAATGTGTGGATACGTTTTCGAAAAAGTGGAAGGATTTCAAAACAACTAGTGTCTATATATAAATCTGGGAAAAATTGAAAAATATTAAAAGTAGGATGTACGGAATTATATGGAAGCCAAGTATGACTTATTGGAAGTTAGCGATATTAAAAAGGGAATTGAGGGGTGGGGGATTTGGAGGGGAAAATTTATGTTATCTGCTATTTTGTTTCTTTTTAAATATTTTAGAATATTGATTAAAGTTAAATTAATAAAGATTATAATTAAAAAAAAAAAAAAACTAGTGTTGAGGGAACGGTTCAACCCAAGCATGAGTTCAGGCCAAGCATTGGCTGTTCGAACCCCTTCAGCAAACATCCGAATTGATGGGGCATTCGACCGCTTGTTAGGCCCCCCGAATGACCACAATGCACTGCGCTGCTGCACAGTGCATTCGAAAAAAAAAATAGGTTAAACTCCAATAGGGGTAAAGCTCCCCATGGAGTAACCAAGTGTGTTTTTAGGCAGGCACTTAGACTTAATGGTAAGGTAAAACATGTATTTATTACAAATAATGGTTCAAAGATAAATCTTATATTAGTGCCACACTGTGTGTCAGTAGCCGACCCCCATCCATTTTAAAAATATCCCTTATACATACATCCGGACTGAAGGTAAATATGTGCACTACCAGCAACTGTGTGATTACTCGCTGAGTAAAACACAGGGGACAGTCTCCCCTATATAAATACCAGTGCTACAGTACATCTAGCAATTGCCCCTATGTGAAGAATGACCACTGGTGAACTCTAGGACCTCCTAGATAGGCTGGATAATAGGAAAAAATATGGACAACCATCCCAAGACGATAAAAGCAAACGTTCAAGTCCCTCTATATAACAGCTCCCAATAAAGGATTTCTCCTATGTCCTTAGAGATTGTGACTTTTTCCACTTAAACAATGCTGTCTTTTGAAATTGTTTGGTATAAGTATAGAGCAAGGGGTCTTACCCCCTCTTGCTGATCCTGCAGGGATTGGTACTCCAGAGCTTACTGCCAGGATGGGATGGTAACAGACCTGCTCCAGCTTCTCTCCTCAATATTCCAAACAGGTCTCCATAGACATACGTGAGCCTCTGCTCGAGCCATGCTTGTAGGGGATGTGGTGCATCGGGCTGCCTGAATCTTCCTCCTGCTAACTCCAAGTGAGTCACTAACTCCAATATTTTTATGGTTAGTTTTAAACAGATCAGAGTGCTTTCAATGTTGCTTTTTTAGATTTGGTGCAATCACATACACACTGGAATTCTTCAACTGCCTTGCAGAGGCTATTTTTGGGTTTCTAGTGTGTTTCTGTATCTTTAATGAAGAAAGGTCTGTTGCCAAGTGACCCTGCTCTCTGCTTGTTCATTGTAATATATCTGGAAACTCAGATAGTTTAGAGTTAGGCCAGCCATACACCGATCAAATCTTGGCCAGTTCAGCAGTAACCGGCCGAAATTCGAACCGTTAATGGGCAGGCTGAATGCACCAAGTTGAGTGATCATTTGACTTGAGTACAATCAGCCTGCCGGATTCTCTTCTGATTATTGCTAGAGGCTGCTATAGCTGATAGCGATAATCAATGTCTTCTCCTGGCGGGGACTGCTTCCCCCGCCTCTTCCTGCCCCCGCCAGGAGAAGAAAATTGCTGATTTCCCCTTCAATGCTGCATTTGCTGATGGGGGATTACTGCAAATTTTTATCCTGTAACCAAAGAAATTGGCACCGTGTATGGCCAGCCTTTGGGACCACACTTATCAGAGGTGCCTTGATGTGGCAATTTTGCTTCACATGTATCTTCAAATGTATCCAATAAAAACGTGAAAAGTGTGTAACACTAAACATGTGCTGTAGGAACATTTGCCTTTCACAGTGCCCACCAGTCAATGTGGCACCAATGCGCACTTTGCATAGTATACAATATCATTAGTTCAAACAAATCTTACCCTACCAGAAAAGAGGTACTCAGTTGTATTTGTCCCTCAAGTCAACAGTTCATAGTCTTCAAGCAAAAAGTTGGGGGAGCATACCCTGAACATGTATATCTAAAGCCGGTGCAGCTATGAACCAAGCGACATGTATATTAAAAAAGAATAGCGCACACATGCAAAAGAAATGACTATCAAATATGGAGACAATCCATAAATAAAAATGGGGATTTGGTCCCACCATATGGCCATATCGTGCTCAAGCCCACCACTACGTCAAAGGTCTTCCCCAGACCGTGTCTATATTCTTTTTTTGTGTTATGTTAAATTAATTTGTGCATGTTGTGTTTAGTGTGTACATGGGGGTGTCCTCTTTAAATCTCTTATCTCATTATCTGATAGAAAACAGTAGACTTTCTGCAGCAATATTTGGTAACCAGAGACCATGTGATCTAGGCCAGTGTTGCTTAACTCCGGTCCTCAGGGCACACTCACAGGCCATATTTCAAGTATTACTTTGGGGAGATGCAGACTAGAAAACTGCAATCACTGAGCAACAAACTATATCACCTGTGATGTATTTCAGTTTTCTTGCAAACCTGGCCTGTTAGTGTTCCCTGAGGACCGGAGTTAAGAAACACTGATCTAGGCTGTCAGATTTTAAACAGCAGTGTTTTATTCATAAATGAGAGCAATTAATCAGTTCAACAATCCATGGTAAACAGCATGGATAAAGGAGCCTACTTTGCCAGCTATTGTATTCAGACAGCCACACTACCCGCAGCTGCCTAACTACTCAAATAGTCACAACATCTGATTGGATTCAGTCTCTGTTTAGCTCACAATCTTCCACCTAAGTCCTTGCAATTATGAAGTTGACTTTTGTTAAGCTGGTTAGTGCACATGGAGCCACCCACAGCTCAAATGTGGGTCTATTAATGCTGAAATTCCACTTGTGTATGGCCAGCTTAAGAGTTAATGCTCTGCAACAAGCTAAACAAATACACTGAGTAATCTTTCAACTCCAAAGATCATTGAATTGTTGCAGTCTATTCATTTATCTCTGTAAGTCATTGAATTAAAATATTTCTCAGCTGGTGTTTTAATAGCTATAAATGGCTCATTATCCTTCACGGAACAAATTTATATTCTCAGTTATGTTGGCAAACAGACTAATGAGCACCATTGCACTGAGTGGCATTTCATAACTGTAGCAATAATCTGACATAAGTGTGATTTTGCATGAATTTAAATAAAGGCCCTTGTCTAAAAAAATTCATAGACACAAAATTTCCATAGACACAATTCAAGATCTAATTACTAAAATGTCCCCCTGTACAACTTATTAAGGTTCTGATGGCTCACAATTTTTATTTTATTTTTTTTTTTTTTTTGTAAATGAAAATCTGTTTTACTAAAGCTAAGATAGTTTTTACATCTGGCTCATTAGATGTTAGTGGATATTGAGCTTTAAATTAATGAAATGGAATCTTGTTCCTTTAACTATACCATGAACGAGCAATGCATCTGAATATGGTTAGATAAAACACCTTATTTTTATGATGCATTTAAAAAAAGTATAGGTAGTGCCCAACTTATAAAAGTGTCCTAGTGTTCGGAGGCCTGTTTTCTTTACAGACAGGTCTGGGCTTACAGTATGTTATGAAGTCCATGGACATACTATTATAATTGTTTTATTTATTCTACACCTTTTAAGATTACTTTTCTGCATTTAGTAGCAGTAATTAGGGTGGCTATTTAAACATCCTTTTAATTCACCAGCAGGTAACATGGCTCCAAACTCTCCTCTGTGATCCTTGGACTGATGCTTTTTAGTATAGGGAGTAGTTGGAGAAAGGTGTACTCCTGTAGAAGAATCATTTTATGGCCATCGGTTCAGTTTAAACGGGTGTAACTGGCTTAGTGGATTACCTGTTTACAATTTTTGGTATCATAGTTTTTTGTCATTTTGCGAAAGCACACAATTTTGAAGGCTTTGCGGTTTTTCATATTTTGTGGAAACTTTGGACCTTATATAGTTTGTATAATTAAAAAAAAAAAATCCTTTTTTTCATTGAAGATGTAAGTTTCATAAACATTTGTGCAAAATTGGGACTATCATCTTTTTGTCCTATAGGTCCTTTTGCACTTACAAAATATGTCATTATTACATTTTTAATCCAAAAATGTGTGTTTTTAGCATGCATGTGAATAATGGAACAATGGGTTCAGCAGCAAAGGGTATAAAGGGAAGGGGGCAGTAGGCTGTGGATTATTGGCAGTTCAGTATCTTTCCACCAACAAGTCTATTAAAAAATAGAGTATATTGATTTGCAGAAGTGTGCTTCTCTTTCCCATATCCCATACATTTGTCTCCAGCATCCACCAGTGTAACTTCTATAGTCTGTCTCCAGCGTTCCCCTCATACTACTCTTCTAGTCCATCTTCTGTTTCCACAATTACATTGAGTGAAAAGTGTACCTTGTGTTGGTGGTTGCTATATTTGTTGAAATCTTCATTCCTCTGTCCCGCCAGATAGCCCTGCTGCTGGGGTTATTATGAGCTGTTAGACCTATCATAAACACTCAACAGAAATGGTGACTATGCCCACCCATACCATCTCCCTGCTCCATTCAAAACTGCGTTGCTAATACTTCCTTTAGTGAGAAATGCTCATTAATGGAGTATAGCCAGATGAATGAAAAGTAAGGCCTCCTCCATTACATAGTTAGTGAGGTTGAAAAAAGACCAGTCCATCCAGTTCAACCTATGATGAGTGTGTGGGTGTTTGCTGTCAACAGTACATTGCATACCCCTGTATGTTGTGGTCGTTAAGGTGCCCATCTAATAGTATTTTGAAACTATCGATGCTCCCTGCTAATATCATTGCTTGTGGAAGAGAATTCCACATCCTTACCACTTGACGGTAAAGAACCCTTTACGCAGTTTAATGTTAAACCACTTCTATTCTAATTTTAGTGAACGGCTGCGTCTTTTTAAGTTCCCTTTCGCTGAAAAGTTTGTTCCCTATGTTAGGGTCGCCAGTGCAGTACTTGTACATTGAAATCATATCCCCTCTCAAGTGTCTCTTCTCCAGAGAGAATAAGTTCAATGCTTAAAATAAATGTATGGTGTTTTTGTATATGTTTTCTTTTTTAACTTATGCTCCAGCCTACTGTTTTTTTTTTATTTTTAAAATTATGTTTTCAGGTAAATATGAAATATTGCAATTGAATATTTTATGATTTAATCAATCTACTCTGAAGCTCTTCACCATGCTGACATATTACTATGCATTAAATAGTCTGAAGTTACTACTTAGCCTTAGTTGTGAATTGGATTTTAATAGCAGGACTTAAAATTATGCATACTGGGATCAAAGAGTCAGAGGAGGGAACTCACCTTGACCTTCATGTACAAACCCATATGGGTTTTCAAGCAGAAGTATTCAAAACATGAACCGGTGTTGGAATTAATTCTTAAGAAACCCGCCGCATGCTGTACTGGCATGTACTTGGTAACTCTGTATTTTAAATATCAGTTATACATATATAAACTTTACAAAAATATTAAGTTAAATTGACCAAAATGTATTATGGCTTCCATTCAAATGCTGAATTAACTTGGCAAATGCAGTTGGTATGAGCAGGCAAAAGTGGTAACATGCTAATCTTATCTTAGACAAAACTTAGTCATTAACTTTAGTGCACCTTGCTACTGCATAGTTAATTCCACTAAATGCAAGAGGGTCAGATCCCAAGAATATCCATCCTGCAACATGATTCTGAGGTGTAAAACATAGTCTGCAGGATCACATTAGCATGACATCACATTTTTGGTGTTTTGCCAAACACTACTGTTTATATTTAAAGCAAACCTATGCTGAATATATAGGTAGAAGGCAAGCCCCAGGTGCTTTATTACAGTTTAACCCTCCTCTTGTGTTAGGGTCAAAACTGACCCGTTTTCAGGTTTTGAATGTCTATAAGTATCACATAAATTTGTTTATTGCATCAAGATTTTTTTTTACTTTGTCAGGAACCTCTATTTAAACAATGTAATAGAAAAATAATCCTTTTCACTAAATTATAAAATACTGTGGTGAAAATTAAGACGTTCATGGTGTTAGGGTCAATTCTGACCCAGTTATAATATAGGATTTTAGGACACTAATAAGTGCCAAAACTGAAATCATAAATAGGGTTGAGCGGACACCTAGATGTCCGTGTTCGACGGGTTCGGCCGAACTTTAAAAAAAAGTCCGGGTCCGTGTCCCGGACTTTTACCGAACTTTTCCCGGACACCGAACCCCATTGAAGTCAATGGGGACCCGAACTTTAAGGCACTAAAATGGCTCTAAAACACCAAAGGAAAGGGCTAGAGTGCTGCAAATGGCAGCAAAACGTAATTAAGAGCATGGCAAGTGCTCTGCAAACAAATGTGGATAGGGAAATAACTTAAAACAACAAAAAAAAACAGAAAAATAAAACAATGTTCTTCTTCATCTCTGAAGGACGAGGCCCATATGGAGTAGGAGGGAGGTTGAGGTGGTGGTGGATGTGGCGGTGACATAGGCGTGCGCACAGGGTGTGCTGGGTGTGCCTGGGCACACCCTAATCACCTAGGGCACATAGCATTGCCAGTGAGGAGATGGGAAAGATCTCCCTGGGACCTGCTCTGCTCTATTTCTCCTTGCCTACAGGTACATGGCCCCGATACATTACTCTCCCTGCTGGCAAACACATGCATGTGTATTTCAACTTTGGGGTGCACACCTTAATGCAATAGGCTGCGCACACCTATGGGCGGTGTAGGTGGAAGCGGCGGTGGAGGAGGACCAGGGCCGGATTAACAGCATCATGGGCTTGGTGCTGAGGATTTTGAAGGGCCTTAAGGGCCGTGCCTTGCCATGCACCCAGAGGAGGAAGGGTGCAGCCATGCATGCCTAATTCAACATGGGATGCTGTCTCTGAAGCCCATAAACACATCCATGCATCGCCAACTGTCCCTCCTTGTCCGGCCTTCACGCTGTGTGGGGAGGTTCTGAGGGTGCTGCCTGGGGAAGCGAGCATAGAAGCCAGACTTCTGTGTTTACAAGTGACAGAAGAGCGGTAACAGTGAATATGGCCAACCCGGGGCCTATATAAAAGGTAGGGGCCTGGAGCTGCAGCTCCAATAGCCCCTACATTAATCTGGCCCTGAGGAGGAGGACGAGGTAGCCAACACTGCTTCTTTTCAAAAATTTTAAATGAGGGTACACCCCAAAAGAGTGAGAAAGAGCAAAAATGGAACAATGGGTGGGTAAGGTCGGTATCCATTGCTATTCTGCATAAGGTACGGAAAAGTCCCGTGGGATCCATGCCTGGTTCATTTTAATGAACGTGAGCTTGTCCACATTGTCTCTGGACAGGCGGCTGCGCTTGTCTGTTATAACGCCCCCAGCCGTGCTAAATACCCGTTCAGATAATACACTGGCTGCAGGGCACGCCAGCACCTCCAAGGCGTAAAGGGCAAGCTCAGGCCATGTGCCCAATTTGGAGACCCAGAAGTTGAAGGGGGCAGACCCTTCATTCACTACATGTAGGCGTGTGCACACATACTGCTCCACCATGTTGGTAAAATGCTGCCTCCTGCTAAGACGTTCCATCTGAGCTGCTGGTGCTGCTGTTTGTTGTGGCGTGCTGACAAAGCTTTTCCACATTTCGGCCATGCTAACCCTGCCTTCTGAGGTGCTGGCGGTGCCCTGGTTGCGTTGGCGACCTCCTCCTCCTCCTCCTCTGCCTTGTGCTTCCACTGTGGCCCCGCTGTCAGATGGGAATGCCAGCAGCATGGCGTCTACCAGCGTGCGCTTGTACTCGCGCATCTTGCGATCGCGCTCCAGTGAGTGAATTAAGGACGGTACGTTGTCCTTGTAACGGGGATCCAGCAGCGTGGCCACCCAGTAATCAGCACAAGTTAGAATGTGGGCAACTCGGCGGTCGTTGTGGAGACACTGCAGCATGTAATCGCTCATGTGTGCCAGGCTGCCCAGAGGCGACGAAAGGCTGTCCTCTGTGGGAGGTGTATCGTCCGTGTCCTCTGTATCCCCCCAGCCACGCACCAGTGATGGCCATGAGCTGGCCTGGGTGCCACCCTGCTGTGAACATGGTTCCATCTCCTCCTCCAGCTCCTCCTCCTCCTCATCCTCCTCATCCTCCAGAACTGTGCCCCTGCTGGACAATTGTGTCCCTGGCGTTTGTGTGTGCAGGAACCCACCCTCGGAGCCCCTTGCGAATGACTGCCCTGAAAGCCTTTGAAATGTTACCTCTTCATCCTCCTCCTCCTCCTCCTCATCCTGTGCCACATCCTCTTCCATCATCGCCCAAATTGTTTTTTCAAGGAGGCATAGAAGTGGGATAGTTAAGCTGAGAATGGCGTCATTGCCACTGGCCATGTTGGTGGAGTACCCAAAACAGCGCAACAAGGCACAATATATGCAAATGTCAAATATGCAAACTATGCCGCAATTTAATGTTTTTTACACCAAAAGGGTGTGTATTGAATAGCGGAATAGGATAAAAAACTGTGTATCTCACACGTACAAACACAGACTAGGCCCGATTAAATTTTTTCCTACCCTAAAGGGAGGATGAGGAAGAGGAGTATGGAACATGCAGCACCCTCAAATCTTCAGAAGTATGAGATGAACCCCAAAAACTTGGAAAGGTGGATCTCTCTCACACGTACCAACACAGACTATCCCCCAATTTAACTGATCCCCAAAGGTTTTTGATTAAATAGCGGAATAGAAAATATGATCCAAAAAAAGTGTATGTATATCACACGTACACAACCACACTAGGCCCCAATTACTATTGTTTGTACCCCTAAAAGGCTAGATGAGGAGTAGGGGGGGTATGGAACAGGCAGCACCCTCAAACCTTCAGAAGTATGAGATGAACCCCAACAACTTGGAAAGGTGGATCTCTCTCACACGTACCAACACAGACTATCCCCCAATTTAACTGATCCCCAAAGGTTTTTGATTAAATAGCGGAATAGAAAATATGATCCAAAAAAAGTGTATGTATATCACACGTACACAACCACACTAGGCCCCAATTACTATTGTTTGTACCCCTAAAAGGCTAGATGAGGAGTAGGGGGGGTATGGAACAGGCAGCACCCTCAAACCTTCAGAAGTATGAGATGAACCCCAACAACTTGGAAAGGTGGATCTCTCTCACACGTACCAACACAGACTATCCCCCAATTTAACTGATCCCCAAAGGTTTTTGATTAAATAGCGGAATAGAAAATATGATCCAAAAAAAGTGTATGTATATCACACGTACACAACCACACTGGGCCCCAATTACTATTGTTTGTACCCCTAAAAGGCTAGATGAGGAGTAGGGGGAGTATGGAACAGGCAGCACCCTCAAATCTTCAGAAGTATGAGATTGTGTTCACTGTACCCCACAAAGATTGAGTTCACTGCACCCCACAATGATTGTGTTCACTGCACCCCACAAAGATTGTGTTCACTGCACCTCACAAAGATTGTGTTCACTGTACCCCCCAAAGATTGTGTTCACTGCACCCCACAAAGATTCTGTTCACTGTACCCCACAAAGATTGTGTTCACTGCACCCTAAAAGGATGTTGTTCACTGCACCCCACAAAGATTGTGTTCACTGCACCCTAAAAGGATGTTGTTCACTGCACCCCAAAAAGATTGTGTTCACTGTACCCCCCCAAAGATTGTGTTCACTGCACCCCACAAAGATTGTGTTCACTGCACCCCAAAAAGATTGTGTTCACTGTACCCCCCAAAGATTGTGTTCACTGCACCCCAAAAAGATTGTGTTCACTGTACCCCCAAAGATTGTGTTCACTGCACCCCACAAAGATTCTGTTCACTGTACCCCACAAAGATTGTGTTCACTGCACCCCAAAAAGATTGTGTTCACTGTACCCCCCCAAAGATTGTGTTCACTGCACCCCACAAAGATTCTGTTCACTGCACCCCACAAAGGATTTTGTTCACTGCACCCCAAAAAGATTGTGTTCACTGCACCCCAAAAAGGATTTTGATCACTGCACCCCAAAAAGGATGTTGTTCACTGCACCCCAAAAATGATTTTGTTCACTCCACCCCAAAAAGATTGTGTTCACTGCACCCCACAAAGATTGTGTTCACTGCACCCCAAAAAGATTGTGTTCACTGCACCCCAAAAATGATTTTGTTCACTGCACCCCAAAAAGGATTTTGTTCACTGCACCCCAAAAAGGATGTTGTTCACTCCACCCCAAAAAGATTGTGTTCACTGCACCCCAAAAAGATTGTGTTCACTGCACCCCACAAAGGATTTTGTTCACTGCACCCCAAAAAGATTGTGTTCACTGCACCCCAAAAAGGATGTTGTTCACTGCACCCCAAAAAGGATTTTGTTCACTGCACCCCAAAAAGATTGTGTTCACTGCACCCCACAAAGGATTTTGTTCACTGCACCCCACAAAGATTGTGTTCACTGCACACCAAAAAGGATTGTGTTCACTGCACCCCAAAAAGATTGTGTTCACTGCAGCCCAAAAAGATTGTGTTCACTGCAGCCCAAAAAGATTGTGTTCACTGCAGCCCAAAAAGATTGTGTTCACTGCAGCCCAAAAAGATTGTGTTCACTGCAGCTCACACACAGAAAAATGGATGTGGATCACTGACACCTGCCTATCTCCAATCCCACACCACACAGCAATATCGATTGTAGTTTGTAGAACACAGTTTCCCTAAAATTCAGCAGACTCTGTCCCTAACAGGATTGAGAAGAGATCGTAGATCAGGATTGAGTGCAGATTCACCCCACCCCCCACACAGCAATATCGATTGTAGTTTGTAGAAGACACTGACCCTATAATTCAGCAGACTCTATCCCTAAAATGCCTACAACTCGCCCTGCCTAAACACTCCGACCTGTCCCTCAATTCTATCCGGACACAAATGGTTTTTTCCTGCCTATCTTTCCCTAATCAGCAGCCAGCACATTGATGTGTGCTCTGTCCCTTAGCTAAGCAGCAGAATGACGCTGCTGCGGCGGCTGCCTCGAACTTATAAAGACTTGGTCACATGCTTCAGACGGCCAATCACAGCTACTAAGACATTTGCAGGCATGGCTGGGATGGCTTAAGGCACACCAGTTAAACGATTGTTGATTGGCTGTTGAAAGCCCGCCATGAAAAGAGCGCCAAAGCATGCAAAACCCGGAAATAAAACGACCGAACACAGATTTTTACCCGAACATACAGTAAAGTGTCCGTGTCCGTGTTCGGGTAACAAAAATCCAATTATTCGGTACGAACACGAATAATACAGTCCGTGTTCGCTCAACACTAATCATAAACACTCTCTCTGCTTAGTAAAAGTAACAGCCAATCCCCTCTCAACCCTGTGAGCTGTAGTTAGGGAGGGGCCTATCTCTTTTCCTGCTTGTCTGCTTCTCTAAATAAAGTGAAGAAACATAGGACAAATTCATTTCAGAGTTGCTGACTTTATTTTACCATTTTTTAAATTTGACAATGAGAGGTATGCTATCAAAAGAAAGGTCTAGGGGTCACACCAAAAATAATAAAACCAATCTTTTCAAGGATAAAGAAGCCTAACAAGGTAACCAAGAGGTAAGAAACAAATTTGATGATAAATAATTATTCAGAGGGTATTTTATGGCTGATTTAAAACATGGGTCAAAACTGACCCTAACATCATGGATAGTAACAGAATTCTAACATAAGAGGAGGGTTAGGCTTTGTTCCAGAGTGACATGAAACCTCTGAAATTATAGTCTGCTAATACTAACCCCAGCATTAGATCTTGCTGGCCTCTGCTCTACTTCTGCACTTTTGTCATTAAGGCAGTCAATCAAATTGATGGGTCATTAGTGAGTTGTGAAAGAAAGTGAAGCTAAACACAAAGTTCACACTAAGACCCGGTTCACACTGATGCGAGTGCCGGGTTCGCATGTAATGTCGGAGCGCACTGCTCCGACATTACATGCGATCAGCTGTGCGGTGCGAGTTTAGCCATACAGTTTGTATGGCTAAATTCGCATCGCACCCGGTGCAAACACGCACAGGAGGCATTTTTGCAGCCGCATCAGGATCGGATCGCACAGCGGTTCACACTTGTGCGATCCCATCCTGTGCGAACTGCACGATCGCACTGCGATATGCGATCAAACTGGGGGTGTCGTTAAGATTACATTGACACCCCCAGCGGATCGCATATGGCAGTGTGAACTGCCGGGGGTGCGTGTGCGATGCGGGAAAAGGCTGCGAATTCGCAGCCTTCCCGCATCGCAATAGTGTGACCCGGCTCTAAAAACTATATTTTCAGAATATGATGTTGGAGCCCTGGAGAGCAAAGTAAAACCACTGCAGGCACTGAAGAGGCGTGACATTGACATATATTCTTCCATTTTGTGTGTTCTTACATTCTGTTCTATTACTGCATCCATTTTGAATGCACACTTTGTCTAAGATAGTTTTAACTCAGTTTGAGACAGATAATATCACACATATTTTACATTTAACACCTTTTCTAAATATACACATGTGCTTCCTGTAGACATTGTACCCCTAGTTCCTCTTTTAGAACTTGAAATCACTATTGCTTAACTTTCATGGTTAACCATTTATTTGCACACATAACCTACCCTAGACACCCCCCCCCCCTTTTACTGTGCATCCTGTATTCTTTGTATAAGATCTCTGGATATGTATTAAACAGACGAGAAGTCCTTTGTATCACACACAGAATACTTGATTTTATTCCAGTGGCAAAGGACTCTTCTGGAGGCTCCGCTCTTGCATAGAACAGATTAGACTTAACTATAGTGAGGATGGGATTGACCCAATCACCAACAGTTTGGGGGCTCGTAGCCGGGACGGAAGAGAGGCCACCACAAGTCCAGATCACTGGCCCCACCTACTGTTTTATCCATGTCTCAGTCTACTACCTTCAACTGTAATATAAGAACAACTTAGCCACTTAACTTCCAGAAGGTTTTTGCCCCTAAATAGCCAGGCATTTTATGCTATTCAGCACAGTGCTATTTTAACTGGCAATTGCGCGGTCATGCAACACTACACAAATGTACATTATGTCACTTTTGTCATACAAATAGAGCTTTTGGTGGTATTTGATAACCACTGGTTTTTTATTTTATGCTATACAAGCAAAAAAAGACAAAAAATTTGGGAAAAAACAACCAATAATTTCTACTTTCTGTTAAAACATATCGAATAAAATTAAAATTCTTCAAAAAAATGTAGTCTGAAATGTATTCTGCTAGGGATAAAGAAAAGAAATGGCTGCACTCCAGATAGGTCAAAATCCAGGTTTATTTCTGGACATCCCAGTGAAACAAAAGGTGGCAGGTAGACGCGTTTCACACACTACAATGTGTGCTTAACCATTACTCATATTTGGTAATGATTAAGCACACATTGTAGTGTGTGAAACGCGTCTACCTGCCACCTTTTGTTTCGTTTCACTGGGATGTCCAGAAATAAACCTGGATTTTGACCTATGTGGAGTGCAGCCATTTCTTTTCTTTATCCATTACCTACGGAGGCGAGCCAGGGAGTGCACCGCTGCTGGTCATTAAGCTTCTAAACCACCTGGAGCAGTGCGTTTCCTTTTCTTGAATGTATTCTGCTACATGACTTTGGTATGCATCTCTAAACTATGGTGTGTGTATGTATATATATATATATATATATATATATATATATTTGAAAATTGATCAATCCTGCTGTACTGACAGCCTAACTCATTTCTTGTGGCCTTTTTCTTGGCCTCATTTCTTGCCAGGACAGCACAAATAGCCCCCCCCCCCCCCCAATAATCCCTGATTGAAAGGTAGCTAGTCCAATGTATTTTTGAAGTTGTAATTTTTTGTCAAATTGTTTTGGAAAATGAAGAAGTTAAATAAAATGTGTTTTTTTCCACTAATCTTTTTTAGATGCCTACAAATGGCATGGCTGTGATTGGCCAGTGTAGCATGTGACCCAGCCTCTATATATGCTGGAGTCATGTAGCGCCACATGTCACTCTGCTCTAACTAGTGTAGGGACAGGTTCCTGCTGCTGCTGCTGATTTGAGGGAGAGATAGGAGATTATTGTAGGGACAGGCTGAAGATTGCTTTCAGGAAAAGAATAGGACACAGGACAGAAGAATCTTCTTTAATCAGATCTACATCGATTTTATTGTGTGGGGGTGCAGTGCATGATCTTTTTGCCCTGACCTGAGCCCAATGAGGAGGAGGGAGAAAAAAAAATCTTTTATCAGTCTGTTAGGTGGGTGGCGTGTGGCGTGCAGCGGACATTTAATGCAAGCTCAGTGCACATGTGTCTGCTTAATCTGGATTTAAAAAAAAAAAAAAAATTTTTTTCCTTCATATTTTACTGTGACATACAGCATTTATACACAGTGCTGTTCTAATCTGCTATTCAAAAATCACCAATTTAAAGGGAAAAAAAATATTTTTTCAGTTTTTCCTTTATATGTTACTGTGAGATAAAGCCTTTAGACACTGCTGTGTTCTAATCTGCTATTCAAAAATCAGATCAAGATGATTATTTTTTATTTTTATGTTTTTTATGTTATTTAAATTTATTTCCCTATCCACATTTGTTTGCAGAGCACTTGCCATGCTCTTAACTAGATTTTGCTGCCATTTGCAGCCCTCTAGTCCCTTCCATGTTTTTTTTTTTAGAGCCATTTTAGTGCTCAAAAGTTTGGGTCACCATTGACTTTAATGGGGTTCAGGATCAGGGTCAAGTTCGGGTTAAGTCCGGGTCAAGAACCCGGACTTTTTTTTCAAGTTCGGCCAGACTCGCCAAACCCGGATGTCCAGGTGTTCGCTCAACTCTAATTATTATATGACTAAGTAAGCTTTTCTATGAGTGAGCTACAGCAAAAAAACTGTAGCCACTGCCCCCTCTCTTAGATTTTCCCTTTGCAAAATATAACAGTATAAAAGTATAACTGTCTGCACTGGTTTAACTCTTGCTAGCCTTGGCAGAGCTGACTGATATTTACTATTGTTAGTGCAGCCTTAGAAATAGTAGAATATGCAATCCAACCCAACCCAGAGTTAGCTGGGGTGGGCAGAAATGAAAATACCACCTTTATTTGTAATCTGTGAGAGCAGGTTGCTGTCACCTGTAACTCGGCTTGGCTGCAGATTATACGACCAAAAAAATGGGCAGCCTGTGGTTGAAAATATTTCTAATGAGACTAGTATTTTGTTTTGGAAAATATGATGTAACAGATTCATATATGAAATGTTATATGAGAATTCTCTACCTGTAGCAAGGTCAAAGCAGAGATAGTAAACATACATTTTTTATCGAAAACATTGTTATTTTAGGAGACAAATCTTAATGGTAGTTGTTTTTATTAGGGTACAGTAATAAGGATGGTTTAGAACTGACTAAAAGATTGCAATTAAAAGGTATGTATAGCATTGGGTTTAGTTGTCAGGGTTTATTTTTGGGAGAGGTTTTTTAAATTTTTGCCAGGGTCTTTTTTGGAAGGGTTTGCAGCATATATGTTTAAAATGACACAGCCAAAGTAAATGGAGAAAGCAGGGGATGTAGAGGTTAAGCATATCAAAGCAGTGGTTTGGGCCACATCGACTAGATATAGGGCAAATTTGCCTTTTCTATCTGACAGTGATGATGTAATAAATCTAAAGCACATGAAGTACGTAGCTGAGCAACTAACAAAGCCTTTCTCTTTTTCCTCCTGCCAGGCACACAACATCAGTCTACAACTGCTGCTAATGCCCCCTCTTCTTCTTCCTCCTCTTCCTCTACTGCTAAGCCTACCATGTCCCCACAAATTGACATGAAGGAGTCATCCTAATTATTTCACTACTGAGGTGGCAGATCACCAGATAGAAGGAAAGTGAGGGAGAGGCAGTACAGCAGTGAATGAGGATTTTGTCCAGGGGCAGCTTGCAGATAACTGGAGGAAACAGCTATCATATTCCACTGAATTGCATTGCTCCTCAGATTCAGACCACTGCTATCCCCAGCGCTTATCCACTACCAACCTGTGGGTACTAAATGCATGAGTAGACACATTGGTGAGGTAGGAGCAGCACCCTAATGATACCAGTTGGCAGCAAAAGCCAAGCACATTCCCAACTGCTCATTCCCCACCCCTCCAGAAGATTCTCCAACTACATCCTTTGCAATATCTGTGACCTCGAATGATAGGGAGGAAGGTCTCATAAGGCATTTCTTGTCTATGGCTGGAAAATTGTGGAACAACAATTCCAACTACAAATATGTAGAGGTGAGATAAGGTAATGCAGGATCCCCCAGAGAGTGAAGTCCAAGTATCAGCCAGTATTCATCAAAGCTTCTGGTTGTGGAGATACATTTCCTTGCATACTGACCACAGGTAGCGACAAGCAGGTTCATTCTATTCCCAACCAAAGACTCTGTACCAGGAAATAGGTCTGGAGCTGGAAAAAAAAAAACTGCATCAATGACCCAGAGAATGGAGCTGGATGCACAGGAGGGAAGATAAAGGTCAGAGGTCAGGTCTTGGATGTCAAGAATGAGCCAAGGGTCAGGGAAGGTAGTGGACTTGGAGAGCCAGGGTCAAACTCAAGTGCCAGGGCAGGTAGCAGACTTGGGCATCATGAAAAAAGCCAAGGGTCAGGGCAGGTAGCAGACTTGGAAAACCAGAAACAAAGCCAGAGGTCAGTAAATGGGAATCAGTGGAAACAGACAAGCAGGCTCCAGCACTAGCATGAAAAATTGTTGATTGGGCAGCAAGCTGAGAGCTGTACTGACTTTAAAAAGCCAGTGCAAGTGGAGGAAGCATTTCTGATTGACTGCAGCCCAACAGGAGGGGAAAGGTGCTGCTGTAGATGGCTGTGCCATGACCGAAAGACATAGAGCCAGGCTGGGCAGGGACTAATAGTGTAGCTGATTATATTATTCAGCAGCTGAGACTGGCTGATACCTATATAATGCAGCTTGTGCAGGAACAAGGTAACAACAGAACACATTGTTGTGGAACTACAGGCCCCAGCAGAACTACAGCAGCAAGGAGGTGAGGTCAAACCACAAGCATGTCAAATCACAGATACCAGCTGAAATGGAGATGGCAGAAAAGCTCTGCAGCTGATCTGTGACAGGTTTTCACATTAAGCAAGGAAGAGGGTCGGGTGGTAATGCAGAGTAGGGTCAAGTCCAGGCATTAACCTCCTCAGACATCTCCTAAACCTACCCTGCCATCTCCAGCAACATCTTTGAGCACATAAGGGACTCTCCGTCAACTGCTGGAGCAGAAGGAAACTGCTGGCTTTGCAGCTGCTCACATTCCAGCTCTTGATTACACCACAGAGGCACGTACCCAGCCATAAATATTATTTTTCTCAGATGACCATCTCTATCCCTCACCAGTATGTGGAATGCAATGTGTCCTTGTTGCTAGAGCTCACTGACAGTGACCTCGTATGGACAAGGTCACTGACATTGACCTTGTCCATATGACCAGAGACATGTGGTCCAGCAAGCGGGGGCAGGGATGCAACATATCCTTCATGGGTCAATTTTCTGGGGGCTGAGAAAGATAGGGATTGGGGCAAAATGCTGGAGCTGGTGGAACAGGAGAGTGTCATATACATTGAAGAAAGCTCAGTCCCCTGTATCTCCAACTCCTTACTGGCCTCATTTTCCTAAGAATCACCAGAAATCCAAAATATAGTGTTGCTGACACTGTTCTGTAACACCACATACAGCTGGAAGACATCTCCCAAGCATGTAGTCCAGGATTTATTATCAAGATTCACCCCCTTAGACTTCTATAGGGTTGAATTTAAAGTTTTTTTGTTTTTTTTTTACTTCTTGCCGGATTCACATTAAACCTGAGTGGATTTGATCATCCCTAGTCTAATTATAACTAGTGGTAATACTATATAAAACAAAAAGTAAATAAAAAGAAGAGTCCAAATTCTCACCTTTACTATGCTGTTCACATGTAAATTTAAATTGATTCATATTTTGACATTCTTTAAGGACTTCACATGGGCATACATAGTTACATAGTTAGTGAGGTTGAAAAAAGACACCAGTATATCCAGTTCAACCTATGATGTGTGTGTGTGTGTGTGTGTGTGTGTGTTATTAACCGTGTGTGTGTGTATGCTGTTAACCGCACATTTTATACTCCTGTATGTTGTGGTCTTTAAGGTGCCCATCTAATGATTTTTTGAAACTATCGATGCTCCCTGTTAATACCACTGCTTGTGGAAGAGAATTCCACATCCTTACCGCTCTAACAGTAAAGAACCCCTTACGCAGTTTATGGTTAAACCGCTTTTCTTTTAGTTTTTGTGAGTGGCCCCCCGGGTCTTATTGAATTCCCTTTCTCTGAAAAGTTTGTTCCCTATGCTATGGTCACAGTATGGTATTTGTACATTGATATCATATCCCCTCTCAAGCATCTCCTCTTCTCCAGAGAGAATAAGTTCAATGCTTGTAGTCTTTCCTCATAGCCAATGTCCTCCATTCCCCTAATTATCTTTGTTGCCCTTCTCTGGACTCACTCCAGTTTCAGCACATCATTTCTGAGGACCGGTGCCCAGAACTGGGCGGCATATTCAAGATGTGGCCAGACCAGAGTCTTGTAGAGTGGGAGAATAACCACTTTATCTTTGGAGTGAATCCCCTTTTTTATACATGCCAGTATTCTGTTGGCTTTCCTTGTAGCAGCTTGGCATTGCATGCCATTGCTAAACCTGTTGTCTACTAGGACCCCCAGGTCCTTTTCTATCTTAGATTTACCCAGAAGTTCACCACCTAGCGAGTAACTTGCGTTCGTATTTCTGACACCCAAGTGCATTACCTTACATTTTTCAATATTAAACCTCATCTGCTATGTAATTTCCCACCCCGTTATTTTGTTCAGGTCTGCTTGCAAGGTTACCATGTTCTGCATAGAAGATATCAGCCTGCTTAGCTTAATATCGTACTCAAATACCAAGAGTGTGTTAATATCCCATCCTCTAGGTCGTTTATGAATAAATTAAACAGGATTGGTCCCAGGACAGATCCTTGGGGGACTCCACTTTCCACACCTGAACAATCCGAGTACTATCCATTTTTTACCACCCTCTGGACTCGCCCCCAGAGCCAGTTTTCAATCCAGGTACTCACCCTATGGTCCATACCTATGTATCTTAGTTTGTACAGTTAGTGTTTGTGGGGAAATGTGTCAAATGCCTTTGCAAAGTCCAGATAAACCACTTCCACTGGCCTTCCTTTATCTAGACAACTTACTTCTTCATAGAAGGTTAATAGATTGGTCTGGCAAGAATGATTTTTCTTGAATCCCTGCTGATTACTACTAATAATATAGTTTTCATGACTAAAATCTTGTATATAGCCCCTTATCATCCCCTCCAAAATCTTGCAGACTATTGATGTTATGCTAACCAGACTATAGTTCCCAGGGATATATCTCGGCTCTTTTTTAAATATTGGTACCACGTTGGCTTTTCTCCAATCAGCTGGCACCATTCCCGTCAGTAGACTATCCATAAAAATTAAGAACAATGGTCTGGCTATCACCTGGCTGAGTTCTTTAAGGACCCTCGGGTACAAGACATCTGGTCCCGGTGATTTATTTATCTTAAGTTTTTTTTTTCTTCTGTTAACCATAAGGGTGCTTCCTGTGGCGTATTATTAATTTTACCATTACAAGATGGGTTAGTGTAGCCCCCCAATTCTTTTGAGAAGACTGAAGAGAAGAATTTATTTAGCACTTTCGCCTTCTCTCTGTCCTTTGAGGCCAGATTCCCTTTGTCTTCTTTTATGAGGCCAATGTATTCTGGTCTCACTTTCTTACTATTTATATACTTAAAGATTTTCTTGAGGTTTTTTTTTGCTCTCGCTGCGTGTCTTTCGTGTTCTATATTAACCACCTTGATTGCGCCTTTACATTTCTTATTGCACTCTTTGTAATGTTAAAATACTGCCAATGACCCCTCAGCCTTGTATTTTTTGAGGGCCCTTTCTTTAGTTTTAATATTTCTTTTTATGTTGAAGTTTAGCCACCCAGAGTTTTTTTTAGCTCTTTTAAACCTATTCCCCTTTGTAATGCACTGGCCAATCCCTTTATTTAGTATGTTCTTGAAGCACTCCCATTTTTCCTCCGGATTCTTTGTTCCTAGGGTTCTATCCCATTTTATATTGTCTAGCAAAGAGCGCAGTTTAGAGAAGCTGACTCTTTTGAAATTCAGTGTCCTTGTATTACCCTTGTGTGTCCTATTTCTATGATTTATACTGAAATTAATTGACCTATGGTCACTGTTTCCTAAGTTGCCCCGTATTTCTACACCCGTGATAAGATCTGTATTCCTAGTAGTCAGTAGGTCTAGTAAAGCATTGTTTCTTGTCGGTGCATTCACCATCTGACCCATGAAATTGTCCTGCAAAACATTTGCCATTGCCGAGCCTTAGGCGAATGTGTGCTTCCTTCTGCCCAGTCTATATCTGGATAATTAAAATCCCCCATTATAATGACATTTTCCATCCTTGCTGCCATTCCAAGCTGTGATAGGAGGTCCGCCTTCCCCTCCTCCCACTGGTTTGGGGGCCTATAGCATACGCCCAATATTACTTTCCCCATAGTGCCTTCTCTTTGAAGTTCTACCCATAGGAATTCATAGGGTGTATACTTATCCATACACCTGTGCAAAGGATCCTCTTCAGCAGCACAGTATGCTCAGGTGTTCCATGCAGGGACATGCAGGCAGCCTGTTTAAATCAATACTAGGTGGTTGGATTCACAGACGTGCATGGATCTCCATGTGCATTTCAAAGTGTACACCTGTGCAGGTCTGGTGCAAGGATCAAAATGCAGTCTGTCTGCATTCTCATCCATTTATCAGACCAGTACAGATGATTATGCCAGGATTCACTTACTGATCCATTACTGACCTATGCACTTACTGGTCTGTGCAGCTGGCCAACTGTCGTTGATTTGAACAGACTGCCTGCATAGGTCTACATGGAACACCTCTGCATCCCATGTGGTTGATGACGGCCCTTTGCATGATGTTATGGATAGGTTCACCTATGTGAAAGGCCTTAATCTGTAAATAAAATAGGTGTATATTCACCCCAGCATTAAAGTATAATTAATGGCAAATGTAGGGGGATTAAAACCCCTCTGTTCCATAGGGGAGATTTCCCTTCACTTCCTGTCCCATAGCCAAAAAGGAAGTGAGAACAAATCCCTCCAAAGTGAGGCAAGGCCAACATGTCACTACGGTAACCAGAACTACTGCTCCCTTTGAAAGATATAGTCTTTATTATTGTTCTGGTGTCAACCCAACATTTGGGGGTTGTCTTTTACTTTCACTATTAATGATAAATGTAAACAGAGCAAATAGAGACGGTGAATCTCCCTGACAGGTGTTTCAATTCATCTTCACTCTATCCAAAACGGGAAATAAACAGTTTGCCTTTAGTTCACCTTTAAAGGAGTAGTCCTCCAACATCTCTTACAAAATATTAAAGCATTGTTCTGCTTCTTAAAGGCTACACAAACATCACTCAGATCATCGCATCATGTATGTATGTTCTAAGAATCATTTGCCACTTGTTTGTGTACCTAATCATTTTAATAGTAAATCTGGGGGCATTGAAACTAAACAAATGTTTTCTTGTTGGAAGTTAACATTTAAAAATGTTTGGTGCATGCTTTCATGAAAGCAGACCATTATGTTTGATGTTTGTAGACAAAAGGATTATTCTTTCACAACAAAAGATGTCTTTGCCTATTACAAGATTGTGTTTTTGTTGAGATTACTCAGAACCAGACATAATTATAGTCAGCTTTTGAAAGTACTTTTAAGTGTGAAGTTGGAGTGTATTTTTGGAATGCCTCTTTCTGAACATGCTTTGTTGTGCCTTGATGCTTCAATACCCAGCTTGTTGTATAGCTTTGTGATTTATCTTGTTTAATGACTACAGTTATATGCCTCTGGTTAGTTATCTGAAATACAGTCTTCTAAATCAATGACTCGTTTAAGTAGAGGCAGATTATAACCACATAATATTCACTTTTTTATTATTTTAACTGTCCCAGTCATCTTCTACAAATGATAATTATGATTTTATTCTGCTAGTATTTTTTTTTAATTTGGCAATTCTATTTAAAAATCAGAACAACGTCTTAAGAGAAAAACATTTAAAACAATCATGCAAATTAAATATTGCCATAACCGTGGAAGCAGTGGGCTTTTCATCTAACGTAGCAGTTGAAACAATACCAGAAAATACAAATAAACATCCCTCGATGTGTGCTTAAGCTGATTCATTTTGTTGGCAGGGTTGCATTTGCTATTGCTTGCTTGCATGCGCCAAGTTACATTTTGCAGATCAGTGTGTAAAATAATAATAATGACTGCTTCAGTAATTCAAATGTAAGATGGTAAGAAGCTACAAAAATCATTGTTTGTGTTTAACCTATTTTTAATAAGGATGGTTTTGACTTTAACTGCAGTGAAGGGATAATCTCTTGCCTTCATTTTGTTGGACTGTTAAGCATGTGCAAAATGTGATTGTTCCACAAAAATTTCTTGTTGACTGCAGACAGGGCTGGCACGAAAAAGTCCTGGCGTACGAATTAAACATGTCCACATTTATTTACAAAGCAAAAAAAAGGTGTTGCACTGACATTTATTGTTACAAAGCCTGACCATTCTCTGTGTAATTTCTGTATGTATGTCTATTGGCATCACTACTAATACAGATATGGGGGGGGGGGGTTCTAAAACTGGAGCCAGCAGAATGTGGTGCAGATGTGCATAGTTACCAATCAGCTTCTAATTTTAACTTGTTCAGTTAAACGTTGACAATAAAACCTAGAAGCTGATTGGTTACTTTGCACTGGTGCACTATATTCTGTGTGCTCCTGTTTTAGTCAATCTCCACCATAGTATAAAATGTCAGTTATCTTACTTTTACATACAAAACTTGTTTGGAACCTTAAAGCGGAGTTCCACCCAAAAGTGGAACTTCCGCTTTAGGTAGTGCTAACCCCCTGACATGCCACATTTGGCATGTCATTTTTAGGGGGGGGCGAGCTGGTACCTAGTTTTGACATGTACCCGCTCCCACTTCCGCTCGGAGCGCCGCGGCGCCCTGAGCGGAAGTTCTCCTCTTCCCCTCCCTCCCTGCAATCTTCTGGGACATGTCAGAGGTCCCAGAAGATTGCCGGCCAATCACGACGCGTAGCGCAACTCGTGCATGCGCAGTGCGTACCCGGCTGTGAAGCCACAAACTGTCACAGCCGGGTGCCCACACCAGTTATGCCGGCGCCGGAGAGCAGAGAGGGAGTAGAGCGAGGCTTCGGGCGGCCGCATCGCTGGACCATTGGACAGGTGAGTGTGTTAGGCTGGAACTCCGCTTTAACTGAGGTTAGATGTCTCAACCATAGTGCTGGGTTTTTGAAGTTCATTAACAGCCTTCAGATCATTGCCAGAGTTTACAACACCTAGGCTTGATTAGTAACTGTGTGTCAGTTAGGAAGGACCTTTTAGAAATGAAATTGATACTGATTTAAAGCCTAACTTTGGGTACTATTACCTTTAGAGGCTTACAACAACTAAACATTCTTGCTTCTCAGAAGCACATCACTATTATGCAGACATACTTCCATATCCTACAAATGAATTATGGGGAGCTGTACTTCCTGGCCACTCCTCTGTCCTCCAGGCCATTCACAAAACAGAACCTAGGGCAGTGTGGAGACATGACCATAGCATTGGGGTTTTTGAGGCCTGCAGCATTTACATTCAAAGCATCCAAAGCAATTGATTAGCAGGAGAAAGAAGTATGCCTGAATGACAGGAATGTCCTTTTGAGGAACAAGAATGTTTTGCTTATGGGAACCTTTGAAGAGATCATGCCTGCAGTTTGGCTCTAAAATCTTCATGTGTCTCTGAACGATAAAGTGAGTGCAGACAGAAGACCATAGGGCAAGTTCATCCCAGCTTTTATATGTACATAATATAGTTTTGTTACTGTGAAGATGATATATTCCTTTTTGAGCTAGGAGAGGTAAAACAGAAACATCACTAACCTGATCTCAAAATATCAACCAAGCCGCTCTCTTCGGTCCTCCCAAGACCTCCTGCTCTCTAGCTCCTTTGTCACCTCTTCCCATGCTCGCCTCCAGGATTTCTCCAGAGCTTCTCCCATTCTTTGGAACTCTCTACCCCAATCTGTCCGACTGTCCCCTAATCTATCCATCTATAGATGATCCCTGAAAACCCTTCTCTTTAAAGAAGCCTATCTGGCTACTAACTAATACTCACTTTTTCCATCAGCTCATCCCCCACAGCTATTACCTTTTGTATCTTGATTGTAAGCTCTAATGAGCAGGGACCTCTGATTCCTCTTGTTCCAAATTGTATTGTAACTGTAATGTCTGCCTTCATTTTGTTAAGCGCTGCGCAAACTGTTGGCGCTATATTAATCCTGTATAATAATAATAATAATAACCGGCAATTAGCTCTATACATAGCTCATTTGCAGATAGCTGTATACTTAACTCATTTGGAGTTTAAGTGAATATTATAGGTTTATCTAAAATTATGTCAGGACAATGAATTGTATGCAGTGAATTTCTTCTTTAACTTAACATGTACTTGTGTGGAAAGTAATTAACAGGGAAGTAATTTTATTTTATTAAGATATTATTAATCGGTCTTAAGTGCAGAATAACTAAGAGGATCTTTTGAGACCAAGATACTATGGTACTTACAGCTTCTTTTGGATTCAATGGTCAATTGTGTTCTACCTTTTAAACATATGCCCTATTCTTTCCAAACATATAGAAATCTGATCACATATAGGTAAAATCTCCTATAAAGCTACCAACAATTATGTAGCATTAGGTTCTACCTTGCAATCTATTCAATTTTTACACAATAAGCTATACCTTAAAGTAGAACTATAGACAAAACTTTTTTTCTCTAGCGCTCATCGACAGACGTAGACCTCGGTGATACACCACCTTCGGGTTATGTTACCTCCGCAGGAGCAGGACTAGACAGGAAATTAAAAAGCTCTGGCCACACCCTAGGGGCAGTCCCAGAGGGTATATCCTCTCTCTCTCTGCCTCAGCAAATCAGTTATTTTCTGTCTAGTTAGGAGTAAGGACCTAGACACCTTGCTGGGATCTTAGGTCCTGGCAAGAATTTTTTCTTAAAGGATTTTTTTTTAGACAGCTTTTTCTCCAGTGTTCCTGTGAGATCTTCAAGCAAGAAAGCTGAACTGGGCGACGGGCTGGATGTTGAGATCCGGTGGTCACCCCAGTTCAGCCTACGAGCGCGTGCAGGCCATAGCTCCGCGCTGGGTCGGCCGCGACAAAGTCCCGTTAAAAGGACTGAACCCGCGAGTTAAACGTCTCGCTGAAACGCCAAAGACCATGAGTCACGGCGTTCGTATCGGTCGACAGCCCTCCCGCCCCGGTGGAGAGGGGTACTGTCAGGAGTTGGTGCCCGCCTGGTTCCGGTATGGTGAGTAGTATGTTCCCCCTTTCCCCCTGACGGGTTTTGTGGTGAACGCGGGCCCCTCTCTGTATGGTAAGAAAGAGTCCTTTCTGTCCTATAACATGTCACAGATCCTCCTACTTTGAGTGTGATTTTTTGTGTACAATAAGCCAGGAGGCTTGGTTTGGGAGCTAACAATCTATTGTATACATGTTTAAAAGATGTAATCTGTGGCATTCTGGGAATCTTATGGGTTTAGTATAAGCTACCTACCAGTCAGAAGCCACGGACATGTAGACTGCCTTCCAAATCAGATCTCCAGCTATTAGCAGGCCTCCCGAACGGCCATGCGGTCCGCCAGGGGCCGATACCACCAACCACGCCATATCCCCAGGCAGAGACAGTGTTGTGTGCCCTGCAGCACACCGCCATTCAGCAGGCCGCCGCCATTTTTTCTTGCAGGATCGCACGAGCCGCCATTTTGGCGTAGCCTCGTGTCTCCAGCATGGGGGCGGCCATGTTTGAGGTGATCCTACACCTCGTGGAGCTTGGGGGAGGCGCCGGAAGGCGTGCAGAGGGGCGGAGCCGCCTCCTTTCTTCCTGGGCAGCCAGCCAAAAGACTTCCTGTTTGTCAAGACAGCGCTGTAAGCTGTTGCAGTTTAACTCTGAGCATCAAGTGGTGAGCCTGGGGGTCTATCTCTCTCTCTCTCGATCGATAGGGATCCCTAAGCAGGTAACACTAAGGGGCTTTTTTGTGGCGCCGGGGGTCAGAAAAGAAAAAAAAAAAAAAAAAAAGTTTTTTTTTTCTTTACTTTTGTATTATATTATCCAGGAAGTAACTGGAGTTATTATGGACCCTGCCACACATATTCCCCCACCTGTTTCCCTCGAGGGGGCCTCGGGACCCGCCGGTGCACAGAGTATAGAGTCATTTACAGCAATTTTGGAGTCTATGGTGGCTCGGGTGGAGGCGGCCTGTCAGGGACGGGGGTCAAGGAAGCGACCCCCGCCTACCCCTATACCATCTGACACCTCTGACTCAGATTCAGAGATGGTCACGGCAGTTGCAGGTTCCTCTGCAAGGGCTGTTATCCCAGGTAAAGCCCCCTCAGACAGTGAGGAGGACGCTTCTTCTCTTGCTATAATTCAGGAAGAAGCATTGGTGGACGCACTAGTTGTGGCAGTGCAAGAAACCTTAAAACTTGAGGCTTTACCGACAGAGGCAACTGAAACAGAGAGGCCTTTTGGGACTAATAAGCCCATCAAGACGGCGAAGGCTTTTTCTGTACCTAAATGTTTTGGTAATCAGATTAAAGGAGAATGGGAGCATTCTAAACGTACCTTCACTATTTCCAAGCGTATTGCTAGACGCTATCCGTTTGAGGAATCCATCATTAAGAAATGGACGGTACCACCAGTCGTGGATCCGCCTATTTCCAGGCTGAATAAAGCCACGGTTATTCCAGTGGAGGACACTTCGTCCTTTAAGGATCCGGTGGATCGAAAGATAGAAGCAGAGTCCCGCACTATCTTTTCTCTGATAGTTTGATGGAACAGATCATACAAGGGCTACGGTTTATCTGTGACGCAGCCTTGGACACTACTCCCTTATTAGGGCATGCATCTAAGTTAGCAGTGATCCTCAGACGTGTGCTGTGGTTAAAATGCTGGTCAGCTGACCTAGGTTCCAAAAAGACCTTGACCAATCTCCCCTTTCAGGGGAATCGTCTATTTGGAGCCAACCTAGATGAAATCATTAAGGATGCCACTGGGGGCAAGAGCACTTTTTTGCCACAGGCTGCAAAAGCTAAGGGACCTCGCAACAAGCGAGGACCTTTCTTTACCGCCCATAAGGGCGCCCGGCTGGTACTAGCGGGAAAGGCAAGACTCCTCCAGGAGGGTTCAAGAAGGGGACCAACCCAGCCAAACCCGAAGCAAAGGAGTACACAGCCTGAAGGTGCGCCCCCACCCGGTTTCAGGGTGGGGGGACGTTTTCACCGGTATTCAGGACATTAGATCGAGCATCAACCACTACTACCGGTGCGATTCTTCCCTTCCAACATTTAAGTACCACAGGAAGCGGTAGTTACCGTTCCCTGAAAAGATCTTTTCCTTTACCTTTTCCTAAGATTAGTCCCGATACCTCACAGGAATCGGATCTGGTTGACCAGATAGGCCAAGTAGCCTCTAGTCGGGTGACTTCGGTCCCTGAGGTTCAACCAGAAAAGATCACCCTTCCTGATAGGAATCAGGTATCTGATAAATGTGTGGGAACAGAAAACGACCAGACTTTCTCGGATGGTCGGGGCCAGATAGCTCTAGGGACGCCTGGGTCAGATCCAATCAGCGCCAGTGGTCCTAGAAATTCTAGGCTGGCCTCCTCAAGCCGGCCTGGCCGACTTGGACATGTTAGTCGCAGACGTTCCGTGGGAACTTCGTCTCAGGGAGTGTCTGTGGTCTCAAGGACCAATTTACCTTCGTGCTTTACAGTCGCTGGTTTTAATGGCCTGGCCATTGAGACCCAAGTACTGAAGGACAGAGGTTTGTCTACTTCAGTCATTCCTACCCTTATTAAAGCAAGGAAAGCGACTTCCAGCAAAGTCTATTATCACACATGGAAGACTTATATTGCGTGGTGCGAATCTTTAGGATTTCCTCCACGTACCTATTCGGTGACTCGAATATTGGCTTTTTGCAACAAGGGGTTGAGCAGAAGCTAGCCTTGAGCACCATCAAGGGTCAAGTTTCAGCATTAGCAATCTTCTTTCAGAAGCCTTTAGCTACCAAATCCTTGGTGCAGAATTTCATCCAGGGGGTGCGGCACCTGGCTCCTCCAGTCCGCGCGCCCTTACCGCCCTGGGATCTTAATTTGGTTTTGTCGGTTCTACAGAAACCTCCTTTTGAAAACATCAGGGAGATTCCCTTGCTTACTCTATCCCAGAAGGTGGCCTTCTTGGTGGCTATTACTTCTGCTCGCAGGGTGTCAGAACTGGCTGCATTATCATGCCAGTCACCATACCTAGTGATTCATAGGGATAAGGTAGTACTTCATCCTAAGCCATCTTTTCTTCCCAAGGTGGTTTCAGATTTTCATCTGAATGAAGATATTGTACTACCTTCCTTGTGTCCTCAGCCCAAGCATCATCGGGAACATGCGTTGCATTCCTTAGATGTGGTTCGGACAATCAGGGTATACCTGAAAGCTACGGAATCATTCCGTAAGACGGATTCACTTTTTGTGATCACGGATGGCCCCAGAAAGGGTTTGCCTGCATCTGCCGCGACCATTGCCAAATGGATTAGACAAACGGTGGTACAGGCTTATTCTATTAAGGGTCAGAGTCCTCCGTTCCCTGTTAGGGCGCACTCCACTTGAGCGCTCAGTACTTCCTGGGCCTTTCGCCATCAGGCGTCAGTGGTCCAGGTATGTAAGGCGGCCACCTGGTCGTCGGTACATACCTTTACAAAATTCTATAAAATTGATGTGACGGCATCGGCGGATGCCTCATTTGGCCGCAAGGTTTTGCAGGCCGCAATTTGAGGAGACCGGTGGTCTACCTCGAGGGTTTTTTTCTGTTTGAAAAAAAAAAAAAAAAATTTTTGTTTTCTCCTTTTTTGTTGAGTCTCATCATAAAGGATGAGCATTGTAAACTTCTAATTGGCACCGGTTGGGCCTTCTAGATTGGGATTTGATTTCCATTTTCCCACCCCTCAGTTGTGATACTGCTCTGGGACGTCCCGAAGGTGGTGTATCACCGAGGACTACGTCTGTCGATGAGCGCTAGAGAAAAATGGATTTTTGTAAAATCTTACCGTAAAATCCTTTTCTCTTAGCTCATCGACAGACGTAGTCCCCGCCCCTCTGTTTTGGAGTTGGGTTGGGTTAAATTCTCTAAGCACTGCTTTTTCACATAACTGATTTGCTGAGGCAGAGAGAGAGAGGATATACCCTCTGGGACTGCCCCTAGGGTGTGGCCAGAGCTTTTTAATTTCCTGTCTAGTCCTGCTCCTGCGGAGGTAACATAACCCGAAGGTGGTGTATCACCGAGGACTACGTCTGTCGATGAGCTAAGAGAAAAGGATTTTACGGTAAGATTTTACAAAAATCCATTTTTTTAAATTCTGGATAAAGGAGGGTTATAACCCCTGTCATTTTGAATTTTCCACTATCTGTGTCCCATTGCGGAGATTTACTTTCACTTACTGTTCCATAGCCAAACAGGAAGTGAAGACAAATTCCTGCAAATTGAGGCAATTTCTTGGGGACTCCTAGGTCACCAGAACTAGTGTGCCCAATGGAAGATTTCCACTTTATTACTTTTCTAAGGACAACCCAAAATGCGGGATTTTCTTTTACTTTTACTTTTAATGATAATATTAAATAGGACAAATATAGATGGTGAATCTCCTTAATGGAGGCACAGGCAGCAATAAAACCTGACAGGTGTTCTAACTCCTCTCCACTCTATCCAATATTAAAGAAAAAGTTTTGCCTTTAGTTATACTTTAAAATTACATACTGTAGCTGCTGGTAAATCAGAAGAAGGTATTAAAAATTGTGGCCAGATTTAGACCACAGCCAACTTGTGCACCTGTGTAAAAAGATAAATGTTACAAACCCAATTATACATTTGTGTTAAACAGATTAGACATTTATTTTTATAAACTACAGAACATGTAATGGTTCAGGACTGGCAAATTCACAAAAAATGTTACAGATTGTGTATATGGGATTGTATGGTTGGGTTTTCATTACTTTTTTTTTTTTTTTATTATTATTGGTTGAGCCAGATGGACTTGTGTCTTTTTTCAACCTGACTAACTATGTATTTAAAACTATGTATATCATGCTCCACTTCTCCTTATAATCTTTCTATTTATAATACAAAGGTTTCAAATCCAATCCCCGTTTCTGTGCAGTTATCTGTAATCATAAAAATGTGTCTGGGGAAACAAAACAGAAATGTTTGCTTTACGGGCATCATGAACTAAACAAAAATCTTGAAACATTGGTGTAAAAGCCTCATCAACTACAAAAATCAACATTCCTTACTCATTCCACTATTCTAGGCAATGCAAAAGTTCAATACAACAATATACTACAAAATGACAGCTTTTTGTGTCTGCAGGACAAGGACTGTCTCTAGGAATACTAGAATTCTCACCACTAGAAGTATTTTACTCTGGAAACTTGATTTTTGAGCTGATAACTTTTTTCAGTGTTAGCAGCTACTAACTTAGGGCAAGGTAAGTAAAATGTACGTGCTATGATTTTACTGCACAAATGTTTCGTTTTGCCAAACATGATCTTTCTTTGCCCAAAAGGAGTACACTTTGGCAAATAATGGCAAATAATAATTATTACACAGAATACATAGAATATGTGTAAGAAAGAAAGCAAGCAGCTAGCTTTACCACTAGAAATCTTTATGAGTATTTCATTTTACCTTATCAATACTACATAGCAGTATGTTTATAAGAAAGCTAGATGGGTATTTCTACTGTGCAGTTCTACTTCCATGAAAAGTGGCTACTTTACTAAAACATAAAAAACATAAAAAATGTGAGATGGGGCGTGGCGTACGGCGCTGAAGATGGCCGCATAGCTCCTCAGCTCCGCTCGGCCACCCGGGACATCAGCCACCAGCAGCTCTCACAGCGGGCTTAGATGCCTCTATCGGACCCCTACCACCTTCGGGAGACATGTGGGCAAGAAAGGAGCCTCACAGACCACCAGGTTGGACGGATTCCTCCTTTCCACCGCCGCCGGGCTCCGGCAACATGGCGCCGGTAGGCCGCAGCAGCAGCCACCTCGGGCAGGAGGGACGCGATACATCCACCAGACAGGTAGCCAACCCGGATAGCGGGAACTTGTCCGGTTCCTCTACTCCCCCCTCGCCCTCCGCTAGAAGCCCGGTGAAGCAGAAGCCCCGATGGGGATCCCCCTCCTCCAGACTCTGCACATTCCCACATGATGGATCAAACGGCAGTCTCCTCTCCCCCTCGCAGAGCGCCAGCTATTCCGCCCACAGACCCCTTTGCAGCGTTCCCTGCTGGGGACCACCCGGTCTCTGCCTCATTACTTAAGGACATGCTTCACTGATGTTGTGCAGGGCCTGGCTCAAATAAAACAGAATGTACAGCACTTGGAGGAAAGAGTAGATAGTGTGGAATCCTCTTTGGAAAAATGCACCCTCTCATTAAATACCCTGATTACAGCACATAATGGTCACTCTGAGGATATAGCCTGGATGAAAGATAAACTGGCTGATCTTGAGGACAGATCGCGAAGGAACAATTTTAAATTAAGGGGGGTCCCGGAATCGGTCCTGCCTCAACATCTGAGAAAAGTGGCAACAGATCTCTTCTCCACCCTGGTTCTCTCCCTATCGGCTTATGAGCTAGAGATAGATCGGATCCACAGGATCCCAAAGCCAGGCTTTATAGCCCAAAACCTTCCTCGAGATGTTCTACTCCGTGTGCACTTTTTTCAGGTAAAAGACAGAGTGCTTCTGGCTTCCAGACAACTCCAAGCCATGCCTGGGGAATTCCCCGAAATCCAGATTCTCCCGGACCTATCTCAGCATACGCTTCAAAAGCGTAGGAACCTTTCCACCACTAAAGCCCTCAGGAACCACCGAATCCCACACAAGTGGAAGCATCCGGCTCTCCTGGCAATCACACACCAGGGCACTACGGTGACCATATCCACTCTGGAGGAAGGCATGTCCCTGCTCCACAGATGGGGGATCATCCCGGACCGACCATCCTCATCCTTGTATGTATGGGTGGTTCCTGCGCTATCCGAGGTCGTATATGTTTCCCTTCCTGCTGCTGCACCACAATACTGGTACCAGGAACCAGTCAATACAATAGTGCAATTTGGGTGGGTGGTGCGCTTCAGAAGTGGAAATGTAACTTATAAGGGTGTGGCTTAAAACATGGCTTAAAATGGTGAATATATAAAATAAAGACGTGTTCCTGTGATAAAATTGTGTATTCGTTAAATTATGCCGTGGTGATCAAACAAATTAAAATGTAAATAAACCATTACAATATATCTTCTATACAAAAAAAGTGCTGAGTACTTCAATTTCATAAAAAATCAGTAAATAAATAATCCGTTAATAAAGTATAAATATATAGATGGAGTTTCAAAACCAATTAAAGGTGCTTTGTGCTTTCTGAAATAAATAAATAAAGTGCACTGTTCAAGGTGTCCATTTATAAAAATCCAAAAATCAGGTACAATTCCCTTCAATAGCTTCAAAGAATAGTAAACGTGCTCTCATGCAAGAAATAAGGGTGTTGTGACTTGCTGCCTCCACCAGGTGTCACATCTAGGTGTTCTATATTCTCACCTCAATAAGGTGTATATTGAGGTGAGAATATAGCCAGATAGCCAGATTACAGATTACACCCCAAAAGCTGAAAGGACAGGACAGGAAAACACCCGGAGGTCGAAACAGGAGACTGGAATTAGCAAAAGCCTACATGTTACCCGGAGGCTAAGCTTTACATACAGGCGCAATATACACCTTATTGAGGTGAGAATATAGAACACCTAGATGTGACACCTGGTGGAGGCAGCAAGTCACAACACCCTTATTTCTTGCATGAGAGCACGTTTACTATTCTTTGAAGCTATTGAAGGGAATTGTACCTGATTTTTGGATTTTTATAAATGGACACCTTGAA
Source organism: Pelophylax lessonae (assembly GCF_965119305.1). Classification (NCBI taxonomy): domain Eukaryota; kingdom Metazoa; phylum Chordata; class Amphibia; order Anura; family Ranidae; genus Pelophylax; species Pelophylax lessonae. The sequence goes on from NC_138771.1 coordinate 237,692,690, forward strand.
CAGTGCACTTTATTTATTTATTTCAGAAAGCACAAAGCACCTTTAATTGGTTTTGAAACTCCATCTATATATTTATACTTTATTAACGGATTATTTATTTACTGATTTTTTATGAAATTGAAGTACTCAGCACTTTTTTTGTATAGAAGATATATTGTAATGGTTTATTTACATTTTAATTTGTTTGATCACCACGGCATAATTTAACGAATACACAATTTTATCACAGGAACACGTCTTTATTTTATATATTCACCATTTTAAGCCATGTTTTAAGCCACACCCTTATAAGTTACATTTCCACTTCTGAAGCGCACCACCCACCCAAATTGCACATCCTCATCCTTGGATGCTTCCCCTCCGCAAAATCTCTCTGGTGAATGGCAAGTTGTCTCACGCAAGAGGTCCAACTCCAAAAAGTCTTCTCCCGGAGGTGAGCACTTACCTTTGTCCGCTCCACCTTAGTCCCCGGCCTAGGCAGTGTCTTTTGCCCTATATTGCCCCTCACTTTTTGTTGCAGGTTGTACCTGCCCCTGGACTTTTTTTTACTCCTCGTCAGGCGCTCCTCGCCAGTTTTGGCCTGTTTTCCCCTCCTTCCCTTTGCTCCAGCGTTCACCTATGTTGTCTACTGTTACCTGTTGACTGCCGCACTAGTCCTGTGCCTATGCTACCTGCAATGTACATCCAGTTGATACGTCTTCACCCTCTCAAGACACCATGACCATCAAATTTCTTTCCCTGAATGTGAATGGTCGGAAACACCCAGCCAAGCGGTTCTCTCTGTGGACCGAACTAGGCAACAGCAAGGCAGATGTTGTATCCATCCAAGAGACACACTTCAAGATTAACTGTCAACCGAAATTCTCCCACAGGAACTTCCCTAATTCGTTTTTTGCCAGCGCCTCTGAGAAGAAGAGGGGCGTGATGATAGCGATCAGGGACACAATTGAATTTACGTTTCGTCATCTGACCCAAGATCCTGATGGCAGATTTCTCATCCTTCAAGGTGACTTCAACTCTGTTCCCCTGACCCTGGTTGCAGTGTATGCTCCGAACTGTCACCAGAAACATTTCCTACATAGACTGCTACAGAGAGTCTCCTCCGATGTGTATGGTAACTTGGTTGTTTGTGGGGATTTGAACATTGTGGTCGACCCAGGGCTTGACACTTCGGTGCCCGCTCGGGGCCGACAATTGTCTCTTCACTCTCTCCTGCTCAGGGAACAGCTTTATGATGTCTGGCGGTGTCAGCATGGCTCGGAAAGAGATTATTCCTACTACTCCCCCAGACATCGATCTTACTCACGTATAGATATGTTCCCGACTGACCTTTCTTTGCTGGATAAGGTTTCCTCCTCAGCCATTAAAAACATCACTTGGTCAGACCATGCTGCTGTGGAAATGGTGCTGGAGGAGACCGGACCCAGGGAACGGACGTCAGTTTGGAGATGTGATGTTAAGGTCCTACAGGATCCCCTCTCTGGTAAACACATCAAGGATTAACTAATTGAATACTTCAAATTTAACACGTCCTCAGTCTCAGACTCTTGGACGCTTTGGGGTGCGCACAAGGCATTCATACGCGGCATCTGTATCCAGAAAACCGCTAGAATGCGAAAGGCTTATAATCAAAAGCTCACCTCTCTCCTATCGGAGATTTGTGACCTAGAAACCGCCCACAAGACCTTCCCTACACAGGCTGTGGCCTTACAGCTGTCCCACAAAAGAGAATCCCTGAAATCCCACCTTATGGATCGTTATGATCGTCATCTCAAAGCCCTAAAGCTTAAATATTATGCCCATGCCAACAGGGCGGGTAAAGCCTTGGCTGCTATGATCAAGCAGAAAAGGACTACCACGCGCATCTCCCACCTCTCCCACCTGCTGACTGGAACTAGACTTACCCACCCCCGTGACATAGCGAATGAGTTTGCAGACTTCTACAGTTCCCTGTACAATCTGGCCCAAGATCCCACCACCGTCCACCCCACTCCTGAGCTTATCCGTAAGTTTCTTGACAGACTATGTCTGCCCACTCTGACCGAATCTCACCTGCAATCCCTGTCCTCCCCATTCACGGCTGCTGAAGTCTCCAGAGCTATCCGCACACTCCCTACTGGGAAGTCCCCGGGACCGGACAGTCTTTGTAATGAATACTACAAAATCCATGACACCACCTTTTGCCCTACACTTGCGGATGTGTTCAACCAGGCGGCCCAAGGGGGTGAATTCCCCCATAAGATGTTAAATGCTTACATCACAACTATTCCCAAACCTGGAAAAAAAACCAATCTCCCTGCCAATTACAGACCCATTTCCCTTTTGAACAGTGATGTCAAGATATATGCCAAGATACTAGCTGCCCGTCTTCAACCTATCCTCCCCTACCTAGTTAAAAATGACCAGATGGGTTTCATGCCCGGCAGACAAACGTCTGATGCCACTAGGCGGATGATCAATTTGGTTCACCTGGCGGAGAAGACTCAAACGCCTTCTCTGCTCCTCACACTGGATACGGAGAAGGTGTTCAACAGAGTCAATTGGCTTTTCATGCGCCTGACTCTGGAGAAATTTGGCTTCTCGGGGGTATTCTCTCCTCGATACTGGCCCTCTATTCCTGCCCCTCACCCCAAGTACTCACTTCAGGTACGACCTCCACACCATTTCATATCACCAATGGCACTCTTTCAACTACAATCTTCAACTTGATGTTTGAACCCCTGGCGGAGGCCATCAGATCTGACACTGATGTGGTGGGTTTCCCAGTTGGCAACACGTCCCATAAAGTGAACCTATTTGCGAATGATATGGTAGTAATTCTTACGAAACCATTGCAGTCCCTACCAGCGGTCCACCGAATCCTTTTAGAATTCAGTGAAATCTCCTATCACAAAGTCAATACCACTAAGTCCCTAGTGCTAAATATGGGAATTAATAGGCATGTGATAAAACTTCTCCAAAACAAGTACCCTTATCCCTGGTCGGACGATCACATTCCCTACCTGGGTGTGAACATAACCCCTCGTGTCTCGAACCTCCTCCCCGCGAATGCTGACACCCTACTCAAAAAAATCACTAAAGAAATTGCCTCCATAGTCAAAGTGGAACTTTCTTGGGGTGGCAGGATGGCTTCCTACAAAATATCGATACTACCACAATTTTGTATCTCTTCAGAGCGCTCCCCATAATTTTCCCGAAAAAATATCTGGATGATTTTTTGCCCTGTATGCGCAATTTCATTTGGTGTGGCACAAGAGCGCAAGTGGCTACTTCCACTTTGACACTGTCCAAGCACATGGGTGGTGCCAAATTGCCAGACCTTGCACTGTATCACTGGTATGCTAAGGTGGGAAAAAGATCTTGCTTGTACGTTCACCCCAGAGCAATGGTCCTGTGCCACTAAGGCTACCTACCAATACTCCCACTTTACTTCCCATTGGGAGCAAATGCTTAAGATCACCAACAGGTGGTACTACACACCTTTCAGATTGTCGAAGGTCTTCCCCTCGGTCTCTGACCAATGTTGGAGAGAGTGTGGTAGTATTGGATTGCCCGTCCTTGATGAGTTATTGGTCCAGAGTCTTTCGTTGTATTGCGGAGTGCACAGGCATCCTCCGTCTCCCAGGAAGGAGATGGCTTTGCTAAACATTGGTATTGACGAATATCCAATTTGTTTTAGACAGATGGTTATGCATATACTTCTTTCCTCCAGAATGCTGATCCTCCGCAGATGGAGATCACTGGAGATCCCAAACTTCTCCGAGGTAGTCCAAACTGTAAATGACAACTACAGCCTAGAGAGGTCCCTGGCAGTCAATGCTCTCTCGCTCACCAAATTTGAGAGAGCATGGCACTACTGAAAATATTCCCCATAGTTCTGTTGCTACCACTCTGAAATCGGGGTTTGATGGGGGCGGGGGGGTCAGCGCTCTTCCCCCTGACGAATATGTTCCCATTTGGGTGTCGGGGGTAGGGGTTGTCCCCCTCCAGCCTTTCCACCTGCCTCGCAGTGTGGATCTTATCGGGATCGCTCAATCCCTGTCCGCTCCTGGGCAGGGTTCCAGGTTATCACATGTCTCTCTCTCTTATGGTAATGTCTGTTTGCATTGACGCCTGACTATGTTATTTTCATTATGACTCTGCACTCTAATTACTGTTGTATTATGGAGAAATTCCCCCCCCTCTCTCCCTCCCTCCCTCCTTTCTCTTCTCCTTTCCCCCTCCTCCCTCATGCCCACTGTTTTCCCTGGTTCCCCTTCCCTTCATATTGTAAGCAATTGATGTTGAACTCAATTTCCCTGTTGACACTCCTTTCAAGTATGTTGTTTGTACGTTTTGAAAATTCAATAAAAAATATTTTTGAAAAAAAAAATGTAATGTATAAATTTTGATTTGAATAGTTTAGGCCTCATGCCTTGAAGCCAGTAGCATTTTTCCGTAAAAATGCCTGATGCTTGTAAAAGTGTCTTAAGCTTTTACAAGCTTTTGGACATTAATTTAATTGGCCAGAATAAATCATTTTTTTCTGGTCATTGAAATTAACTAATGCTCAAGCACTAACGTTTAGCAGCGTCAAGCGTTTTTGATGCCCAAACTCTGCCGCTCCTGAACCCACTGGCAGTCATTTTTTTTCCCTGCCTCTTAACCACTTACCGCATACTAACGTAGGTCTACGTCAGTAAACTTTGCGGTAGTGTACCGGGATGATGCCTCTAGCTAGAGGCACCATCCCGGTACCGTGGTTTAGAGGCGACGGTTGGCTTTTTGATCGGTACCCGGGGGGGCGGGAGGGGACGTCCCCCCCCTCCCGCCGCCTTCCGTGGCTTTGCCCGGGGCTCCCATTCCACCGGGAGCCCCGAGCACCCAGCCGGCACGTCCGCCGGCTGGATGGAGTCCCAATGAATGCCGGAAACGGCATCGATCGGGTCTCCGATGACGTAACCCGGAGGCGGCGTCCATGACGTCACTTCCGGGTTACTGTGCTGCAAAAGGCGGCAAATTTGAAAAACGGCTGTATGCAAAAATGCCGTTTTCGGCGTTTTGCATACAGGGAAGTGTAGTGGAGGGGTCTAGGGTCTTTTAAACCCTCGATCCCTCCATAAAGTGTACCTGTCACTACATATTGGTGTCACAAGGGATGTTTACATTGCTTGTGACAGCAATAAAAGTGATCAGATTTTTTTTTTTTTTTAAAACTTTAATAAAGTTAAAAAAATAAATAAAATAAATGGGAAAAAAAAAAAAAAAAAATTTAGCCGCCCCCGTCACCGTTAGCTCGCGCACAAAAAAAAACGTATACGGAAGTCGAGCCGCAAATGAAATCGCTGTTCAAACCACACATGTGAGGTATCGCCGCGATTGCCAGAGCGTGAGCAATAATTTAAAAAAAAGAGCTACACTCTAACTCAAAACTGGTAACCGTTAAATAAATTTAAAGCGTCGCAGATTGAGATCTCTTTTGACCGTAGTTTGTCGCGATCCCACGGGGGGGCGCAATTTTAAACCATAACATGTTGGGTATCTATTTACTCGGCGTGACATGTTCTTTCACAATATACAAAAAAAATGGGCTAACTTTACTGTTTAGTATTTTTTAAAATTAGTGAAATGTGATTTTTCAAAAATTTTCCAAAAAAATGGCGCTTTAAAGACCGCTGCGCAAATACCGCGTGATAAAAAATATTACAATGACCGACATTTTATTCTCCAGAGTCTTTGCTAAAAAAATATATATAATGTTTGGGGGTTCTAAGTAGTTTTCTAGGAAAAAATACTGATTTAAACTTGTAAACAAAAAGTGTCCGAAATAGGGCTGGGGCTTAAGTGGTTAAAGCCTCAAAGTTCCTGCCACTAAACGCTGCTAAAAGCCTATGTGTGTATGGACACATAGGCTAATATGGAGGGGCATTTAGAAGCAGGAAAAAAAAACATCAGACGCCCCTAGAAGCAGCTGTAAAAATGTCTAGCATGAGGCCTAAATGATAACAAAGAAACACTGGTGAGAAAATATTATATATACTCATAATGTATAATTTTCAAACATTGCGATGTTGCTAGTTAGCAATCTTAGTTCTTGCATGTAAGAATGCTATATTTGACAAAATCATGTGGATTTGTTACCTAACATGCCAGTGGAAAAATATAATGCCTAATTACTGTTTTGTACATTCTGAAGTATTGATGAAAAACCATAAAAGTAAGACTCTAGGGGTTGTTTAAAATATCGAAATTGTTCTTGAAAATAACTGGCCAAATGTTCTAACGCCAAATTATTATAACAGAATAACCTGAAACTATTACATTTACCCAGCAATTCAGATTTAAATAGAAATCTTTTGGATATTTGCATGATTTAAATGAACATACAGATTAAGCATTTTTTGCTGCAGAGCATCTAATTTATTTTGTTCTTTAGTACTAAATGAATTATTTGGGACTTGTTTGTAAAAGGTGGATGTAATGAATGTAAATTGCCATTGTTACATATTTTGTGTAAAAGGAGGTTTAGCTGTTGTCTTTAATGAGTTCACGATTTATGGAGGCTATTAGAACACTTGCTGTGCTTTTACACTTGGCTCAATTTTTCTTATGTAAATTCACTTTCAACAATATTTATCAAAGAATTACAACTATACAGAAACAAACACTTTGTTCCATGAAATCTTAATCATGGAGCACTTTCTAAAGACTTTGTGTTTTAAATATCTGAAAACTAGAAAAGAAATCTAAATACAATAGCTATTGCAGTAGAACATAACTGATTACTTTGTTATGTATAAAAAATAATACAAAAAGTCTGCCAAGAGGTGTAACTAGAATATTCTGGGCCCTGAAGCAAGAAAACCTGAAGGACACCCCCCCCCCTCCCATCCGAGCTCCAGGCTTTCAGTTCTGGGAGGGCACCCATTGACATCTTCCCAGAACCCTGCCTCCCGTGTGTGCCCTGGGGAGCACATTCACTTTGCTCTGTGACTGCTGTGTCCTTCAGACACAGGTGATCACAGAACATGGTAAAGGGACAATCACAGCAGCCCTTTACCATATGATCAGCTGATCACATGTAAACAGACTTGCTGGTTATTGGCAGTCCTTTCATCCCATGCTGTGTGTGAGGAAAGGAGATCCCTAAACCAGCAAGACTGTCAGTACATTGTTTACACTGATATTCATGGCACTGATCATCAGTGCCCTGATGATCAGTGCAGCCCCATCAGTGCAGCTTATTGGTGCAGTCTATCAGTGCTGCCTATCTATGCCCATCAGTGCCGCCTATTAGTGCTCATTAAAGCCTCCTATCAATGCCACCTCTTAGTGCTCATTAATGGCAAATATCAGTGCCACCTATCAGTGCTCATCAATGCCGCCTATCAGTGCAGTCTATCAGTGGCGCCTATCAGTGCTCGTCAATACCATCTTTCAGTGCCCATCAGTGCTGCCTATCAGTGCTGCCTATCAGAGTTGCCTATTAGTGCCACTTATCAGTGCCACCTATCAGTGCTCATCATTGCGGCATATCAGTACCGCCTATTAGTGCTGCCTATCAGTTCTACTTATTAGTGCTCATCAATGTCACATATCAGTGCTGCCTATCAGTGGCACTTATTAATGCTTATTAATGCCGCTTATCAGTGCCCCTTCGTGCAGTATTTCAGTGCCACCCATCAGTGCCGCCTCAGCAGGACTCTGAGCTGAGAGTGTCTCTCTCATACAGCCCAGAGCCTGCACTGACAGTTCCCCTCCCTCCTCCCTCACACCGATGGGAGAGGAGAGAGCCAATCTGCTCCTTCTCCTCCTGCCCCTCTCTTCCTGTGCACTGCAGAAAACGTGAATGATCTAATTCAGCTGCTTAAGTTCACACTTCCCACAGTGCCCACAGGAGGCGAGGGGAGGGAGAAGGAGAAGATTGTCCCTCTCCTCTCTCATCCGTATGAGGGAGGAGGGAGGGGAACTGTCAGTGCAGGCTCTGGGCTGTATGAGAGAGAACTCAGAGCCCTGTGGTGGCCAGCTACTCCACAGGGGCCCCCTGACAGTGGTGGAACACCAAGGTCCGGTCGAATAGTGCAACATTTGTGAACCTCGTAGCTCCGTCACTGAGTCTGCCACAAGCTATAGAATACACTATCAATTGAGATCATATCACTTCAAATCATATAAGTAATTATGCTTTACAGTAATGAATTAAAAAGTATCAGCAATAGATTTACTTTAGATAAAAACATCTGTGTTGAACGAGAGTAGAAATACGGGAGGATGTGTATTTCCTGCCCCCTTTGGCCAACTGCCCTTTGCCAACACATTCCTACACAATTTGACTACTTTGACTTAGCATCACACTTACTGTACAAGATCAGATACTAAAAATTATAGTTTGCTTTTTGGTTAACATGTAGAGCATTTGTGGGCATTAATGTTAAGGGTTGTATGTTCTGCATACTCTGAAAAATATTTTGCTGCAATATGAAAGAATATGCTAAAGATGTGCTAGATTAAAGGAGTTATAAAGTCAGAAGGTTTTTTAACTTAATGCATTCTATGCTTAAGGATAAAAAGCCTTCTGTGTGTAGCAGCCCTCCTCGGCCCCCCTAACACTTACCTGAGTTCCCTCTCTGTCCAGTGATGTCCACGAGCGTCTCAGCCTTCTGAGATTCTTACTCCTTATTGGCTGAGACATTGGCTGCTGCTGCTGTCAGTCAAAGTCAGCTAGCCAATCAGGAGAGAGAGTGGCGGAGCCGGGTTGGGGCTCTGTGTCTGAATGGACACAGGGAGCTATGACTCTGCTCAGGTGCCCCATAGCAAGCTGCTTGCTTTGGGGGCATCGAACAGGAGGGAGGGGCCAGGATGACAGAAGAGAGACCTGAGAAGAGGAGGACCTGGGCTGCTTTGTGCAAATACACTGCAGTGAAATAAGTATAACCTGTTTGTTATTTTTACAGGAAAAAAAAAAAAACGAGAACGCTTTAATGTTTGTCTTCACTCCCACATATGAAACGTAATTGTTTTTATTTTTTCCTAAAATGATTTTAGGCAATATAAAATTAGGCAAGAAAAAAAAAAAAAAAACAGCTTGGGGCTCCTTATGAGCATTGTCCCCTGCAGTACTTTTCTGCTACAGGTTGTCCTCCATGTTAAAGGTTGAATGACTCCCAGTATCATACAATCTGGAAGACTAAGAATATACAGTGAGTGCGGGGCATCATTGAACCGCCCACTAAGGGGATTTTGCAAAATTCATGCCACTATCCGCATCAACAAAGTTTGTCCATTACTGGAAAGAAATCAAAAGATGTTCCTGGACCTCACATGACTGGCTTCAAGACTTCTGGAAGAGGTAATTATAAACAAAATTAAAGGATAAAATACAGCTTGTGGGGATCTCCCTAAAGGGGAAAGGAAGCATAAAGTTGAAGTTGTAAGACAGAGATAAGTAAAGAAATAATGCCATGGTTAGATCTAGTGAGTTGTGGTATAATTTGTAAGAAAAATAATTTATACTGTTTCTTTAAACTTGGTTGATTTACTTTCTTCACTACCCTGAAGTTATTATTCCATTTTAGTCCAGTCTCAGAATGATGCTGCAAGCTAATACTTAGTTATCTTCATAATTCAAATTCAGGGATTTTTTTGCATCTCATTGCTGCTCACCTCCATTAGCCTCTTTGCAGCCACTTGCTGTCTACATGCATTTGCTTCAGCAGTGGTTGCATGCCATTTCTCAGGACCAGTGTTCCTGATGATGATGGAAGCAGAACATGCCTGTCCAAGGAGTGTCTGTACAGCCATGTACTGAATAATCTTCACTGGAAGCACATGTAATAGGGTGACTATGCGGGAGAGCAGTTGGGAAAGAGAGACATTGCCACCCCATAACAAGTGCCTGAACAAGGACCTTAATCGCAGGGTACTAGCTATTGTTTCAAAAGTAGATGCAGGATTTTTCAAAGTAGGTTTAAACTTAACCACTAAAATATCATACTATTTAAGTGTTTTTTTTCTACAGGTTTAGTAGAATTATTTGTAGTACAATGCAACAGTGTCTAATTTCTTGACTTTCTTGAGTTAAACCTTGCCTGTCTACACCAATTTCTGATGTTCTACCCCTTGACCTATATTCCTCTGCTCAACTGACAAAGCAAGAAACAGTGTCTCATTTGTTGACTTTCTTAAGTTAAACCTTGTCTGCACCAGTTTTGGATGTTCTACCCCTTGGCATCTGTTCTTCTGCTAAACTGCTCCTCTCACTTAGCACTATCATTGTAGGTAATTTTTGGGGGAACAATACTGGGAAAGTAACTCCTTCTCTGTTCCCACCCACAGTCATCAACTTTTATGTCAGCTTCCCTATCACAGCTATCTCCTACAACATTACTATCTTTAGCCAAATCAAAGTGTGTTAGGAGCACCCCCTGGGGCTGTTACATGTATTAAATGGCAGGCAGAGCCTAATAAAGGGTCATCATCTCTGGGGAAAGCATCTTTGATGATGGCGGGTAATGAAGCAGCTTTCTTTTTTAACCACTTAAGCCCCGGAAGCTTTTACCCCCTTCCTGACCAGGGGGTATTTTGTGATTCGGCACTGCGTGACTTTAACGGACAATTGTGCGGTCGTGCAACGCTGTACCTAAACGAATTTGACGTCCTTTTTTTCCCACAAACAGAGCTTTCTTTTGGTGGTATTTGATCATGCGCTATAAACAAAAAAAGACCGTCAATTTTGCAAAAATAGCAATATTTTTCACATTTTTTATATGAAATTCCCCCAAAAAAATCTAAAAGTCTAAATTTTTTAACATTTTCGGCCAATTTGTTTTATTCTACATATGTTTGGTAAAAAAAATCGCAAAAAGCGTATTTTGATTGGTTTGCGCAAAAGTTATCGCGTTTACTAACAAAGGGAAAGATTTTGTCATTTTTGTTGTTTTTTTTTAACGCGTAATGGCGGCGATCTGCGTTTTTTTTTTTTTTGCGGTACTGCGAAATTGCGGCTGACATATCGCACCCTTGACTGACATTTTTGACACTTTTGGGGTTGCCAGTGACATTTCTACAGTAATCAGTGCTATACATATGCACTGTTACTGTAAAATTACACTGGCAGTGAAGGGGTTAACTTTTTTTGAGAGGGAGGGGCTGTGTGTATCCCTAGGGGCAGGATTCTAACTATGATTGGCTGTGGCTTGAGCTGTAGGAACAATGATCAACGGTCCTACATAGTAGAACCGTGTGATCACTGTTTCTACACAGGGGAGAATGACAGGCGGCTCGTGTACACTAGCCGCCTGACTTTCTCCCTCTGCAGCGACGATCGTCGAGTGACCGGCGGACATCGGGTCCGCCAGTCACACGCGCGGGGGGGGGGTCCGTGACCACGCAGGAGCGGGAGCGCGAGCGCGCCTCCGGGGGTGCGCACTCGCTCCCTAGACCCTCACAGGCTAGCGACGTAGATCTACGTCACTTTGCCTGTGAGGGGCTGACTGCCGACGTAAATAGTCGTGCGGCAGTCGGCAAGTGGTTAATATCCATGTACTAGTTTTTTTGTTTTTTTTTTTCATTGAAGAGGACTGCTTTCGCTAGTAAGCATAACATATTAAATAAATAAGGAAGCAATAAACTATATCTAGAACTTTAAGCATCAGAAATAGACACAAATATGTGGCTATACTCCATTGATTGCTTGTAATGGCATAAAGATCCCTTTTCTGTAATACAGCAATTATGTTTTTCCCACACAATGCAACAATGAAGACATAGAATAGGGTGTCATTTGCTTTAAATCGTTATATCGATCCTGCGTTCATTGTCTGCAATATTGCTGGATGTCACATTTATTCTCGTTCGTTATTTACTATTATCAATAGAACATTTTCATAGGGCATTCAGGAAATGCTGCCTTGTGCAGCTGTTTCTTTCTTTTCTCCACAGAGAAATACTCTCTATAATATTGTAAGTGCTAACATGATTTATATTTAACTACTTGATCTTCTATCTATGTTTGACTGTCCTCGTTTATTGCAAAGACTGCTCCTTAGGACTTGGTTCTCATCTCTTGAGAGTCAAAAGACCTGACAAATGTGCTCCTGTGAGGTAATGCTTGTCTCTTTTAAAATTAATTCCAATACTGTAAATACATGTCTAGATGAAAAATATACTTTGTAATCAGGTTTTTCCTGTAAAAATATGTGCTTGTGCTGTAAAAGGCCCTACGTTTCTCCACCTGCATTAACTGATGGTATAAATCTCTCCATATCTTTTTATAATGACATGCAATTGAACTTCCATAGGGTCTTTACATGCAGATAGATACATGTTTCTTTATAGGCACCTTTTAATGCTTAACCACTTGCCGACTGCAGCACGACTATTTACGTCGGCAGTCAGCCCCACACAGGCAAAGCGACGTAGGGCTACGTTGCTAGCCTGTAAGGGTTTTGGGTGCGAGCGCGCACCGCCGGATGTGCGCTCCCGCTCGGTCATGGACCCCCCCCCCCCCCCCCCCGCGCGTGTGCCTGGCGGACCCGATGTCCGCCGGGCACTCGCAATCGTCCGTGACAGCGGGAGAAAGGCAGGCGGCTAGTGTAAACAAGCCGCCTTTCAGTCTCCTCTATGTAAGAATGCTGATCAAACGGTTCTACTATGTAGGACCGCTGATCACTGTTCTTACACATCAAGCCACAGCCAATCACAGTTAGAAACATGTCCCTAGGACACACTTAAACCCTCCCTCTCCAATACAGTTAACTCCTTCACTGCCAGTGTCATTTTTACAGTAACAGTGCATATGTATAGCACTGATTACTGTAGTAATGTCACTGGTAACCCCAAAAGTGTCAAATGTCAGTCAAGGGTCCGATCTGTCCGCCCCAATGTCGCAGTCCCGCAAAAAAAATCGCAGATCAGCGCCATTACGCGTTAAAAAAAATGACAAAAATCTTTCCCTTTGTTAGTAAACACAATAACTTTTGCGCAAACCAATCAAAATACGCTTTTTCCATTTTTTTTTACCAAACATATGGTAAAAAAAAAAATTGGCCTAAAATGTTAGAAAAATTTAGATTTTTACATTTTTTTTGGGGAATTTCATATAAAAAAATGTGAAAAATATTGTTATTTTTGCAAAATTGACGCTCTTATTTTGTTTATAGCGCATGATAAAAAAATCGCACAGGTGATCAAATACCACCAAAAGAAAGCTCTGTTTGTGGGGAAAAAAAAGACGCCAAATTCGCTTAGGTGCAGCATTGCACAACCGCGCAATTGTCCGTTAAAGTCACGCAGTGCCGAATCGCAAAATAGGCCCTGGTCAGGAAGGGCGTAAAATCTTCCGGGGCTTAAGTGGTTAATTGTAGATGTTTTAACACATGCATACAACATAAAGCGATGCACCACATGCATTACCAAAGCACAGGCATGAATGTGAATGGGCCTTAAGGGTTGGTGTGTATGTATATATATAAAAAAGGCTCTGAATTAATTACTGAAATAAATTAACTTTTTGATGATATTCTAATTTTTACATATATATATATATATATATATATATATATATATATATATATATATATATATATGTAAAAATTAGAATATCATCAAAAAGTTAATTTATTTCAGTTATTAATTCAGAGCCTTTTTTGTCTTGGCAAACATGATGTGGGTTAAATCATGCTGGGGATCATTCAACACAGAAAAGGACATCATGTATGTTGGGGACAGAACCAGAGATTAGGTGAGTATAGCAAATGGAGCTAAGAAAAAAAAAAAAAAAAAGGTTCCCCCAAGCAATGTCTGAATTGCCCAAACTAATTGGGCTTTAAACCACTACCATTTACTATTAGTTGTCATTGAATTTCCATTTATTTTTTAAACAAGGCCTTGGACAGAAAGTGGCAGTACTGTTAACCATTTAGACCCTGTTGCATTATATAGAGCTGTTAATATTTATACTAACAGCTTGCTGACAGAAGGAGAGAGAGTATAATCAGGACCTGATTGGAGATTGCCAACCTGGAAATACTACTTGGCAGTAGTGCCTTGATTGCAAGGCTTATTGAACAATTTTTACAATTTGTTGGCATATATGACAGTTTTCATATATGTATTCCAGCTTTATATTATCTATTTGCCTATAGAGCAGTTTTAAGTACAGTAACTAACAAAAATCGTCATGTTTTATTGATTTACCACCACTCTGTTAAATGTGGTTGCTGAGAATTAATGAACCATGTACATTCTCATTGCTTTTCAAACCATCTCAAGAAAATCGGAATGTCTTTGGCTGTCTATTCAGTAGGTGAATTGCTCCTTCTGAGTTTCTGAGGTTTTATTGATCAGTTGCTTTATATACACTGAAGCTTTATTTGTTAACTTTCCATTGATCATGTATTCTCTGGTTAATATCAAATCTTTTAAGTTCTGTACATAGGTCTTCCTGTTGACTGTAGTTTATTGATGCTTTCCTTTTTGCTTTGTTGAAAACATAATTTGATTATTAATCATCGCTTTTTAATTTCTTTGACTCTTACTATGTAGTTCCTCCTTGGTAGTTTCTTTGTGCAGCCCTCCAAATTAAAAGAATTGCTTACAACATTTTGCTCATGCTTGTGACTAGTGATGGGCAGAACACCCCCATGTTTTGTTCTACACCAGAACTCCAGAACAGGAAAACTGTTCTGACCAGAACCCAGAACCATATTAAAGTCTATGGGACCAGAACTCCAAAAATCAAAAGTCCCTATTTTTAAGGCTTACAGTGCCTTGCGAAAGTATTCGACCCCCTTGAACTTTGCGACCTTTTGCCATATTTCAGGCTTCAAACATAAAGATATAAAACTGTAATTTTTTGTGAAGAATCAACAACAAGTGGGACACAATCATGAAGTGGAACGGAATTTATTGGATATTTCAAACTTTTTTAACCAATAAAAAACTGAACAATTGGGCGTGCAAAATTATTCAGCCCCTTAAGTTAATACTTTGTAGAGCCACCTTTTGCTGCGATTACAGCTGTAAGTCGCTTGGGGTATGTCTCTATCAGTTTTGCACATCGAGAGACTGAAATTTTTGCCCATTCCTCCTTGCAAAACAGCTCGAGCTCAGTGAGGTTGGATGGAGAGCGTTTGTGAACAGCAGTTTTCAGTTCTTTCCACAGATTCTCGATTGGATTCAGGTCTGGACTTTGACTTGGCCATTCTAACACCTGGATATGTTTATTTGTGAACCATTCCATTGTAGATTTTGCTTTGTTTTGGATCATTGTCTTCTTGGAAGACAAATCTCCATCCCAGTCTCAGGTCTTTTGCAGACTCCATCAGGTTTTCTTCCAGAATGGTCCTGTATTTGGCTCCATCCATCTTCCCATCAATTTTAACCATCTTCCCTGTCCCTGCTGAAGAAAAGCAGGCCCAAACCATAAAGCTGCCACCACCATGTTTGACAGTGAGGATTGTGTGTTCAAGGTGATGGGCTGTGTTGCTTTTACGCCAAACATAACGTTTTGCATTGTTGCCAAAAAGTTTGATTTTGATTTCATCTGACCAGAGCACCTTCTTCCACATGTTTGGTGTGTCTCCCAGGTGGCTTGTGGCAAACTTTAAACGACACTTTTTATGGATATCTTAAAGAAATGGCTTTCTTCTTGCCACTCTTCCATAAAGGCCAGATTTGTGCAGTATACGACTGATTGTTGTCCTATGGACAGAGTCTCCCACCTCAGCTGTAGATCTCTGCAGTTCATTCAGAGTGATCATGGGCCTCTTGGCTGCATCTCTGATCAGTCTTCTCCTTGTATGAGCTGAAAGTTTAGAGGGACGGCCAGGTCTTCCTAGATTTGCAGTGGTCTGACACTCCTTCCATTTCAATATTATCGCTTAATATAATATCGCTTAATGCTCCTTGGGATGTCTAAAGCTTGGGGAAGCTTTTTGTATCCAAATCCGGCTTTAAACCTCTCCACAACAGTGACTCGGACTTGCCTGATGTGTGTCTTGTTCTTCATGATGCTCTCTGCGCTTTAAACGGACCTCTGAGACTATCACAGTGCAGGTGCATTTATACGGAGATTTTGATTGCACACAGGTGGATTCTATTTATCATCATTAGTCATTTAGGTCAACATTGGATCATTCAGAGATCCTCACTGAACTTCTGGAGAGAGTTTGCTGCACTGAAGGTAAAGGGGCTGAATAATTTTGCACGCCCAATTTTTCAGTTTTTTATTTGTTAACAAAGTTTGAAATATCCAATAAATTTAGTTCCACTTCATGATTGTGTCCCACTTGTTGTTGATTCTTCACAAAAAATTACAGTTTTATTTCTTTGTTTGAAGCCTGAAATGTGGCAAAAGGTCACAAAGTTCAAGGGGGCCGAATACTTTCGCAAGGCACTGTATATGCAAGTTATTGGCCATAAAATGGTATTGGGCCTGGATACTGCCCTGGGGGACATGTATTAATGCAATAAAAAACTTTTAACAACTTGCCAGCAAATCACGTCATTGGCTTCAAGTGGTTGTGCCAGAGTGATGCCTGAAACTGAAGGGGGAGGGGGGGCTATTTCCATAGACATTTGTTCAGGAACCCACACAGATGTCTGTGAAATGGCCCCTGAAGTTGGACTGAAATACTGGCTTGAAATTGCACGAGTTCAGCTGAACTCAGCTGAACTTGCACGATTTCAAAATGTCCCCAGTGTGAACCTGGGCTAAATGCCTTTGCAAGCATGTGGTACCCAAATAGCTGGTGTTTTTGCCATTTGCAACAGTGTGATCAGCTGCATGTGTGCTAAAAAAGACTCACACAGCTGAGCTCTGGGAAGTGGGCCGGGAGAGAAGAGCTCTACAATCTGATGGAATAGGGTGGCTGCTCCCCACTGTTCCATGATGGCTGCCTTTGGAGGACATCCTGCCTCATTGGGGTTGTTGCTCCCCCTCACTTTCCTCTTCTGCTCTATCAGGCATCCAAGTAGAGTCAGTGACCTCATTATCATCATCCCCTCCATCCTCATCACTGGAGTCAACTTGGCAATATGCTGCAGCTGGGGTTACATGTCATTTGCTATTTATCAGTGTTCTACCTCTCTTTAGGTTCATGTTACTGCCTTCTTCATTCTCAGAACCAACATTAGAATTAAGTAATGGCTGTGCATCCTCAGGAAGCAAGTGGCTGATTCTGTGTTTAAATAATTTAGCTGACTCCTCCATGCATAATAGTGGGGCTATGGCAGGAATAGCTGTGGACAAACAAGCAGAATAGGCCACTGTGGCAGCTGCAGTGGACTGCAAACTAGTGTCAGCTTGGGTGATAGGGGATCAGGAGGATGAGGATGGTTTAGTAGGCCAGTCCACCACCTGTTCTGCATGCTGTGGCTGGATAGCACGGCCAACATCAGTAAAAAGAGACAAATGTGCCCTGCCTGAGGACAGAGAACGTCTACCTTTGCCTGCAGACACAGATGCTGCTGGCCCCCTCATAGAGGCATGGGAACATCTGCCTCTCCTTGTTGGCTTCCCAGACATGATGGGGAGGCTTTTTACACAAATGCTTTAGATAAAAGGATACGGGTGATTGGATGCACTTTATTGAATGAATGTGGTATTTGGTATACTATAAACTGTGTACAATTGAGGACTGCCGCTGAAACAAATTGAAAAACAAACAAAAATATTAACAAAACAGGGGAAACACCAGCGTTGTATTAAGACAAACTTTGACTGACAATTAAAAAACTGAGCCCTACTCTATCTCCAACTTCACACTGCAAAAGGTTCTGTGGGAAGGAACCTTTTGTAGTTTGGGGCTGGGAATATGAGCACTGAGCCATGATTGGGCAAAGTCATCATGAATTTGTCCAATCAGGACTCTCGCAGTGCTCTGTGTCCTGTTTGGGCAAAGCCCAAGGGGTCAGGTGCATTGCTTCAGCCAATCAGCACTGTTACAATGCACTATGCAGCACACAGTGCATTGTGGGGTGCTCGGTGAGATGTTTTCTACGAACACTCGAATGGGTGCTGTTCGGGGCCAAACTGAAGCTTGGCTCGGACAGCTCACCCATCACTACTTGTGACTTCTAATCTTTTTATTTAATGTATATATATTGTATTCCATTTTTTGACCCTTACTAAATTATGTTAAATGATGCATTAAAAAGTTTTCCATGCTACTTGTTTATTTTCCTATCATCTATAAAAAATTAGGAGACAAATATGTCACTTTCTGTATAATTCAAGTTTCTACATAAACACTGTAACTGAGCCAGGTGGCCAGGTGGCTCAAGGACATTAGAGTCTCCTCAGCATTTAGACCATTACTAAGTAGCAAAATAAAATCACTGATCATGATGTCAACTCTGGCACCAACCAATAATCAGTATGGGACATATATATTATATTATTTTTCATCTGAAGCTGCCAAGATTGAGGACATTAGCTTTTAAGCTGTAGATAACCTATAGATTGGTTCATGGTGTCTGGAGCAGCTTAGCTCCCTATTTGCAGTAGTTCTTTGACAGAGAACAGATTTAAAGGCTGTAAAAGGATAAGTTCCTTTTTCCAGGCAGAATTTCACTTTTTATAATAAATAGAAGCATTTTCCAACGCTATTTCTGGCACAGCCATCCCAGTGTTTAAAATCTTGTCAGTTTTTTTTTTTTTTTTTGTATTTTTGAATGAATTTTCAGATTTCATTACTTCCGGTAGCTTGTAACAGCATTTACTTCCTGTTTGGTCATCTCCGAGAAAGCTTCACTTCCTTGTTGCATCACAGAAGAGGGTGTGATAGGGTGTGTTTACCACTCTGGACCACACCTCCCTCTTTGAAATACCACCTGCCACCCACTTCCTATACAATCTGATTGTACAATCTCCTTAAGATCTACTATCACCTATGTAGTACAAGGGCCTGCCTGATTTGATAAAAATGTAATGGATTGTTCAGGTTTGTCCTCCTATTCCTTAGTTCTGGTAAATCTAAAGGAAATTGTACAGAGATTGTACACTCAGATAGCATAGTGTATGGCCATCTTTATACATGTACATCTCCACGTAGTGAAAACTCACATTCCTGCATGCTTTTCTTTTGGAAAATTTTTACTCATCACACGTATTGCAGCCCATTCAGTTGAATTGGCTGCCCTACATGCAACAATCACCCCAGAAATGCTCCAGAACGTTTTTTGGAGTGGAGCATGGTGGGTTTGCCACACTTAGGGAGCCTTTAACATGTAATGACAACACAAACAGGATGCAAATTTGCAGCATTTCTGAAACACATGGCAAAGCGCTTTTTCTGTGCAGTTTGGATGGAAACACACAGATGTGAATGGAGCCAATTTCACGTTCAGGCCCCATTCACATCTAAAGTAGTGGGAGTGCAAATTTTTGACTAGTTTTTCCAGTGACACACATAGGACAGCCAGTTGGTTTTAATGTGCTGGGCAACACCTGGAAAAGTAGCTTGTGGGACATTTTTGTACTTTTTTTACTGCATTTGTCATGTTGTATATCAAAACGTGTGTTTGCTTATGTGTTTGTGTACCGTTAACAATTAATGACACTGAAAGCACAACTAGGTAATTGAAGGTGTAAATGTGGCCATATACTATACAATGTGATTGTACAGTCTCCTTTAGATTTATCAAAACTCTATAATAGGAGGACACAGCAATAATCCATTCACTCTGTATCCAATCAGGCAAACTCTTACACTACATCGGGGGTGTCCCGTGGGCTTAGGGTTGCCACCTCATCCCTTTAAACCAGTACACACTTTAATTACACAGGTTCTGTGGCTGATAAAGTGGGTAATTAAACTAAATTAGCGCCTTAAGTGCATGATATTAGCCTCAGAACCTGGGTAATTAATATGTGTCCTGGATTAAAGGGATGAGGTGGCAACTCTACGTGGGCTGCATGTGGCCCCAGGGAATTTAGCATGCACCCTAAGCCCATCTGAAGGGACACTGGGGAAGCCAGGAAAATGCACTAATTGAGGAATGCCAGGGGTGCTCTGAGTCGATGGGTGAAGGTGTTCTAATTTGAGGTAAGCTGGTAAACTCCTGCCTATGTCTTACTGGCTTGTCTGTCTGTATCTGTATACTAGGGAGTTTCTGAAGTTATCTGTGAAATATAGCAAAGGCTGAGAAAAGGCCTTGTTTTCAAAATCAAAGAAAACTTGTATTTTTGTACAGCAGAGGTACATTAGCAGTTTATTGGTACATAGAGGAGCTCAATTTTAGAGGAAAAAAAAAAAGTGAACTTAGCCTTTAAGTGCTTCTACTGTGAGGATGAATTGGTCCAAGGTCTTTAAAATCTTTACTCTCGGTAACTCACATCACTCTCTTCTCCCTCCTCGAGCAAATTTTCTGCATTTACATTAGAGATCATAAGAAAACCAAGTTACTACTGTAAAGAGAGCACTGAGTTGCTAAGAGTTTGACTTGAACACTTAAAAGGTAACTCCACTTTCATGGGGAAAAAAAATAGCAAATAAAGAAAAAATATTATTGCTTATACAATTGGAACACAAGTCATATTGTAATTGAAAGTTATTAAAAATTACCTTTCCTTTTTGATCTGCAGCCCCTGTAATTTTCTGAAAATGCAATATGGCTACCCTGAAGTTGTTCTGTACACAGAATGTGTACTGACCACACCCCAGAGACATAATTTCCTGCTTATGTGATTGGCTCACCTATTTTCCCAGAAGTCTGCACTAAGATACAAGTCAGATTTCTGGCATCCCCTGCAACAAAATTGTAATTTCTCTGTCGCTCATTGACAGACGTAGTCCTCGTTGATTCAACACACTCGGGTTATGCTGCCCTCCACAGGAGTAGGACTAGACAGGAAAGAAAATACTCTGGCCACACCCTAGGGGCAGTCCCCGAGGGTATATCCTCTCTCTCTCTGCTACAGCAAATCAGTTTTTTTCTGTCTAGTCAGGAGTAAGGACCTAGATACCTTGCTGGGATCTTCGGTCCTGGCAGGATTTTTTTCTTAGAAAGATTTTTAGACAGCTTTTTTTCTCCAGTGTTCCTGTGAGATCTTCAAGCAAGAAAGCTGAACTGGGCAACGGGCTGGATGTTGAGATCCAGTGGTCACCCCAGTTCAGCCTGCGAGCGCGTGCAGGCCATAGCTCCGCGCTGGGTCGGCCGCGACATAGTCCCACTGGACGGGGACTGACCCTGCGAGTTAAACGTCTCGCTGAAACGCCAAAGACCATGAGTCACGGCGTCCGTATTGGTCGACAGCCCTCCCACCTCGGTGGAGAGGGGTACTGTCAGGAGTTGGCGCCCGCCTGGTTCCGGTATGGTGAGTAGTATGTTCCCCCCTTTCCCCTGACGGGTCTTGTGGTGAACGCGGGCCCCTCTCTGTATGGTAAGGATGGGTTCCCCTCTATCCTATAACATGGCACAGATTCTCCTATTTGAGTGTGATTTTTGTGTATAAAAAGCCAGGAGGCTTGGTTTGGGAGCTGACAATCTAATTGCAAGTACGTTTAAATGATTGTAATCAGTGGCAGTATTAGAATCTTACTGTGATAGATATGGTATCCTACCTGTCAGAAGCCACAGGACATGTATACTGCTTTCCAGGTCATTCCTCCAGCAAAAGCATGCCTCCCGACGGCCACGCGGTCCGCCAGGGTCCGGTACCGCCGGCCACGTGGATCTCCATGTAGAGAGAGGTCTATTGATGCCGAGATACTCTTCAGTCACGCCGCTATTCTGTAAGAGGCCGCCGCCATTCTCTGGTAGATCGCACAAGGCCGCCATTTTGGCGTAGCCTCGTGTCTCCAGCATGGGGGCGGCCATGTTTGAGGTGACTCAAACACCTCGTGGAGCTAGGGGAGGCGCCGGAAGGCATACAGAGGGGCGGAGCCGCCTCCTTTCTCCCGGGCAGCCAGCCAAGAGACTTCCTGTCTGTTCTAGACAGTGCTGAGAGAAGTTGCAGTAAACTCTGAGCATCAAGTGGTGAGCCTGGGGGTCTATCTCTCTCTCTCTCTCTCGCTCGCTAGGGGTCCCTAAGCAGGTAACATTGAGGGGCTTTGTGGCGCTGGGGGTCTGAAAAAAAAAAAAGTTTTATTTTGTTTTGGATTGATTTTTTTCCGGGTAGTAACTGGAATTATCATGGACCCTGCCACACAGGTAACCCCACCTGTTTCCCTCGAGGGGGCTGCGGGACCCGCCGGTGCACAGAGTATAGATGCATTTACAGCAGTTTTGGAGTCTTTGGTGGCTCGGGTGGAGACGGCCTGTCAGGAACGGGGGTCAAGAAAGCGACCCCCGCCTACCCCTATATCATCTGACACTTCAGACTCAGATTCTGAGATGGTCATTGCAGCTGCAGGTCCCTCTGCAAGGGCTGTTGTCTCAGGTAAAGTTCCTTCAGACAGTGAGGAGGACGGTCATGCTTCCGCCATAATTCGGGAAGAAGCATTGGTGGACGCACTAGTTGTGGCGGTTCGGGAAACCTTAAGACTTGAGGTTTTACCGGCAGAGGCAACTGAAACAGAGATTCCCTTTGGTACTAACAAACCCACCAAAACGGTGAAGGTTTTTCCTGTACCCAAGTGTTTTGGTAATAAAATTAAAGAAGAATGGGAGCATTCTAAGCGTACCTTTACTATTTCCAAGCGTATTGCTAGACGCTATCCGTTTGAGGAATCCCTCATTAAGAAATGGACGGTACCACCAGTGGTGGATCCACCTATTTCCAGACTGAATAAAGCCACGGTTATTCCAGTGGAGGACACTTCGTCCTTTAAGGACCCGGTGGATCGGAAGGTAGAAGCAGAGTCCCGCACTATCTTTTCCCTGATAGGGTCAGCCTTTAGACCAGTAATTGTCATTGGTCTAGTTTCCCAGACACTAACGGAATGGGCGAGATTGGTGCGCCAGGACCTGAAGGGGAAAGATATCCCCCAGGGAACATCTGAGTTGATGGAACAGATCATACAAGGACTTCAGTTCGTCTGTGACGCAGCCTTGGATGCTACCCCCCTATTAGGGCATGCATCTATGTCAGCGGTAATCCTCAGACGTGTGCTGTGGTTAAAATGCTGGTCAGCGGACCTAGGTTCCAAAAAGACCTTAACGAATCTCCCCTTTCAGGGGAATCGCCTATTTGGGGCCACCCTAGATGAGATCATTAAGGATGCCACTGGGGGCAAGAGCACTTTCTTGCCACAGGCTGCTAAAGCTAAAGGACCTCGTAACAAGCGGGGACCTTTCTTTACCGCCCATAAAGGGTTTGTGCGCCCGACTGGAACAAGCGGGAAAGGCAAGGCTCCTCCAGGAGGGTTCAAGAAGGGCTGGTCGGACAGACAAAAGACCAACTCAGCCAAACCTGAAGCAAAGGATTACACAGCCTGAAGGTGCGCCCCCACCCGCTTGGGGACGTTTTCACCGGTATTCAGGGCATTAGATCGAGCATCGACCACTGCTACCGGTGCGATTCTTCCCTTCCAACATTTAAGTACTACAGGGAGCGGTAGTTACCATTCCCTGAACAGATCATTTTCTTTACCTTTTCCAAAGATTAGTCTCAGTTCCCCACAAGAATCGGATCCGGTTGAACAGACAGACCAAGAAGCCTCTAGCCGGGTGACTTCTGTCCCTGAGGTTCAACCAGGAGAGATCACCGTTCCTGATAGGAATCAGGTGTCTGATAAATGTGTGGGAACGGAGAACGATCAGACTTTGTCGGATGGTCGGGGCCAGATAGCTCTAGGGCCGCCTGGTTCAGATCCAGTCAGCGCCAGTGGTCCTAGAAATTCTAGGCTGGCCTCGTCAAGCCGATCTACCCAACTTGGACATGCGAGTCGCGGACGTTCCTTGGAAACTTCGTCTCAGGGAGTGTCTGCGGTCTCAAGGACCAATCTTCCATCGTGCTTTACAGTCGCTGGTTTTAATGGCCTGGCCATTGAGACCCAGGTACTGAAGGACAGAGGGTTGTCAGCTTCAGTTATTCCTACCCTTATTAAAGCAAGGAAAGCGACTTCCAGCAAGGTCTATTATCGCACATGGAAGACGTATATCGCGTGGTGCGAATCTTTAGGGATTCCTCCACGTACCTATTCGGTGACTCGAATATTGGCCTTTCTGCAAAAAGGGGTTGAGCAGAAACTAGCCTTGAGCACCATCAAGGGTCAAGTTTCAGCATTAGCAATCTTCTTTCAGAAACCTTTAGCTACTAAGTCCTTGGTGCGGAATTTCATCCAGGGGGTGCGGCACCTGGCTCCACCAGTCCGCGCGCCCTTACCGCCCTGGGATCTTAATTTGGTTTTGTCGGTTCTACAGAAACCTCCTTTTGAAAACATCAGGGAGATTCCCTTGCTTACTTTATCCCAGAAGGTAGCCTTCCTGGTGGCTATCACTTCTGCACGCAGGGTGTCAGAACTGGCTGCATTATCATGCCAGTCCCCATACTTAGTGATTCATAGGGATAAGGTAGTGCTTCATCCTAAGCCATCCTTTCTTCCAAAGGTGGTTTCAGATTTTCATCTGAATGAAGATATTGTACTACCTTCCTTGTGTCCTCAGCCCAATCATCATCGGGAACATGCGTTGCATTCCTTGGATGTGGTTCGGGCAATCAGGGTATACCTGAAGGCGACGGAATCGTTCCGTAAGACGGATTCACTTTTTGTGATCCCGGATGGCCCCAGAAAGGGGTTGCCTGCATCTGCCGCGACTATCTCCAAATGGATCAGACAGACGGTGGTACAGGCTTATTCTATTAAGGGTCGGAATCCTCCGTTCCCTGTTAGGGCGCACTCCACTCGAGCGCTCAGTACTTCCTGGGCCTATCGCCATCAGGCGTCAGTGGTCCAGGTATGTAAGGCGGCCACCTGGTCGTCGGTACATACCTTTACAAAATTTTATAAGATTGATGTGATGGCATCGGCGGATGCCTCATTTTGCAGCAAGGTTTTGCAGGCCGCAATTTGAGGAGACCGGTGGTCTACCTCGAGGGTTTTTTTCTGTTGGAAAATTTCTGTTGAGTCTCATCATTGAGGATGAGCATTGTAAACTTCTAGTTGGCACCGGTTGGGCCTTCTAGATTGGATTTGATTTCCATTTTCCCACCCCTCATTTGTGGTACTGCTTTGGGACGTCCCGAGTGTGTTGAATCAACGAGGACTACGTCTGTCAATGAGCGGCAGAGAAAAACGGATTTTTGTAAAATCTTACCGTAAAATCCTTTTCTCTTAGCTCATTGACAGACGTAGTACCCGCCCCTCTGTTTTTGAGTTGGGTTGGGTTAAATTCTCTAAACCACTTTTCTTATGTGTATTTTGTTCAATAAAGCTTTTTGGAAGAAAAAAAAAAAAAAATTCTCTAAACACTGCTTTGTGACATAACTGATTTGCTGTAGCAGAGAGAGAGAGGATATACCCTCGGGGACTGCCCCTAGGGTGTGGCCAGAGTATTTTCTTTCCTGTCTAGTCCTACTCCTGTGGAGGGCAGCATAACCCGAGTGTGTTGAATAAACGAGGACTACGTCTGTCAATGAGCTAAGAGAAAAGGATTTTACGGTAAGATTTTACAAAAATCCATTTTTTTGGTGAGATACTCCCAATAGGAACATGTCTAAAGGGATGCAAGCCCAGCAGATTTCCTCATTAGTGCTCTGCAGCTGCACAGCTGACTGTTAATTATGAAACCACTCCCATTAGACCCACTCATCAGTGAGTGTTTGATTTAACATTTATTTACTGCTTGTTATTAAGAATATATACATTGCATGAATGTTTTTAGCTTGGCCACAGATCCACTTTAAAGCGTATTTTACTGTAATCAGCTTCTTTATGTAAAGTGATTTTAATGGATGGCTCAGTGCTTTAGCATGTTGTTAATCTCAACTATAATTTTAGCTTATTTCATTAGTTATAATTATTTTGCACAAAAGTGATTGTGTTATTGGTAACATAATAGCAGAGCTGAAATTTGGCTGGATAACCTAGCCTTAGGGGTGAGTGTGTCATTTAAATACAAAGAAGGCCCAAACAATCGTTCTGGCTAAGTTTACTGTAGACATGTTCCTTGTATACTTAAATAGCAGAATTTTCTAACTATCCAACTTTATGAAACTATCGTTTACTTGCTTAGGAAAGGAGAATTTTACTTCAGTGACAGGCTCTTGCAAATTGAAGAGAAGAAGGCAATTATTACATGTCTTGTGGTATGGCAGATATTATACTCAATTACAGCTAACAAGCCCATCTTCATATTTGCAAAAGTATTAATCAATAAAAAGTTATTTTACTTCTTGTCAAGCATATTGATCTGAGTCGCCACAATTTCCAATTTTCACTGAGTGGAGGTCATGTCTGAAGAATAAAAGAAGGGCATACCATTAAATAAAGTGCAGCATTTTATCTAGCATAGAACATATTGAACAATACATCAAAACACTTTAGTCAGCATATTAGCTACTGGCAGCTTCAGAGATTATTTTAGTGTGGTATTTTAATGTTTGGAAGAAATTTACAACCACTAAATTCAATGTAGCAGAAACTTTTTGTTATTCCAATATGGGCAAAGGATCGTTTAATTTTTTAAATGTATGTACTTTAGCTAACAAGGTCTGTATATACTATATATATATATATATATATATATATATATATATATATACTGTAAATATATGTGGTACAAATACTACTCTGTTTAAAGGTACTCGATTCTCAATTCTAGAATTGAAAACTGGACATTGACATATATACAGGGAGTATGGATTACTTGCTTAGTAATTCTAACTTTCATCCTGGTGGATTAGCACATCCAGGGGGTGGGGCTAAATCTCAATTTAGAGATAAAGCACTAATGTCAGGATCTGTGTCATTACTTGGGTCACCTGCTGGTGGCACTGTTGTTCCTGGAATTGAAAGGCGTAGTTTTGGTGGCCACCAGGGGGTTTCTCACAGCAGCTAGACTGTACAAGGAATTAGGCTTCACTTGATGTGGACTGATGGGGGTATATAAGCCGTCCCTTAAATGAGGCTCAGGGCTTCAGTATTCTTCTGCAAGTTGTGTCCCCGCCTGAGCCTGAGATTGATCAATTCCTAATTATTGCACCCTGATCTTGAGACCTGCTCCCTGTACCCTTCTTCCTTCTCCAAGTAGCTGGCTTCCTGCTCCCCTTGTTTGCTGTCCCTGTCCTGATCTTGTCCTGCTCGTGTGTGCTCCCTCCAGTTTGCATATAGTTAAAGTTAGGCTATTATTTGGGGTTTTGCACTGTCACGTTTATTTTTCACTTACATAGTTTATGGTTTACTGGTGTTGGTATTGGGAGTGTGTCATTTGGCTTTATAAACTTATTTTAACCTTATTTAATCTGGGTCCTGATTCCTGCAGCCAACTGATCTGATCACCTCTGCTAGATACCTGCATCTGCTTGTGTGCCGCCTGGACTTTATTCAAGGCCTGTGTCTTTGGAAAATGTTTTCTTAGTTTAACAGTATAGGACACATAATATTTAGTCTTTAACCATAGGGGATATGAGGCAACCTTTAGGTGAAAGGACACTGGCAAAAAATAAATAGGCAGGAACATACCATATTTAACCCCCCTCATTCCCAGCTAGCCTTTTTTCTCAGAGAACCTCCCTGTCTGCACCATACCACTGCAACTTCTAAATTGGTTTACTTCTCAGCTGCGCTTTTTAAAACCATAACCAGACCCTGCCTAGAGAAGATGCTAGGCCACCCTGTAATGATGCTTCAGGCACTGAATCTTGTATCTATGCTCACCATGGGTCACCATGGCATGTAGTACATTATGCTGAGTTGGATGCAGGGTGCTGTACAGGTCCATTGCCCTGGTCTGTGACAGGGCATTTCCCTGAAGACCCCTTTGGGGGTATGCCCAGCATGGATAGAGAAGCCAGGATAGGGTTCGTCCCTTTAATCTTGGCGAGAGGTTAAGGCATCTGCTGATGTAAGTAAAGAGCTCCTAAAAACTGTCCCTGTGTGCTGGCACTTTGGTGGCTTTTACTGTGGAGGAGTGCAGGATGCATCCCTTGAAATGCGTAAACCCTTGAAATGGCACCATTTTTTCTGCGTCTCTCTCTCACAGCTCTGCTGCATGCTTCTGTGCTTACATGGCCTCCTTCTTAGTGGCTCTAATGCACCATTTTCTTTCCCTTGGTGTACTTCACTAGGCTATCACCTGACTCCTGGCTCTCAAAATACAGCATAGGAATCTCTGGACATGGATTTCCTGATTGAAAGAAGTTTTCAACTTTTTCTCTCCACAATAGCAAATGTTATGAGTATTCCTTTGGGGGCACTTTGCCCATCACATTGCAGATCACAAGAGCAGGGGTTAGATGGCCTCAATAGCTCAGAGACAGTTATAAGGGGACTATAGCAACCCTCCACAGCTTCCTACTACCCTTTTTTTTGGACAATTGCCCCCAGTCTGACTCCCTGTCTTCCTCTGGGCACTCTGCTGGCCCTCCAGCCACACAGACTTACTCCTGTCTATCTAGGGAGAAATTTTCTAACACCATGCTTGATTCATGGGAATAATCTCAGTCTTTTCTGAGGTAATAGATAGCACAAGCACAAGCCCTTTACGTCTTCCCTTCTGAGTCAGCCTTTGACTTTGCTTCTGCTGCTAAAACCCTGCCTACGAGGAAGTCGTTTGGCAAGATCCCCCTCTTCTTCTAAAAAATCAGATCAGCATAAGATGTCTTTGTCAGAGATTTCATGGAAGCTTAAGGATACCATTGCTACCCTTATTGACAAAGTACACTCTTATTTAGTGTTAGAGCAGCCTGAGTTGGCACACCATAAGGCCTCCAGCATGAAGGTCAAATCTGCTAAAAGCTAAAAGTCTACTTGCTCTTGAAACCTTTCTTGTAAAGTGACTTACCTTGAAAATCTCTTGACTTACCCCACCCTGAAATGCTCTTTTCTCCTCCAAAACATTTTGCTCGGCAATATCCTCTTATGGAGGGTTTACTGCATAAATGGACAGAGCCATTTATTTTCTTAAAAAGACAGTAGAGACCCTCCTTAAAGCCCTACTTTCCTTGATGAGCTCCAACATGCAATCTGCAGTTGTCTCCATGGCCATCTTCTAAACCCATGCTGTTTAGACTAAATGCATGACATGATTCTCTAGCTTCATCTAATGGATCCCTACATTTAACACAACCTAAAGCTACCTCTTGCCTTATATTACTGTGTGAACAACTTGGTGGATACTTAGTGGATTACCAAGGTCAACCATTTCTCGGTTCATGTGCGAAGAATCCTTTGGCTAAATTCTAATAAGTAGAATTTCTGTTCAAGTAATGCCCAGAGCAGTTGCCCTTTGAGGCAATACATATGTTTGGTCCATCCTTGGATAAGTACACGAAGGAGATAACAGGGGGTATGAATACTTCCCCCTCCCCCTAAAAAAAGGCCCACACTTCTACTTCGGAGACTAGAAAAAAGTTCCTTTCATCCACCTCCAGGACTCCAATTCCAAGACAAAGCCTGGAACACATTTCTCTCCACTGTACATTACCCTGTGATTCTGTAGGAGTCCCACAGAGTAACCTGGTCATTTTGACTCTCTAGTAGCCACCTGTCAAACCTCTTGGGCATATTCCTTTATCTGACTTCACTCACAAGGTGGCCTTTCTCATCATGCCCATGCAGAGTTCCATTTTTAGGTGGATTAGACAAGTCATTACTAGAGCCTATGGCACAGGTTCCTTACCTGGTAAGGCATACTCTACTGGATCTATTAGTGTTTCATGGCCTTATCAACATCAGGCATCTGGTCTTCTGTACACATATTTAAGTTTTAACAGGTGGATGTTCAGATCTCCTGTTATGCCACTTTCAAGCATAAAAGTCATGGACTTGCAATAGTGTTTGGCAAGCTTACCTGTTCCATCATGTCTGTATTAGAGGTCAGATTTCACTTCTGGTTCCTTTTTATCACCTCTCCTTCCTGTTCCTGCCCCACCCCAGGTCATCACAGGAAGTCTATATTAACCAGTGCACTGCAGGTCTGCTTTGCTGTTCAACAGTGTTTGTTTCCTGTTTCCTGTTTGCCGTGTGCTTGATCTACCTTTCTGTGTACCGACTTTGGCTTGTCTCTGACTATTCCTGTTTGCCTGTTACCTTGACCTTTGGCCTGTCCCTTGGTTACCCTTGTCTGCCTGTTACCCCGACCTCGGCTTACCCATCACCATTCCGTGTGTCCTGAGTGGCTGCTTCCCTTCTCTCCCTACAGAGCGTGACCCGGGGGACCCCAGGGGCCGCGACCTGGGCCCAGCTGCAGCCAAGTCCATCCTCACCACTAGAGGCTCTGGTGAACACCTGCTGGGTCTTAGACTCCACACCCAGGGGAATCTTGGGCTCACGTTCTGGTCCATCCGCAGCAGTCTTCTATCGGGTTCACTACCTTGCGCTGCACCCCTGCCTCCAACAGGGTGCAGTTGTCATCTGGCCACAGGTGACCTGACAAAAGGGTGCTAAAAACTGCTCTCTGCCTCTCTTGACCCATTTGTTATGCAGACTTTTTGGCATTTTGTTCTGTGTTGTCCACTGAAAATGGGAAGTGTTAAGGGGATGTCTCTGTCGCATTCTTTTTTTTTTTTTTCCAGTGTCCAGTCACTTAACGATAACTACATATGACCCTTGGTTAGAAACTAAGGATGCTGCATCCTGCACTGTACTCCAATAAATGGAATTTTCCAGTGTGTCAAAAATCTTATTTTTTAGTTTATAACAGATACTCACAGACATTTCCTTGGTCTAGCTAGATTCCATTTTAAGTTTAAATGGCTTTTTTACTTCTATCAACAGTATCAAAATAAATATGTATATATACTGAATAAAATAGTAAAATCATAACTGCAAAAAAAAAAACGAATTTGATTATTTATAGTGTTTGCAAATTATGTGTGGATATCTCTCTCTCTCTTCATACTATATATATTTTAAACCTTTGTGAGTCTGTGTATAACTCTCTATATGTTTTCTCTATATGTCTTGCTGACATACTGAGCCAGCTTCAAAACTACTTACTTGTTCCAGGTGAGCTGAACAAATTATGTGTCTGGCTCCCATCATCTGTATGGACAAGCAGCATGTAAACAAAAAGAATGAAGCAATGACATTTAGTAATTTTGATTTTATAATAAATGTCCACAGAATATAATAAAAAAAGTGTATAAAAACATGCTCAAGGTGCAGGAAAGTAGATCAGTCTGTTATGTGAAACCTTCAGTGGAAACTAATGAAGACTACTTATAATGGAAAAATGATGAGATTCAGAATGCAGTAAAATCTTACTAACTATAAGCTCACAATTAGTTTCAGTCCAAAAAACAAGATCTATTACTGCTAGTATATTATCTCTTGTGCATAAAATATTGTATATTTAAAGTTAATCTACAGTATGTTAGCATAGGGTGATTATTACTTCATCTGTGTGTTAAACCCAGTGTTTGGTGCTGCCTGTCTGAAAATTTGATAGAACGTGACAGAATCTCTGATCATAACTGCTTAAGGGGAAAATAGAGCTTGATGCCCAGTGTACAAAGCAAAACTGCCAATCATGAGGTATAGCTATAAATAATACATGCAACATATGAATTCTAATATGTTATCTAATTTGTAACAGCTTTTCCTTTATTCACTGAACCTAGGAAAAGTCCTGATTGATCTGGATAGCTGGTATTTACAGACTCACTTTAGAAAATGAATATATCTGGAGATTGTAGAACTTTAGTACATTTAGTACATGGTAGTCCATAGTTTCAGCAATGTCTCTATATTAGGAGTTCTTTTGAATTCCTCCTAAAAGAGCTCAAAGTGTGGTCTTACCTTCAGCTAAGTATTATAATAATTAAAGACAGTCTTAGCAAGCATCACACATACCATTTGCATAGGCTGTCAAGGTCGTAATGGTAAAATATGCCCCTCCATTGATAATGAAATCTTGAAAATAGTTGTGTTTATGATAGCAACACTCTACTGCTTAATACAAATCACCATGTCACATGCCTTCCCAACGGTAAAAACAGCTGTCTGTGCTGATGCACATTGCCCATTACAAAAAAGTACCTTTAAAAAAATTCCAGCCAGCAACAATTAGGAGATATAAAACACAACATATACACACAAGGTGATATTTACCATCCGTGCGCTAATCATACCAGTCCAAACGTAGCTTGAGTGTCTTCCTTTCAAAACATAGTCAATTAAAGCTAGGTGGCTGCTGCTCCAGTCAACTCCACTGGGTGGCGGAAGAGAACATTGTGCACAAGATAAACAAAACCAGGTGCACATCCAACCTAGTGTATTATAGTTTTTATTAAAAGAAAATTAATTAATATGAAATGCACTCACATGGTACAGCAACTACTGGGCATATGTAGGTTCCTCACCGCTGTATGGCCTCTTCAGATCCCACACTGTACCCACTCAGTGACCCCTGGAAAGTGAAGCTCCCCTCAGGATGAGCGATCTGCTGCAGCCCAGGCAGATCCCGCACTGGACCCACTCAAGGTCCCCTGGATAGTGAAGCTCCCCTCAGGACGAGCGATTCGCTGCACCTCCGGTATCTCTGCCTAGTGTGCCTGCGCCCGACTCCGCTGTCCCCGTCGTGAATCCCACACATGCACACAAGGATCCAGGCAGAAGCCGATAACTATGATGACGGAACAGCTCCGGCAGATGGTAGTGGAGGATGGAAACTATGGCCCAGCACTAGTTGCTATGACACCATAGTCGCAGAGATGCCGGAGGTGCAGCGGATCGCGGGATCTGAAGAGGCCATACAGCGGATAGGAACCTACATATGCCCATTACTTGCTGTACCATGTTGGGTTGGATGTGAGCCTGGTTTTGTTTATCTTTTGCACAATTAGGAGATATACCCTGTTAAAAACACATGCAGCATGTCAGCGCGGAGTATAGAAACATTCAAAAATTGTTAGATGTGTTCACCACTAAACACAATGTACAGGGATATTGAAGTTGGTATAGACATAATCGTACACATTGGACTGGATGGACTGGTGTTTTTAATCCGCTTTAATGCTGACTTTTCATTCTGAAAATTCTAGTTGTTCTATCATGACCCTATGGTGTTAATATTGTGTCTCATTGACTGACCCGGAACAAGTATGCATTTGAGGAATTCTTACTTTACTCGACATGAAGTGCATGTGGACCTGGGGACAGGTAATGGAAAAAATAAAACACAAATGCAGCCTGTTTTAACTGCAGACAATGCATGAAGTGACTGCATTAGGAGTTTTTTAAACAGATCAGCAGCATTAAGAAAAATCCTTTCTGCCCCATCCCCAAAATTCCCCAAGATAGACAGCAATTTGCTACCTTAAGGATATTCAGTGAAGGATTTAAGCGATCAGGGCCCATAAGCCCTATTCTGTCTCTTTGTGCTTTCCCTATCACAGCTAATGCCTGCTAGGAACCCTTCCTTTTTATAGTGAGTGGCTGACACATAACAAAGCCCCCATTACTGGCCACTCTGGCACAAATGTTCAGAGGCCAGGAAGTGCATTATTGGAATCTGGTTGCTTAGGCAGCAAATGACTGCATAAGTTCTCTGCAGGGCTTTTCTTCTCAAAAAATAGGTGCAGGAACTCAATTACGATCTCCCAAAACCTTCCTTTCCCGCCTACAAACAGCCTTCTTCCACAGATGCCCATCGTACTTTCACCCTTCTTCTTCTCTAATACCTCCCCACATGCTGTAAATGTCTCTGCCTCTCTCACTTCCACCTGCATCTCCTTTGTCCCCATCCTGCACTCAGTGGGAGCAATTAAGGAGATCAGATCTGTGGGAGCCTTTGGGAGCCAAACTGTCACTAGTAAAAACAGAAGCCTAACTTGTGTTTACAAGTGATAGTGGTAAACGGGCAACAGAGGGCCTGAGTCAGAGGTGGTGGAACTGAGTTCCACCAAGTTCCAGCTGAAAAAAAGCTCTGGTTCCTGTGTCTGCAAAGGGGTTGGGTTCACCTTGAAACCAGTCTCAACCTGGACATGAAGTGCATTCCTTGTAGTGAGAAGATAATGTTGCCATTGCTGACTTTTCTTTCTGAAAATTCTAGTTGTTATATCATAACCCTCTGGTGTTAATATTGTGTCTCACTGACTGACCCGCAACAAGCATGCATTTGAGGAATTCTTACTTTACTTGACACTCGAGTCTTCAATACTTTGAGTTTGAATGGCAACCTCCAAATCTCCTCCTCCATGTCTTAAACAGAAGGAAACATCTGGAATGTTCCATTCAGTGATTTGAATACATAATGCTTGGAGATATTTGAACCAACAGAGGTTTCAGATTATTTTCCATATTGGACAATTAATGTTTAAACAATGGAATCAATACAAACTAAGCAGATTGTGTGTATTTTGAAATATGGATGAACCTTAGAGCTCATTTTAGATGTTCATTCATGCAATAATGCTGAATTTTTATTCTGTAAATGGTAGTTGTTATATCATGACCCTCTGGTGTTAATATTGTGTCTCACTGACCCTAGATAAGTATGCATTTGAGGAATTCTTACTTTACTTGACACGGGTCAGTCTTTAATACTTTGAGTTTGAAATGCAACCTCTGAATCTCCTCCTAATTTTTTTTTATCTAAATCAACAACAGACTATCTTAAACAGAAGGAACATCTGGAATGTTCCATTCAATGATTTGAATACATAATTCTTGCAGATATTTGAACCAACAGAGGTTTCAGATTCTTTGTCCATGCTGGACAATTAATGTTTAAACAATGGGATCAATAAAAACTAAGCAGATTGTGTGTCTATTTTATAATGTGGATGAACCTCAGAGCACAATTTAGATGTTCATTCATGCAAAAATGCAATATTTTCAAAGGGTTCACTAACTAAAATTTTGTTATAATAGCTGCTTTTTATTATTGCCTCTGAATTCTGACTATATATACTTTGAGCACATAACCTATATACCAGTAATTTTTTGATGTTCTTAAAATGACTGCCTAACATTGGGCATTGTCCCAACTATTACACCGGACTTGATACAATGTTTCAACAGAACAATGTAAGAAAAATGTTCAAAAAAAGTTTTTAGCATCATTGTTAGTGATATTTAGACTTAGCAGACTTGTCATGAATTGCATGGCATATATTCAGCCT
This sequence comes from Pelophylax lessonae, assembly GCF_965119305.1. Taxonomy (NCBI): domain Eukaryota; kingdom Metazoa; phylum Chordata; class Amphibia; order Anura; family Ranidae; genus Pelophylax; species Pelophylax lessonae. The sequence goes on from NC_138771.1 coordinate 237,727,842, forward strand.
AAAAAAAACTACTTTTTTCAACTAGATACTTCATTGTGTTATTTTCAGTATACAGCCCGAGCAGTTATATGATTCTTTGATGTTTACCTGATGTGTTGCCTACTGAAAGGTCTGCTATGTGTAAAATGTGCATCGTGTGGATTGTGATAGGATCTTTTATAGTCTCTGATTCTGTTTTTAGCAATACATATCAATTTATATTTAATGTGACATTTTTAGCTGGATATGTTTGCATGTTTGATGTCCTAAGCAGCACCCTGATATGTTCTAACTATTCTTTTGTTTAGCAATGCAACTGTATGAAGTGTATTTTAGATTTAGTTATTGTATCATGTTGTTATGATGTTAAAATGCCTGGCAGTAACATTGTAGTATTTATAGTTGGTGACTGACTGATGAGGGAAAAAGCTGATGCCAAGATGTTAATGTGTAATGCTTGTTGAAAGCGCTCCACGATGACCTTTTACTAGCTGGGACTGGCCACAATACCAGCTTTCGGGCTGGGGGGAAAACTTGATGTAAACTACCCTGATTGAAGAATAAGAGATGAATTGACAAAGATATATACATACAGTACATCTGAGAGCAGATGAATTAGACTATAAATAAAAGTAGGCTTGTTCAGGCTTATTCCTGAAGACAGAGCAAATAACCAAACTAAAATGCGAACAACAAACCTGAAGAATCCAGTGGTCTTTTTAGGTAAGTCAGATCACTAAAGAGGCTCAAATTTGCATACTAGCCTAATGAAGTTTGGTAAATCACCCTTAAGGCCTGTGACTATTAGCTTCACCCTGTGCAGAAATTATCAAGCTTGTGACACAAGATTCTAAGTGCAAGCAGACAGAACTATTGTCACTGGAGCAAATGAACTCAGGGGTTAACCAGGTACACACATGGGAGCCATCATCACATGTTTTAACTGACAAAAACGCACCATTCACAGCATCTGGTGTTACAATTTTGACCTTTAAGAAAAGTTTTTGACATTTACTGCTATGCCCAGACAGGAATGTAGCAGGAGTTTTTGAATAAAGTTGCCCTCACAGAGGCAAATATTCTTTAATTTTTCATAAGAGTGTTCAGAGATACAGCTTTAACCAGTTTACGACTGGCCACAACAGATGTACTGCGGCAGGCAGCTGCTCCTGGGCAAATCACCGTACATGTACGGCACTCACTCTCGGGAGCCTAGGGGGCGAGCGTGCGCCACTGGTGGTGAGCTCATCCCACTCGTCAGCGAGGAAGCTGATGCCTGTGTCAGGCGGCTTCAATTGCCACTCCCACGATTGTTCCCCACTAAGAGAGAAGGACGGTCGGGTGTTGTAAACACAGCTGACCGTTCTTCTCCCTGGGATGATCATAGAGATCATATGGTCCTGCTATATAGGATCACATGGTCATTTCACAAGACACACCCCCCCTACAGTTTGAATCACTCCCCTAGGCTCACATTTGACCTCTTGATCACCCATAGGGTTAACCCCTTGCATGCCAATGGCATTATTACAGTAACAGTGCATATTTTTAGCACTGATTACTGTAGTAATGTCACTGGTACCCCCAAAAGTGTCAAAATTGTCAGTTAGGGGTCCAATCTGTCTGCCGCAATGTCGAAGTCCCGCAAAAAATCACAGATCGCCGCTAATTACTAGTAAAAAAAACATTAAAAATGACATAAATATTTCCCGTAGTTAGTATACACGAAAACTTTTGTGCAAACCAATCAAAATATGCTTATTGCGTTTTTTTTTACCAATAAAATGTAGCAGAAAACAAATTGGCCTAAAATGTTAAAAAATTTAGATTTTTACATTTTTTTGGGGGGAATGTAATATAGCAGAATGTGAAAAATATATATATATATTTTTTCAAAATTGTCGCTTTTTTTTGTTTATAGCGCAAAAAATAAAAAATAAAAATCGCACAGGTGATCAAATACCACCAAAAGAAAGCCGTGCATTGTCCCGTTATGTAACTCAGTGTCAAATCGCAAAATAGGGCCTGGTCAGGAAGGAGGCAAATCCTTCCGGTCTTAAAGTGGTTAAAGAGGATATTTAGTCCTCCTCCCAGATGACTCTGCCCCCTCCCCCCTCTGGTGCTGGCTGAGCCGGTGTGCTGAAGGGCTTTATCTAGTCTTTAGGTTCTGCCAGAACTCTTCAGCACATCTGCACATTAGCAGGGGATTTCTTGGACATGTGCAAAGACAGCAAAGGTTTGGGACTTCCCTAATAGTCATATTTGGTTATAATAATAACCACAATAATAATAATAAAATTATGGTTTGCTAGAGACCAAATATGAAATAAATTAGAGGCCAATATTGCTTGGAGATTTAATGTGCTATATTAGTCTTCTGAACACTGTTATATTGGCATGTTTAGTACCTAAATGCTTTTTTCTTATTATATTATATTCCATTACAGCCAGAATAAATAAATATGATCCAGAGTTGAGAGCTTGAGATGCATTATAGTTCAATTGTAGTTAAAATTAACAGATGTTTATTACTCTAGATTGTTTTATGTACAGTTTATAATAGCCATTTGACTAGGCTTTAGGCTCCATTCACACTTTGCGATTTGGAATTTCAGGCAGAATCGCCACAATTCAGCATGTGATTCTAAATGGCTTTGTAATTGCAGCACAATATGTGGCACATGTTTGGGTGCCATTATCCTTTAAAAGCACCCCAGATGCCATGCGATTCTGCCATGTGACAGGATCATGCGGCAATTGTGGAAAACCACGCTTTTTAAAGTCGCTTGAAGCTGAATGGGCTGCTCTATGCGACATGCAGAATAACATGAAAAGTGCACTGTCCCGCTAAGCAGTGAACGGGGCTATATAGATTCTGGCTAAGATGTTTCTGCATTCCTTTCTAGCTGATATGCTTTGTGTCAATATTTCTTGAGCTGGTTGATTTCTTTTCTCAAATATATTACCTCCTATGTCTGTCTGTCAGTTTGGGGTTCTCAGTCCTCATTAGTGTCACAAGGCCCATTCACTCATCTTCCTGTGAGCTGCCTTATTGGTACCCAGGTATACTAATGTACTTGACACGAATTGCAGTAAAGCATGCATTACCACAACACACTGATTCACAAGGTGTGAATGTGCCCTTAAAGTGGACCTATCAGTAACTTTATTTATTTTACAAATACATTATTTTGTCTGAAAACTCAAGGAAATATGGTTCATAGTCAACATAAAATATGAAAAAAAAAATATATATTTTTTTGCAAATTCCCAACCATACAGCTATTTTGTTTAAATAAAGAAGTAAGGATATATTTGTTTCAGATTATACAGATCTTAATTCACCCTATTGCAAATTAATTAATAAGTTATTTTGCCTAGTGTATTAGAATACAAAAACTTCAAACCACTACTAACAATTGCATCGCTCTTATTGTATTGTCCAACATTTATTTGCTGTGAAAGACCAAATGAGATTTCGGTAATTACTCAAAATGTTTTTGTGGTAAAAGTATCACTTGAGGTTTAATGTGGAGAAGTGTAGGGTTTTGCACTTGGGGACTAAAAACATAAAAGCACAATACACGTTAGGGGGGGATCCCTTGGGGGAATCAAAAATGGAGAAAGATCTGGGAGTCTTGGTTGATGATAGATTAGGCAATAGCATGCAATGTCAAGCGGCAGATGCCAAAGCCAGCAGATTATTAGCATGCATAAAGAAAGGGATGTATTCCAGAGATAAGACTATAATCCTTCCACTTTATAAAACTCTGGTCTGACCACATCTGGAGTATTCTGTCCAGTTCTGGTCGCCAGTCCTCAGGAGGGATGTGTTGGAGCTGGAGAGAGTCCAGAGAAGGGCAACTAAACGAATTAGGGGATTGGAGGACCTTAATTATGAAGAGCGTCTGCAATCGCTTGATTTATTCTCTCCATCTTAATTTAGGATCTACAGAGATACACAATTTTGGGATAAAGTATACAATGAATATAACTCATACCTGTACTAGAATAAAGCAAATAAAAATTGTTTCTATCGGCACATAGGGAAGATAAGGACTATAGAAAATGGTAGATAATGATGATAAAAGAAGATAGATCATTTGAGCTCATACAGCTCAACTGTGTGGGCAAAGCCAAAGATAAATATAGTCAGGGACAAATTGCAAAAGATACATTTACTCCAGTACCTTCACAGTTATTTGCTGCGGCTGTTGTAGGGTCAGCTGTGTCTTATGTTTGAAATCATTGTCACATTTGAAAATCCAAGTGACCCCTGCACGCAGCTATAAAGATGATGAATGCAAATTTTCTGCCAATGTTTTCAGATAATAAATTGCATTTTGCCTTCACTACAGTACTACTGTAGCTGTTTATGTTGAGCTAGTGCAGCACAAATTTTACAAATTCTGCTAAGGGATTGTTAAAATATTGATACATCAACAGAAAAACCTGACTGGTTCTTCTTAGCTAGCTATTCAAATCCCTTGGATCATAAATGGATCGAAAGTCCTTCTACTGTAATACTGCAAGTATTCTTAGTGTGGCCACATAAAAGGCAATTATGTTGCATACATTGAAATACCTTCTTCTTCAAGAGTGCCATGCTAATTTACAATATTTCTAAAGAGCATTTACATTCCTTTTGTTCCACCTCACTTGTTATATTTATTCCCCAAGCACTACTCCATAGAATCTATATTGTCCTTATTCTTCAGTGATTGGGGAAACCAGCATAAAACATCTTTATACAGAGTTTTAAAAAATGACTTTATCTTCCTAGCTGTATCTTTCAAATAAATTAGCAGGTACTCATGCAGAGATATACGGGCATTAAGGGATATTTTTCTTGCTTTATCTTGTATCATTTATATAATTGGGACAAAACTGTACATTGTAGTAAGGAAGGGAAACTCTTCCTACTCTACGTGTATTAATAATCAAGATCTGTTCTACCCCTCAGCTTCCCCTTTGATCTTACAAAGAATCAAACTTGCTAAGTCTTTCTCTTATCTGACATTTATTGACAAAAATGTAAACAAGCTTAAAATACTTTTAAATTAAGATAGCTTAATTTACTTATTAATTTAAACTATGGGCATCTGTATTATAGAAAGATATTGCTTTTTTTGCTCCATCAGTCTTACCCATTATGTACATGTCAAAATATATGTTGGTGTCAAAAAGGTGATGCTGAATTGGCAGTGCCCCAGGTCATTTAAAATTATTCCTAACTAAAGTTCAAGTTTGTATAGTTTATAATAATTGTTTTCAATTAAAGGTGAAAGACACCCATAAAATAACCAAATAAAATGGGTACTTATGCAATCTCATTCTAAGAATTTGTTCAATGTAACAATGAGCAATCTCCCAACATTGTCAGAAAAAGCTATCGCTACCTATCATTTTTTTTTTTTTTTTTGGTTTGAGAATGAAGTATTTCTATAAATATTCCCTTTTTTTTGGTTTGCACTGCTGCATGTATCTTTGTAACAATTTGGCTCGCTTTTACCTTAAAATATTTTTTTCTAAACTAAAACAATATTCTGTTTACTATTCCTGTGAAAAATGCTCAAGAAAATAAAAAGGAAAATGTAAGTTGATAGTGACCAATCAGATTCCGTTTTTCTTTTTTTATTATAGAACAATTTTAAAATAAATCATCATTATAGCCATCCATTTCACTTTTGTTACTAATGCAATGAAGACCATTATCAAAAAAAATTGAAAAGTACATGGGAACGCTTTGCCATTCACTTTAAATATATTAAATTATAAAATTGATATAATTATTGATATACATGTAGATGTGAAAAGTATCTTTATCTCAGTAATTTAGGTTTGTATTAACAGCAGGGCATTGAGTACATGCAATTAAATTATGGTTTGTAGTAATATTTATAGTTCCTTTATTGTACTGTCGGTTAAAACTACATAAACAAACCTTCCAACATGACCCACTTAAAAAAAGCACAGAATATTTTACATCTACACTTATCACAATAAACGAATTAAATAGTATATGACTGCCAGATGATTTAGATGATTTAGATGAATTATAAAGGTAACTAGACATCCTGGAGCAGAGTACTGTGTCATGTAGAGTGGGTTATGTTTGCGGGGGGCTGCATAAATATGTCACAATGATAACTATAAAATGATCCTTTTTTTTAACTTTTTTCCAAGCTGTTACACTTTCAAAAAAACAAACATTGTTCATTTGAATTGATCACATAACACAATTTATTTTAATACTCTTTATTACAAAATGTTTTCAGCAATTACAAACAATATGCATCTCCTTACATACTCAAAACACATAACTTGGTCTCCCGGGGGATCCCAACATTTACATCTATACAGATAGAAAAAAAAAGCACAGTAGGTATCCATATTTATTATATTATCCCTGATATTCCAACTTATTTAATGTTATCCACCCAATCTTGACAAACACATCCTTTCATATTTCTCTCCTATCTAGGGTAACATTAGCATTTATCCATACATCCCAGAGCTTATGATATTTTTGTATCACTCCTCTATGTTCATACATAATCTTTTCATAAGGAATGATTTGATTAACAGTTTAATCCAATGGTTCACTGATGGAGGAGTCACTTGCAACCATTTTACCACTATTTGTTTCCTGGCCAAAAATATTGTTTCCTGTAGTAATATCTTATTATATCTTGACCATACCTCCTCCTGCAACAACCCAAACAGGCACAGTTCAACAGTATATGGAATTGATCTAGCCAAGACCGTTGATAAAACCTCCATCACTTGTATCCAAAACTCTATTGTAAATTCACAGTTCCACATCAGATGCAAGACGTCCGCCCCCTCTTGGTGACATCTCTGACACTCCGAAGTGGCCCTAAATCCCATTCCATATAGTCTACTAGGGCCAAGGTATATTTGATGTGTCCTATATAATTGAGTTAATCTATTATTTGCTGCCGGCGAGTCAGCGACACAGTTAAATGTATAGAGCAAATCTCCTCCCATTTATCATCCGTCATATTCAGAGTAATCTCTTGCCATTTATCTCTTACTCTCAAAGTACTTCTATTCACCTTTGCCTGAACTAAATATGAATAAAGTATGGATAATGATCCTTTTGGACCCTGTGATTTCAACACCCCGATGAGAGGGTATTTTTTGGGGGATATTATACTGTTCGCTTTTATACTCAAAAGAATACATCGTTCCATCATTATATATTTGTGTCAATGTGACTATACCTTTCTGTTTCCAAAACTCACCATGTATACCAGTGTTTATCTGATCCAAACCCAGGTTATTCCATATTGAGACTTCTTGTGGAATGTCATTAAAGTCCACCACTTTATTTGTTTCTCTCCAAACTGATCTTGGCAGGGTTACTATGGGAATTTTTTATCCTAGGTAATTTTACTGCTTGTACTTCTAATACCACAATACGTTCATCAATTCCCAACATTCCTAGAAAACATCCCTCTACATCCTTCCCCTGGTCCAGGTTCAACCACTTCTGTAGGTGCTTTAATTGACCTGTCAGGTAGTAAAAATACACATCTGGCAATGCCAATTCTCCCTCCATTTTTGGCCACTGTAGCGTTGTTAGTTTTGGGCTATATACTATATGGGCTATATTTGGTGTTTTTTAGGAAGCAATCATTATTCAAATATGTAAACAGGTGTCATAAAATAACCCCCTTTTTTATGCTGCTTTGAGTAGTTAATGAACCTAATAAACTTACTTTCTTAAAGTGTTTGATAAAGAAAGAGAAAAGGAATACACAAAGAAAGGAACAAAAAAATAATAGATGAAGCCTTGTCTAAATTTGGCCATACACTGTAAGAATTTCAGATGGTTCCTGAGGAAGCTTCCAAAATTAGCTTAATGGTTGGTCCTGTTGGTCGCCTTGCACCTAAATTCACTTAAAAAAAATCAAAGGAACCAGATGAAAATCAGATGTCTTTGCTGTTTGGGTAGTTTGGGGATTTTAAGTGGTAGTAAATCGCTGTGTGTGTGCTAGTAGGCACATTATGTGAAGCTTACCTGAAAACAAAGCCCTCTAGTGATGTGCTGTCACCTCTGAGAAGGTTTCCATCTTTACCTGGTTTTCCTTTTGGATTCACAGACTTAAGGTGTGAGTGGCCGAAGCTGCGACAATGCCCCCCCCCCTCCGCGCGTGCGCACGTATACTGGCGGCTGCCACCGCTTATGGCACAGGTCTCTGAAGAAACAACCCCGGTGGCTTTTCCTTCAGAGTGCATGGACCGGTAACATCACCGGCTGCATGTACAGTAAAAAATCTCCTAAATGGTGCACATTTAGGAGATATTTACAGTAAGCCTTATTATAGGCTTACCTATAGGTAAAAGTCAGGGATGAGTGTTTACTCTCACTTTAATGGGTCTGCCGCAACCGATGTTCAACTGTGTGCAATGCATACACTGAGATGATGTGGCCTTTTGAGGATTAAATCAGGCAGTGAGGAGGCAGGATATTGCCTCCCAGCTACTTTTTAACCACCTTCCTAAATGCAATCCCCTGCAGCAAGGGCTACCGCATGTCTGAATTGGCCATTAAGCTAGCTAGCATGAAAACCCAACCCCAGATTCTTTAATTTGAACTTAAACTCAAGTACATTGTTATTAACAGATAGTTAAAGGACTGATTTCAGTTTTGCCACAGTTTAGTGAAAGGGAATTTTTGAGTCATCCATGTTTTTATGTCACAGATACAGTTGGATATAAGAGAAACAGCCTCATTATACAGTTTTTTATGGATGTGTATCTGAATATCTTAACAGTTGTCCAACTGGAAACATATATGATATAAAGAGTCAAGGATGGAACCCTAAGGATACCAGACTTACCTGGACCAATTTCAGACTAGAATCCACCAAGAGAGATAAGTGATAAGGACCAGTAAGATAACCCTAAAATAGTTTCAAATACGTTCATGAAGCTCCAAATATGTTTTTAAGGTTAGGAGTGTAAATGCTAGTAGACACTAGCCCAATATCACCTGGTTTCAGCCACTTCAACAGAAACCATCTGACATTCGGCTAGTGTGTACAACAGCCTGATTGACAGAATGACAGAAGCCAGCCCAACGGCAGATAATAGCTGTGAGCACTGACCAGTATGTTCTGTCTGGGGGGGGCGGTCCCCCTCTGAGGGCACAATTGCACAGTAGGGAGATTGCTGTACTAACACTGTATAATTAGTACAGTGAGCGCCCCAGGTTTTACATTCAGCCCGCTGGGTTGAAGGAAAAAAACTGTTTATGTGTACCAGGCTTTGGAGATCATGGTCTACAGTATCAAAGGCAGAACTGAGATCAAGAAGAAAAATAAGAGAGAGCAAGAAACAAAAGTTTCCAAAAGGTCATTAGTGACTTTGACCAAGGAAGTTTCTGAGCTCTGCAGTTTTCGAAAACCATATTAGAGGGGTTCAAACAGATTATATACAATCAGGTGGTTATGTAGTTGAAATATGACTGCATATCCTATAATTTTATCAAGGAAAGGCAAATTAAATGAAAGTTGTTTAAAGTTGTTTTGTCCAGAGCCATTTCGTTCTTTTTTGTTTTTTTTTTAGTACAGGGGTGATAGCTCGGTGTTGAGGTTTAATGGTACAACACCAGTGCTCATTATAACTTTTATTATGTTGAGAGTGCCTAGAGAACTAAAGGAATATTTATATAAATGGAGGGAGGGGAGGGAATGGAAGTATGCTGGTAAAAAATTTTATATCAGAGAATTTAATAAGAGATGGAGCATCAAGTAAATAGAAGAGGGAGGAAAAAAAAAACAATAACGTTACAATAAATAAACAATACAACAATAAATTAAAAAAAGTTGGGCACACCAGGAATAGATATGGGAAAAAACATGTGCTGTGGGAAAAATGTGGTGTCAGATGTTGTCAATCTTGGAAAGGAAAAAATGTAAGAATGTGTTACAGAGCAGTGTTGAGGCTGATAATGTGGAAGGTGAGTAAGGTTTTAAAAAAATCTAATGATGGTGAATAAAAGCTATTTAGGGTTTTACAACTTTTTCAATGGTGTGGGAAAACTAGCCGGATCTAGCAGACTCAATTTTACCCTTATATTCACAAAAATAATCTTTAATCCAAGCCTGAGAAGGAGAAGAACAAGAGAAGGAGACTTCATGTTCAAGTTTTTAGAGGATCAAAGCTGTCAAGGAAATTTGAAAATATACAATTGAGAAAATGTGTTTTGTTATTAAGGGGGGTTAGAAGAGTAGATGTTTGATATGGAGGAAATAACCAAACTTTCTAGTTTGGGCTGATCAGTTGAAGTCCAGTTGCAGTACTTTATGGAGCGAGATAGAGAGGTGTCAGAAACTGAAAATTCCAGACTGAAAAGTAGTGGTCAGGGAGTGCTACGTCAAGGGAAGAGAGAGGTGGAGGACAAAAAATAATTTGCATTAATCAGGTCTAGGGTGTGTCCTTTGTTATGTGTGGGGGTGCAAAGAAAATTAGTTAGCTCAAGGCATCCCAGCAAAGCCAGAAAATCCATAGCTAAACTAAAAGACTTTGATTTAATAGGGCTGATTTACTAAAGGTAAATAGACTGTTCACTTTATAAGGGGTAAAGTAGAGGTGAAGCTCAGCTGACTCTAATCATCAAATCATGTGCAAATGCTGTTTTTTTGTTTGTTTTTTTGCACATGATTGGGTAATCTTTGAAAGTGAAATTTCCCCACATTCACTATGGTTTGGGGAGAAATTTAACTGCCTTTTTGTCTTTGTAAATTAACAACAGTGTGTATTTCGATGTCCTCAAATATAAGAATTTTCTTGAAACTAAGGCATACAAATAGATGTAGATCAGCAAATCCACCTAAGAAGCCTTCACAAGGCTTTGGTGGTCAGTAAACAGCAGAAATAATAGAAGTTAAGCAGTTAAGCAGAGAGAGTCCAACTTTTCCCCTGCAATAAGGCCCAATATTAGTAGTGCCATTTTTTAAAGGAGTGAGTGTTCAGAAGGGCTATTCTGTCCTGACTTTAAAGTACTAGTGGTAGTTGAGTAGAGCCCAGACAATGCAGCAAAATAAGGCTGTTGAGATCAGTGTTGGTCCGGGATGGTCTGCACCAATATTCAGACTTTGCAGGTAGCTGAAGGGAGGAAACATCTTGTGTTATAATGTATTTAATGCATCAGGCATATAATCCCATCATTCCAACAAAACCAAAAAGTACTACTGTTTTAGTTGCAGTTGCTGTGCAGTGTATCTTAGTGGCATCACAGAGGGATCCATGGCAAAATTAAAGTAATCTAGTGATTCAGGAAACCTAATCCAGAAGTGATGCAGCAGCTGGTTGGGGTACATTATGATGCAAGGATCAGCAACCAGAAAAGCAGCAATCCAACAAAAGCAATTATAATGCCAAAATGACCCAAAGTTAGAAACATAAACTTATGACATGAAAATTAAGAAAATAAAATTGAAATTAGTGTGAGGAGTAACAGCTAAATGCACCAGCAGTTCCTCATGGCAGGAAGATGGTACATACATAGAAGATGTAGAAGAGAAGTCTGGTACAAAGTAAACCAGTCCCTTATTGAAAAAGGAGTAAAGTGTCAGTTACAATCAGAAATGCATTGTTCAGTAGATGTACGCTGCCAGAATCAACTCTCAAATACTTTGAATGAACAGATCTTCTATAGACAGCAAAGTTCTAAACTCATCTTACTGTAGTTTGCAGTAGATGTAGAAGCCATGATTGTGGAATTATGGTAAGATGAGCACTGCTAAATCCTTGGAACCTAAAACAGTGATGTAATAAATTGACAGTGACAGTACTCCAGTAATTGTATATGAAAAAAGCTGTATCAAAGTTGTCCCATATTATGAACTAATACATTTGTCTTTTACAGGTTTCGCTTGGCCTTCTGCATGCACAAGCCACCCATATCTTGTGGCCACCTAAACGATGGCAAAGATTGAATCCATTTCTACCTGAAGAACGCAAACCAATCCACACCGACAATAACTGAATTCTGCTAAATGGTCCTGAGTGCAATTTATATATTTAATACCCACGACTGGGTGCAAATTATATAATTTTCTAATTTTACACTGTTAATGTTATAGCATATCAAAGTTCAAAAAACAACACATTTTCTTAATTTGGAATTATTTTTGTTATTTTTCATACTGATCATTTCAGTTTAGTATCCTATATTACATTTAAATGTAGAAAATCTTATATTTGTCTAATAATTTGAACAGTTTTCAAATACAGTATCAATCTTTAATTGGCTTTTTCATATGCATGACATACAATTAATGTTTATATACACACACGTCTCAAACCATGCCTACAGTTCTTCCACCACTGTACATTTAAGTCGAATAAACATGTAAACTAATGTTTTGAATAAAGCAAAAAATATGTTTGAAAACTAATTTAGAGGTGGCTAATAAACAATATGGATAAACCTTCTCTTCTAGTACTAGGTATTCACATTCTGCACAGGGGTAAATCTGGGTAACCAACAGTGTATAAAACAGATAAATGGTAAAAGTAAACATCATTTGACTGATATAAAAATATAAAGGTGCAGCGCTAAACAAATCTTAATATCTAAAAATATATACCATTAATTAGTAAAAAGACTTCAATAAAAAATAAAAAAATATTTTATATAACTAAATTCACAAAAATAACAAAAACGTGAACAAATGATACACAAATAGGAGACCAATCAATAGTCCATTTATCAATGTGTGTAATAAGTCCACCAATTCCTGAACATATGGTGCATAAATTCCTCCTTAACTTCATTCAAGATGCATGAATAACACTGTGAAAATCCACTATGCCAAAACCACCACCACCAACACACCGCACTCACCAGAACATGCTGCCAAAAATTATAAGTAGCAACAGTGCTCTTTGTAATCACCCAGACGACAACAGCTCTCTCATGGACGCGGTCCCTTTAAACTGATCCACTGATCAGATCTTCATGGTCCAGGGTGAATGAATATAAAATGTATTTGCCCACATGATAATGGCTGTTGTTTGTTTAACAGCTCCATTCAATTTAATCTAATTGAGATATGTGTATATAAGGGAACTGTTGCAATCAGCACTCCTTGTGGACTCTGTGTCCCCGTTCACACTAAGGCGACCTGTGAGGCGACCTGGTCGCCTCACAGGTCGCCGTAGGTCGCCTTCCATAGGGAAGCTGCGGACCCATTCTAATAGGAGTGACACAAGTCGCTCCGACTTAGAAAAAGGGTCCGGAGCTTCTTTGGGGTGACCCGGAGCGACCGTCATAGACTTCAATGTTATGAAGTCCGTGCCGGCCGCTCCCCCAAGTCGGATCGCCCCTGTGTGAACGGGGCCTAAGTGGTGGCCATATTTGTAATTGTTGGCGATTTTTTGTTTGTTTTGTTTGTTTTTAACCTATGTTTTGTACTGTGTGCAGAGATTTTATGTAAATACTACATTATGGAAGTTACATTTGACTCCGATTGGTGAGCATCTATCCCATACAGCCACACTCTATATTCATACACCCTGGCCAAAACAAAAAAGTTTATAAATCGCACTGTGTTATGGTTTTCAATAACAAGAAATAAGGAAACGACTGACACACCAAATAAAAATGGTATTCTTAAGCATATTCACAAACTGAACGTATTTTTCTTTAGTTTGTTTGTTTTGGATGAGGTAAGGAATTGTTTAAACCCTTGACAGTTTTTTTTTTTTCTGCTGTGCATCAATAGGGAGATTTTATATCACTTCTTGTCAAGAAGACACAATAGCAAGTGAGAGAAGATCTCCCAAATGTGAGAACCCTTCTGTACAGTTTTCACTGGAGTCCCGATTAAATGAGTTTTCCTCAATTTCTGCTTCAATGGCACCTTTAAAATGTTGGATTTTCAATCACTTTCTCTCTGGTGGCGTAACTAGGACAAACATTCATCTCCCTAGCACGGGGAAAAAGCATGCATTAAGACTAGGTTCACATTGTAGCGGGTCCAGGAACACTTGTAAATTGCGCACATCCCCTGATCCACAGGCAAAACTCACTGCTTTTTAGCAGACACACAGGGGTGACATTCATTTTTAATGGCACCACTACTCATTGAACAAATGCAGCATTTTTTTCAGGTGCACAAAACCACATGGTACAACTACACAATTCAGTTCTGTGCTGCTGTGTTTTTAAAAAGGGTTAGGGAATATTTACCTTGCATTTCCTGTGGGTACAGCAGCCCATTCAAATGAATAGGCTGCTGTGTCCACACAGACCTGCAACAGTGTGAATCTAGCCTAAAAGTCTGTAAAGGGTTTTAATACTTTCTCACTCCATCCAAACATACTGTATTTTTTTTAAATTAAAAACAAAGTAAACATTCACTATATAATCCTTATTTCATACAGTTCTGAAAACAGTGGATCAATTATTTTATGTTTAATTTCTTAAAATTCATGCAGAATCTGCAAGCTCTGGTGCAAACTATTGTATTGAGCAGTGTTCTGGTACTTAAGGACTGCTATCAGTGCACATGATCTCATCATAGAGTCACAACATATTTTAAGTCATTGCTAAAACATAACAAAGATCTGCCAGAAAACAAGCAGTGTTGGCATCGTGTGTGAGGCTCATGTGTGAGATAACATGCATTGACGTATTAAAAAAAAAAAATCACAAGTACTAATTTATACATTTTTGTATCATATACAGTAAGTGTAGCCCTATTTTACACCCTCTGCAGGCTACTTTGTGTTGTGCTGCCACCTGTGTAGTAGTAGGAACAAAACCTTCACTTTATTTGTAAGAACAGGATAAAACTCTAAAAAGCGCCAGCACCTTAACGCATTTGGGTCCCAATTGCTGTCCCAACTGGCAAAAAAATTGTCAGTTACCCATAAAGAATAATCCACATGGTACTCAAAAGTCAACGTTTTAAATAATAAGAACAAGTAACATCCAGTGAAGCATCAAACATGATATATTCTCCAAACAGAAATATTAATACATTGTACAATAATTATATCATGTCTCAGTGAGGTGGTGCTGCATTAACTTACACTCTGTGCCCAGTGAATAGGGATCACCTTTCCTCTATCTGTCTGTTCATGTGCTCTCCAATAATCCCTTGCAATACTGTAGGTAGGTCACACTTGATGACCTCATTACAAAGTGCAGAGCACATAACGGTTGTATTTGGAAAGGGAAAAACAAAAACACTTCATTGAAGGCCAGTAAATACAATTAGTAAAAGAAGGTAGGGGAATTTTCACATCACTACATTAGACATCTGCATGTATTACACTAAGGGCCCAATAAGACCTGTTTATTTTTTTTTTTTAACGGCTTTACCAGGCGTAACATGAGTTTCCTCAACTCCCCAAGGTAGAGAGGTCTGAATAGGGCCTTACCCTTTACTCTTCATGTATGCACATAGCATGAAAAATGATATCTGACTCTAGGTTTACTTTAACATTTTGATTAGTAATAGTGAATGACCTCACATATGGAGGAAAAGTACAAAGATAGATACACATAAAACATTATTGTGGCTATTTAATATAGCAAGTTCATATACAGAGCAATGGAGCCGTATACATATACATGTCCTTAAAGGGTCACAACATATGTACAAAAGCATAGATAACCAAGTCCCCATATAGTAAAATAGGGATTGAGGAAACTAATAATATAGAGCATACCAGAGATCCTCCAAATGCCATATAATATGTGTTGGGGTACAATTACCCATTTGAGAAAGATAGCTGACCCTCTCATTATGGTGGAATCATTTTTTTATAACTTCATATTCCCAAAGCATCCTAATGAAATGAATAATGACAGAAAGGGCGTGGCATGGAAGCCAGAATGTTGCATCACTTCCAGTCCTGACTCCTGACCTAGATAGTCTCTGCACAAGGCTGACCCCATTTTGGAGGCTGGGGCAGGTGGGTAGGATTTTATCAACCCATGAAGGGTTACTAGAACATGTCAGCATTATTTTGAATCTGAAGTTTAGACATGTACCATGCATCTTCCTATATACTGTACATGGTCACATGTGACATTCATGCTGGTGTGCAGATGGAATAATCTTTGGATAAAAAAAGGATGGATCCACGTATGTCCAATGTTGAGCACTCAAGGAGGTGCATGATGTCATTATTCTAAAATCCCTATTAAATCAATATATCATGCAGAACAGTCGTACAGTGATAAAAGAAGAGCATGAAAAAAACACATGACAACAATTATCTGGTTCAATCCTCTTATCAATAGGACCTAACAGTATGCAGCTGAATTCATAAATTCAATCTTGGACACCATATAAATGTTTATAGATTTGCTTACACAAATAGAAATGCAAGGGGAATTACTAATATCAACCAACTTCTAGGTGTTTCCAACCTCTATGGCAAATTTCAACTGTTCCCTCACATCCATCTCAAGCCAAAATAGTCTTCTTTACATTTACATATTTAGCAGAACATTAGACTGTGCTAACTGCTTCAAGCAGTAAAAAAAAGCTTTATAAAGTTGCAGCTCACCAAATCTTAGATTTGATGGCTGCACTATTTTTCTTTTATTAAGGCTTATTTCCTTTATTTTCACCTGGTGATTATGCCATTAAGTCAGTTATTTTTTACCTTACTTTAACAGACCAAGTAGTTCAGACAAAAGCAGCAGGTAAAGGGTTGCAACAAACTATTTCATGCTGACAGGGGTGTTTTACAATGGTTAGCTTTTATTTGTTTGTGTAAAACCTTTATCCCAAAATGAAAGCTGTTTAGTTTCAATTTGTTAGACAAGTCCATCTAAATTTGCTAGTCTAACACTACCCTCTCCCAAGACTGACAATGCTGTGTCCAAAGGTGTCTTTACTACTCCATCCAGAATGCAGACATCCTAAGGCCTGGCTCACACTAGCTGCGGCCCCCGCTCACAGCACGGGGTCCATGGCGTTCCTGTTCTCCGTTTAAGGTGAGAAACAGGATCCTTTACCAGTGTGGACCGCAGCTGCCCCAGAGCTGTGTGAACCGGCTTTATTGAGAGCCTGTCACAGTCTCCTGTCATGTGAATTGGATGCGGAGAAAGCCACATCCACATCCAATTTAAGTGTGAACCCAGCCCAGGGGTGCAGGGGTGATTTTACAGACATATGTGCAGGTTCCTGCACAGATGTGTATGGAAATCACCGCACCAAATCGCCAAAAGTAGTACAGAAACTATTTTTGGGAATCTGTGCGGCACCACAAAGTCGGCGTTGCACCGCTTCGGATGTTGCAATTGCCGGCAATTGCCAAATCGCATGTCAAATCAGAGCAATGTGAATGTGGGCTAAGACAGAAAGTGTGTTACTGGCTGGTTTGCCAGGTGAAATAAAGGTTAAAAAAAGCCCCTCCATCTAAGGATTGGTAAGGTGCATTATATTACATGTTTGCTTTTGGGTTTAATACAACTTTAACAAACTGATATGCCAAAAAAAAAAAAAATTATTTGCAAGTTTATTAGATAGTTTATTAGATAGAAATTAAGTTCCACAGAAATTGCTTGATTGCATGAAATGTTGTCCATCCCTATTTGGATAGCAAATATTGTACTAGGGTCCATGGCCATGTCAAGCTAGTAAAGTCAGCAAGATGTATTAGATACTATTGCTATGGCATGGTGTCGAATGTACTCTGAAGTTGACATTGAAAAAAGAAAGAAAAAAAAAACAGTTAGTTACCTGGTAATTTTATTGCAAGGAACCTTTCATGATTCCTATTATAGATGGATCCTTTCATACAGGAAACACAAACCTCAGATCTCTTTACCCACTTCAGCTCTAGTACCTTTATACTCCTTATGGACCAGAGAAATGTATACATTTTTGCTATAGGTCTGTTTGTTCTTTCATAACTTTTTTATTACTTAAAGCTGAATTTTGGGATGAGCAAATATTACCTAAATTCAGGAAGCATGTGCATTGTCATTTCTTGAGAGGAATATCGTTGCCCTCTACGCCCTGACAAAAACAGCTACACCATTTGGTGAAACACAATGTCACTGGAGCTATGTCTCTTTACACAAAAAAAAAAAAGATGGTAAAAAAACAGAAATACTGCAGAAAAATAATAGAAAAAAAAAATGGGGAAGGAATATGGATTAAAAGGTACATAGGGCAATCGGCATAATGTGTAGCATATGGTAAAACAAATGATGTAAGGACAAATCCACAACATAGTAACATAGTACAAGAGGCCGATTGCCTAGCACCCCTAACACTAGGGGAATAAAGGAAAAGAGGGGGAAAAATTGGGACTTTATGTGAAGTGCGTGCAAACGGTTGGGATGTACAATGGTGAAATTACTGTATAATTGTATACAGGTGGGTCCACAACATGGTGCCAAAGAAAAACAATTTAACCACTTGCCGATCGCCGCACGACTATTTACTGCGGCAGTCAGCCCCATGCAGGCAAAGTGACGTAGTACTATGTCGCTCATTCCCGTCGGTATGGTGCGTGCTCCCGTGCCCCCCCGCGCGCAGCCACCGATGGTTTGATTGGGTTCAGAACCGATCAGTCATCAGGTCCAAGCCAATGATTTTTGCCCTGGACCTGTTGATCAGTCCTGCCCAATCAGATTCTATTCTGAGCCTGTGTAATGTAAACGCAGGCTCAGAAAAGACATGCTCTCCCCTCCCATGATCCTTTTTGGATTCATCGAGAGGAGAGAGCACATCTAAACTGTGAGTACTGCACCAAGCACACCCACATACACTTAGATAGGCACACTTAACCCTCGATCACCCCCCCAGTTAGCCCCACACCCCCTGTCACAACACACACTGTATACAGTGAAAAAAAGGGGTATTGATACCAAAACTGCGCAAATGGTGTATAAATGTAAATAAATAGTGAGTATTAATGTGGAATTTCTCCCACACTGTCAGCTGCTACATAAACGTGAAAACGTGATAATGGTGAATAGAAAGAAATAGTAGCGCTCAACAGAATAAAATAAACAATTAAATCAAATAAATCAATATCGTGCAAATAAATCGTGCAAAATAAAGTCTCTGGTGTCCAAAGCAATTGGATAAATCAATCGGACCAATAAAAAAGACACAGACTTGATGGGGTGGTTCTTTAGCAAAGCCTTCACCTCCACACGATCACCCAGTGAGATATAAGTATATACTGCTTACCAGATCCACTGGACCCCTTAATTACAGGGGGTCAAACACGCTGTGTATTCCAAATGAACTCTAGTGCATCTCGTTTCCATAGATGTACATCACCACAGCCAAAAACGATGCCAAAATCAGAAAACCAAGCCATAGATAGGGACAAAAGAATAATCTCATGGTGCAGTATTTCTTAAAATTCAGTCATTTATTAAGATAAATTGCACTTACTACACATTGATAGGTAAAAAGCCTTCGGTTTTAGAGATCGTTTGCTGGGGATGGGAGACGCTGCTCCACGATGCGCTCCTCAGACCTCAGACCCGGAAGTGTATGGTCTCATGTTCCCGACGTACGTTTCGTCAGTCACGGCTGACGTCATCAGGGGATCATCTATACATTATAAAATAAGTTGCGCTGTGGATGATGTATACAAGTTGATTGTATGGTGAAATAGTAAAGAATCCGAATAATGTCCAGAATATGGAAACAAAAACGGGTAACTTGTGCAGGTACCGCTTACCGGAAATAAGATAAACAAAGGCCCATCAGTATGTTCAAAATACGTCCTAGGGATGAGGTCCAGGTGGACTACCAGGTTCCAACGCGGATCCCTCAATGGAGTGGTAACATGTGTGATACAAAAAAATATACCGCCATAGCGTAAAACCAAAAAATATGTGTAAAGAAAGGACACCCAAAGTGCATTGAGAACACCACTGCTCCCGTAGTGAAATAAACGTGATAAAGGATGCCACAGAACCCCAATAGGTACTCCTTACCAAAATATAGATGAAAAATAGCAGATACACCAAAAAGGGGGGAAGGGGGATCACCCCAATAGGACAGCAGCTTACCACAAGGATGAGTATGGAGAGCTTATATAAGACTGGATAGGTGTGACTTGAACATGCAAGCAAGTGGGGGGACACCTCTGATGGATAAAACACCCTTACCGACTCCCGATGATAAGGAGGCAGGAGGGATATGTATGGAACCGATCCGTTGTGTCTCCTCACTCAGATAGGGAACTCAGATAGACGGTATTGGATCAACAGTGATTGTAGCAGAACAGAGCCCGACATCCGTCCCACACGTTCAGTCTGCCTGTCAGCATAGCTGCTGACAGGCAGACTGAACGTGTGGGACGGATGTCGGGCTCTGTTCTGCTACAATCACTGTTGATCCAATACCGTCTATCTGAGTTCCCTATCTGAGTGAGGAGACACAACGGATCGGTTCCATACATATCCCTCCTGCCTCCTTATCATCGGGAGTCGGTAAGGGTGTTTTATCCATCAGAGGTGTCCCCCCACTTGCTTGCATGTTCAAGTCACACCTATCCAGTCTTATATAAGCTCTCCATACTCATCCTTGTGGTAAGCTGCTGTCCTATTGGGGTGATCCCCCTTCCCCCCTTTTTGGTGTATCTGCTATTTTTCATCTATATTTTGGTAAGGAGTACCTATTGGGGTTCTGTGGCATCCTTTATCACGTTATTTCACTACGGGAGCAGTGGTGTTCTCAATGCACTTTGGGTGTCCTTTCTTTACACATATTTTTTGGTTTTACGCTATGGCGGTATATTTTTTTGTATCACACATGTTACCACTCCATTGAGGGATCCGCGTTGGAACCTGGTAGTCCACCTGGACCTCATCCCTAGGACGTATTTTGAACATACTGATGGGCCTTTGTTTATCTTATTTCCGGTAAGCGGTACCTGCACAAGTTACCCGTTTTTGTTTCCATATTCTGGACATTATTCGGATTCTTTACTATTTCACCATACAATCAACTTGTATACATCATCCACAGCGCAACTTATTTTATATTGGACATTTTTTGGGTGCTAGTCTCACTTGAGGTTGCTGCTTTTATTTTATTTTTTGGATTAGCGCAATTGTTTCCCCTTTTTTCGATCATCTATACATGTATACAGTATATAGCATTTTCCTATATACCCATATAAGTGTGATTTGTGACCAGGTGTAGTGCTTGCGGCATTCCCTTTTTCACTTAAAATACCCGCCGCCCCCCCAATAAATATTTAACCCCCTGATCCATCCTGATCACCCCCTGATCACCCCCTAATCACCCCCAGTTAACTCTTTCCCCCCTGTCACATTGCACACTAATACAAACGTAATATACTGTTTTTCTGTATTTTCTATTAGTGTGATTGTGACTTGAGTTAGTGCTAGCGACTTCGTTCCTGTCCCAAAGAGGTTTAGGGTCCCCGCCACCCCCCCCAATAAAGATTTAACCCCCTGATCCCTCCCGATCACCCCTACATCCCCTGTCACAACACACACTGTATACAGTATATAGCATTTTCTATATACCCATATAAGTGTGACTTGTGACCAGGTTTAGCGCTTGCGGTCATTCCTTTTGTCCTTAGGATACCCGCCACCCCCTTCCAAAAAAGATTTAACCCCCTGATCCCCCCCTGATCACATCCAGTTAACCCCTTCCCCCCTGTCACATTGCGCACTAATACACACGTAATATAGTTTTACTGTATTTTGTATTAGTGTGATTCTGTCCCAAAGGAGGTTTAGGGTCCCCGCCACCCCCCAATAAAGATTTAACCCCTGATCCCCCCTGATCACCCCCAGTTAACCCCTTCATTGCCCTGTCACAGTGTCACTTTTATAGTGTACAGTTTTTTTTCTGATCACTATTATTAGTGACACAGGTGACATTAGCTAGTGTTAGTGTCAGTCTAAAAAAGGGCAGATCCCCGGCGCATAGTTAGAAATAACCCCTTGATTACCACACACACGCGCACATACACTTCCATTACTAGTATAGTGTTTGAACAGATCAATATCTGATCAGAACTATACTAGCTTAGGGTTCCCAAAACGCGGTGTTTGCACGATCAGCACTGATTCCTGCCAGCACCTGCGTTTAACCCCTCCGCCCAGCCCACCCCACCCAGGCAAGTGTAGTAATCAATAGATTACTGTCACTTACAAAAAAACACAACACACAAAACTGCTGTGTTAGAAGAGTCAGGTCTGATCCCTGCTAGCATTAGCAGTTTTTTTTTTTTCCCAAATAATTTTTATTGGTTTTAAACGACAGATACAAGAGATGCAGTCAGCGTTGCAAAATATAACGTAAATGCAGTTACATAAACAACAAGCGGGGTGAAATATAACATGTCAGAAAACAGAAGTAGAAACAATTGACAATCATTTATCATTCCAAGTGGTCCATGGTTCCCAGTGTTTGGTATGCTGCGGGAGAGACTGGGAGCGCAGTGCCAGTGATTTCTCAAATTCAAACGTGGTCATCACTGATGCTACGACCTCCGAAAGGTTAGGGGCTTCCGTGTTTTTCCATCTCCTAGTGATGGTGACTCTAGCGGCCAGTAGTATGTGCGAGACCACCCACCTGTATTTGCTAGGAATCAAGTCAATATCTAGTGTAAGGAGGGCCAGTGCCGGGTTTGGTGTAATGGGCGAGTGTACTATAGAGGAAATAAGGCCAAAGACCTGGTTCCAGAAGCTGGTGAGGCTTTTACATGTCCACAGAATGTGGTACAATTTTCCTACCTGGCCACACTCCCGCCAGCAGAGCGAGGAGTGGGTTTGGTAGAATTGTGATAGCCTGTACGGCGTAAAGTACCAGCGGGACAGGATTTTCTGCGACAATTCCCAGTGGTTAGTGCAGCTCGACACCCCGTAGGAGTGGCGAAAGGCACACGTCCACTGTCGTGGCGAAAAGGACCGTTGTATATCACTTTCCCACTTGACCAAGGGACTCGATTTGTGAAAGGTGGTCTTGGCATTAAATATGTTGTAAAAAAAGGAGATGCCTTTAGTCGATCCAGAAGGATTAGTAAGGAACTGGTGAACCGTATATGGAATAGTAATGATAGGGGGTGGATGTTTGGTCAGAAACGTGGAAATGCGAGTGTAGGTATAGAGCTCCGAGCGTGGTAGTTGGTAGTGCTGTGTGAGGGAAGGAAAAGGTTTCAGTCGGCTATCACTAAAGAGATCATCGATCCAATAGATACCACGGTCCCTCCATTTTAAAGTGGGGAGACAGGGAATCAGGATGTCTAGCAGGCTAATAGGTAATCTTGGTTTGTAGTGGGCTTCTCTTATATTTGTGTGTTTGTGGAGTTCCCTCCATGCGTCGATAGACGTTTTGGTTGTGAGTAGCAAGTCTGGCATGTTTTGGGACTTCCAGCCATCCGCTAGTAGTATCCGCTAGTAGTAAAAGGTGTAGGCGATCTACTTTGCTGTATGCGGCTTCTAGTTGAGACCAATGGATGTCAGGGTTCTCAGGGAACCATTTACGTAGCTGGGTAAGTTGGGACGCCAGGAAGTAGTCCTGCAAATGTACCATGCCCGTGCCTCCCACCTTTTTGTGCTTGATAAGATGGGCCCACGAGCATCGGGGGTGTTTTCCTTGCCAGATGTAGTGTTTGAGTACCCGATTTAAAGATTTAATTATCGCCGATGGGAGAGGAATAGGAAGAGTTCAGAACACGTAAAGGATTTTGGGGAGGGCCATCATTTTAAAGGCTGCCAATCTGCCCAACCAAGATAGCTCCTGGTAGGGTTTCTTGGCCAGGTCGGCTTGGATCTCAGCTAAAAGTGGTTTATAATTGGCTTCCGCCAGTGATGAAATTGAGGGAGTCAGTTTTAGGCCTAGATAAGAGATGTCACTATCAGTCCATACATACGGGAATTGGGACTGGCACTCCTAGATTAAGAATTAGGGACTTGGTGAAATTTACCTTATAGTACAATATAGAAGAGAAGGACGTGAGAAGTTGATGTAGGAAGGGCATGGAATCTACGGGTTTTGTGATGGAGAGAATGACATCATCCGCAAAGAGAGTTATCTTGTGGGAGCTGCCCCTAATGCGAAATCCGGATATGTGGGGATGTGATCGTATGTGTTCAGCTAGCGGCTCCATCATCAAATTAAAAATACTTGGGGAGAGTGGGCATCCTTGGCGAGTGCCATTGGTGATGGAGAAGGGTTTGGAAATCACACCAGAGACAAATACGTGAGCAGATGGGTTCGAATATAGAGCCATAAAGGCAGATAGAATCAGGCCTGTGAATCCAAATTTCTCCAACACCAAGAGCATGTACTGCCAGTAAACTCTATCAAACGCCTTTTCGGCGTCGATGGATAGGAGAAGGGAGGGAGTTTTCGTCACTTCAGCGTAGTGTATTAGGTTGATAACTCGACGCGTGGCATCCGCCGCCTGTCTATTGGTCATGAAGCCCAGTTGATCAGGATTAATTAAGGTGGGAAGGATGGTGGAAAGGCGAATAGCAATAATTTTGGCATAAATTTTTACGTCCGAATTCAACAGAGAAATCGGGCGGAAATTCGCCGGGGTGTCCGGGGATTTGCCTGGTTTAGGGAGAGCCACTATATGTGCCTTAAGCATCTCTGGTGGGAAAGAGCCCGATAGGGAAATGGACTGGTATAGGTGAAGTAGGAATGGGGATAGTGTGTCCTGGAATTGTTTGAAGTATTCATTTGTGAAACCATCAGGGCCTGGGGATTTGTCGTTGGGGAGTGTGCCAATAGTGTGGGTAATTTCCTTGGGGGAGATGTGTGAATTCAGTGTCTGGAGTTGTTCCTCAGTCAGTGTGGGGAGATTTATCTCAGTCAGGAAGGATGATATATCCAAATCAGTTGGGGTGGGGCAGGAGGGGTCCTCTTTCAAGTTGTATAATGCCCCATAGTAGTCTGAAAAAGCGTCTGCTATATCTTGAGGCTTTAGCAATTTCTGCTTGGTAAATGGGTGGAAGATGTGAGGAATGCATTAGCAGTTTTTTTGATAGCGCTTGAAATAGTCCTTGACAACCAGGTGATATATGTCATTATCAATACAAATATCCAAAATGGCATAAGTACATACATATGGTAATAGGTACAATAATACAATTAAAACATCATAAATATTAGATCGTAAAGAGCTGGCAAGGCATAAACTGCATACATTTTTTTCTTCATGATCAGGGATGGAGGCATAAAGCCTTAGTCAGGCGATGCCTCATATAAAGTCCCAAAACCTTTTTGTGTTCGTAATTGATTAGGGATGGAAGTGTGTACACGGTTGGTTACATGGCTATTATACAGTTTGGATACCTTATTGCAGGCAGGTCTGCACTATACAATTTGATTGATTGAAACTATTGCCATCATTTTCCCTATACTATAGCTATTTGATTGCCTATGGGTTCTGAATGTCTTATTTCATTGTATGGACACTTGTGCCAACTGGGTTGCCACCAGGTGCCGGGAGCTGCGAGGCACTCCAGGGGCCTTCCCCCTTTCCCCTTCGCCTGCATCGGCGTCACGCATCCCGTGCCATACGTGTGACGTCATTTCTTTGGCGCCATCATGTCGACACGTGTGTCTTCCTTCCGCGCTCTATAACAAGGGGGCTATGGCGCCGCAGTCCTGGACGGCTGTAACCACCCCTTGTGAGTGCTGACGTGATGATGGGAGCTGGTTATGGCCGGATTTGGGTACTTTTTGAGGACATTCTTCTGTTTAACTATTACTAACTTTTCCTTTTTTTTTTTCTTTTTTCTTTTGGTTGTCTTGTTTCTCTACTCTCTTGGGATTTAATACACTTTTATTGGGTCTATGGTTGTATCCTTTTTTGGTAATCTTGGCTTGAATCTGTGTATTCACAATTAGCATATTCTTCACTTAGGGTCTAATCTTTTCTGGACACCTTCTCATTCTATCATTATGATAAAATGATATTCCTTGTAACAGAGTATTTTTTCTTGGGATGTGGTTTTCTTTATGGTTGCACTGTATATGTCATTGAAGCATCAGTTAATCCACTTATATAAATGTTTACACATACTATTTGAATATAGAATCTCCTGGAGATTACTATCCATGACACCACTCGCTATCCATCATACCGGGGAAATATACTGTACGTGTTTCCTCTTTTAAGTCCTCTCATTGTTCCCTGTTGGCCACAGATCAGGCTCCCACAGCTCCCGGTTAGACGTTTTTCCCTGTTGGACTGTTGCCCATAATATTTTATGCTGATTTTATCGCTAGGCTGTAAGTATATTGGGTGGAGTTGGCTTAAATTGGGATGATATATCCTTCCCCTACCTTTGTATACAGCATATGTTTCTACATATTTTACCATGTTTATTGCATTGTTGTCTGTAAGGGGGATTTTTTCTTTTTTAAAGTGACATAGGATGCATCTGCTCCTGAAGAATTGGAACTTATTCCATGAAACGCGTAGAGCTTGCCAACGATGCATTTTTTTATCTACTATATGATTTTTTTATGCTAATTGTTGCCATTGCTCCACCCGTTTATGCCTTGCAAGCTCTTTACGATCTAATATTTATGATGTTTTAATTGTATTATTGTACCTATTACCATATGTATGTACTTATGCCATTTTGGATACTTGTATTGAAAATTATATATATCATTAAATTGTTTTTCTTTGGCACCATGTTGTGGACCCACCTGTAAACAATTATACAGTAATTTCACCATTGTACATCCCAACCGTTTGCACGCACTACACATAAAGTCCCAATTTTTCCCCCTCTTTTCCTTTATTCCCCTAGTGTTAGGGATGCTAGGCAATTGGCCTCTTGTACTATGTTACTATGTCGTGTATTCATCCTTACATCATTTATTTTACCATATGCTACACATTATGCCGATTGCCCTATGTACCTTTTAATCCATATTCCTTCCCCATTTTTTTCTTCATGATCAGGGATTGAGGCATAAAGCCTTAGTCAGGCGATGCCTCATATAAAGTCCCAAAACCTTTTTGTGTTCACAGAAAAATAATAGCTAACGGGGGCTGGTTAGGGTTAGCTAAGGGGTTAAACAGGAATATATTTTATGTATAAAAAAAAAAACTGATGTCATATGCAGGTTATGCAGCTCAAAGTTCACAGCTTTGGTCTACATATGCATAAATAGTAAATACAATGTACTATGCATTGTTACACTGTATTACTCAATAACCCTTGTAGAGTGTTTGCAAGTGAAATTTTTCACAGGAGTGTCTACAAAAAGGCAGCTTTCCTGAACACCCCATACTTTTTCTTTTAATGTGTGCAGTGGTGGTGGTGCAGTTGTTTACAAAGCTGCTGTACATCTATGGCAAGAGATCAGAGTATGCAAGAAGGGACTTGGCTTTATATAATGTCAGACAACACCCTCATATTTGCTTGGAGTCCATTTTTTATACAACTGCCACAAACTGCTTCAGTGGGGGTGTACAATGTTGCTGATGCAAATGAAGTGGTATAAGGCACTCTTTCTTTGTCTGTACCCAGAAACAGTCTTCACCAATGAAAAATTTGTAATAATAAAACCTTTTCAATACAAAATTGAAAATTAGAATTGAGGATGTCCAGGCCTATATCAGAAAGGTGTACACCATCATCCTGGTAAAGCCCTGGTAATCCCCCCTCCAACTCTATGTATCTAAATGAAAATCATATTGGATATCTTAACATTTTCTGGATATTCCTGTTAATGCATTTCCTTATCTTTTCGAAAGGTCGTAATGTAACTGAATCAAGCCAGCGGAGTGATTCATATGATTTCTGAAAATACTACTATAGTATCAGGAGAGATCATATGAATTTGTCTCAGAGTTTTCTGTAAATTGAATATCAAATCTAGCATTTTTAACTGTCCTATATCATTTCCACCCAAATGAATAATCATAACACCAGGTTGAGGCCAATGCTCAAAAAGACTAGCCAATTCAAATTGTAAATCACTTCAAACCATTCCTCTCCAGCCACTCCAAGGAACTTGAAATGAAGAAGGATTCAAACTTAAATTAGTTAAGTAATTTCTTACTGACACTCTCTTCTTAGCCCAGAATATGAATAAGTGATCGAGAATCCACACTATAACAGGAGAATCTGGAATATCAAACAAACTGGTTAGTCCGAATATACAATTTATACGCATTAGATTTCCATCTACCAATTCCTTTAATATCGTTCTCTTTTAGACCCATCTTAGCTGCCTCTGTTGCAGCTCCTATTCTAAACGAGTGTGATGACAGCCTAACCTGACCTAATTTTAAAGCTGATAGGCATTTCCTTAATACTTTATTAAACTGAAACTTTGTCAAAGGAGCCCCCTGTTCATCAATAAAGAGAAGTTCCTTATCAAGGGGTCTTATGCTCAAATACTGCTTCAAAAGAATGATTGGGCAAATTTTGTTATCGCACGAATTTAGCACCATCCATTGTCCTATACCTAAACGATCTGTCTTGCTTCTAGGAATAAAGATTCTGATACACCTATCCCTTATAATTAGATTTTTGATGAGCATGCCTTCCTTACTGTTTTTGGTGCAGCAACTACTTCTGATAAGCAAAAGGCTCCAAAAAATATTAAGGAAAACACTGCCTTAAGAATTGTGGCTTCAAAGGCCGAAAAACAAACTGCTTGTGTTATAATACATAGCTTTGTTAAGATTTCTGGTGTGATCGGAACTCTCTTATCCACTTCAACATTTACTTTTCTAAAACCTTTCAAGGCTTGTTTAACTGAGAAAAACTCAAACAAGCTGGTAACGAATATAGTCTTAAGAAAAAGGATACCCCTGCCAAAATCATATTAATATGCAACCAAAAATATTGCTTGGCCATTAAGTTGTTCAGAAAGTACAATACTAATTGTTCAGAAAAATCAGTTAAATCTAGCTCGTTCAATCTCAGAAAGGACAGCCATAGCATCCAGGAAGACACATAACTCATCCCGGTAGATTTATCTATGGATGTTAGCCGAAACTAAATCAGCTCCCACAAATGCTGAGGGCATGGAACTCCACATAAATCTGTTTCTGGCATCATGGTAAAGAAACGATCCATCTGAAATCGAAAGTCTGCTAACTGATTATTTTCTCCTGGAACATAACGAGCCTTAATCCAAATATTTAATGATAAGTATTTGAATACTAAATATCTCAACAACTTAATGACTGGCTGTGATTTTGATGACAAACAATTTATTGCAAATAGCACTCCTTTATGTCCGTACTTACCAGCAGTGTATATATACACCTAGACATATATAGGTGTGATAGTAGCAGAAATATATGCTTGCGCTAATGAAATAATTAACACCAATATAGTTACGCTCCTATCACACCTATATATGTCTAAGTGTAAAATACATATATACGTATGTGTGTATATATACCACTATACACAAGTTCAGATGTTTTGCCTGCCTCCAAAAACCCCCAAAAAATGCCTGCAACAACACACCTGGGCATTTTTGTTTTGGCGCTAGCGTTTTTTTGGGCATTTTTTTGGGGTTCTTTGGAGGCAGGCAAAACATCTGAACTTGTGTAGAGTGGTATATATACACACATACTTATATGTATTTTACACTTAGACATATATAGGTGTTATAGGAGCGGAGCCATATTCGTGTAAATGATTTCATTAGTGTAAGCATATATTTCTGCTACTATAACACCTATATATGTCTAAGTGTAAAATACATATAAGTATGTGTGTATATATACCCGTATACACAAGTTCAGATGTTTTGCCTGCCTGAAAAGACCCCAAAAAATGCCCAAAAAAACGCTTGCTACTAAACCGGCAAGGTGTGAAAAGAGAGAAGCCACTAACCTGCTCTATAAGTGACAAAATACAAACAATCTTTTTTTTTTATGGTTCTGGACATGCTACAGAGCTGAAACTTCACAAGTCGAATTTTTAGACCCCCCAGATACTAAATCCAAATAATTTTTTTTTTTAATTTTTTTTTTTAATTTTTTCAATAATTGGCTCTCTATCAAAAATGACAATTTTTAAGAACTTTTTTTGTGTGATTATTAGTCCCTGGGGTATGACCCAGAACCCTAGGCACTTTTTAGGGGCATTTATTGGGTTTTAGGGCTTCAAAATGGTGTTTTTTGATTTCCGAAGTTCGGGTCCCATTGATTTTAATGGGGTTCTGAAATCTGGGCCGAACTTTTGGGACATTCGGGTGTTCTGGTCGAACCGAACTTTTCAAAAGTTCGATAATCCCTATTTAAGAGTCACCTTCTTCCTCCTTACAAATATGTGTAGCATCTGTGTAATTTTAATAATTTTTTTCCCGGGCAATCTAAACTCCATGCTCTCTGTATTTATCACTATCCCAAAGAATTCAAGATAATTTACTGGACCTACCATTTTTTCCTGTGCTATAGTTGCATATTTTAGTAAAAGTGTCAAGTAAAACTTGACAATCAACTGAACCTGTTTCACCCATAAATAAAAGTCATATAAATAATGCAGAATAAATTGGTTATTTGCTTCTTTTGCCACAACCCATTCTATAAATGTGGAACATTTTTCAAAGTAGTAGCAGGCCAAAGAGCATCCCATTGGTAAACATTTATCCACATAATACTTATTATTAAGATACATGCCCAATGAGGAAAAACCGTTTGGATGAATAGGAAGAAGCCTGAAGGCTGATTTTATGTCAGCCTTTGCTAACCAGGCTCCTTTTCCTAATTTCTTTGATTTACCCACTGCTTCTTCAAAAGACGCATATGCTACAGATGTTAATTCGGGGTCAAGCTGTTCGTTCAATGATCTTCCATATGTAAGTGATAGATGATGAATCATCCTATATTGATTAGGTTCTTTTTTTGGGGAATTATCCCAATTGGTATATTGGGAATTGGGAAATTCTCATGTTCCTAAATGGCGGCTTTTCAAAGGGACCAGCTATTCTACCTAATGCAATTTCTTTATTTAATTTATCTTCAGCTACCGCTGTCAGGTTCCTAACCGATGGGAGATTACCTATTATTATACATCCTGTACCGTTGAAAGGTGCCAATTGAAAACCTTTCTCAAATCCTTCAGTTAATAGCACTGCTGTCTATTTGTCTGGGTAATCCTTGAGCCATGGCAGCATGTTTTCCAGGATCACCGGAGACTTGGCTTTTGTGTGTAATGTCCCTGTTCTGTTGTGATTGTGTTGCTGATAATTTACGAAAACATTTCGTTATTGGACTTGCTCCTGCACAAAAAGCACATTCGTGCCTGTATCTGCATGAGTGCATCCATTCGCATTGGTTATCATTATAAGAAAAACAAACTTCCTTTCTATAGCTTGTATTACCCGTGGAACTGGAAATAGAAGTGTTCTGTCTTATTGTAGGCTGTTTGGGTGATAAGAATAAATTGAGCCATAACCCTACATCCTTAACTCCCCACCTAAGTGATGGATGAATACTAAACTTATAACGGAATGACTCATCATATGCAAACCACGCAAACCCTCCAAAATTTTTATATGCCTAGGCCTAGCATACAGTATATTCAAAATGCTTGCAACCAATTATTGAATGATTTTGTTATTGGTCTTCTCCTATCTTCTTCTGTCCTATCCTCTTTCTTCTCAGATTTAAAAATAAAGTCTTTCGAATAAAGTAGTAATGATAGCAAATCAATATACTCCCCTTACCATATTTTTATTTTGCGCTAGCAGGTAAATTAAATCCAAAAGGGGAAAACACACACGGCATCACTTCCTTACCACATATTGCAGGAATGCCTGTCATTGACCCATTCACATTCACCAGGCTTTTACCTTAATCCGCTAATGCAGGAACAATATTAGGAACTGGAACAGGATTGGCTAGAAAAGAAGCTGAAGAGTTAATTCAATCTTCATTAGAACCTGGTACCCTCGGTCAGAGGCACCTTGGGCCCAGAATGCAAGGAGACATTCATATCTGAAATAATCTTGTTTAAAGAAGATGACAGAACAGATAATAAATGCAAATGACTAGACTCACCTTGTCTAATATCCATAGGAGTCCCTTGCTCTGACTGCTGTGCTGTCCATATCATTGGGATTGTTTGATTTGCCTCCCTGCCTTCTACTTCTGCCTCTTTAAATGTACTTGCAGTTCTGCCTTCTGACCTGTCTGCTTCTGTTGTTAGATCTTGTACCTGTCTTTCTCTTCCTAATATTCTCTCCTGCTCATTCCTGATGCTTTCCTTTTGGTACCCTGCTTTCTTCTGATTCTCTCTATAGCCCCATCCACCAGCCTCTTCACTTGCCTCTAACAGGCGCCGTCTTGTCCGCGGAGTCGGCCCTGTCTCTCTGGCTGAAGCAGCTGCCTGCATGGGCGGGCTGCATCTTCTGCGCTGGATGTGCCTCCTCCTCCTGCACTCTCCACTCTCCATTTCACCTTCCTCTTCTCCGTCACACCGCTGGCTCACTCCTTCTAAGGGACCCGCCTCTTCTCTCCAGCCATCCCTCTCATTCTGCTTCATCTCTGCATGTCTGCTTCCTCCTTCATCCCATCCTCAGCTTGCTTCTTCTCCCCATTCTTGGGTTCTTGAAGGTAGGGAAAGGCATCTCTTCAGCCAGTCTTCATCCTCCATTCCTGTTCTCTCCACAGCTGCCAAATTAGAGTCTTTATACCGCCAGAAGGATTAACCTTAGCCAGTATTATAACTCTCTTGACAGAGCTGTCCTGGTTAAATCCTCCTCTTGACTGGCAAAAAGCTGATCCCAAAACCCCTTTTTATAAGGAACCCCAGGAATTCCAGAAACTTCCAAGGGTCAGGTGACCCAAAGGACCAATCTCTGTGCACCTCTCCCAGACTCTGGAATATTCCTTGGGTCACCTGACTCCGCTGGCCAATCAGATGCCTAGTACCTCACATAACTCCCTGGGGAGCTTGAAACTTCTGCCTCCACAATCCCATGAGGAAAAGGGGGAGCCTTGAAACCGACTTTAAACCCTTTTTCCTTTACATTCCAAGTATTTTCACCAAGAATTTGGAAATAGAACCCTTTAAAGGTAACCATGCCCCACTGAATCCAAAACAGCAGAAGTGATTACTTCTTAAGTGTTCTGGGGATTGTGTTCAATGTCTGGTGGAGGGATACATCTAGAATGTTTTATCATGTAAATTTGGGAGAATAGTTATGAAATGGCTATGGGACAAAAAGCATTAAACCTTTCGGTCCAGGTGTAGATGTACTCCATCAAGTCATTACTAGTCAAAGAATGCCTTGTTGTTGACAACATAATGTTGGCCCAGCTAATTGGTTTTGTATTACCAGTATCACCCTTTGCCTCAGCCTCATTGTCCTGTTAACAAAGAGTTAATAATTAGCATCATTATGATAATTACATTTTTTTTTTCGTCTTTTTTGTCTGTCCAGCTTATCGCCTCAGTGATTCTCCAGTCCCTCCCAGAAGACCCCAAGAAAGTTTGAACTTAAACAGACAATAGGGCACCACACACATTTACACAGTATACTGGACTGGATTTCCTAATCTTATCAGTTTTGCCGTAAATAGTGAGGTCAATCTTTCTTTATTTACATTTAGTTAAGAGTTTCAGAGAAAACATGCCCTCGTTATAAATGAAAATAACAGAAAAAAACAGGAACACTTTGAAAGTTTAGAATTCTAGGGCAACATCTGTGCTGATTTTACAGCTTTGATATTGCTAGCTCATTGAAAATATAGAAAAGCTATTATATTTGGCCTCTCAGTGAGTTCAGCTTGACAGGTATGATTTAGTATAAAAATGCTAAAGCTTGAACCAATTTTCTATTGTCAGTGATCAATGAGTTCTACATTCGGAATACTTTCAGATGTATGTAAGTGAAAATAGCAAGAATCGTAGAAATGCATCTTTTTATGCATAGTATACAGTAAATTAGTTTTTTTTTTTGTTGCCAAGTATACAGTGTGTGCGTCTTATATACAGTATATTTACAAACTATATATAGATATATATATTTATAGATTAACTATAACATTATGACCACCCACCATAACATGACAACCCACCTAATTTTGAGTAGATCCTCCTTTTGCCACCAAAACAGCCCTGACCAAACAAAGCATAGAGTTCATTAGATCTCGAAAGATATGCTCTAGTATCTGGCACCAATCCATCAGTAGCAAATCCTGTAAATTGCAAGCTGGCACCTCCATAGATCAGAATGGGGTTTACAGCACATCCCAGAGATGCTCAATTGGATTTAGATCTGGGGAATTTGGAGGCCAAGTCAACATCTTGAAGATACCTTCATACATTGCTCCTTTGTCCAGTTCTGATGCTTACATGCTCATTCTAGGCACTTTTGGCTGTGGACACAGGTCATATTGGGCACCCTAACCAGTTTGCGGCTACGCAGCGCCATATGCAACAAACTACAATAGGTTTGCACACCAATGCTTTCCCATATGGGAAACCAAAACCTGCATTATTTTTTTCAGTAATTTGAGGTAAAGTAGCACTTCTATTGGATCAGTCTACACTGGTGTTACGAACCTGGTTAAGGTCGAGTTAATGAGAGGGCTTCCCTTATACCTCTTGTCTCGTTTCCCCTGGGGTTGATGACAGGGTATAATAGGGCACAGATGGGCACAGGTACTTGTAGGTGATCCTGGTAGGGAGAACTTGTAGCATATGTGCTTCTGAAGACAGTGCAACAGGCAAGCTGACAGCTGAAGGGATCTCAGATGCATGGTCAGACAAACAGTGGTAGGCAACAATCGGGCAGCAGGAACACAGAATCAGGAACCACAAGTGGAGTAAGGGTCAGACCAAGGTCAGTAGTGGGACAAGGAGGTACCAGAACTGCAGGCAAGAGGCAAAGCTGGGTTAGAAACCAGAATCAGCAACAGAAGTTTAAAAACAAGCAGAGTCAGCAAGCTGGGTCACGATACACACAGTATCAGGTCACAGGCAGAAGGAGCTGATGAAATGAGATAGTCCGCAACTCCTTGCTGCTTATTAAAATCTTCAGAATCTATTGGTTCTCCATAAAAGATACAAATGTAAACATGTTTCAGCCTTGTGGGCCTTGTTACCTACTCATTTACAATTGCTGTCTGACACTGTGTCTTTTACGGAGAGCCAAAAAATTCTGAAGATGTTAAGAGCAAGGACTTGCGGACTATCCTATTTCTTGATTGCCATTGCAGCTGTGTGACTGCCTTTCCGTACCTGGCAGCTCTGGCTCTGCTTATCTTAATGGGTTGTATCACCTTACCTCTGTTTTATTAGAAGGAGCTAATGACCACTCATCAATAATCCTGAGTCCTGTAGGGTTTTAAATAGGTCACTGGGCACCAGGTCCATCCAAACATATATGCTCATGCTCATAAGCATATGTAGCATGCTAATGCTCACACACACATGCATGGTCCACATTCTTTGCACAGTTCTGTGGACCATTCTGCGCTAGTAGGCATTTCTTTGAGCACAAGCCATGAGCTTGGTTTTCCAGACAATGGGCCAGCCTTTGCTACCGACATTCATCATTGAGCCTTGGCCAGTTCCCCAGCTTTCCTTCCTGCAGACCAAGAAAATCCCAAAAGAGCTACACTTTTGGAGATGCTCTGGCCCAGTCATCTAGCTCTTACAATTAGGCCCTTGTCAAAGTCACTCAAATTCTTATATTTGCCCATTTTTTCTTCTTTCAACACATTAAATTCAGGGACAATATTTTCACTTTCTGCCTAATACAGCTGCAAGAAAAAGTATGTGAACCCTTTGGAATGATATGGATTTCTGCACAAATTGGTCATAAAATGTGATCTGATCATCATCTAAGTCACAACAATAGACAATCACAGTCTGCTTAAACTAATAACACACAAAGAATGAAATGTTGCCATGTTTTTATTGAACACACCATGTAAACATTCACAGTGCAGGTGGAAAAAGTATGTGAACCCCCAGACTAATGACATCTCTAAGAGCTAATTGGAGTGAGATGTCAGCAAACTGGAGTCCAATCAATGAGATGAGA
Organism: Pelophylax lessonae; assembly: GCF_965119305.1. Classification (NCBI taxonomy): domain Eukaryota; kingdom Metazoa; phylum Chordata; class Amphibia; order Anura; family Ranidae; genus Pelophylax; species Pelophylax lessonae. Next base: position 237,763,838 of record NC_138771.1, read on the forward strand.
TTGGAAGTGTTGGTTACAGCTGCCCTGCCCTATAAAAAACACACACCAGTTCTGGGTTTGCTTTTCACAAGAAACATTGCCTGATGTGAATGATGCCTCGCACAAAAGAGCTCTCAGAAGACCTACGATTAAGAATTGTTGACTTGCATAAAGCTGGAAAGGGTTATAAAAGTATCTCCAAAAGCCTGCCTGTTCATCAGTCCATGGTAAGACAAATTGTCTATAAATTGAGAAAGTTCAGCACTGCTGCTACTCTCCCTAGGAGTGTCAGTCCTGTAAAGATGACTGCAAGAGCACAGCACAGACTGCTCAGTGAGGTGAAGAAGAATCCTAGAGTGTCAGCTAAAGACTTACAAAAATCACTGGTAAATGCTAACATCCCTGTTAGCGAATCTACAATACGTAAAACACTAAACAAGAATGGATTTCATGGGAGGATACCACAGAGGAAGCCACTGCTGTCCAAACAAAACATTGCTGCACATTTACAGTTTGCACAAGAGCACCTGGATGTTCCACAGCAGTACTGGCAAAATATTCTGTGGACAGATGAAACCAAAGTTGAGTTGTTTGGAAGAAACACACAACACTATGTGTGGCGAAAAAGGGGCACAGCACACCAACATCAAAACCTCACCCCAACTGTGAAGTATGATGGTGTGGGCATCATGGTTTGGGGCTGCTTTGCTGCATCAGGGCCTGGACGGATTGCTATCATCGAAGTAAAAATGAATTCCCAAGTTTATCAAGACATTTTGCAGGAGAACCTAAGGCCATCTGTCTACCAGCTGAAGCTCAACAGAACATGGGTGTTGCAACAGGACAATGACCCAAAGCATAGAAGTATATCAACAACAGAAGGGCTTAAACAGAAGAAAATATGCCTTCTGAAGTGGCCCATTCAGAGTCCTGACCTCAACCCGATTAAGGTGCCGTGGCATGACCTCAAGAAAGCGATTCACACCAGACATCACAAGAATATTGCTGAACTGAAACAGTTCTGTAAAGAGGAATGGTCAAGAATTACTCCTGACCGTTGTGCACGTCTGATCTGCAACTACAGGAAACGTTTGGTTGAAGTTATTGCTGCCAAAGGAGGTTCAACCAGTTATTAAATCCAAGGGTTCACATACGTTTTTCCACCTACACTGTGAATGTTTACATGGTGTGTTCAATAAAAACATGGCAACATTTCATTCTTTGTGTGTTATTAGTTTAAGCAGACTGTGATTGTCTATTGTTGTGACTTAGATGATGATGATCAGATCACATTTTATGACCAATTTGTGCAGAAATCCATATCATTCCAAAGGGTTCACATACTTTTTCATGCAGCTGTATATCCTACCCATGTTCACATATCATTGAAATTATGTAGATGATCAATGTTATTCACCTTACGCATCAGCGGTCACAATGGCTGAACAGTATTATATATATATATATATATATATATATATATATATATACATACAAACACACATACAGTACATAAAGGCCAGCATTAGATCTGTAGTGTGCCCCTTTAGCCATAATACCAAGAGGTGGGTTTGGAGCTCTTTAACTCCATTACCCACTATCCCTTTAGCTTCCACAATCCTCCAATGCTCACTGGGTCCATGTGTCAAGGTCTAGGGTCAGGCTCGGAGACCAGTAGCTATAGCAGTATGGGAACTCCAACCAACCAGCAGGATTGGAATACAAGCAGGTCAGCCCTGGCAAATAACACAGGCTCACCTGAGGTGCTGAGTCTAAGTACTAACCAGTGTTTACCAGAGCTCCTGATTGTGGAGATGGGTTTAGCTGCATGTAAGTACCAGGTCACGGTCCTCAGGATTGCCCCACCAGGAGGTGAGCAAGCTGGGGTCCAGTAGTGTATATAACAGGTAAGGATCAAACAGAAGCGTAGTCAGTAAGCAAGCCAAAGATTGGGAACAAGTAGTTGCAGGTTGGTACCAAGCTGAAGCGTAGTCGAGGAACAAGCCAAGGTTGAGCAATGAGTAGTAGCAAAGATATGGACGGCAGCAGGAAAGACAAAAGTGAGATTCTGGCTGGAGAGAGCTCAATAATCTGCCAAACAGGAAGTGCAGAGACATAGCTTAAATCAGGAAGTTCATTGGAGGAGCAAAGAGTTCAAGGTTTAAGGAATCATTCAAGGAATTGTTCAGGGAACTATCCAGGAAACTGTCCAGCATTTCAGGTGACTCAGCAAGAAGAGACGTTGTTTGACACAGCAGAGGTTTCCAGGTTCAAATCCAGCCCTGGAAAGTACTCCCCTCCTCCCAGGACATCCCCTGGACATGTTAGGGCCAAGTATGTGAGGAAACCTATGGTGGAATTCTCTTGGTAATCTAGGGGCATGAACGTTCTCCTCAGGCTCCCAAGAATTTTCTTCTATCCCATACTCTTCCCATTTACCAGATATTGTAATTTGTTCCTACTTAAAGATTCTGGAATCAATAATTTTCTCCACCACAAATTCTTCATCCCCCTGAACCTCAACAAGTGGAGGAGGTGGAAGAATTATTTCAGAAAAAGGCTTATATCTAAAAGGTTAGAGTAGTAAAATGTGGAAAACAGGGTGAATCTTCAAACTGTCTGAAAGTTTTAAGTGAAAGGTTTGAGCAGAAATCTGGAAAGGACCTACAATTTTTTTGCGCTAGTTAAGCAGGTGGAACATTTTTGGTAGATAACCAAATTTTGTCACCCACATGAAATGTAGGTATGACCTACAATGTCTGTCAGCAGCCTCCTTGTAACAATCCTCCTGAGCCTCCCTCAGAGTACCATTTGATTTTTCCCAAATCTCCTGTCTATTGGTAACAGCAGGAATTGGAGCTGAAATAGGGGTATCAGGAATAAAATCTTGATGATACCTGGTGTTTAATAAAAAGGACTTTGAGAAGTGGAACTATATTTAGAATTGTTATAAGTAAACTTTGCTATAGGAAGATAGTCTGAAGATAACCGACAAAACATTGAAGGTACTGCTCCAATGTTTGATTGGTCTTTCGAGTCTGATCACTAGACTGCGCCCATTAGGGCAGATTAATTATTACACCTAAATCTAAACAAAAGCTTTTCCAAAATTTTGAAGTAAACCGTACTCCTCTGTCAGACAACACATCATCAGGAATTCCATGTAATTTAAAGACTTCCCGAATGCTCATCTCTGCAGTTTGTTCAGCAGAAGGTACAGTACCCCCTTAACTGGTATAAAATGAGCCATCTTAGTGAGATGGTCAACAAGTACCAAGATAGTGTTCATTTCTTTTGAGTGCGGAAAATCGATCACAAAGATTATGAAAATTGACCCCTCCAGTCTTGATGGAACAGGGACTGGATGAAGCAGCCAGGAGAAACTCAGGGTGTCTTATTGCATGCATCAATCATACATGACGCTACATAGCTTTTGACATCTTTCTTGTAACCAGGCCACCAAAAGGAATGGGACAAAAGTTCTTAGAAATCCCAAAAGGCTATGGACTAACCTGAGGGCATCAACCCGAGCAGATTCGGGTATATAGAGACTATGTGCTTAAGTCCAAAAGCTGTTCTTGTATTCAAGGTTACTGTACTTAGGAAGGAAGATGTTTGAGAAGTGGGTCATTGTTATATTCTGCTTTGAGGAGACTCAGCAATGTCTTGGAACTTGTGGCCCCTAGGAAGTTATTTTGAGGTAGGATTTTACATTCAAATTTGCTAACCTGGAGAGGCTCAAACATTGTCCTTTGGAGGTGAACAAGCTGGGGCCCAGTAGGGGATATAGCATGTAAGAATCAAACAGAAGCATGTTCAGTAAACAAGACAAAGGTCAGTAACAAGTAGTTGAAGGTTGGGATCAAGCTGAAGCCTAGCCGAGGAACAAGTCAAGTGTGAGTAACGTGTGGTAGCAAAGATATGGACAGCAGTAGGTAAGACATTGCTTAAATCAGGAAGTTCATGGGAGGAGAAAATAGTTCAATGTTCAAAACAAACAAGGTTCAAGGCAGGATCATTCAAGAAATTGTCCAGGGAACTGCCCAGCATTCCAGTTGGCTCAGCAAGAAGAGACTTTGCCTGACACAGCAGAGGTTCCAGGTTCAGATCCAAGCCCTAACACCATTCTTGGGCTAGCTAGCTGTGGTCAGCTACAGGAACCCCCACACCAGTGTTAATGTGCAGCATTTCAATAAGCTCCAGTCCCATTGGTGGAAATTGTTTGAAAAGACTCCATCGTATAGCCATTCAAATTGTTTGCAAGAGCATTTTATAAATTAAATTGAGTTACTTGTTGAACCAAATCACATATTTTAGGATGTGATGGGATATTGGGGGCAAAGAGCAGGCATAATTCATTCAGAAATACTAAGTGAAACATTATATTTCCAGAGACACTGTATAGAAATGTTATACATTTGAGACAGTGTCTCAAGCTTTTTAGTATGCAATAGTTTTTTATTGATTTTAAACAGCATATTACAGTAAAATAACATAATAGGAGAATATAGAAAAACATAGGCAAGAGAAAAGGGGTCAGCCCACAAGAAGGCACCCTATCTCCGGTTCATTCACAACAAAACATGGCTCCGAACAGTAATAGTAACCAGGTAATCTGTGACAAAATAAACATCAAGATACATTAAACACATCAGTCGAGGTCCCCTCCCAGGGGACATATCAAGAGTCGCGTCTCAAGCTTTTTAATAGGAGTCAATTTGGGGGGCAGGAAGTAGGCATTTATCAGGCATAAATATGAAATGAACATTTTGTTCCTCAAATATTATATAATAATTGAACAGGTTTTGTGCATAGAATCACATCTTTTTATCAAAATTAAATTTGGGAAGCAGTAGGCATGTAGGCAAGTCATATTTCAGCCAGAAATAAGCAATGAGACTAGAATTTTTTAAAATATGTTTTTAATAGTACTGCTGTTATCGCTTCTTTTTTCATTACAGTAATCCCCCGCTACATCGCGGTTCAGTTTTTGCGGTCCCGGTAATTCGCGGTTTTTTTTGTAATGTTATTTTACTATATAAATCATTAAAAATGAAAGATTTTTGTGTTTTTCATAGCTCTTGCTCTGTCTCTAAGTATCTTTTATGTGTTTAAATGAGTTTCTATTGTTTTAAAAGTGTGTTTAAAGACCTTAAAATGCTTCTACACGTACAGTGACAGTAAAAAAATCATGCCTACAATGCATTTTAATAGGGTTTTTCTATTTCGCGGAATTTCACTTTTCGCGGCTGGGTCCGGAACGTAACCCCCGCAATGGAGGGGGGTTTACTGTATTATTAATATACAGCATTTGTATAGCACCAACACTTTGTGCAGAACATTACAGAATAAAGGGAGACAATATAGGTACAACACAATTCAATAGTATAATCAGCAAAGTTGCACTCCTTGCAAGCTCAGAACTTCACTCCTCTTCCCAGGCTGCAAGAACAGGTCTCAATAATTGTGAGCCACTAAATGTCCATATATAAATCTTCCAAAAAGAGATGTTCACCATAAAAGCAACATACACAATCCACCTGGTGTGACAGCTACTCTGAACCAACTGGAGCTTAAGCCTATGCTCCTGTGATGGAGCAAAATGTATCAGAGCAGTTGTCATATCAAGTACATTTTGTATGTTGCATCCTTAACCTTTATAATAAATTTCCATTTACATTTTATGAGGGGTGTCTCTTTTTTCAGGATTTAGATGTAAATACAATTAAATGCAATATGATTAGGAGGGCCCTGCTTATGAGAGCTTACAATTTTAATAAAGAGGCAGTTGATACAAAAAAGTAATAACTGTGGGGGGGGGGGGTGATTTAATGGAGAGAGTAACATTTTAGTAGTTAGATTGGAGTGGGATAGGCTTCTCTTAAAGAGCTGAGTTTCAAGGAACTCCTGAAGGCAGTCAGATAGCCTGATGAATTGCACAGGGATCTCAAGAGGAAGATTGTGGCTCTGTAGACGTGGAGATGAGCATGGGAGGAAGTGACAAGGGGGCTAGAGAGCAGAGGTCATGACAGGAGTGAAGAGAATAGTTTTGGTGATATTTTAAAATGAGGGGGTGTAGTGTTGTGGATAGCTTTGTATTTGTATATCGTTTTTTAAATGTATGCATTGAGTATAAGCCAGGGGAAGGATTACCAGAGAGTGTTGACAAACACTGAGAAGTTGGATAGGTTCTGGCAGAAGCACTCATGATAGACTGCAGATGAAAGAGTCTGAATAAAGGAAGGCCAACAGGGATGAAGCTTTAAAAGGCAAGCACTAATAAGAGCTAACAAGAGAGTGAATTAAAATATTTGTGGTGTCAATTGTTAAGAAGGAGTGAAGATTGGAATTTACTGGGTGGTGGCTATTAGTTTGTTTAGTAGGTAAGTCATTGGAGAGTTTTAGGAAGGTAATTTCTTTGGAGTGTTAGAGGCAAAAGCCAGATTAAAAAGAGTCGAAAGATTGCTAAATGTGAGCTGGTGGCTCAGATTGTGGATGATGGACTAGGTGTTCTAGAAGTTTGGAGGTAAATGGGAGCAAGGAGAATTGGTCCTAAATTGTTTTGACAGAAGAGGTACAGCAGAGGTACAGTGATGGTTTGATGGTGTTGATGAAAGTAAATAAATAAGTCTGTTTTGGCATCATAGATGTGGAAACCTTAATTTTTGAGGACAGATTTAAATTGAGTGAAATCTTGTGGGAATATAGTTTTATGCCACAGTGGTTCAAGAGCACGCCTACAGTATGTTTTTTGAGATTTCTGGTGTCGTCTGTTTGCCAAGGTTGTAGCCATTGGCGTCTAATTCTCTGTGTGGTAAAGGGGTCAGTGGTTCCAGGGATGATGAGAATAAGCTGCTGTAGACAAGGAAGCGGCAAAATCAGAGCAGGAAAGGGTGAAATATTGTCCTGTTGCATTGTCCATTGGAAGGTTGTCAACATCCCCCCTTGACCCCATGTACTCTCCTACTATATTAGTCAGCCACTACAGATAACCGCAGGCAGCTATAACTCTGGGTGTTGAATAAAGAAAAATGTTTTGAATACCTCACTTAGGCAGGGACTCCCACTGCTACTTCTTCTTTAAATGACAGCAGGCTACAAAAAAGTAGTCCATGGGACAGTAAGCTGCCAGCCTCTGAAAGAAAGCTTAATAGGTTAATTTATAGCATATCCTATAGATGCTTCATCTTTTGTTCCCTTTATGAGGGCAGGGTGAGCTCTGAGATTTTCCTTTTGTAACATGGATCTAGGATGGTTGCCAAATAGGAAATGATCCCTTCTGCTTGATGCCACAAACCCTAGGGTCTTTTCGCAGCCACACACTGGTTGAGTATGACTGTCTGGCCTAACTCAAATGATGCTGTAAGCCAGGTAGTGCTGCACCACCAGGCTGAGGATCTGTGTCAGGCAAGGCACATGTGTAATCTTACCCTGCCAAAGGATAGACAGCAGAGTTTGGTGCAAATTTCACACACAAACTTTCCTGGCACACAGTGGCATGGGGTTAATCACCTCTGGTCCTGGCCTTGCAGACAGGGCTGGCGCTACCTATAGGCAAGGTAGGTGCCGGCCTAGAGCGCACTTCAGTTGGGGGCGCTCAGTGGCGTTGCTATTGGGGTGAGGGCTGTGGGCATAGCTCCCAACCACCCATCCGTTCCATCACATGGCTCCATCTAATTTCCTGACAGGGACACGCTGGCTGTACACTTCTCCCTGCAGCTTCCTGTCAGCGCTGATGACTCTGCCTCCCCCCACTGGCACTCTGTGGTCAGGGCAGACTGACCAATCGGGTGCTGCCCTGGACAAGCATTGAGTCAGGTGGCAGCAGGTGCGGGGAGCAGGACAGCACCAAGCTCCAGGAGGCAGCGGGGGTGGGGAGGAAGAGCAGCGAGGGCGGGACCTCCCAGGACCGATGAAAAGGCTTCCGGGGGCCGAAGAACGAGGATGGGCAGGAAGTGCAGGCAGCCAGGGACAGCTGCATCTGCCTGCAAATGGATCCCCTGTAAGAAGCAGCTCCACGACCTGTCCTCACCCAGCTACGAGAATGGGACCTGCCCACTGGTATGGAAGGTGCTGTACTGTCTGTGTCACATACACCTTCCCACAGACAGGGGCTGCAGACAGTGCAAGGGTCTCTCTCACTTCCCTCCCCTCCATCCACCCCCCTTCTCCTCCTGCTCTCCATCCACTCCCCCCTCCTCCCCATCCACCCCCCTCTCCATACACCCCCTCTCCATACACCCCCCCTCTCCTCCCCCTCCTCTCCATCCACCCTCCTCTCTTCCCCCCGCCTCTCCATACACCCCCCCTCTCCAGTTGCTGAAGTTATAGGAGAGAAATGCTGTCCCATGCTTGCTTGATATAGAATTGCTCAACAGTCCTGGGTCTTTGTTGTATTTTTCACTTCAAGATGTACCAAATAATTTTAAAAGTTCTGGACTACAGGCAGGCCAGGTAATCACCCAGACTATTCTACTACAAAGCCATGCTGTTTTCATGAATGTAGTATGTGGTTTAGCATTGTGCTACTGAAATATGCAAGACCTTCTCAGAAAAATACTTCTGGATGGGAACAAGTGTTGTCCAAAAACCTAGATATATCATTCAGCACGTATGCTGCCTTTCTAAATATGCAACCTGCCAATTCCATACAAACTAATGCACCCCCATACCATCAGAGATGCAGAAATTTGAATTTGAGTGCTGATAACAAGCTGGAAGATCCCTCTCCTTTGTGTCCAGTTGGTGTAGCCCCCCATGGTTGCCAAAAAGAAAGTTACATTTCAATTCATCTGACTACAGAACCATTTTCCACTTTGCAACAAAGCATTTAAATGAGCTTTGGCCCAGAGAAGATCATGTTCAGATATGGCTTCTTCTTTGCATGATAGAGTTGTACCTTTGGATGGCATGGATAACTGTGTTCACAGACAACGATTTTTGAAGAATTCCTGAGCCCATGAAGTGATTCACAGAATCCTGCATAGTTTTAGTGCAGTGCTGCCTGAGGGCCGGAATATCCTGATCAACCATTATTGTGCTTTGGCCTTGTGCCTTGTTTACAAATTTCACCAGATATTTTGAATCTTTATATTATACTATGTACTGTAGATCATAATATAGTGTTTTTAAAGTCTTTTCAATTTTACATTGAGAAACATTATTCTGAAATTGTTCAACAATTTTTAGACGCATCTTTTCACAGATTAGTAAAACTCTGCCCATCTACAGTATACTGTACTTCGAAGACACTCTGACTTTCTAAGATGCTTTTTCTATAACCAATCTGATCTGCCAATTAACCTAAATAGTTGAAAATGTTCTTGCATTTCTTTCTTGTTAGTACCATTTACTTTGCCAGTTTTTTGTTGCCCTGTTTCAACTTTTCTGAGATGTGTTGCTGCCATTAATTTCAAAATTAGCTTATTTTGGTCTTAAAGGTTTTTTTCTGAATAAAATAAGGGTTTATGCGATTTGCAAATCATTGTTTTCTGTTTTTATGTCGATCCTACAGAGCGTTCTAACTTTCATTGAATTGGGGTTAAATGTACAATTAGTTCTGTATTTTGGCCTAGGCTGACAAGGCCCAGGCCTAGGGCGGCACTTTGCAGGGGGGGGGGGGGGCGGCAAAAAAGCCTCCTTTGCCTCCACATGAGATTCTATTGGCCACCAGTTGCTAGAGCCACCTGGAGTCTAGCAACCAGTGACGTCATGGCCCTTACTCCCTGCCCAAAATTCAAAGTGGAGGAAGATTTAAATTTCTCCTCCTCCATGCCTAGTGCTTGTGGGGCCCAAAGAGTCCCACCGGTCTAGTGACGGCAGGGTGCAGGGCAACAGAGCAAAATCCAGTGCCGACAGCAGCTGCTTCTGCTGAGCAGCGGGCGTCCTCACACAGTGAGCAGGCGGCCAGCCCCGGAGGCTAGCTAGAACTGAGAGCCCAAGAGGGAGAAGACCTGCACTGCCATGGCGCCCCCCTGTCCTGAGCAGTAGCGGTCGCAGCATCCCTGGCACCGCCCAGAGCCTGCACTCCTTTTTCAAACCACCTCTCTGCTTCCAGCTGGGACATCAACAGGAAGATAGGCTGACTGAAGGCCCAGAGGAGGAGGACAGGTGGGGGGAGGTGCATCACACACACACCTACCCACAGACTGGGGGACACAGGAGGGACTGCAGGCAGGGCTAAGGGGGTCTCCCAGCCCCCTCCCTCTCTCTCCCACCCCCTCTTCCTCTCTCTCCCACCCCCCTCTTCCTCTCTCTCCCACCCCCTTCTCTCCCACACCTACCCCTCTCTCTCCCACCAACCCCTCTCTCTCCCACCCCCCTCTCTCTCTCTCTCCCACCCTATCTCTCCCCCACCTCCCTCTCCCGCATCTCTCTCTCTCTCATCCCCCCTCTCTCCCACCACCCTCTCTCTCTGTCTTTCAACCCCCTCTCTCTTATCACCCTACTCTCTCCCCCCTCTTTCTCTCCCCCTCTCTCTCTCTTCCCCTCTCTCTCTATCTCCCCCCTCTCTCTCTCACCCCCCCCACCACCCTCTCTCTCTCTCTCCCACCACCCTCTCTCTCTCTCTCTCCCAACACCCTCTTTCTCTCTCCCCCACCACCCTCACTCTCTGTCTCTCTCTCCCACCACCCTCTCTCTATCCCACCACCCTCCCTTTCCCCTACCACCCTCTCTCTCTCCCCCACCACCCTCTCTCTCTCCCACCACCCTCTCTCTCTCCCCCACCACCCTCTTTCTCTCTCTCTCACCCCCTCCCACCACCCACTCTCTCCCCCACCACCCTCTCTCTCTCTCTCCCACCACCCCCCTCTCTCTCTCCCACCACCCCCTCTCTCTCTCCCACCACCCTCTCTCTCCCCCACCACCCTATCTTTCTCTCTCTCTCACCACCCTCTCTCTCTCTCTCTCTCTCTCACACCCTGCTCTCTCTCCCACCCCCTCTCTCTCCCACCCCCTCTCTCTCCCACTCACCGCCTCTCTCCCACCCTCCCCCACCCTCTCTCTCACCCTTCCCCACCCCCCCACCCTCACCCTCCTTCATCCACCCCTTTCTCTCCCACCCCTAACTCAGCCCCTCCCTCTCTCCCATCTCTCTCTCTCACCCCCCCTCTCTCAACCACCCTCTCTTTCTCATCCCCCTCTCTCTCTCTCATCACTCTACTCTCTCCTCCCTCTTTCTCTCCCCCTCTCTCCCCCTCTCTCTCTATCTCCCCTTTCTCTCTCACCCCCCACCAACCTCTCTCTCCCCCACCACCCTCTCTCTCTCTCCCTCACCACCACCCCTCTCTCTCCCACCACTCTCTCTCTCTCTCTCTCTCCCACCACCCTCTTTCTCTCTCCCCCACCACCCTCTCTCTCTCTCTCTCTCCCTCTCATCACCCTCTCTCTCTCCCACCACCCTCCCACCACCCTCTCCCTCCCCTACCACCCTCTCTCTCTCTCTCCCCCACCATCCTCTCTCTCTCACCCCCCTCCCACCACCCTCTCTCTCAGGTCATTCTGTAGGATATCTGCCTCATGCTGTGCAGTTATTGCCCTGCCCAATTTTGTGTCATCTGCAAAAACTGATATAGAACTACTGATCCCGTCCTAAATGCTGTTTATGAATATATTGAACAGGGTTGGTCCCAGGACTGAGCCTTGGGGGACCCCACTTACCACCCCAGACCAGTCTGAGTATGCGCTATTTATTACCACCCTTTGGACTCGCCCTTTTAGCCAGTTTCGTATCCAAGAGCAAACCTTGTGGTCGATGGTTTATTTTATAAATTAAGCCCTTGTGGGGAACTGTATCAAACGCCTTAGCGAAATCCAGGTACACCACATCCACTGGTCTCCCCCTATCTAGCTCACTGCTCACCTCCTCGTAGAATGTTAAGAGATTGGTTTGACAAGAACGCCCTTTAGTAAACCCGTGCTGATTACTGCTGATGATGTTGAGGCCAAATAATTCAGTTTTTGTCTCATCTGACCATAACACCTTTTTCCACGTGGCCTCAGAATCTTCAAGGTGTGTTTTGGCAAAGCTCAGTTGTGACTGCATGTGGCCTTTCTTTTCCTTGCAACCCCCCCCCCCCCCATACAAGCCACATTAGTAGGATAATTTGTGGCATTGTTGTCACATGCACACAATGAACACTCTTTGTCATAAATTACTGTAGGCCTTTTGGTACACTCTTCCTCCTGGCTCTTTTATCCAGGTTTGAGTGATGTCCTGATCCAGGTAGCGTCTTTGTTGTTCCAAATACTTTCTGCTTCTTAATAATAGACTTCACTGTGCTTCTAGGCATTGATAAAGCCTTTGAAATTGTCTTGAATTCATCTCCTGACTTGTGCCTGTCCACAACTTTATCCCAAAGATCTTTTGACAGTGCCTTGCCACTCATAGTTGACTGTTTGCTACAGTTGCACTACCAGTTACTGAAATTCTCCAGGAAAGCTCTTTTCAGGCTGAGCTAATCAAAATGACCACAGTTGATCACAGTTGGAATTCAAATGGCTTTGTGTGCCATTGAGAAGATGATTTGCTTGTTTACAAGTCATTTTTAGGAGGGGGTGATCCTTTTTCCAAATCAGTTATTCTGTTTGAGTATTTTTTTTTTATATTTTTTTTGACATGTTGGTGTGGGCTCATGCAATTACAGTCTTTGTGAATGAGTAGGGAAACTGCAGGTTCAATTCGACGGAACAACAATTTAGATTGGGCATTTGCCTAACCCCCGAAAGAACAAAATTAAGGCTGATCCTGCAGCTCATTCTTAGTGGTGAACACAAACATTTCTTATCAATACTAAGCACAAAGCAGTAAAGAAGCTACTTAGCACTGAAAAAGGAATCCTCACTGGCATGTAATAATAGCATAATCAGTATGCATATACTATATAGACCCCTTACACAGTGGTCATGTTCTCTGGCCTTGTTTGGTTATTTGTTAAACAGTGTAGAAGTTGATCTGGCAGGCCGATAAAATGAACATGTTTATAATTGTTATTATATTGTTAACCTAATAACTTGTGTTTTTTCCTTGTCAAAAATAATGTAGCATATTGAAAGCACCACTCACAAACAACAGTATAAAATAAATTGTAATTCGCTTCTGCAAACTCTGCAATCAATATTATGCTAAGTGAAACTTGCTCCCTTAATGGAAAATTAATGAAGTTTTCAGTGGGGAAAAAAAAGAAAGTGAATAAAAACACATCCAAGATACTGCGTATTGTTATTATCCTGACAACATAGGTCACACATACTATGCCTGCTGTACTTGTCAAATAAAGCACAAATGATTAACAGAACAGAAGCTGTAGGTGACCTAAGCTGGTAATTCTCCAAGGCACTGGGGACCTTGAAGATAGATCAATTAACTATGTAGACTGTGCTTCAGCTACATAAGCTCCTTCACATCAAGCCATCAGTTCTGTTTGATAACACCGCAAAAGGTCATGTCTTTTACAAACATATTGGTAGCAAAACTGCTAAAGGAATATAAAATTAACAGTTAAGTTACAAAATAGTGAAATATAAGGTGAAGATGCTGTAAGCTAGAGCTGCACTTCAAATGCTATTTCTTTTGGGATTTTTCTTGTCAAATACCTTTTAACACAAAACACATTTTTGGGACCAACTGTTTTCTCTTCATTCTGGCCCTTGATTTACTGTATGCACTAACCTAAAAGTCTTACCACCTTTAAGGATTATGCATTGAGAAAGCAGGATTACATATTTAAACATCTTATTAACAACATTTTGAATACCCTGAGCCATGGCCGGAATTAAGGGGCACTGGGGTGGGCTGCTCTCCCCCCAGATTTCAATTGTGCCCCCCAGGCTGGCCCCCCATGGACATTATGGGGAGGGGAGAGCAACCTGTTGCAAGGAACTAAAGTGTAAAAGTCTGCTGAGAAGTGACAGCGGCAGACCGGAGAGTGCTGGGAGGAGGTGCAGGCTGTGCTTTCCCCCTCCTCCATGCAGCAGGTGACACAGAATTGCTAGATCAGACTGTACACAGCTTGATTACCTGCCCCCTATACACATTTCCTGCTGCTGGGAGATGAGCAGCCCTTGGAGGGGATAGGGGGTGGGTAATCAAATAGAGCCTGATGTAAGAATGATCCTGTGCTGTCTGCTGCTGTTATGACAGGAGGGGGAGAGTACAGCCAGACCTCCTCTGTAGCAATTTCTCACCTGTAAGTTTGAGGGGCAGGGTGGTGGAACTTACAGGTGGGGGAATTCCACTTGTGGGGAGGGAGGGGTGGAGGTAAGAAATCATTTGTACTTGAGATGAGAGGTTTGTGGAGGGGGGCGATTTGTTCTCGGAAGAAGAATGGGGGGATATTTGCAAGAAGTGGGGACTGGGAGGATTTGCTCTAGGAGGGGGTGGGGGATTTAGGCTAAGAGGGGGGATAAGGGGATTTGACTCCCTTTACCCTGCCTTGTTGACCCCTGTACACTGCCCTGCTGACCCTTGTCCTCCATCTTACTAACCCCTGCTGTCATGTACCTGGTCTGAGGCTAAGTTGACGAGAGGGCTTACCTTGCAGTTTGAAACTGAGAACATGGAGTTCTAGGCTTAAAGAAGCATGGGTTCCATTTAGGTATATCTGCTGGAAGCTGCTTGCAGCACATCAGAACTGGATAGCTGTCAGCTTGTCTATCAGGACAGATGGCAGGATCCCTATTGCCCCTGGAGATGTAGCGAGACCAGGGCAGCAACCACAGGCAAGATGGCACTGTGGAAGAAGCAGATTCAGGCTGGCAGGATTGGACAGAAGAAGCGTAGTCACGATGGTAGCCAAAGTCATACACAGGAAGGAAAGCCAGGGAGTAGGCAGGTGCATGGTCAAGGACAAAGCTGAGGTCATTCACCTGGATCCAGTGAAGCAAGCAGATGAGTAGTCAAGAGGAAGCCAGCATTAATGCACTGTAGAACAACAGAAGCAGAGGCCTTAGAGCTAGCCCAGGTCAAAACCAGGGTTCAGAAAGCAAGGAAGTCAGGAGGTAAGCCAGGTCCGTAGCAGGTAATTGAATGAATACAGGAAACACAGGAGCAAGGAGTACTTGTAGCTAAAGTTCATCAAGCAAAGTCTGAGTGCAGCCACTGTCCCTATATACTGTAGGGTGTTTGGTGCCAGTTCTGGAAGCAGATGTGTGTGAATGTGCTCCAGTGTGAGCGTTCATGCTAATGTACACTTTCGTGCACATGCATGCATTTCTGTGCAAACGAGCACAGCCATGAAAAGTATTGACATCAATGTCAAGTCTTTTTCTTAGCAAATACACATTTTTATTTTGCTGTGTCTTTTCAGCACATGCTCATGTTTTTTCTTAACAGCACCCTGCCCCTGTCCTCCATCCAGCTGACCCCTCTCCTCCATCCGGCTAACCTCTCTCCTCCATCCAGCTTACCCCTGTCCTGCTGACCCCTTCCTTCTTCCTGCTGACCCCTGCCCTCTGCCTGCTAGACCTTGTCCTTCATCCTGCTGACCCCTGTCCTCTGTCCTGCTGACCCCTGTCCTCCCTCCTGTGGACCCCTGTCCTTCAACCCGATGTCCCCTGTCATCTATCCTGCTGACCCCTGTCCTGCAGCCCCCTATCCTACATTCTGCTAACCCCTGTCCTCTGACCCGCTGACCCCAGTCCTCCGTCCTGCTGATCCCTGTCCTCTGTCCTGTTGACCCCAGTCCCCCATCCTGCTGATCCCTGTCCTTTGCCCATGTGACCCCTGTCCTCTGTCCTGCTGACCACTATACACTGCCTCACTGACCCCTTTCTTCTTCCCTGATAACCCCTGCTCTTCAACCAGTTGACCTCTGTCCTCTGCCTTGCTGATACCTTGTACACATAGCCCTGCTCACTCCCTGTCCACTGTCCTGATGACCCCCTGTACACTGCCCTACTGACTCTTGTATACTCCCCTGCTGACCTCTCATTCTCTGCCCTGTGGACCCCTGCACACTACCCCACTGACTCCCTATCATCTGCACTTCTAACCCCTGTACACTTCCTTGATAACTCACTGTACACTGTCCTATAAACAAATGACCTTTGTACTTTGCCCTACAAACTAATTGCCTCTGTACACTGCCCTACAAATGAATGGCCTTTGTACACTACCCTACAAACTGCTGACCCTATTCTCAGCCCTGCTAATTCCCTGTACACTGTCCTACTTACTTATGTACACTGTTAGTTAAACGTAGGGAAAAGAGTATCTTACGTAGACCTACGTCGCTGGACTCCTCCCCCCGTAGGCGGCGCTCCCGCTGTTTTCAGTCACAGCGGGAGTCGGGCCAGGGGAGGAGCGGCGGCGATCGCTGCTGCTCTTCCCCGATCGTCGGGGAATCCAATTTGGAGATCCGCCCGCTTGTGTAAACAGAGCGGGCGGATCTCCTAAGTGACAAGGAGTGACAGATTGCAGTGTTCAGCATAGCTGAACGTGCGATCTGTCCTTGTGTCACTCAGTCACCTCCCCCCACACACGTCAGTAAGCACCAGGCATACATTAACCCCTCCCTCTCCAATAAAATGAACCCCTTACCTGCCAGTGTAATTTTTACAGTAACAGTGCATATTTATAGCACTGATTACTATAGAAATGTCACTGGTAACCCCAAAAGTGTCAAAAATGTCAGTCAAGGGTCCGATCTGTCCGCCGCAATGTCGCAGTCCCGCAAAAAAATCGCAAAAAAATCGCAGATCGCCGCCATTACGCGTTAAAAAAAAACCACCAACAATGACAGAAATCTTTCCCTTAGTTAGTAAACGCAATAACTTTTGCGCAAACCAATCAAAATACGCTTATTGTGATTTTTTTTTTATGAAACATATGTAGCAGAAAACAAATTGGCCAAAAATTTTAAAAAATTTGGATTTTTACATTTTTTTGGGGGGATATTTCATATAACAAAATGTTAAAAATATTGTTATTTTTTCAAAATAAACGCTCTTTTTTTGTTTATAGCGCAAAAAGTAAAAATCGCACAGGTGATGAAAGAGAAAAGAAATCTCTGTTTGTGGGAAAAAAAGGACGTAAGTTTCGTATGGGTACAACGTTGCACGACCGCGCAATTGTCAGTTAAAGTGCCAAATCGCAAAAAGTGGCCTGGACGTAAGACAGCAAAATCCTCCGGTGGTAAAGTGGTTAATAGATTTGTATATTTGGGCCAACTGCTCAGCATTATGACACCCTTTCCCAGTTCTGTTGCTGGCATATACTCAATAAACCTGTACTATGTTTTTATTACTGGCTGTGTGGAGCTTCATCTAAAGTCCCAATGGGCAAAACTCTGCATTTGTTCAGTGAGGAGAGAGTCACTGCTCTGGGGCTCTGCACTAGATCAAGATCAGGCTCAGGTAAGTTTAACCACTTGCCGACCGCCGCACGACTATCTACGTCGGCGGTCAGCCCCTCACAGGCAAAGTGACGTAGGGCTACGTCACTAGCTTGTGAGGGTCTAGGGAGTGAGCGCGCACTGCCGGAGGCGCGCTCCCGCTCCCGTGTGGTCACGGACCCCCCCGCGCGTGTGACCGGCGGACCCGATGTCCACCGGTCACTCTGCGATCGGCAGGGGAGAGGGAGAAAGTCAGGCGGCTTGTGTAAACAAGCTGCCTGTCATTCTCCCCTGTGTATGAAGGATGATCATACGGTTCTACTATGTAGAACCGTTGATCACTCTTCATACATCTGAAGCCACAGCCAATCACAGTAGAAAGCACGCCCCTAGGGACACACATAGCCCCCTCCCTTTCAAAAAAAGTTAACCCCTTCACTGTCAGTGTATTTTTACAGTAACAGTGCATATGTATAGCACTGATTACTGTAGAAATGTCACTGGCAACCCCAAAAGTGTCAAAAATGTCAGTCAAGGGTCCGATCTGTCCGCCGCAATGTCGCAGTACCGCAAAAAAAATCGCAGATCGCCGCCATTACGCGTTAATAAAAAAAACAACAAAAATTACAAAAATCTTTCCCTTTGTTAGTAAACGCGATAACTTTTGCGCAAACCAATCAAAATACGCTTTTTGTGGTAGCATAAAACAAATTGGCTGAAAATGTTAAAAAATTTTGATTTTTACATTTTTTGGGGGGGAATTTCATATAAAAAAATGTGAAAAATATTGCTATTTTTGCAAAATTTACACTCTTTTTTTGTTTATAGCGCGTGATCAAAAAATCGCACAGGTGATCAAATACCACCAAAAGAAAGCTCTGTTTGTGGGAAAAAAAGGACGCCAAATTCGTTTAGGTACAGCGTCGCACGACCGCGCAATTGTCCGTTAAAAACACGCAGTGCCGAATCGCAAAATACCCCCTGGTCTTTTAGCAGCCAAATCCTCCGGGGCTTAAGTGGTTAAGGGGGTTGGGGGAGCTGCATATATAAGGGTTTTTTACCTTAACCCCTTTGCACTGACTGAATCAAAATATGCGGCCTCGGCTTCAAGGGGTTGTACCGGGGTGATACCCCGATACTGTTGTTTAGAGTCAACGGTCGGCTTTCTCGTAATAACAACTGATGTGGTTAAGGAGCAGCTCGGTTGTTATTATGTGGGGTCGGGAGGGGACATCCCCCATCCCGCCACCTTCCGTGGCTCCCCCCACTCCCCCTGTCCCACCGGGAGACTCGAGAGACCAGTCGACACGTACACCGGCTGGCTGAAGACCCAAACTGAGTCGGACATCACTTTCGGTAACTGGAGCTTTAAAGGCGCCAGATTTGAAAAAAGTGACAGCATTCATAACAGCCAAACTTGGTGTTTTTAATGCTTTGATTTGCAGAGAAGGGGTTTGGGATCTTTTAGACCCTAGATCCCTCCATAAAGAGTACCTGTCACTGCCTAATACTGTCACAAAGGATGTTTATATTCCTTGTGACAGCAATAAAATTGATCAAAAAACATTTAAAGGAACAGTGTAAAAATAAATAAAATAAAATAAATAAGAAAAAAAAAATTAAAGTGCCCTGTCCCTCCATGCAAACGAATACATAAGTGCGCCTAAATATGTAAATAGTGTTCAAACCACACATGTGAGGTATTGCCGCAAGCAGTAGAGTGAGAGCAATGATTCTAGCACAAGACCTCCTCTGTAAATCTAAACAGGTAACCATTAAATTGTATTAAAGCATCGCCTATGTAGATTATTTTAGTACCGTAGTTTGTTGTCATTCCACAAAATTGTGCCCAATTTTAAACCAAGACATTTTAGGTATCTATTTACTCGGCGTAACATGAACGTTATCCTTCACATTATAAAAAAAATTGGGATACTTTTACTGGTTTTTTTTTTTTTATTCATAAAAGTGTATTTCTTCCAAAAAAATGCACTTGAAAGACCACTGCAGAAATACCATGTGACATAAAACATTGCAATGATGACCATTTTATTCTCTAGGGTCTCTGCTAAAATATATATATATATATATATATATATATATATAATATTTGCGAATTCTAAGTAATTTTCTAGCAAAAAAATACCTATTTTAACTTGTAAGCAACAATGTCAGAAAAAGGCTTAGGCGTGAAGGAGTTAATGTAGAGAATTCATTAAGGTAAAAATCTTCTGTCTTTAGAACCACTTTACCCATTTTAGAACCGTCCACCAGCATTTTACTGCAGACGGGCGGCTCCAACAGGCCCAGAGACATAGCTGCCTTCTTTTGGGTTCAGGGCCCATACAGCAGGGAGAAGGAACAAACTGATTTTCAGTAAAGCCCCGTACACACGTACCGATGGTCGGCTTACAAATGTTCCTCTTTTCTCCCCGGGATGTCGGTGTCTGCTGAAAAGTGCAAAGACAGCACAAGGACAGCACAAGAATTTTGTCCGCCGACTGCAGAAGTGATGTCATGTAATGGTTAACTTTCCCTGTGTTTTCTATTTTCTGAGCATGCCCAGTCTTGCAAATCTGCGGTCTGTCGGCCGAATTCTGTACTGACAGGCGAACAATCGTCCGTTCTGGTGTCGGCATACAAATATTTTCATGTTTGCAAGAAAGACTTTTGTCCGCGGATTGTGCGCAGACATCTGTCGGAGGCACCATACTAACACGCGTACAATCGGCAGATCCTTCGTCCACCGACGTTTGTATGCCGACGATCGGTACGTGTGTACGGGCCTTTAAATGTAAAATACACACATTAACACTTGTTAGGCACACACCTAACCCCTTGATTACCCCAAGATGTTAACCCCTTCCCAGCCAGTGTCATTAATACAGGTTTGAAGTGGAGAGCGATAAAGAGTGGCTGATGAATCAGCAGCTGAAGGTTAGTGCACAAGTACACTAAATAAGTCTGGAGCCTAGTAGTGACAACAAAGAGCAAGATAATGGCATAAGCACATTATTCTGATAAGCAGTAAGTGCAGAGGCATGATTTAAAGGAGATCTATGATCAAAGAGTACACTTTCATTTTATAACATCAGCATTGTGATAACAATACAAACACTAGTTATTTTTTTGATAATACAAAATAAACTTACTTGAAAAATCTCCTTTAACTTCCCTGGCGGTCTGATTATGTCAGTATTTTTGAATGTCAAAGCGGTAGATTGTTTTGCATGGGAATCTGTTGTTTTATATTGTAGGCCTGTAATTCTTAGGAATAAAACAGTAAAAGTAATACAAATTATTAATAAATTATTAATAAATAAATTAAATGAATAAATTATTAATAAAATGTTTTTAATAAAAATAAAAGGAATAAGGGGGTGCATGCGCGGTGCGAAGCTAGACGGCTGCTAGTGTCTCGGCTCCGCCAGAGGGGAGAGAGATAATCGGATTCCTCGGGCCAGTTCAACACTTTTTCAGCTAATTTCCTCCCGTACCCCCGTGCATGCCGTCAGCCAAAAAACACCAGGGCCGCCCGCCAAAGCACTCCTTAACAACTTACTTACTGCGCACCAAGGAAGTCTCCAGGATGACCAAAGATGGTGCCCAGTCTCAATCCACGCTGCCTGCAGAGTCCTCTTCACCGCCTTCCTCCTCCACTACTCCAGCTGGGGATCGTGAGTACACTCAAAATATTACTAAAGCTGACTTGGATGCAGGGTTTGCAGCCATCTATGAGAAGTTGGCTAACAAAATTCAGACTGAAATTCATAAATCTACAAACACCCTGACACAGGAGAACGCTGCTTAGGAAGGCCGCACAGATTCACTTGAGGCAAAACATGATGAACTCTCACTAGCCCATAATGATCTCAGGAAAGATTTTGAGCTTTTTTCTGATAATTATAACCTGCTCCAATCTCAGGTGGAAGACTTGGACAACAGAAACTGCAGGAATAATCTGCGTCTTAGGGGAATCCCTGAATCCATAGCTGAGCTCTTCCCTGCTGTTTCCAAACTCTTCAGGGATTTGTTACCTGACAGACCAGAGGCTGCCTTCATTTGTGACAGGATTCACAGAGCCCTGCGCCCCAAGCCACCCCCGGATAAGCCCCCCAGGGATGTGATTTTGTGCCTCAAGGACTTTTTGGTCAAGGAGGATATTCTGCGTGCTTCCAGAAACACCCCAAATATTATGTTGGAGGGAAATAGGATTCAGATCTTCCCTGACATATCTCAGGCCACATTGAAAAAGCGCCGAAGAATGAAAGAGATCACTTCAGTACTGCAAGCGGCTCGGATCAGATATATATGGGGCTTCCCCTTTAAGCTTAGGGTCCCACATAATGGCTCAGTTTATGTGGTCTATAATGTCGCTGAAGGTAAAGAACTCCTTATTAAGCTAGGCCTTTTGGAGGCTGAACCAGAAGCTCGCCAACAAGTCACCCCTAGACCTTCACCTATCTGGGCTACACCAGCAACAAGACGGGATCAATGTAGATGGCGTAACCCCTTCAGAGATGGTTCATTCTGATTTTCGCATTTAGCGCCTTAATTGGTTTGGTGCGTGTGGGGGGCCCCTGTTGCCGCATGGCCGCCCTTCATTTTGTTGGGGTGACGGCTGCTCCCTCCTGGGCTGTTGTTCATCATGGGGTTTTATGCCCCTATAGACCTGTTATGCATTTTGTTTTCACTAATTTTATGCTGACCTCATTACCACATATGGTGAATTTTATACCTATGTGTTTCATGCTTCTCTCTCTCCCCTCCCGCTGGTTTGTCCCCACTGGGCCGATTCGTGAGGATTCACGCTTTTGCCGTACATCAGCTCACCTGTGAGCTCATGTCCTTTGGCGGGCGGGGTGCGGATACCCATGAATGGCTTTTGGACGTTGATGTCCATGGGTCAGTTATTTTTTGGATGGGATTACTCTTTTTGCCCATCCCCAGGGAGAATTTTATTTCTCTAACAATTTTTGTTATGTTCTTGTGTATGGTTTGTTGTTTTTTCTTAAAAAAAGGTTTAAAAAAAAGAAAGTCATGTAATCAGGTTCATATGGTGCTATCTATTTTATCATAGTCATGTTACTGGTATCTGGCTTTTAGGCCAAAGATCAGCTCAGGTCCAGCCTCTATGCGCTATGATACTCATAACTTCACAGTGCAGATTTTCCTCTCAGATCAGGTCTCTTTAATGAATACATAGTTAGCAACTGAGCTAGTAAGCCAATTTTTATGCCTAATTTTTTTCCAACAGATCATCCAATATGGTAGCTGCACCCTCACCAATAACCATGGGGCTTAAAATACTTTCACAAAATGTACAGGGGTTTAATTCCCCTAATAAAAGACATAAAGCCTTCAAACAATATAAGCAGTTGGGTGTGGATATAATTCTTCTGCAATAAACTCACTTTGCCATGGATAAACACCCTACATTTTTTAATAAATCCTTCCAACAATTCAGGTGTTCAACTTTTCATAATAAAACGAGGGGTGTTGCTATTTTCATCCGTAATAGTGTCATGTTTGATGTATCTTCCACATATTGTGACTCAGAAAGTAGGTTTTTGATTCTTAAGGGTAGCATTTGTGGTAAAATTATCACAATAGCGTCTTTGTATGCTCCTATTGATGCTCACGCTGCATTTTTTAAACACTTTTTTGATATACTAGGCAGGTTTGAGTCCCCTCATATGTTGGTTGGGGAGGACTTTAATCTGTCAGCACACCCATCTCTTGATAGGAGTAGGGTTGCAGCTTCTTCTAAGGCGTTCCCTAGGTGCTTAACCTGTGCACTCAGTGATATACAATTGGTTGCTGACTGGCGGGGTCATAATGTTGGAGTTAGGGCATATACTTATTATTCTCACCCTCATGATAGTTCTGCCAGGTTGGACTATGTCTTTTGCATGCCTGTTCTGTTGGCAAACTCTTCTGATGCTCATATTCACGTTTGCCCGTGGTCTGATCATCAGATTGTCATGTTTAGTGCCTCTAGCATAGGAATGGAGAGATCATCATTTAAGTGGAGACTGAATGACTCTTTGATCAACGACCCCACAGTGGTTGCCCAGATTTCCTCCTCTCTAGAAGAGTATTTTGCAATAAATGAGAATGAGGTCACCCCCACTTCCACTATTTGGACGGCGCACAAAGCGGTTATCAGGGGTAAATTCATTGCTCTGGCCTCTGCTAGAAATAAAACTAGATTGGCCGATATAAAATCCTTAACTAAAGATTTAGATTGTCTTCATAACCTACATAACCTTTCTCCCTCCACCGCCCTTTTAGATCAGATCTCTATTAAAAGAAAAGCCTTGGATGAGATTCTCTCTAATAACGCTGAAAAAGCACTTAGGTGGTCTAAGGCCAAATGTATCCTTAATAGTAATGCCTCGTCCACAATGTTTGCCAAAAAACTCACACAAGCAGTTAAACCCACCCATGTATATAAGCTCAGAAGTCCAGACGGTAAAATGGCTTCTCACCCTAAATAAGTTTTGGAGGTCTTTACAAACTTCTATAAAGATCTCCTCTCTGAGTCCTGTTCAGTGCCCATGTCTAAATTTGATGCTTGGATTGATAGATTGCCCATTCCATCCCTCTCTGGAGTGCAGAGAGAGGCGTTGGAGGCGCCATGTACTGATGCTGAAGTGCTGGACATAATAAAGTCCTTGAAATCATCCACGGCCCCTGGTCCAGATGAATTTTCCACATCCTATTATAAGACCTTTTCCTCTATATTGGTTCCTAGATTAACTAAATTATTTAATTGTGTCCTTCAAGGTGGTAGTTTTCCTGAGGAGATGCTCCTCGCTAATATATCCCTCATCCCCAAGCCCGACAAGGATCATTCCCTTCCTCAAAACTTCAGACCCATCTCATTTATGAACAATGAGTTTTTTGTCCGCTTTCTTGCCAATAGACTGGCAAGTAACATAAATCAGTTAATTAATCCAGACCAAACAGGTTTTATCCCGGGTAGACAGATCCCAGACAACATTAGACTGGTCACTAATATTATACAGGATGCTAATGTTAGCAAAATACCTACCTGCTTAGTTAGTCTGAACATTCACAAGGTGTTTGGAACACCTATTACCTAGATATGGGCTGGGAAATAGATTCATTCACGGCTTTTGTGCCCTGTATGACTCCCCACAGACGAGGGTCCGTCTGCCTGGATGTAATTCAGACTTTTTCCATCTCAAGAGGGGTACTAGGCAGGGGTGCCCTCTTTCCCCTTTATTTTTTGCCCTGGCCATTGAACCCTTGGCATCCTCTATCAGAAATAACACTAAGATTAGTGGGTACCATAAACAAGGTAGAGAATTCAAACTTAGCCTTTATGCGGATGATGTATTATTATTCCTATCTAATCCACATATATCTATACCCCAGCTACTAGTGGAACCTGAGGTTTTTATATCTATATCGGGTCTTGGGGTTAATATATCCAAATGTTCACTTATGCCCATTAATTTGCCAAACTGGATGCAAGTTTCTCTTAACCGGTTGCCGACCGCCGCACGACTATATACTGCGGCGGTCAGCCCCGGCCAGGCAGAGTGACGTATCGGTACGTCACTCGCCTGTCACTGACTTGCGAGCCTATCGCGGGCGGGCGCGCGCCCGCCGAGGCGCGCGCCCGCCGCGGCTCGTTCACAGGCAAGTCAGTGCGTGTGACCGGCGGACTCGATGTCCGCCAGTCACACTGCGATCGCTCCTGTGAAGGGAGAAAGACAGAGCAGCTTGTGTAAACAAGCTGCCTGTCAGTTCTCCCTGTGTAAAAGTGAAGATCTGACCGTTCTACTATGTAGAACGGTTGATCTTTGCTTTTACACCAATAGGAATGTCCCTGCACAGTAGAAAGCACGCCCCTAGGACACACTTAACCCCTCCCTGTCCAATAAAGTTAACCCCTTCCCTGCCAGTGTCATTTTTGCAGTAACAGTGCATATGTATAGCACTGATTACTGCAGTAATGTCACTGGTACCCCCAAAAGTGTCAAAAATGTCAGTCAAGGGTCCGATCTGTCCGCCGCAATGTCGCAGTACCGAAAAAAAATCGCAGATCGCCGCCATTACGCGTTAAAAAAAAAACACCAAAAATGACAAAAATCTTTCCCTTTGTTAGTAAACGCGATAACTTTTGCGCAAACCAATCAAAATACGCTTTTTGCGATTTTTTTTACCAAACATAGGTAGCATAAAACAAATTGGCCGAAAAATGTTAAAAAATTTTGATTTTTACTTTTTTTTGGGGGGAATTTCATATAAAAAAATGTGAAAAATATTGTTATTTTTGCAAAATTTACGCTCTTTTTTTGTTTATAGCGCGTGATCAAAAAATCGCACAGGTGATCAAATACCACCAAAAGAAAGCTCTGTTTGTGGGAAAAAAAGGACGTCAAATTCGTTTAGGTACAGCGTCGCACGACCGCGCAATTGTCCGTTAAAGTCACGCAGTAAAAAATCGCAAAAAAAACCCTGGTCCTTTAGCAGCCAAATCCTCCGGGGCTAAAGTGGTTAAAGAAAGTTTCTCATTTTCATGGTGCACAAAATCTTTCAGATACTTGGGGGTACAGATCACTCCTCACTATGACTCCCTATTTTTATTAAATTTTCCCCCAATATTTAAAAAATTAAGAATACTTTTAAAGACATGGTCTTCATACTTTATCTAATTCTCGGGTAGAATTATGGCAGTAAAAATGATTATCCTTCCCAAGATATTATTTTTTTTAGAGCTCTCCCTATTAATGTTCCCAAGTCCCATATTGTCTCTTTTCAACTTGACTTGTCGAGATTTGTTTGGAGTGGGAAGAGGCCCAGATGTAACACAAACATGTTCTTTACGCCCCTCAATCCCCCGGGGGTCTGGGACTCCCGGATTTGTGGTCTTATTACCTCTCAGCTAAATTTACGCAGATGGCACAGTGGCATTCAAAGGAAAATTATATCCCATGGATGATCTTTGACAATGCTTCTGCTGCCCCCTATTTTTTACAAGCTACACTGTGCGGTAGTTTGGTGCCCCCTAGACATATCACTTTTTCAAACAAGGTTATTAATCATTTATATCAGATGTGGTTGAAGCTTAAGGACACCCACAAGTTGGTTTCTCAGTTTCCTCCCTTAACTTCATTTCTGGGCTATATAGGCCCCCAACCTTTCCTTTGAGAAATGAGGATTTGGAACCCTGGATCTCCAGAGACTTGGTCTCCCTCAAGGCCTTATCTGTTTGTAATGCATTTGTACCTTTGATCAGCTTAGGCATTCGCACAAACTCCCTAGTTCAGAAGCGGATCACTATATTATTATAAAAGAGTTTTTTCAATCTCAGGGCTCTCTGACACTTCACCCTCCATATACAACATTTGAGACCATTTGTTGCTCCTCCCCTAGGGGTAGGGGCTTGATCTCAATGTTGTATGAACATTTCAATAGTTCTCCTTTACCGGATAAACAAAAATATATGATTAAATGGGAAGAGGATCTCGATTGTACTTTTTCTGTTCTGGAGTGGCAGGGTATGATTAGTAACACATGCACACATTCTAGTGCAAGCAGAGAGTTCCCTCTTAAAATTTTTACCAGGTGGTATTTGACCCCTTCCCTGGTACACTCCTTTTACAGTTCGGTCTCACTTTCTTGCTTCAGGGGTTGTCCAGAAGAGGGTACTCTGCTCCATCTCTTCTGGAGCTGTAGTCATTTGCAGCCCATTTGGGATAGAGCTAAATCACAGGTGATCAGTTCGAGTGTTACCCTCTCCCCAAAAATATGCCTCCTCTTTGCACGGGTCCCGGGGTTCCCCACTCCAGTCTCTTGGTTAATCCACAAGTTAATATGCTCCATTCACTGGATGATTGCCCTTAACTGGCGGTCTGATACCCTTACCTGGTCTCAGGTGTTGTCGAGAATGGAAAATATCAGGCTCTCAGAAAAAAAATTTCATTCACTACATGGCTCTGTGCCGGCCTTTCATGCTAAATGGGATATTTGGGATTCTTGTTAGATGGTGTTATTGAGCTATTAAAGGTTTGTGTTATATCTGCTATGATGCTTAACTGTACTGTCATATCATTCCTGATCTGATCTGCACGTATATCATGTTCATAGTTTTTTTTGCTATTTGCACTGTTTTTTACCCTCTTTATACATCTGTATTTTTTGCGCAATGTGATTTGTGTTGTTTAAAATGACTTTCTAATGAAAATCTTTTGTAAACAAAAAAAAAAAAGAAATCAAAGGAATAAAACAATAAAAGTGCAGGCAGGGCACTGGACAAAGCACTAGGGACAACACTGAGGTGAAATTGTTTGATACAGTAATGTAATCCTAACAGATTACAATGTATTATGTCATGTTTTGTTTGTTTTTTGAACTTCCTGCCTGGTCCCTCCCACCTGCGTCGTGGCACTCGCAGGGAAGGGAACCCGGAAGACGGATGCTGGCATTGGCCAGAGGACACAGTGGGAGGACATCAGGGGATCGTAGGGACAAGGAAAGTTTCACTACAGGGTATCCCTGTGTGTGGCTCGGGGTTACCGCTTTTGGTGCGGAACATTAACCCCGAGCCACACTCAGGATTACCGCCAGGGAGGTTAATGTCGTGAGCAATGCCTGTCCTGCCTGGTCCCTCCCACCTGCGTCGTGGCACTCGCAGGGAAGGGAACCCGGAAGACGGATGCTGGCATTGGCCAGAGGACACAGTGGGAGGACATCAGGGGATCGTAGGGACAAGGAAAGTTTCACTACAGGGTATCCCTGTGTGTGGCTCGGGGTTACCGCTTTTGGTGCGGAACATTAACCCCGAGCCACACTCAGGATTACCGCCAGGGAGGTTAATGTCGTGAGCAATGCCTGTCTGCTGGCCATCTCTTTCCACAACTTCCAGAATTCTCTGCATGCTTTGCAGCTTCTCCTCTGCTGTTTACTTTTCATTTCTTTTTTTTTTTTTTTTTTTTTTTTTAAATGATTTTTATTGGATTTTCAAGAAAGTACAAAACATGTAGTACCATGGTATACAAAACAACAAACATATTTGACTTGTGAACATATTGATAGAACGAGTATAGAAAACATTTTTAACCACAACTGTCAGTGATTTGGCTTTGATTGCCATGCATTTCAGAAATTTGCATAGTAGACCATACACAAAAAAACAGAAAAAGAAAGGGAGGGGAAAAGCAATGAAAAAATGGTGACTAGCAAGGCGAGGTAGTGACCACACCACCCCACGTTGCCCGCCATCTGTTGTAGTTATCACGGGACACGCGCAGACCCCAGGAAGCACCCAAATGGGAACATTTCCGCCCCCCGGGGTCGCAGCCGCCCAAGAATTATATTTTTAAGGAAAAGGAAAAAGAACAGGGTTACATTCTAGATGCTCGGAAAACCTCCCATAATTGCCACCTGCTGTTGAATTGTTTGAAGTTTTGAGCAGAGCGGGAAATCATTTTTTCGTATTCATATGACTCTCCTACGATCTGCAAAACTTCTCTTTTGGAGGGCAATACCTGGCTTTTCCAGTTGCGAGCTATCGCCAATCTAGCTGCATAGAGGACATGTTGGACTAATACTCTGCAGGAAGGCGGGTACCAGTCTAGCCCAATACCCAGTAAGGCTTGTTCCACTCTTAGTTTGTTGAGAATACCTGTGATATCAGCTATCAGTCTGTGTATTGAAGTCCAGAAACTTCGTAAGGATAAGCATGACCACAACATGTGCACTAATGTACCGACTTGCCCGCATCCCCTCCAGCACAGGTTAGAGCAGGAGCCACCGTATTTAGCTAAAACATAGGGAGTCCTATACCACCGCAGGTGGATCTTTTGTGCCCCTTCCCTGAAGGTGGAGGATTTAGTAAGTGAGTAGTTCAGATTAAAGGCTTTCAGCCATTGGGCATCAGTAAACGTCTGTTGTAGGTCTTTTTCCCATTTCAGTAAATGGGGAAGTTTTAAAAATGAGGATCTGTCATGCAGAGAGTTGTAGAAAATGCTGATCCCCCTCTTGCCTACGATGTCAGTAAAGCAAAACTTGTGGACTAGGCGAGGGAAAGTGATATGCAGCTCCGGCAGAGTGTGTAAAATATGTGAAACCCTGTGGTATGTCAGAAATTCTGTCTTAAAGTCTGGGAATCTCAGGCATAGGTCAGCGAACGGTGTTAAGGTGGAGTGAGTGTACAGATCTGGGACCTGATGTAGTCCGTATTTTCCCCAATGTGCAGTGCAGAAGTCTGGGGACAGTGCTCTCAACGTGGATAATGCAATAGGTGTCTGAATCTGATCCCCACCCCTAGACCTGTGTGCATAAAAGAATTTCCATGCTTGAATCGTGGCCGAGATGGTGGGGTGGTCAATCGTCTTTGGTTTCTCTGTAAAGGGGAGTGCCAAAATTAGGTCCTTCAGTGAGGGTTGTGGCGCATATGAATGCTCCAAAGAGCACCACAGAGGCACCTTCCCTGTAGAGAACCAGTGCTTGGACTGTGCCAATATAGCCGCCATGTGATAGTCTTTCACATCTGGAACTCCCATGCCCCCCACCAGAACGTGCCTGGTGAGAGTCTTGTGAGGTGTTCTAGGCGGTTTACCGGACCAGAGAAATTTACTGATCAGTGTCTGCAGCGCTTTGTAAAAGTGGTTTGGGATCTGAATAGGTAGCGCCCGGAAAATGTACAATATTTTGGGTAGTATTAACATCTTGAAGGCCGGAATTTTTACCCGACCATGAAAGATAAAACTTCTGGAGTCTGAGAGTGTCCTGAGTTGTGGAGGTCAGAAGGGGAAGAAAATTAGCCTTGAACAGGGATGTCGTGGAGTTAGTCAATTTGATGCCCAAATAGTCCATGGATTCTTCCTGCCATTGATAATGTACCAAGCTCTGGAGCCGTGCTCGGAGCCTGGGGTCCATTGCTACTCCAAGGAGATTAGATTTAAGCTCATTCACCTTGTAGTAGGAAACCGACTGAAATTCCTCTAGTATGCGTCTAACATGTGTCAATGATGTCTCTGGGTCTGTGCAGGTCAATATGACGTCGTCCGCAAACAATGAAATAACATGAGGAGTTCCTCCAACACATATACCCGTAACCCCAGGGTGGGACCTAACCTTCTCAGCGAGGGGTTCCATGAGCATCGCAAAAATAATTGGTGACAGTGGGCACCCTTGACGTGTGCCATTGGTTATGTCAAAACTGTCAGAAAAAAGGCCCTCAGTGAAAACCCTCGCCGAGGGGGAGGAGTATAAGGCCATGATAGCCTGGGATATCGCTCCCCGAAAGCCAAATTTGTCCAGAACCTGCCTCAGGTAGCCCCAGTGAATCCTGTCAAAGGCTTTTTCGGCATCCAAAGACAGGAGTACCGTGGGAACCTTGTGAGTGGAGACTCGATGGATTAGGCCAATTAATCTCCTAGTCGCATCTGTGGCTTGACGCCCCAGAACAAAGCCCACCTGGTCAGGTTTAATTAGGTCAGGAAGGAACCTAGAGATACGGTCAGCCAAAATTCTAGCGTAGACCTTTAAGTCCACGTTTAACAGTGATATGGGCCTAAAATTTTGTGGTCTATTAGGTTCCTTGCCTGGCTTCGGTAGTGTAATCACTGTGGCCTCTAGCATCTCAGCTGGAAAAGGGACCCCACCGAGTGCCTTCTGGAACACCCGTGTAGCATATGGAACTAAAGTATCTGCGAACAGGCTGTAGTACTCGGGAGTGAATCCGTCAGGACCCGGGGATTTCCCCTTGGGGAGAGATTTAACCACTTTCAAAATCTCTGCATCAGTGAAAGGGGCATTCAGGGTTTCCAGATCTCCAGGCAACAGACTCGGAAGAGAGATGGAAGACAGAAATTGTTGGATGTCTGATATAGTGGGTTGAGGAGTTGATGCGTCCTCGCGTAGGTTGTATAGGGAGCTATAGTATTGGCTAAAGGCGTCCGCTATATCCTTTGGATTGGTCAGACGTTCTCCCGTAGCATGGTGAAGCATGTACGGCATTTTCTGTTTGTTCAGCTTAGCTTTCAGTTGGTTAGCTAGTAACTTTCCGGCCTTATTGCCATGAGAGTACTGCGAGGCCTTGAGCCGCTCAATGGCTCTAGAGTGCTGACCAAACAAAAGGACCCGGAGTTCAGATTGACATTTGAAAAGCTTCTCCGCGCAAGCCGCGGATGGAAGCAATTTGTTTTCAGCTTCTAGATGTTTGATAGAGGTGAGAATGTCATCCAATTTCTGTCTCCTCTGTCTCCGAACCCTCGCCCCTCTAGCCATCAACAGACCACGTACAAAAGCTTTATGTGCATTCCATACGGTGTATGGACAAATCTCAGGGGTATCGTTAATAACAAAAAATTCAGTCAATTTAGAGAGGGTCTCCGTATATGCCTCCTGGTTGGTCAGGAATGTAGCATCAAACCGCCACCTGTTTGCTCTGGTGGTGTAGGGCACATCCCCGAATGTTAAAATAACAGGGGCGTGGTCCGACCACGTTATGGAGCCCACCGATGCGCGTGTGACCCTTTGTAACAGAAATTTATCCGTGAGGCAGAGGTCAATTCTGGAGTATGAATGATGGATCCTGGAATAGTAAGAATAGTCTCTTTCCGAGGAGTTGTAACATCTCCACACATCGTGCAAGTCCGCAGATGTCAGAAATGCCGACAAGTCCGCACGATGATGGCGCCTCGGATAGTTCATGGACACATCCAATTGGTAGTTGGGAACAGCGTTAAAATCACCACATAGCAGCACATGGCCCTTGAGCATAGGTTGTAGTTGCTGCCACAGGCGTTTGAGAAACGTAATTTGTCTGGAATTGGGGGCATAGATTGTCACTATCGTGTATGTAGAATTGTTAATAGAGCAGGATATTACCAGGGACCTGCCCTCTGGGTCCGCAAACTGCGAGAGCAGCGAAAATACCAAAGTATCCCTGAAGAGCAATGCCACTCCACATCTCTTTTTGGGGTTGTTGGCGTAAAAGGCGTGTGGGTATTGCTTTGATGTGAGTTGTGGGTGAGCTTGGGCCATGAAGTGCGTTTCTTGCAGGGCAACCACATCACAATTCTGGGCTTTAAGTTCCCTCCAAAGCATATGTCTCTTGTGGGGGCTATTAAGACCATTTACATTAAGAGAGAGCAATTGGAAAGACATCTTGTGGGGAAGATCAGGAGCAATGTTATGTGAAGGTGTATTAAAGTACACTCACTGAGTTCACGCCAGTTGCCAAGTCGCAGTCCCTCTCCGAAGGATCCCGGGAGTTATGGAAGTAGGTGCGAGACAGATCAAGGCGGAGGTCTTGAGTCGTTAGTGCTTGGCAGTTCAGGAGGTTGTTGTAGAGCTGGATAGAAAAGTTAAAAATAAAACAGAAAAAATAAAAGACAAGGCAAAAGTGCGTGGGAATAGGCACTCTGCAACAGCAGAGATCAGGAAAAATAAAAAAGGACGACTCTACTGGAGAGTCTGCACGGTACACTTTACCGTTAGGTGGGGGTGTAAATAGAACAAACATTAGCCGAGCATGTCACTCGGAGCTTCGTAGTTGTAAACACGTATAACTAGGAGGGTCACAATAGAGGAATCAACTTGATAAGGCCGCACACATAAAAAGAAAAGTCATTCCACAGCTGGGGCCTGGTGGTCCTCTGGGTCCAAAATGCCCCACCGTTGTAGCAGTGCTATGCCATCATCCAGCGAATTAATCCGGTAGTCTCTGTCCCCCCTAGTAACCACTAAGGTAGCGGGATAATTCCAACGGTATGTGACCTGATGATTTCTAAGAGGCTTAGTGATAGTTGAGAGGTTGCGGCGTCTATTCATTGTATGAGCCGAGAGGTCTGCATAGAAGGATAAGTTGTTTAAAGCAGGTGGACGATTTGTACCCCTCCGAACCAAGGACATAAATTTTTCTTTCCCTGTAAAAAAATGAATCCGGGCAATGGTGTCCCGTGGCAGTGATGCGGCAATGTGTTTCGGTTTGGGCAACCTATGTATGCGGTCGATAGCCATGTCACAGTGTGGGACGACTGGGAGGACTTCCTGCATCAGTGAAGTAAGATAGTCTGTTAGTTCTTGAGGCTTAACCGACTCAGGGATCCCCCTGATCTTTATGTTATTGCGTCGTGATCGATCTTCAAGATCTGCGACTTTCGATTTAAGCCATGTGATATCATCGTCGTGTTCGTTGTGGGCATCTACCATAGTATTAAAGGTGTCCGCAAATTCTCCCATCTTATTTTCGATTTTTTCCACCCTTGTATCTACTGCCTTAACAGCCCTGTTGCACTGGGACATAAGCTGTAGCATGTCTGCATGGATGGAGCTCCTGAGGGACATCATCATGTCTTTCAGCAGGGAGTCCATAACAGGTAGGCCTTTAGTGGGGAAAGATGAGATGGTGTCATGAAACTCTAAAGTATCGTCCACTGCTTCACCTGAGGCCCCGTCTTCATCTGTAAGCTGCAGTTTCATCTTAGATTTAGCGGGGCTGGCACAGGGAGAGCGAGGGGTAGAGGTGATATGTGTCTCCCCCTGTGAGTCCGCAGCCGCTGCAGCACCTCCCTCAGTGGCTGACTGTACAGAGCGAGCAGGGGCCGCCAGAGCGGGCAGTGAGGCACCGCTACTAGAAGAGCCGGCGCCATCTTGGCTGCACGGCCCGCCCGTGGGATGGAAGAAGTTTAGTAGCTTACCGGGTTTATTCTTCCCCCTCCTCTTCCCCGGTATGTGCTGCTGACGTCCGGCCATCGTGGAGTGTAAGTGGGATGTGAAATAACTGACCCTCGATCCGTAGATTCGCTCCGGTGTGACTGCTTAGCGAGGAGCTGTGCAGCTAAGCGTCCATCTCTCTCGCCGGCCGGCTCCGCCCCCCCTACTTTTCATTTCTAAGGACTACATATCCTATGGTCTCTTGCTTCTTGTACTCCTCCTCTCAGAACCTCTGTTGTTCAGAAAGCAGGCTCTGTGGGTTTTTGGACACAGCAGTACCTACTCACGGGGCATAGTCAATATATTTCACATAATTCAAGGAAGTAAATGTGTCAGGATCTTCACAAGGTACTTTTTAAATATTAAGATAATTCAGATTAAAAAGAATAGGTTAGTAATAATTGAAATACAATGTGGAAATGTATTTACAGTATGATTTTACATTGTGACCATAGCTATGCTTTAATTAGGAAGTGCAAAGGCAAACCCTAAAAAATTCCCCAATAGCAGCTTGTTTTCATACATTGACATACTGTACATTGCACTGAGTTAGGCAGCCCACCCAAAGTGAATGAGCTGTAAAGGACCTCAGTGGCCAAATATTTTGATCCTGCGGTATTCTCTACCACAATGCTCACTGAAGAGAAAGTTGGACTGCAGTATTAAATGCCTGAACTCACAGCTTTGGTACCAGTGACTGCAATAATAAATTCCTTGCATCGGTGTCAGTGACTACAATAATAACTCTCATCATTGGTGTTGGTGACCACAAGAATAACCTCCAGCGCTGATATCAGTGACTGTCCTAATAACCTCCAGAATTGGTGCCGTTGACCCCAATAATACTCTGCAGCATTGGTGGTCAGTGGTACATGTTTTTTAAAGCCCCTCTATATTGATAGCCAGTACCAATGCTGTTAAACCCTTCCTGCTTTATTGGTCTGTGGAAGTGTTATTTAAAACACTCCCTCAAAATAAGTGCCAGGGTTAATTAAAGCAGTATTAAACCTAGAAAGAAATGTAACATATTGACAGTTTACTAATCCTTACATGTGGTAAAGCGCTGCCCAAACTTTTGGTGCAATATAAATCTTGAATAATAATAATAACAATAATAATATGGTGGCTCCTGTATTAGAGTGACTACACTCTGGATGAAGACGCACGGAGACACCTTTGGAAAGCAAGTTTTACATAAATAAATAAAAATAAACAAAAGCTGACCATTGTAAGCACCCCTATCAGTGTTAAATGGTTTGTCTCAACCCATTAACTACACATGCTTTTAATAATTAAAAACAATAGACTGACTGGATGGATCACCAGGTGAAAAAAAAGGGGAAAAAGCCCCTAAAAAAACCCAAACTAATGTAGCCATCTTATCTATGAATTGGTAAGTTGCAATATAATAAATTATTGCTTTTCTGGTTTAATATCACTTTAATCCACCCACCCTACATTGGTGGTCAGTGATAGTTTAATTAAACTCTTCCCTTGAGTATTGTTGGTCAGTGGCAATGCTGCTATAACACCCCCCCCATACTAGTGCATAGTTGTCCCATTCCACTCTCTTCCTAAAGACAATGGGCCAGGGCATTATTTCAACTTCTATGTGGGGATCCCAGGTACAAAAATTCATTGATGTAAACTGAAGCCTTTGCCTTTCCCTTGCTTTGGGGCTGCTCTGGGCAACACAGCTCAGCACTCATGATGTAAATGAGCCCTTAAACCAGGGTTTCTCAATCAGGGTTCCTACAGAGGTTGCTAGGGGTTCCCTGAAAATAAGCACATTTCTGCCTCTTAGATAAGTTCCCACTGACACCATTGATCTTTTTAGCTATCTGTAAGAGGGTAGTTCTTCCCAATGACCACAAGTGTAAGGAGCATGCTTCCCACTGACTATAACACTAATGTATTGTGAGTTATAGATATAGTGATTTTTAGCATGGGTTCCTTGTGACTGGAAAGTTATTTCAAGGGTTCCCCTATGTTGAAAAGGATGAGAAAGGCTGCCTTATACCAATCCCCATACGATGTGTCATGGCAGACGTTAGTTTTTCAAACAAGATGGTGGGGGTGAAAGTTTGGGATACCACCCTGTTCTTAAGAGTTAATAGTTATTAGAGTTTTAGCTGTAGTCATTAGGGATGATCGAACGGTTCGGGTCGACCATCGGTTCGACCCGAACATTGACAGCTCGAGGTTCGGCCGAATATAGAACTTTTTGCTGAAAAAGTTTGGAATTCAGCAACCAGAACCGACCAAAATGAAATGGGCCAGGAAATGGGCTTTAAAAGCCTGTGATTGGACCAGAACCATTAGTAAAAGCCAATTTAGGGGGCAGGAGAATGCTAGGAATGTGATTGGAGTGACTAGGGGGTCCCTAGGCCAATCATTAGTGAATACGCCCCCCAGTATATAAGATAGCCCCTGCCAAATTCCTAGCATTGTTATACAGGGACATGGAAGAGAGTGGAAGCAGTTCTGTTAATTTTACTTTAAAAGTGTCATTTAGCATTTATTAGTGTGAGGAAAGGGATATCTAGTGTAGTTAGGGTGCTCTTTTACACTTTAGTTAGATGCAAAACATTAGTTTCTGTAGGGAAAGTGTTAATTGCCAGGGTGACCGTAATGTAGTGTAGGGTGAACAGACACTGACTGCTATGGCAGGGTGACCAAACCCTTCCATATCAGGGTGACTGCTATAGAGAAAAGATAGTTTCTCTTAAGTCACATTCGGTGCACTAATATGGCTTCTCGCCTGTCAGCCTGCTTTTTGGCTGCAGGCATTTTTAGGGATTTTTTGAGGACAAGTTTTGGACAAGTTTGGAGTCAGGCATGACATCTAAACTTGTGTATTGGGGTATATGTCTGTATATATACACCTGCACATATATAGGTGTGAAAGGAGCAGAAAACACTACGTGCGCTAATTAAATAATTAACACCAATATAGTTACGCTCCTATCTCACCTATATATGTGTATGTGTAAAATACATATAAGTGTGTGTGTGTATATATATACCCCTATACAGAAGTTCAGATGTTTTGCCTGCCTCCAAAGAACCCAAAAAAATGCCCAAAAAAACGCTAGCGCCAAAAAAAAACGCCCATGTTTGTTGTTGCAGGCATTTTTTGGGGGTTTTTGGAGGCAGGCAAAACATCTGAACATGTGTATAGTGGTATATATACACACATACTTATATGTATTTTACACTTAT
Source organism: Pelophylax lessonae (assembly GCF_965119305.1). Classification (NCBI taxonomy): domain Eukaryota; kingdom Metazoa; phylum Chordata; class Amphibia; order Anura; family Ranidae; genus Pelophylax; species Pelophylax lessonae. The sequence goes on from NC_138771.1 coordinate 237,801,076, forward strand.
ACATATATAGGTGTTATAGGAGCGGAGCCATATTAGTGTTAATTATTTCATTAGCGCAAGCATATATTTCTGCTACTATCACACCTATATATGTCTAGGTGTATATACAGTATACATATAAGTATGTGTGTATATATACCCGTATACACAAGTTCAGATGTTTTGCCTGCTTCCAAAGACGCCCAAAAAATGCCCAAAAAAAACGCTAGCGCCAAAAAAAAAAGCCCAGGTGTGTTGTTGAAGGCATTTGTTTTTGGGTTTTTGGAGGCAGGCAAAACATCTGAACTTGTGTATATTGGTATATATACACACATACTTATATGTATTTTACACTTACACATATATAGGTGTTATAGGAGCGGAACCATGTTAGTGTTAATTATTTCATTAGCGCAAGCATATATTTCTGATACTATCACACCTATATATGTCTAAGTGTATATATACATATAAGTATGTGTGTATGTATACCCGTATACACAAGTTCAGATGTTTTTCCTGCTTCCAAAGACGCCCAAAAAATGCCCAAAAAAACGCTAGCGCCAAAAAAAAAAAGCCCAGGTGTGTTGTTGCAGGCATTTTTTTGGGGTTTTTGGAGGCAGGCAAAACATCTGAACTTGTGTATAGTGGTATATATACACACATACTTATATGTATTTTACACTTACACATATATAGGTGTTATAGGAGCGGAGCCATATTAGTGTTAATTATTTCATTAGCGCAAGCATATATTTCTGCTACTATCACACCTATATATGTCTAGGTGTATATATACATATAAGTATGTGTGTATATATACCCCTATACACAAGTTCAGATGTTTTGCCTGCCTCAAAAGACCCCAAAAAATGCCCAGAAAAACGCCTGCTACTAAACCAGCAAGGTATGAAAATAGTGAAGCCATATCCCTGTTCTATAAGTGACATAATACAAACAATCTTTTTTTTTTATGGTTCTGGACATGCTACAGAGCTGAAACTTCACAGGTACACTTTTTAGACCCCCCCCCCAGATACTAAATCCAAAGACATTTTTTTTTACATTTTTTTTTTTTTATTTTTTCAATAATTGGCTCTCTATCAAAAATGACAATTTTAAGAACTTTTTTTGTGTGATTATTAGTCCCTGGGGTATGACCCAGAACCCTAGGCCCTTTTTAGGGGCATTTATTGGGTTTTAGGGCTTCAAAATGGTGTTTTTTGATTACCGAAGTTCGGGTCCCATTGATTTCAATGGGGTTCTGAAATCCGGGCCGAACTTTTGGGAAGTTCGGATGTTCTGGCCGAACCGAACTTTTGAAAAGTTCGATCATCCCTAGTAGTCATAGAATGGGAGTTAGAAGTCTGTGTAAAATGTCTATAAAGTACAAATGACCCAGAGAGTCAAAGATGATCTGTATAGCAGATGTGAAATAAAATAGAACAGTTTGTGTGTAGAAGAGTATCCACATAGAAAACATTTGTAGTTTTAAAACTCATTTTTTGTTTTTTCCTTATTTTTTTTTATTATTGATTGAATTAGGTTACTACACATACATTAACACTGAGGTAACTGTTCCAAATTAAGAAGGGATGAAAAAGTTACATTTATTCACGATTGCAATAAACATTGATTTATAGACTGTAGAACCCAGATTAATGTTTATAGAAATGCACTTATATTGTTTCTGGCATGCAAATGCTATGCTTCAAACCAGCTATTTTAAACTTGGATTAAGTGAAAAACAGGAAATTTAAACTTACTGAACCATAAAAAGACTAATTATAAAATGCATAACCACACAAAATTTTAATTATTGAGGAAGGTAGCAGTGCTTTAAATATCTTTAAGAAATTAAATGCTGCATCGCACTGTTGTATTTTCATTAAATACAAACATTCAAGAGTAATTATGTAGAAAAGCATTACCACAACTTAAAAAAAAAAAAAAAAAAATCTTTCTTCACACTTCATACTCATGCAGTGTAGATAAAATGTGAGAGCATAATACAAACTTAAAACATGCAAGTAGGACACTGATGACTGATGTAACGCTTTTATTTTGTATATTTAAACTTTGTGGTTTCTCTCTTTTCAAGAAAGTTAACACAAAAGCAAAAAAAAGGTTTTACTAAACATTTTTACTATTTACTATCTACAGGGGATGGGTATAAAATTTTAAGAATGACTCATATGATTTTTACTTTTCTAGACTACAGATGTTTATATTGTCCGTCAAGGTGTCCCCGTTTTACTAATATCAGGATCTGAGTTGTTAAAAAAAATAATAATTTTCTGCCCCACCCTCACCTGGTCAATTTGAGATCATTTAGCATGATGTCAATGCACTAAATAATGAAAGAACAGTGGAATACCATTCCCACAGTAGCTTACAACACACAAAGCTGGCCATATTTGACTTTGTGTTTTGGCTCAACCAGCAGATTGAACATGTGGATGGGGAAATCCTCCCACTGTGTCATTGTATTCTGACAGTGGAGAGACTCCCCCACAATCAAAATACACTGATCCATTCTGCAGGCAACGAAAAAAAATCTTCAGCAGGGTGATTGTACAGATAGGTAGATTGACTTCTATACAACCATAATGCCCATACATGGTTAAAATTTGGCCGGCCCCTGCTGAACCAGCCAAATTGTGAACCATCTATAGGCAGTTTTATAAACATTACTATGCGGTTGTCAGCGACAGTGGCAGAGACATACATGTGCTGTATGCATGCATGTTACATCCTTTCCCTCCTATTCTGTTATACAATTTCATCATATTCCACTTCATGGTTTAAGTGAAGGATTACTCAATGTTTCTTGCAAGTACTAAGGTGCACAGATCTAAATGATCAGATATTAATGGGGCATGTGATCACTTACTTACTCATGGGACTTCCTCTTTTATTGTTGGATAAATCTGCAGCCACAAGAAAATATAACAGGAAAGTACATCTCTGATAAAACCCCTTCCAATGCTTTGCACTCAATTTCTCTCAAATGTCCATTATAGCTTCTCTGACAGCTTTCACACCATCATCCAAACCATTTTCCCTTCCAACTCTCCGGCCCCTGTTCAGACTATGTTTTCTGGCAGCATTCTGCTCTCTGGCAGACTGCCACCCACCATCCTTGACAATTCTCCCCCCCCCCCCCCCCCACTATCCAGACTATGTTATTTGGCCACACAAAAGCAAAAAGAAGGCCATCCAAGCAATTTTTTGTAGCTCTTCCCCACCTTTAACACTATATTCTTTGTCACAATCCCTCCCCCCTTACCCACTGTGTGCATTAGCAGGTCTGTTCACATTGCTCCACATTCTGATCTCTCTCCATAATACCCTCTTCTTCATTCTGTGCTACACTATCTGCAACCCCCTGTGCTTTGGCTGAGGTTGCTATACCTTACTCCAACTTTTGAGTTCCACTCTCTCTGGCAATCTGTTCTCCACATTTTCCACAATCATGCGCTTTCTGTAATCTTTTAAAATGCTTTCCCAAATGTCTCCTGGTTACCATGGGCAGCTAATGTGCCCAGTCCTCCACCTCTTCTGGCCTACCTGAAAACGTAATGTGTTTTGTCATCGGTCTTTATCAGGAGCTCAGTTACCTAGTTACATAGTGACATAGTAGGTAAGTTTGAATAAAGACAATTGTCCATTCAGTTCAACCTGTGAGTGCATGTGTGTCAGTGTCGATAATCATTTCCTAAATCCCTGTATGTTGTGTTCTTTAAGATGCACGTCCAAGAGCCTCTTATAAATACAGTATCAATACTCCACTGTTCATAGAGGCCTTACACACCCGAGTTATTATCAATGGAGAATCAATATATCGATTCTGAGCGATCCAATTAGAGTGAAGGAATAGAGAAGGATATAAAAGATTATTTCCTCTTTAATATTGTGGAAGGGATCTCAGCGGAAACCATTTGGGCTGCACATAAAGCAACAATCAGGGGAAAACGTATCCAGATAGCTGAGAGATAAAACAAGAAAGACTTATAGATATTGAGAAACTCGAGAATGAATTATTATCTTTACACGCCCAGCTCAAATGGAACCCAGTTGAGGTTCCTATAGCCAAACTAGATGCGGCTTGTCTGAACTTAAATGTCGCTGTGATGGTTAAAGCAAAGGAGCACATCCATTGGAAGGGAGCCAGTTTTTATCATCAGCTACACACGCATTCCTTACCGAAAATTAAGGTAAATGGGGGAGTCTCAACACTGAACCCTAACCGTATAATGCAAACTTTTCATGCATATTATGAAAAATTATATAGCGCAGGTGTGGAAGGGAATGCTTCCTTCATGAATTTGTTTTTAGATGAGCTACCACTTCCATCATTAGAGGATGGTCATCGGGATAAACTAGAAGCTCCCACTTGGGCTTAAGAAGTGTTGTATGTTATTAAAAATCTGAAGCGTGGCTCTGCCCCAGGTCCGGATGGCTTCTCTGTACCGTTTTGTAAAACATTCCGTGATATCTTTGCCCCACACTTAACTCAATTCTTCAACTCTAAGAGAAAGGGAGACCCATCAGATAGACATTTAAACTTGGCTAATATTTCTGTTATCCCCAAACCCAAAAAAAACCCAGGAGTCATAGGGAATTATAGACCTATTTCCTTGATAAATAATAAAATGAGGATTTTGACCAAAATCCTAGCGAACCGTATAGCCTCCTTCATTGGTCAGTATGTCCACAAGGACCAAGTGGGTTTTATCCCCGGTAGACAGGGTCCTGATAAAATCAGAAGGGCGATTAATATTTTTTTCCCTTCTCCAATCAGGCTGGGATGGGGGAAGACACCAAGAAGGCATACTTTTATCAACTGATCTCCAGAAGGCCTTTGATTTAGTCAATTGGCCTTACCTTTTCTCGATCATGCAACGCTGTGGCTTTGGTCAAAATGTCATGGGGATGCTGGAAGCACTTTACTCCACACCGGAAGTGCGAGTCTGTCTCCAAGGATTTTACTCAGAACCTATTACGATTGGGTTGGCTGCTTTCACCCCTAATATTTGCAATAGCAATAGAAACTCTGGCAATAGCTATACATACACATGCGAATATTAACGGAGTACAATGCGGCAGCAGATGTATAAATGTGCCCTATTTGCAGATGATTTGCTCCTTTTTGTCACTTCACCAGTTACCTTTCTTCCTAACATCTGCAAACTGTTGGACGACTTTGCGAAAGTCTCTGGTTTACATGTCAACCTTTCCCAATCCCAGGTGCTGAATGTTTCTGTTCCGCCCTCTATGGCGAAGCAACTGAAAAGTTTGTTTAACTTTGAATAGAGTGATTCGACCAATCAATATCTGGGAATAATTCTAACCTCTAAGATAGAACATTTATACACTGAAAACTATTCCGTGATGTTCCAGTAACTGGAATCAGATCTCAGAGCGTGGGAGCAATACGAGATTTCATGGTTAGGCAGGATAAACTCAGTTAAGATGACCTTACTCCATAGACTCCTTTATTTCTTCTGCTCCCTCCCAATTCATATAAAGAGAGACCAGCTTAGGAAATTTCAGGAAAAGTTATTTTCCGCCTCTCGCAACAAGTTCTCTTTCACCGGAGATCTCAGGGAAATCGGGTTTACCCAATCTATGGTGGTATTACAAAGCTGCCCGCCTAGCACAATTATCGACTGTTTACTAGCGCTTTTAAAAACCATGATTGGGTGCAACTAGAGCGACAAGCTGTCCCTACTTTTACCCTGGATTTCCTTCTCTGGTGTTTTACAAAGAATCAACTCCCAATTTTATCTCCCACTTTATCCCACTCTGTTTGCCTGTGGGATAGTCTTAAAAATCTGCCCTCTATAACCTCTGCCATCCAACCTTTATCTCATATTTTTCACAACCATAAGTTCATTCCAGGTATGGAAATCAAGGCATTCAATTGGTAGCTGGAAAAGGGTTTGTATTGCGTAGGCCAATATTTTACACCGCTAGGACCAATTTCCTTTAGCCACTGTATCAATAAACTTGAAATGTCGACCTCCGAGAAACTAAGGTTCTCCCAAATCTCAAATTTTTTAAATACTCCTTGGAAAAGTAAACCCGATCCCCCGAAATGTATGGATTATGAGCTTTGGTGTGGCAAGTCAACGGAGCAAAAGGGGGGCGTCTCAATAATCTACTCATCACTGGCAACAGATCTTACCAAACTCCCATATATGATTGCTTGGGATAGAGACTTACAAGAAAATTGGGAAATAGAGGACTGGAATAGATCTTTCTCTAGATCTTTTAGAGGTATTTGCAACTCTTCTCTAATAGAAGCGAATCTCAAGGTACTCACACAATTGTACCTGGTCCCATCCAGGCTAGCCAAAATGTTCCCCTCTTCCTCTCCCCAATGTCTTAGAGATTGCTAGATGTTAGGATCGATTGTCCATGTGTGGAGGGAATGTCCGAAGATCAGGGGGTTTTGGAACAAGATCTTTTACCTAATTCGTAAAGTTACTGGCTACATGGTTACCAAATTTCCCTCAGTAGCACTTCTTAACTTTCCCATCCCAAAGGTACCCAAACATACTCAAACGCTAATTTCTTTTATCTTATTGGGAGCTAAACTTACCATAGCCAGAGCATGGAAAAAACCCAAGGTCTCTATTAGAGAGGTTAAGAGGAAAGTATCGTGGATAATGGCTAAGGAGAAATTGGTTAGCAACTTAATGGATTCAGTTAAAAAGTTTGATTCAATTTGGGAACCATGGGCAAAGCATATGGGTATATCCTTGATCCCAGGAATAGCTGATTCCGAATAAGCTGGAGTGACTGACTGAGGGTTTGGCTGACCTTCCTTTTTTCTTCTATACTTTCTCCTTTTCTGTTGTACCTTCTTTCTTTAATAACTTTGACACTTTGAAATTTTAGTACTTTAACATGCTGTTGTTCTTATGCTATGTAAACTATGTCTGAAGCTGAACATCAGACATAGGCATCATAAAAATCAAATAGAAAGCTTGTTACATTTGAGTTATCGTGAATAAGCTTATCTCTATTCGAAAGTTAACAATGTTGTTAGTGTTCGTCAGTCTTCTTTACATTATTGTTTTTGATACAGGTAATTGCTTGCTGCTATCACTTTTAGCAATACAAGATTTTTTGAAAGAAAAAGTTTGAAAAGATAGAGTAGAGGTTGACCATGGTGTTTCCCACTCCAGTACACAGTTAGAACCCAATGGGGTGACCACCACTCCCACCGATGGGTGAGCACTCACAACAACTACACAAGTCTATTTGAGAATTATGTTTGTCCTATGTATCGCCTTACCTAATTTACCATGTATTGTTCAATTGTATATCAGACATGTTCACTGAGCTCTACTACTTTAATGACCTATGTATATCCCTTTTTCCCTCATTTGTGAAAACTTCAATAAAAATTATTGAAAGTAAAAAAAAATATCAATGCTCCCCGCTGACACCATCAATTGTGGAACAGAATTCCACATCCTTATCGCCCTGACAGTGAAGAACCCCCTACACAGCTTAAGGTTAAACCGCTTATTCTCCAATCTCATTGTGTGGCCCCGTGTCCTCTTGCATTCCCTGAGACTGTATAGCTTTTTTCCTACGCTGGGATAACCATTGAGGTTATTGAAAATCATTATCATGTCCCCTCTCAAGCATCTCTTCTCCAGTGAGAATAAATTTAGTCTTTGTAGTCGTTCCTCGTAACTGAGGTCTTCCAGTCCCCTAATAATTTCCTCTTTGGAGTCTCTTCAGCTCCAGCACATCCCTCCTGAGGATTGGTGACCAGAACTGGATGGAATACTCCAGATGAGGTTTGACCAGTGTTTTATAAAATATTTCAATTTGTACCTTTGACAGAAGTTGATGAAAGGATCAACTTCTGTAAAGCAGGGACCAGATCACACTGATCAAAATGTATCCGATCCCTGCTAAAAAATTTTGATCAGTGTATGGCCATTGGCCTACTTTATAGCATATAATAAATGATCCTGCAAGCTACTATATTGTGCAGAAAAAGGATTAAATGATAATGCTGCTTGCACTAATCACTTCCATTATGGTGAGGGCAAATAAATCAATAAAAATATATAATAGAAGTGCTGCGCAAAAATATATGTGATTTAAATAATTTAATATATCTGTGATATATAAAACAGTATTTGCACTATGGATACATATTTTTCTCCCATACATGTGAGCGATTGAGCCCATCCAATTATACTGAGAACCACTACATCAGAGGAGACCATCCACCCTTCATCTACAGGGATCTGTTTATTTGACCAAGCTTAACTGCGAGTTCACATTCCTTAAGGTGAGAATTCACTTTGAGGGGGGTCACCTTGGGCAACCATTTAGAAATTACAGTGCAAGGACTGACAACTTTTCATAAGAGCACCGGTGAATGGGAATAGTTTTTTGGCATTTTGGAAGCACGGACAATAATTTTATAAACTTTTTGCACTATTGTGTTTTTCATCATTTATATCTTCACGTTTTATCATATATATTTTTGTATATATGTTCCACATATAAGGTCTATTTTACAAACTATTTATTCATCTGATAGTTATGTTTTTTAATAAAGAATATAACAAACTATGCATTTAGGTTATCACGGATATATTACATTATTTTAATCACATATATTTTTGCGCAGCACTTATATTATATATTTTTATCAACTTTATAGCACGGTTTATATTTTCAGTGAATGATTAGTGGCTGCTTTTGAATATTACGCAGTGTGGATGAATAGTTTCTACTGGATACAGCACTGAGATTTAACTTATGTGAACTACTCTTTTTACACATTTCAAGTTTACATGTAGGTGGATTATACTTAATGTGCTTTGCACTTTTTGTTAATTTACTTTTACATATTCCTGGTTAACATATGCGCAATATACAATAAATGCTGAAGGGATTTATATTTATTTGCGGAGCAAAGTTTGAATTTAGAATGATCTATTCATTTTTTTCAAGAGCTTTAATTTCACAGGATTTTAGATTTGTTCTGTGCTGTGCATTATCTTATTTAATAATTATCACATCAATTGCAGATATAGCATAGCAGTTTAGTACACATCAGTATTAGTTTAGGTTTCAGAGCAGAGTTACTTTGTATATACTTTTACCAACCAACCTTTCTATTCTTCTGGATTGGATTGAAAGTTCTCAATCGGGCTTCTCTCAGATGTGCGAACACTACATGTCTGACCTACATAGAGTTTGCTTTAAGTGAAGTTAAGGGAATTGAAGACACATGACTTGTCACTGATGTAGACAATTAAGATGAAATGTTTCTGCTTCTTGAGGGTCTAAAAATTATTGTGCAGGAGCAGACATTAGGAATGACACATCTGACAGCTAGGTCATGATGTGTAAGTTTATAGAGATTGAGAAAACTGATAAAAAGGTTGTATTTTAGAAACAAGTTAGAATTGATGGGAACATGGAATGCCTTTAGCGGTTGCAAGAAACCTTTTATTTGTCATTAATGAGGTTGCAACAATAACTGGAAAATGATTGCAAGAGCTTTAAAAAAAATATTTTCAATACCACCATAGACTTTATTAAGAAACAGGGATGTGCTAATCTCCTCAGGTTTCATCTGTGTGGGATCGTCAGATTCTGTCTGAAATTGTGCTAAATCTGACCTTAGCAGTGAAGTCCATTGAAGTCATGGGATGAATTATGCTGTTAGATTCTGGCCATTTTATGTTTCAATGTTTTTATATCAAATAATCTGTAGGTTAAAATGGCAATGCTATTATAAATTACAATTCATTCTACTTCGCACATTAGCTTGGCACCGAGTCTCGGCATCCATCCAGGGCAAAAGGGCAGGGGAGATACTAGCCAACTCACGATGATTGATCCTCTCTCAGAACCGCTACCAGGGGCGTACCGTGGGGTTGGCCGGAACGGCGCCCGCCAGGGGCGCAGGCCGAGGGGCGGCGGAAAAACACTGGCAGTGTAGTGTCAAAGCAGTGACTTACCGCTCCTCCCGGTCCTCAGTTCAGCCTGCGCCCCCGGGGCCCCGCGGCTGGCACCTCCCCCCCGCTCCGCTCCAATACCGGAAGCCGCCCGCCCGGAGCTCGCTGTCCACTGTCCAGACTGTCTGTGACTGTGTGTGTCGGAGGCTCGGTGCAATTGTCGAGTCGGCGGCTCCCCTCGTCACAGGGCTCCGCCCACATAACCTTGTCATCAGCAGGCTCCTAGCTCCAGGCTCAGCAGGCTGCCGGTGGTGGAGGATGAATGGTGAATACTGCACTCTCTCTGCCAGTGAGTGACGGAAACTTAGCTGGCTGGCTCCCAGGTACTGTTAGAACTTAAAGAAGAAGAAATTCTTTTAAAATTCAATGTAGAGTAGACCATACTATATATATATATATATATATATATATATATATATAAAAAATATACAGGATGTGGTCTCTAAACTGTACTATATATATGTAGAGGAGGCCACATCCTGTGTGTATTATATATATATATATATATATAGTGCAGTATAGAGGACACCATATCCTATGTGTATATATATATATATATATATATATATATTGTAAGGGATTACTCATTGGTAGGCGTATGGGTGACCCCTTTGGGGGTGCGTTTTCACAGAGAGATAGCCGATTAGAGGTTGAAAACAAGACTGATTTATTCATGCAATTTACTTCACACAATTGCAAGCATCAAAACAGCCAAAATAAAATAAAAGACAAAATAAATCCTTGCCTCTGTGGGCGGCTACCTTCTCACAGCTGGAACCTACCTAAGAAGTCTTTCCAACCTACTGTTGGGCCGACACTGCTGATCCTACAGCAGACACTCAAATGTCCATTTGTTTGCTTTTCACACAGCACAAACATTGTCCCTTGAACATGTCCCTTTGTTTTCTTTCACACAGCACATGTTCATTTATAACAGGATCCTTTACTCTTCAGATTCTTCACATGGAACACAGTTCATTTAACAGGTCCCTTTACTCTTCACACTCTTCACATGGAACACTTTGTCTTCTCACCTTTGAGACGTCTTCACTCGTGGTTACCCTCCTTAGCTTCACATCGCTTTAGGGGGTCTTCTCCCATGCTCACCAGCTTGTCGGGAGGCACACATCCGACTGTCCCCCTCTCCCAGCCCACACGGCGACAGGCGGCAGCAGTCCTTCTCCCATGCCCACACGGCGTCGGGAGGTACACGTATGTCTGTCCTCCTCTCCCAGCCTACACGGCGACAGGAGGCAGCACTCAATAGATTTTCTCTGGACAAATTATAGAGTCCTTGATCTCCTCATTCTGAACAGCTGAATGGTTTTCAACTTCCTGCTGGCTCTCTCTGCAGCCAACACCCTATAGTATCAGTGAACTTTCAAAGCAGGTGGGAATGTGTCTCCTCTCAGTGACTACATTCCCAGATTTACCTGACTTCCTGTCACATACCCCCCCCTCTTGTTTCAACCCTAGGGTTGGGACACATATTTCCAGGCACGCATGTGTCAGGCACTGCTGACTCACTGATAAGCCTCCTATTATCCTCAAGCTTCCGGATGAAACTGTTTTGTCATCTTCATTGACAGATTTCTCATAAATGCCACACAGTTTGTCTCTCATCTCATATACACATTCTTCAACTGCATTTTTGGCATCATTTTGCTCCTTCTCGTTTCTGTCATCTTCATTGACAGCTTTCTCATAAATGTCAGACAGCTTGTCTCTCATAACCGTCTGTCCAATCCACCATGGAGGACCGTGATCCATAGGCAACTCAATTGGGCTAGTCTTAATGTCTTCAACATTCTTAAGACGCCTCTCTCTGCAATCCATAAATGTTTTCCACAAAACTTTGAGAACCTTTGCTTCACTAAGCTTTGTTCCAAGTAGGGACTCTTGACATCCCTCTGTGACTTGAGTTGCCTCTCCATACATCTGTACACAATCATTGACTTTTTGTTGTAAAAGGGAATGATCTTCCTTCTTGAGCTTTGCTTGCTCTAAGATGCTGTGCAGAGGATTTTCCAATTGAGACAACAGGCTGTCACACATTTCTTCAAAGTGACCCCTGTTCCTTTTCCCAGAGATATCAATATCATTCACCAAACATTTCATATTCATAGGCAGATCTGAAGCATTTGCACTCATCAACTTCTTAAACTTTTCGCCCTCCTGAGCGAGTCGCAGTAAAGGCCTACTATTTGATTTGATATTCAGTTTATATTTCTTGCCAAACTCTTCACAGAAGTAGTCAACCAGAACATCATCAACTTTCCTTACACCAACATAGGGGTTAAAGGCAACAACACAGTTGAACCCAGCGATCTGGGTGGTATCCATTATAGACCTCCTCTCTGCATCAGTGAAGAAGCATGGAACTGCAACACATTCTTTTACAGGTTTCTTCAATGCACTTTCTGCTGAACTATTTGACCGCTCAAGGTCACCTAGTTCTTTTTCTCTATCTGAATTCCACATGGAATGCATCTCAAGATCACGATCAAACTTCTGCCACCCGTCTTTCACCAGTTCCATTTTGGAAACACTCCCTGAAAGGCACTTATTCATTTGCTTCACGTTTTCACCAACAGCCTTAGTTTTCCCCACTAGGTTTTCAGCCTGAACTGAGAAATCATCACATTTCTTACTCAGCTCCTTTGTTTGCTGAAGCTCTAATGATACATTTTCCAATGCTTGAAGTTTTTGAAGGAACGGTTTATTCCAAAGGGGTGATTCAAGCCACATGTCATCACATTTCTGAGGCTCACTCAGGACAGACCCCAAAACACTGATCCTTTTAAAAACTGCATCAGGCACACTATCCCCTCTTTGGGACAGATCCTCTGTTGCCTGGAATTCCTCTTCCAGTTCCTGCAACGGAATCTTCATCTCTTCTACTTGCTGTTCTAAGGCTCGCTTAGACTTTTCTAGCTCCTGAACTCTTTTCACAACATCATCCTTGGAGCTGACCAATTCTTCCATTTCTGTACGCAGCTGTTTGTTAACACTTTCTAGTTCAGCCTTACACTCTAGAGCTTCCTCCAAAGAGCGAGCCAAGAACAGGGCTTTGCTCTCGTTATCACGCACCTCCGTTTCTGCACGGGCGCGTTCTTCTGCATATTTTGCAGACACAGTCTTCTCTTCACCAAGCATCTGATCAAACTTCTTTTTCACATCTTCAACACACTGTAATGAACCAACGCTTTCTTCCATGCGTTTTTTCATATCCGCTATCTGAGCTTGCAATGTTGCGACTTGCTCTGATAGGTTTTTCTTTGCTTCCGCCTCCTTTTTTAATTGTTCCAGGAAGCCATTTTTCTCATCTTCCATTTGTTTGAGCTTTGTGCTAAAACTCAGCCTTTGACACCTCTCTTCCTGTAAGAGTTCCTGCGTGTCTTGCAGCTGCGATTCCAAGATAGAAAAATCTTCCGCAATTTCTCTAGATTTGCTGTCTGCTTGAGAAAGCTGATTTGTAACATTGTCCAACTCAACCTGCAGTCGGTTTGCCTTCTCTGACAGCTTAGCACACAATCGGTCACCTTCTGACACCTTGACTTGCGATTCCAGAAGCTGTGCCTCTACTTTTTCCCTCTTATGTTCACAATCTTCTTTTCCCTGCATAAGAGCCTTCACCTCATTGGCTAGCATCTGGGAATAAGAATGTAATTCTGCCACACAGGCTTCTTTCTCCTTTAACTGCTGCTGGACACGTTGGGCTTCCCCTTTCCAACTTTCACAGTCCGCACGCCATTCATTTACCACATTGCTTAAAGTAGTGAGCTCATACACAGTACTCAGTAATTTAGCCTCTCTTTCACTTTTCTCTTTGTCGTTGAGAGACAATGTCGCTTTCAGAGCAACATTCTGTTCCTGCGACTCCTGCAGGTCTATTTTTGTAACTTCCAAACACTGAAGACTTTTTTCCAGCTGATTACGCAACTCCAACATATCAGCCATACTTTGCTTCTGCAAAGTCTGAATTTCACTTTCCTTTTCCATGAGGATGGTATCTTTCTCCATTATAGTCTCTCTGCGTTTTTGCAACTCGACCAAAAGAAGAGCAGTGGATTCTTCCCACTGTAACACATGAGACTTGAGTAGTTCATTCATTTCCTGCAAGTTTCTATGCTCCATTTTAAGCAATTCCAAGGCTTGTTCCTTTTCTTCCATTTTCCGTTGCAAGGCATCCAACTCAGCCCTGCACACATACTCGGTTTCTTCCAAAACGATGGCCTCCATTGGCTGCTGGCGTCTCTGTTTCCAGCCTGCCATGCTCTCTTGGTGAGCCTTTTGCTGAGCTGCAAAGCTCCGCTGAAAATCCGCATTTGCCTGCTGTTGAGCTGCATTTGCTTGCTGTTGAGCTGCATTTGATATAATCAGATGTTTCAACATCTCCTCCATTTTGAGTTTACTTTTCATCTGAGCACACTGCGTCTCCATAGCAGTTTCATCAGTGTTGCTAGGGACAACAACCTTCCTCTTTAGTAGACTCTCTTTAGGCATGGATGGGGCTGGTTCAGACGGCAACATCCCCTCCATCCAAAGAATCCGGTCTCTCATTTCATCTATCTTTGCATTTTTCAGGCGTTTGGACCGCCCCATCTTCAATAACTCCACAAACAAATTTTTCACAGTCCAGCAAACAATTTTCAGACCACTGTCTCTTCAACACATGTAGTTTTTCTCTCTCTTGCAGGATCTCTTTTCCTGCGCACACAGTTTGTGCAGTCACTTGCACCAGACACAACAAAGTTCATCAAAAAATTTTGAGACCGCTGTCTCTTTAAAACACTTTTTTTTTTTTTTTTTTTTCTGTCAGGATCTTCTCTCCTGCACACATAGATTGTGCAATCTCATGCACCAGATAAAGTTCATCAAACATTTGCACTTCCTTGCAGGGATCTCTGCTTATGCCCACTGCATACCTCCACCATATGTAAGGGATTACTCATTGGTAGGCGTATGGGTGACCCCTTTGGGGGTGCGTTTTCACAGAGAGATAGCCGATTAGAGGTTGAAAACAAGACTGATTTATTCATGCAATTTACTTCACACAATTGCAAGCATCAAAACAGCCAAAATAAAATAAAAGACAAAATAAATCCTTGCCTCTGTGGGCGGCTACCTTCTCACAGCTGGAACCTACCTAAGAAGTCTTTCCAACCTACTGTTGGGCCGACACTGCTGATCCTACAGCAGACACTCAAATGTCCATTTGTTTGCTTTTCACACAGCACAAACATTGTCCCTTGAACATGTCCCTTTGTTTTCTTTCACACAGCACATGTTCATTTATAACAGGATCCTTTACTCTTCAGATTCTTCACATGGAACACAGTTCATTTAACAGGTCCCTTTACTCTTCACACTCTTCACATGGAACACTTTGTCTTCTCACCTTTGAGACGTCTTCACTCGTGGTTACCCTCCTTAGCTTCACATCGCTTTAGGGGGTCTTCTCCCATGCTCACCAGCTTGTCGGGAGGCACACATCCGACTGTCCCCCTCTCCCAGCCCACACGGCGACAGGCGGCAGCAGTCCTTCTCCCATGCCCACACGGCGTCGGGAGGTACACGTATGTCTGTCCTCCTCTCCCAGCCTACACGGCGACAGGAGGCAGCACTCAATAGATTTTCTCTGGACAAATTATAGAGTCCTTGATCTCCTCATTCTGAACAGCTGAATGGTTTTCAACTTCCTGCTGGCTCTCTCTGCAGCCAACACCCTATAGTATCAGTGAACTTTCAAAGCAGGTGGGAATGTGTCTCCTCTCAGTGACTACATTCCCAGATTTACCTGACTTCCTGTCACAATATATATATATAGTGCATGATAGAGGAGGCCACATCCTGTATATATATATATATATATATATATATGTATATATATATATAATATATACACACAGGATATATATATACACACAGGATATGGCATCCTCTATACTACACTATGTATATATATATATATATATATATATATATATATATATAGTGCAGTATAGAGGATGCCATATCCTGTGTGTATATATATATATATATATATATATATATATATATTGCATTATAGAGGGGGCCACATCCTGCACATATATATATATATATATATATATATATATATATATATATATACAGTATATATATATATATATATATATATACAGGATGTGGCCTCCTCTATAATGCACTATATATATATATATATATATATATATATATATATATATATATATATATATATATGCAGTATATATAATATATACACACAGGATATGGCATCCTCTATACTGCACTATATATATATATATATATATACACACACACACAGGATGTGGACTGGCCTCCTATATACTGCACTCTATATGTATATATATATATATCTTATCAGGGCCCATCAGTGCCACCTCATTAGCGCACATTATTGAAGGAGAACAATTACCTGTTTGCAAAATTTTATAACAAACTAAAAAAACTGTGTTTTTTTTTTTTTTTTTTTTTTTTACATTTTTTTGTCTTTTTTTGTTTGTTCAGCAAAAAAATAAAAAATGAAAACCCCAGAAGTGATTACATACCACAAATGCAATATCGGTTTCTGAGTCAAAACAATTGAAAAAGGACTGTATAACCTAAACATTATCTTTAATGGATACGCAGACGATTAAAAATTAATAGAAATTGATGTAAAAAAACAAACAACAGAATATCTAACTCTTTAATGATGGAGGGGGGGGGGTGCAGATACAGCTTCTCGCCAAGGGCGCTGGAGACCCTAGGTACACCTCTGACCGCTACACCTGGTAGAATGTCCAAGAGAAAGAGAAAATGGTGCAGCAGAAACTGAGTTATTTTTCCTCCACCGTTTAGGCCGACGATCCAAGATGGTGCCGGCAGACACAGTGCCTCACAATGTGAGAGACCACCGGGACAGCCAGAACACATCCACCACAGAGGGGTTCAACTGCAGGCAACTCCTTCGGCTGCATCCAGCTCACAATCCTCCTCATTATCCAACAGTACGGCCAAATCAAAACTAAAGCTGACACCTTAAAAGACATGTTGCTCTCAATTCAAAGTTCCATTCATGCTGCTATCCTCCATATGGTGAACAATTTCAAAACTGAAATAAATGATATAAGAGAAAGCATCACAAACACATTGAATCCAAACTTGAGGAATTTGCCACCTCAATTAATGATATGGTGGATGCCCACAATGAAAAAGAGGAAGAGATGGATTGGGTTAAAGTTAAAATTGCTGTCATGGAGGATCATTCCAGATGAACACCAGGCCTCTATGTAATTATCAGATCAAATTACAATGCATTCTCAATTAACATTTAAAGTGTTAGGCAAAAGTCAGAAGTACTGTTGCCACAACAGCATAAAATTTGCAGTGGTCAGCAAAGAATGAAAAAAAAAAATCTTGAGGTTGCATCTGACATTATCACTTAAAAGTATTCAAGCTGGTAACCTATAAGGAAAACCTACATTTGAGAACTACATCTTGATTATACAGAACTTCACATCTAGGAGAACATGACCAGTGGGTGAAGTATATGGGATGCCAGCAAGAAAAGGTGGCTTTTAGGTAGGAAGGAAAAAAAAGGAAAGAAAGAGAGAGAAGGATAAAAATAGTTCATGCTTCACTCTGTATAACTGAGTGGTTGTGGGACTGGTTCAACCCTTAGGCCTACCTGCCAGCACAGGCCACCCCACCCCCTTTCCAGCCCTAAACATTAAAGGCCAGTCTTATTAAATGGACTATAAAAAGTGAAAAAATACTATACTGCAGGAAAAGAGTCCTTTTAATGCAACTTTAAGGGCAACACAAGGAAAAAATACCAATTTATTTAAATTACATGTGTGGAAGATGCCTTTAGTTTCAATAGATTTTTATTGATTTTAACAGGAACATAAGCATTCATAAAAGGCAGTTAACAGACATTTCCTTCATGCTAGAGAAGATGTTCAGAACAATTGCAAAAATGCATACAAAAGGTATAACACATAGCCATCAATAGTTTTTCTCACGAAACTCATGTGAAAGGTATTGTAACAGTAGCCTGGAACAACGGCGGACTTCCCCCCCCAGGCACCCCAATGGGAACAAACTGTGACACAGGGGGGGATGTCCACCCTGACGAACATGAAATAGTAAACAACTTGCGGGCTTCAATGAGCATGTTACCAAGACTGCCACTGTAGAGGGAAAGAAACTGGTGAGTGTGGGGGGGAGGTAGGGGAGGACACATGAGGAGGGTAGGGTAAACATAAAGCGGTTAAGAAGTTAGGAGGGTAGTGGAGAGGGCAATGTCATTAGATCCACCTCACATGAAAGCAGGTAATCAATACTACATCAAATGATAACTGTACATTTAGGGTGCTGGAGCCAAACATCCCATTTCTTGTGAAATGCCTTAGTGTTCAAGGAAACGCGGGAAAGGATACGTTCCATATCACACTGTTGGTTCAGGGTGTCAATAGTGTCCTCTATCGAGGGGGCTGTGGTGGACTTCCACAGTCTAGTGATGGTGAGTTTGGCTGCTAAAAGAGTGTGAAGTATCACCGGTCTAACGGCTAGCCGAAATTCCTGGATACGGATATGTAAGAGGGCCAAGTCAGGTTCGGGGGACACCTGTTGATTACATAATTCAGATATTAGTGAGAAAATTTTATTCCAGAATGACCTGAGAGATAGGCAGGCCCACATAGTGTGGAAGAGGGTGCCACATTCCCCACATTCCCTCCAACAGGAGGGCAGGTGGGAAGGGTAGATCTTGGAAAGTCTATATGGCGTTAGGTACCAATGGTGGGTCAGTTTAACATGTTGTTCCCAATGCGTGACGCATTTAGTGGCCGAGTAGGTGGACGAGAAGGCCTTCAACCAGTGAGAGGAAGGGAATGTTTTTTGTAGGGTCTGTTCCCATTTAAGCATGGTATGCGTTTTAGAGAAGTGACCTAGTTGAGTAATTGTTTTGTAGAAGAGGGTTATACCCTTGGAGGAGCCAGGGAGATCTTGAAGATATTCGTGGATAAGGGAAGGGAGTGTAATAAAGTGTGGGATGGCTTCGGAGCGTAAGAAGGACCGAATTTGGAGATATGTGTGGAAGGCCTTCGGCGGGAGGTTAAATTTTTTCACTAAGTTCGTGTATGTGGAGAGTGAGGTGCCTTGGTAAAGGTCCTTGATGTATCTTGGTGGGGCGCCCCTAGGCAGCCACAACGTGAGATCAAGGTTGGGAATAAAATAAGAGAGGACTTGCAGCGGGAGCATAATATTCTGGCCGCAGTCTGTAGGTGATATATTGAGAGGAAGTTCTTTCCATATGTGATACGAACATAGGACAGAAGGATTCGTGGATGGAGGGGGTTTGGCCCCCATACGAGTGGCAAGTAGCGACAGTTGAAGGTTCTTGTGTGGTACTAAGGCCGCTTCCATCTGCGACCAGGATTTATTGGAGGAAGGGGACCACCAGTATTTAAGTTGGTCAAGCACACAGGCTTTGTAGTATGAGTAAAGGTTAGGGACTCCCATCCCCCCAAGGGACCTGTGCCTTGACATAATAGTCAGCGAGCATCTCGAGGGTTTTCGGTCCCATATAAATTTGGTAATTGCACCCTGAAGGGCTGTAAAGAAGGAGCGTGGAAGGGGAATTATTAATGTGCGGAGGAAGTAAAGGAGCTTAGGTAGGACTATCATTTTAAATGTGGCTATTCTACCCATGACGGATAGTTCTTGCGTTTTAAGGGAAGTCAAAGTACGTGGTAAAGATTCCAATAGGGGTTTAAAATTATGGGCAAAAAGTCCGGAGGGGTTCGGGGTGAGTTGAATACCCAGGAAGCCTAAAGAGTCATCGACCCAGGTGAAGGGGAGATTGTGAGAAAGTGATTGACGAAGGGCAGTGGGTATGTGGAGAGCGAGTATTTGGGATTTGCTAGCATTTCATTTATAATAGGAGACTGCACTAAATTCTTGTAATAGATCATAAACTGCAGGTAGAGAATTGGCTGGATTGGTCAATATGAGCAAAACATCGTCCGCGAACAGACTTATCCTGTGCTCAGAATGAGCGATCTTAGGGCCTGAGATAAGAGGGGAGTCACGGATTCTCTGAGCTAGGGGTTCCATAAGCAATGTAAATATGATGGGTGAAAGGGGGCATCCTTGCCTAGTGCCATTGGTAATGTGTAGGGGTTTGGATTTGATTCCCGAGGTAAGGACTACTGCAGATGGGGCGGAATATAGAGATAAAATGGCAGATTGCATCCACTCCTGAATACCAAACCTGTCTAGGACCTGTTGCAGATAGCCCCAATGTACCCTGTCAAACGCCTTCTCCGCATCCAGGGACAGGAGCAGAGAAGGCGTTTGAGGGGCTCCAAGGTGGGAGATTAGGCCAATAAGATGTCTGGTGGCATCAGGGGCCTGACGAACCGGAACAAATCCCACCTGGTCTGGGTGTATCAGGAGAGGAAGCACCCTTTGTAACCGTAGAGCTAAGATCTTGGCATAAATTTTAATATCAACATTTAGTAGTGATATAGGTCTATAATTCGCAGGCAGGGAAGGGTCCTTATTCGGTTTCGGGATAGTGACTATAACAGCACGCAACATATCAGGAGGGAAGGAAGCAGTGGAGGAAGCAAGAGAGAAGACGTCCTGCAATCGAGGGGCAATTTCTGGAGCAAAGCATTTATAATACTCATTGGAGAAGCCATCTTCCCCGGGGGATTTATTGTTAGGTAGTTTAGAAATAACAGAGCAGATTTCGTTTGGAGTAATGGGTTGTGAGATAGATTGGAGCATCTCCGTAGAGAGAGCAGGCAATTTAGTTTTAGAAAGAAAGTTGGCAATACCTTCAGGAGTAGGTTGAGGTGTAGAGCTGTCAGTGCGGAGGTCATAGAGTTTCTGATAATAAGACGCGAAGGCATCCGCTATGTTTTGGGGGTTGGTCAGGAGATCAGCTGCGGTCGGATAGGTCAAGGATAGAGTTTTCTGCTTTAGTCGCTTAGATTTGACCTTTCCGAGCCAGCCAAGTGCCCGCCCTGTTGTTCAGTGCATAGAATTGAGCCTTCATGTACTTAATGTGATTTTCATATTTATATAAGAGGAGAGACCGTAGGGTCTGTCTTTCAGAAACAATAAGTTGTGTGAGGCTGGGGGAGGGGTTAGTTTTGTTTTCCTGTTCCTTGAGAGCAATGGACTTCAACAGGTCCTCAACCTGTTTCCTCCTCTGCTTCCGTAAATATGAAGACATTTTGATCAGCACTCCTCGCATGTATGCTTTATATGTGCCCCACAAGGTGAATCTGTTAACATCAGGGCCATCATTCCATTCAAAAAAGTTGTTATGTTCCTGCAATATCGCCTGGCGCAACTTCTCATCCGCCAGCAGCGAAGAGTTCAGTCTCCACACTGGGGGAGGGGAGTTGCGCAGCTTGTCGTCAAACTCCAGAACTATCGGTGCGTGGTCAGACCAAGAAATCGCGCCAATGCGAGCATTGGTCACACTCTGCAAGGATCCCTTCGTTGTGAGAAAGAGGTCTATGCGGGAGTATGAGGAATGAGGAGCAGATAGGAACGTATAGTCCCTTTCAGAACCATTAAAACAACGCCAGACATCATATAAATCGTGAGATTGCAGTAAAGACACTATAGATTGTGTAGGCCTCCTGGATTGTGAGGTGGAGTCCATGGCAGGGTCCAGGACAGTATTGAAATCCCCTCCAATCAAGAGGGTACCTTGCAACATTTTCATCGTTACAGAAAGCAATGGGGTCAAGAACTTTCTTTGACGTGTATTCGGGGCATAGAGGTTAAGTAGGGTAAAGACAGTGTTGTTCAGTCGGCATATCAGCACAATAAACCTTCCTTCAGGGTCGGCTATGGAGTCAATATACTGGAATGTTACTGAGTCTCTGATAGCAATAAAAACACCACACGCCTTTTTCGGAGCGTTGGCCATATAAACATGGGGGAAGTGAGGAAGAGTCACTTTGGGGCACTTGTGGGCAGCAAAATGGGATTCTTGGACAAAAAGAACGTCAGCTTTGTGAAGTCTGGCTTCTCTAATCAGTGCCGATCTCTTATAAGGGCTGTTGAGCCCTTTTGTGTTCAACGAGAGTACTTTCAACTGCATGATGACACAGTGGGATATGTGCAAATGGTGAGGGTCCTACTCTGGGTAGGGCTCACTGCGTGTAGAGCATAGTACCTTACTGGAAAGTTATGTAGATAGGAAGGCATCGGGACGGCTTGCAGCACGATGAATGAGGTGCAGAAGGGACATTCGGATCCAGCAGATACCTGAGGTATTAGTCCAAACAGTTGTACATGTCGACAGGGATGATTCGGATTCAGGTAGGTGGTGAGTGGTTCTGGAGAGGCTGTAAGAAAAGGGGGAGACGACAAGACAGACAAAACAAACAACACAAAGATAAGAAAGGCCTGACTAAAAAAGCAGGCTCGATGGGCAGCCAAAAAGGCCACTGCGGTCAAGGGGGGTCTACAAACGCTCAGCAACATGCTGAGCTGTCACAGAGAATTTGTAGAGCGCACCAGTGCAAAAAAGGCCTGGTGTAACGCAATGGAAAAAAGAGCTTCAAAAAGGAAAAATAGAGAAAAAAAAAAGTAAAGCAGCAAAACCGGCAAACATTGGAGCTCACGGCAGTCCTCCAGAAATTTGAAGAGGAATCTGACTAATGCAGAAAGTAGAGGCTTGTAGAGAGTCATGTCCATTCAGAATGCAGGCGTTCCAACGGGGGAACAGTGGGTAAAGGGGTCTCATCGGGTATAAGCTGCCACTGCTTGAAAAGCTGTATCCCCTTCTCCACACTATAGATAGGATAGGTCTTGCCATTCCAGGTGACCAGCAGCTTCGTGGGGAAACCCCACTTGTAGATCACTTTGTTATTGCGGAGCATCTTAGTGAGGGGCGCCAGCTTCTTACGGTTAAGTGCAGTTTGCTGCGAGATATCCGTGTAAAGGGAGATGCCCATGAATTCTTCAGGAACCGCTGGACTCTGCTTCGCCGCTAGCATAACCCGTTCCTTCACATGATAATAGTGAATGCGAGCTAGGGTGTCCCTAGGTGTTGTGTCGGGCAGGAACTTGGGTTTTGGAATACGGTGGGCCCTGTCCACACACAGTTCAATGTCGCTCAGGGCTGGGAGGAGAGCCTTCATCAGGCGTTGCACATAGCGGGTCAGCTCGCTATAGGGAACAGTCTCAGGGATCCCCCTGAACTTAATGTTATTCTGACGTGAGCGATCTTCTAGGTCGGCTAATTTAGTTTGGATGCGTTGCAGCTCAGTCTCCTGGTCAGTATAAGCATCTACAAGGTCATTGTGTGCATTATAAAGATCCGCCATCTTAGTCTCCAGATGATGAATCCTATGGTCATTGGTGTGCACTTTGCCTTTAATTTCATGAAACATGTCATCAAAGTCAGCATGGAGTGTACTTCTGAAGGATATGAGCATCCGCTTCATGGTCGCTTCGGATATAGGTTGGTCTGAGGCAGGGAACATATCAATGGAGAGGTCCGAGGATCTGTTAGGCCTCTGGGCCTTGTCTGAGGCGCGCTGTGTGAAGGGGGAGATGTCTCCGCTATTGCGGCGCTGCTTAGATTTAGCAGGGCTGGATGTTGTGGGAGAGGAGGGTGGGGAGCTTTCCTCCAGCGTCCCTATGTCAGGCATGTCCTCCAAATGAGGGTCAACCCCGCCGCTATGGCGCTGAGGACCGGGAGCCGCGCCGGGTCCGGCGCCATTTTGTGTACCTCGAGCCGGCGCCGCCGGGAAGAAGTCGGTCAGCCGCTGGGGTGGTTTCGTCGCCTTCCTGCGTTTGGACATTGCTGCCGGGTGATGTAAGGAGCCTCCTGGGCCGTTTGCCGTGACCGTAGTGCAGAGATGTCAGCCGCTGTGAGTTGCTGTATTCTGGTGGATGCCGGAGCTCTCACTTCATGCGGCCATCACGCTCGCCGGCCGGACACGCCCCCCGTGGAAGATGCCTTTAAGCTTCATGTTGTGTTAAGAAACAGAACAATTTTAACTGATACTGTCTATGACACTATATTCTGGTATCAAAGATTTTGATACCGCTGCTCCTCCCCTGGCCCGACTCACGACTTTATATTTTTTTAACTTTGCATTTAGCTTGGCCTAAATGCAGAAGCATCATTCCAATCCGATTAATTTTAACTTAATTTTTTTAAGTTTTGGCTGGAGCACCTAGTTTTGTGTCAAGCAATAATAAGTCTAAGTTGATGGCTGGAAGTAGCAGCCACAACTGGTCTCAAAGCTACAGTGAAGTTTATTCTCCTTTGTAGAGTAAATCCAATCTGATGCATAAGAGTAACAAATTCACATAAATGATTCTTAGCCCTCCTTCAAAGTTTTGAAAACAAAGTAAACAAAAGTTACCAAGCTGCATATGCCAGACCTACGTCGCTGGACTCCTCCCCTTGTGGGTGGCGCTCGCGTGCCGCCGGAGGCTCGCTCCCACTGTATCCAGTCACAGCAGGAGTCGAGCCAGGGGAGGAGCAGCGGGGATCGCCGCTGCTCTTCCCCGATCGTCGGGGAATCGAGTTTGGAGATCCGCCCGCTTGTGTAAACAAAGCAGGCGGATCTCCTAAGTGACAGACAGTGACAGATTGCAGGGTTCAGCATAGCTGAGCCTGCAATCTGTCCCTGTGTCACTCAGTCACCTCCCCCCACACACGTTAGTAAGCACCAGGCATACATTAACCCCTCCCTCTCCAATAAAATTAACCCCTTCCCTGCCAGTGTCATTTTTACAGTAACAGTGCATATATATAGCACTGATTACTGCAGTAATGTCACTGGTACCCCCAAAAGTGTCAAAAATGTCAGTCAAGGGTCCGATCCGTCCACCGCAATGTCGCAGTCCCGCAAAAAAAATCGCAGATCGCCGCCATTACTCGTTAAACAAAAAAACACCAAAAATGACAGAAATCTTTCCCTTAGTTAGTAAACGCAATAACTTTTGCGCAAACCAATCAAAGTACGCTTATTGTGATTTTTTTTTTACCAAACATAGGTAGCAGAAAACAAATTGGCAAAAAATTTAAAAAAATTTTGATTTTTACATTTTTTTGGGGGGGGAATTTCATATAAAAAAATGTGAAAAATGTTGTTATTTTTTCAAAATTTACGCTTTTTTTTGTTTATAGCGCAAAAAGTAAAAATCGCAAAGATGATCAAATACCACCAAAAGAAAGCTCTGTTTGTGGGAAAAAAGGACGTAAATTTCGTTTGGGTACGGCGTCGCACGACCGCGCAATTGTCAGTTAAAGTCGCACAGTGCTGAATTGCAAAAAGTGGGCTGGACGTAAGGCAGCAAAATCCTCCGGTGGTAAAGTGGTTAAACAAAATGAAATTACTATTTGGTAAATACCAAATATGATATGAATCCTAAGTTTCTCCAAGGAAATGTAATGTGTCCCTTCAGCCTTCTGCATCTTGTAATATAGGCATGTTTGGTTCCTGATTGTTGTTTTTTAATACATTAATGTAACCACATTTTATTAATGTAACTCCATCACAGCAGTAACTATGGATTATGTATAAAGCTGGGTTCCGGTAGTTGGATTTCAGGTCAAAAACGTAAAAATGTGTACTTTGTTCTAGACTGTTTTAAGACCAATTTATAACAGCCATTTTTTAACTGGGACCCGGTTAATAAAAAATGTTCTTTGCTGATCATGGGCTAATTAGCCTATATGATATTCTGTATTCCTTTCTAGTTGTTCATCTTTGTATCAATGTGGTTGATTTATTAAGATTGGAGAGTGCAAAGTCTGGTGCAGCTGTTCATGGTAGCCATTCAGCTTCTAACCTCAGCTTGTTCAATTAAGCTTTGACATACAAAACTGGAAGCTGATTGCTTTCTATTCAGAGCTGTACCAGATTTTGCATCATCTCTACAGTGAAGAATGGTAGTAGCAGCATCATGCTGTGGGGATGTATTTTAGTGGCAGGAACTGGGAGACTAGTCAGGATCGAGGGAAAGATGAATGCAGCAATGTAAAGAGACATCCTTGATGAAAAATACAGGCATATATAAAAGGTGTAGTAGCGCCAAACACTATAACTAAATATTAAACAATGTAGAGTGTCCACAATAAGTCCCAATAGTCCAAAAGAGATGAGAAGTAGTGGAGACCAATTCCCAATATCAGAGCCGTGCGGATGAAAAGAAGCCAACACCCAAGCGTGGAAATATGCCAACTGCTTACCAGATATTAGATGGATATGGGCGATGCAATGAACTCAAATTGGGCCATCAATGACAGATAGTGCCAACGGTATAACTCATCGATTCCCAGTGTCTCAACAGATCATGGTTTAAGGGCAATGAAGGCTCAAATCGTACCACCAGACAGAGTAATGATCTCTCAGCCTGGGAAAACAGACAACGTTTGTCTATGAGAGCGGAAGAAACCATACCATTAATTTCAATCAAAATCTTCAAGCAAGAATATATGTGCATTTAAAACAGGTGAATTGACTATTGCTGAGATCATTACTCTGTCTGGTGGTACGATTTGAGCCTTC
This sequence comes from Pelophylax lessonae, assembly GCF_965119305.1. NCBI lineage: Eukaryota > Metazoa > Chordata > Amphibia > Anura > Ranidae > Pelophylax > Pelophylax lessonae. The sequence goes on from NC_138771.1 coordinate 237,827,636, forward strand.
ATTGCCCTTAAACCATGATCTGTTGAGACACTGGGAATCGATGAGTTATACCGTTGGCACTATCTGTCATTGATGGCCCAATTTGAGTTCATTGCATCGCCCATATCCATCTAATATCTGGTAAGCAGTTGGCATATTTCCACGCTTGGGTGTTGGCTTCTTTTCATCCGCACGGCTCTGATATTGGGAATTGGTCTCCACTACTTCTCATCTCTTTTGGACTATTGGGACTTATTGTGGACACTCTACATTGTTTAATATTTAGTTATAGTGTTTGGCGCTACTACACCTTTTATATATGCCTGTATGATTTGTAATCTATCATTTAGTTGGCTGCCTTCACATTTATCTTCAGGATCCTCAATATTATTTTATTTCTTGTTGTCCGAGCGCAGATTCTTTTCCCCTTTTTTATCCTTGATGAAAATCTGCTCCAGAGTAAGGATGATCGAACTTTTGAAAAGTTCGGTTCGGCCAGAACATCCGAACTTCCCGAAAGTTCGGCCCGGTTTTTAGAACCCCATTGAAATCAATGGGACCCGAACTTCGGTAATCAAAAAACACAATTTTTAAGCCCTAAAACCCAATAAACGCCCCTAAAAAGTGCCCAGGGTTCTGGGTCATGCCCCATTAACTATTAATCACACAAAAATAGTTCTTAAAAATTGTCATTTTTGATAAAAAAGCCAATTATTGAAAAAATGTAAAAAAAAAAAAAAAAAAGAGAGATTTTTTGATTTTGACTTTGGATTTAGTATCTGGGGGGTCTAAAAGGTGTGCATGTGAAGTTTCAGCTCTGTAGCATGTCCAGAACCATGAAAAAAAAAGATAATTTTTCAGTAGAACAGGGATGTGGGTCGGGACCCTCCTTTAACTTTAACACCTATATGATCTTTTTTTCTGGTTCTGGACATGCTAAAGAGCTGAAACTTCACAGGTACACCTTTTAGACCCCCCAGACACCAAATCACACAAAAAAAGTTCTTAAAAATTGTCATTTTTGATAAAAAAGCCAATTATTGAAAAAATGTAAAAAAAAAAAAAGAGATTTTTTTGATTTTTACTTTGGATTTAGTATCTGGGGGGTCTAAAAGGTGTGCATGTGAAGTATCAGCTCTGTAGCATGTCCAGAACCATGAAAAAAAAAGATAATTTTTCAGTAGAACAGGGATGTGGGTCGGGACCCTCCTTTAACTTTAACACCTATATGATCTTTTTTTCTGGTTCTGGACATGCTACAGAGCTGAAACTTCACATGTACACCTTTTAGACCCCCCAGACTTTTTACTTTGGATTTCAGATCTGGGGGGTCTAAAAGGTGTACATGTGAAGTTTCAGCTCTGTAGCATGTCCAGAACCAGAAAAAAAAAGATCGTTTGTATTAGAACACTTTCTTTCAGGACAGGTAGTTAGCTTCTCTCCCGGTTTAATAGCAGGCATTTTTTGGGGTTCTTTGCAGTGAGGAAAAACATCTGAACTTGTGTATAGTGGTACTGTGCACAAGTTCTGATGTTTTGCCTGCCTCCAAAAACCCCCAAAAAATGCCAGCAAAAACACACCTGGGCATTTTTTTTTTATGCTAGCGTTTTTTTGGCATTTTTTTGGGTTCTTTTGAGGCAGGCAAAACATCTGAACATGTGTATAGGGGGTATATATAGACATATATGTCTGAATATATACCCCTAGACATATATAGGTGTGATAGTAGCAGAAATATATTCCTGTAAATGATTTCATTAGCGCAAGCATTTATTTCTGCTACTATCACACCTATATATGTCTAGGGGTATATATTCAGACATATATGTCTATATATACCCCCTATACACATGTTCAGATGTCATGTCTGACATCAAACATGTCCTCTGGCAGTGGCAACCCCTGCAGCATAAAAAATGCTTGGCTGGTGAGAAGCCATATTCCAGTTACGAAGCTATTCAGAGAAATGATCATTTCTCTATAGCGGTCACCCTGCTATGGAAGGGTTTTGTCACCCTGCCATAGCAGTCACTGCCAGTTAACCCTACACTACACTACGGTCCCCTTACACTTAACACTTTCCCTACAGAAACTCAATTTTTGAAGCTAACTTAAGTGTAAAGGAGCACTCTAACTACACTAGATATCCCTTTCCTCACACTAAAAATAGCTAAATGACACTTTTAAAGTAAAATTAACAGAACTGCTTCCACTCTCTTCCATGTCCAGTATAACAATGCTAGGAATATGGCGGGGGAGATCTTATATACTGGGGGGCGTATTCACTAATGATTGGTCTAGGGACCCCCTAGTCACTCCAATCACATTCCTAGCATTCTCCTGCCCCCTCAATTGGCTTTTGCTAATGGTTCTGGTCCAATCACGGGCTTTTAAAGCCCATTTCCTGAAGCATTGCATTTTGGGCGGTTCTGGTTGCCGAATTCCGAACTTTTTGGGCAAAAAGTTCTAAATTCGGCCAAACCTCGAACACCCAATGTTCGGGTCGAACCGATGGTGGACCCGAACTGTTCGATCATCCCTACTCCAGAGCGCTCTGGACCTCAGACTGAGGCAAATGTTCCTCTTCCAATAGGACAATGACCATAAACACACAGCCAAGATAACAAAGGAGTGGCTACGGGGCAACTCTGTTGATGTCCTTAAGTGGCCCAGCCAGAGTGCATCAACGCTCCCCATCCAATCTGATGGAGCTTGAGAGGTCCTGCTAAGAAGAATGGGAGAAACTGCCCAAAAATAGGTATGCCAAGACTTGAGGCTGTAATTGGTGCCAAAGGTGCTTCAACAATGTATTGAGCAAAGGCTGTAAATATTTATGTACATGGGGTTTTTATTTTTTTTATTTTTAATAAATCTGAAAAGATTTCAAACAAACATTTTTCACATTGTCAATATGGGGTATTGTTTGTAGAATTTGAGAAAAATAATACATTTAATCCAGAAAACTGGCTGTTCCGACATTCGTGCAAACACCGAACATTTGGGACAAATGTCCTGGCCATCAATAGTTGCACCTTCTGCATCCTTACCAACCACTGATGTCACTGGACCCATTTCCTTACATGGGTGGGAATTCCTGGCCACATAAGCAAATAAAGCGGGCTATCTCCTACTTCAAAAACAGCTCACGAACCCTTACAATAGTCCCCCACAATACATAACAGACTCTTAGGGGTTTGCTATGTATTGTGGGGACCTTTGGGGTCTGTGTGCTGTTCATCTTTTTTAAAATTAGAGCTATCATTTGCCTGCAATTTAGAACTCTTTTTTCCTTTGTAATGTCAAGGCTTTAAAAAAAAACTACTCCCAGCTACATTGACCCTAAACTTTTTTTTTTCTTTTAATTGGTACATGTTTCCCATACTAGTGACAACCCCCCCCTCCACCAAACTAGCCACGTAAATGTACATTTTTAATTTTACAAATTTGGCTCCCATTGGTTTCAATGGGGTTTGGATTTGGCATCCAGACTTTTTTTAAAGTTCACCAAACCCTGTTTGAACCAAACCCACTGCAGTCCTGATGTGGGCCTTATTCCCTACTTTTATTCCTAGCTAATTTGAATTGAAAGCTGTGTAGGGGAGTAGGGGAATGGCGCTTGGGTCCATTGTATATTGTGGTGCTTTGGTGGACTAAACAGCACCTCAGGGATTTGTGGTGCACCAGTTCAAACAAAGAGCAGCAATTGTGGTGACACAAACACATTCACATTACTGTTGTTTCTGCTAAAAAAAAAAAAAAAAATGTAATCCAAAACAAAAAACAGAAAATACTACAAGAAAATAAACCCCATTTTTTGCTAAAGGAAAAAAAAAAGTGAAGAACCACCTGAAAATAACAATAAAAATAGGGAACAGCAGCAGCACAGCAATGACACTGTCATTGACAATGTCACTGACACATACACAAAAAAAAAAAAACTGATCTAAAAAGGAATTTTGGGTCTTAGAATCACAATGAATGCAGTGAGCTTCCACCCCACTCTCCCTAGCCATGCAAATTGCAATTCCCAGCAAAGTATTAGGCTCGGTTCACACTATTGCGATGCGGGAAGGCTGCGAATTCGCAGCCTGTTCCCGCATCGCACACGCACCCCCGGCAGTTCACACTGCCATATGCGATCTGCTGGGGGTGTCAATGTAATCCTAACGACACCCCCAGTTTGATCGCATATCGCAGTGCGATCGTGCAGTTCGCACAGGATCGGATCGCACAAGTGTGAACCGCTGTGCGATCCGATCCTGATGCGGCAGCAAAAATGCCTCCTGTGCGTCTTTGGTGCGGGTGCGATGCGAATTTAGCCATACAAACTGTATGGCTAAACTCGCACCGCACAGCTGATCGCATGTCATGTCGGAGCAGTGCGCTCCAACATGACATGCGAACCCGGCACACGCAGAAGTGTGAACCGGCTCTTAGTGGCAAATGTACAGCACTGAATTTAGTACTACCCGATTTTAGGGTTTTCGGTACCTGAACCACTCGCTGACCAGCCTATATACGGCGGCAGGTTCCCGCAAATCGCCATACTTGTACAGTGGTTTGCCGTAGTGATCCTGGGGGCGCACATGTGTGCCCACTCACTAGCGGGGAAGCTGTTACATGGGGTGGTAAACACAGAAGACAATTATTCTCTCAGGAATCAATGCAGAGCTCCTGTGTTCCTCCTATTTAGGAACACAGGTCTCTGTATTGATTTCACAAGCCCATCCCCCCCCCCCCACAGTTAGAAAACACGCAAAATTTATAGCGTCTACAAACTAGGGGAAGATTTATGTCATTTTTATTTTTTTTACTAGTAGTGGCGGCGATCTGCGATTTTTAGCGGGACCCTGACATTGCAGCTGACAGATTAGACCCCTAACTGACATTTTTGACACCTTTGGGGGAACCAGTGACATTGTTACTGTAATAATGACATTGGCAGGGAAGGAGTTAACCTAGTGGGTGATCAAAGGGTTAAATGTGAGCCTAGGGGAGTGTTTACTAACTGTGGGGGGGGGGGGAGTGTGAAATGATCATAGAGAACTGTAATCCTATAAAGAAGGATCACAGGCACTCTGTGATTATTTCAGAGAGAAGAAGGGTTGGCTGTGTTTACAAAAGCTGATCGTCCTTCTCTCTCAGCGGGAAACAATCGCTGGAGCCTGGCGGCGATCGTGGCCGCTGGTCCCATGTATCGGCATCCTCACTGCCTAGTGGGGACGGGAGTGTACCGCCCCCCAGCACCAAGCGGTTTACTGACATAGAGCTACATCGGTTCGCCAGGAGGGCCAGCCTGCCGCAGTAAATGTGCGGCGGGCGGTCAGGAAGCTGTTAACGTAAACCTGTAACAGGTTCACTTACAGGAGGGATGTGAGCATGTGGTACCAGGTTTTCCAAGAATCCAGTGTAGCACCGTAGGTTGCTAGGATGTATATAGGTTAGTGTATTGTGGTCTCCTGCTTACCCACTTGACCTCTGGAAGATTTACAGGCCTTCTTGACCAAGCCGGTTTTTGCGTTATGGCACTGCGCTACTTTAAGTGACAATTGTGTGGTCATGCAACGCTGTACCCTAAAAAAAAATTTATTTCTTTTTTTTGTCCTTTTTTTTCCCACAAATAGAGCTTTCTTTTGGTGGTATTTCATAACCTCTGCGTTTTTTATTTTTTGCGCTATAAACAAAAAAAAAGATCGTCAATTTTGAAAAAAAAAATATATATTTTTTACTTTCTGCTTAAAAACACATCCAATAAAAAAAATGTAAAAAGTCATATTTCTTCACCAATTTAGGCCAATATGTATTCTGCTACGTATTTTTGGTAAAACAGATCTCAATACACGTATATTGATTGGTTTGCACAAAAGTTATAAAGTCTAAAAACTATGGATATTTTTATTTATTTATTTTTTTTACTAGTAATGGCAGCCATTAACACCTTATAGCAGGACTGTGATATTGCAGTGGACAGTCGGACACTAACTGACACTTTTTGGGGACCAGTAACACTAATACAGTAATCAGTGCTAAAAATATAGACTGTCACTGTACTAATGACACTGGCTGGGAAGGGATTAAACATCAGGGGCATTCAAAGGGTTAACTATGTTCCTAGCCTGTGTTTTAGTGTACTGTGAGAGGTGCTTTTACTAGGGGAAGACATGGATCTATATCCCTGCTTTGCAGGAACACAGGATCCATGCCTTCCCTCCTGTCAGAACGTTGATCTGCCTTTTTTTTACATAGGCAGATTGCTGTTCTGCCTTTGTGCTGGATGATCGGCGGGTGCTGGCAGACATCAAGTCTGCGGTACCCACAGATCAGCCCCCTGTGTGTGTATAATCACAATTAGGGATGATTGAAAGGTTCGGGTCGACCATCGGTTCGGCCCGAACATTGGGTGTTCGAGGTTCGGCCGAATTTAGAACTTTTTGCCCAAAAAGTTCGGAATTCGGCAACCAGAACCGACCAAAACGCAATGGTTCAGGAAATGGGCTTTAAAAGCCCGTGATTGGACCAGAACCATTAGCAAAAGCCAATTGAGGGGGCAGAAGAATGCTAGGAATGTGATTGGAGTGACTAGGGGGTGCATAGTCCAATCATTAGTGAATACGCCCCCCAGTATATAAGATAGCCCCCGCCAAATTCCTAGCATTGTAATACAGGACATGGAAGAGAGTGGAAGCAGTTCTGCTACTTTTACTTTAAAAGTGTCATTTAGCATTTATTAGTGTGAGGAAAGGGATATCTAGTGTAGTTAGAGTGCTCCTTTACACTTTAGTTAGCTTCAAAAATGTAGTTTCTGTAGGGAAAGTGTGAAGTGTCAGGGTGACCGTAATGTAGTGTAAGGTTAACTGACTGCTATGGCAGGGTGACCGAACCCTTCCATATCAGGGTGACCGTAATGTAGTGTAGGGTGAACTGACAGTGACTGCTATGGCAGGGTGACCGAACCCTTCCATATCAGGGTGACCGCTATAGAGAAAAGCTAGTTTCTCTCAAGTCACTTTCGCTGCAGGGATATGGCTTCGCCGCCGCCAGCATTTTTGGCTGCAGGCGTTGCTAGTGCTTTTTTGAGCACATGTTTGGAGTCAGACATGACATCTGAACATGTGTATAGGGGGTATATATACACACCCATGTCTGTATATATACACCTAGACATATATAGGTGTGAAAGGAGCAGAAAAAAACTACTTGCGCTAATGAAATAATTAACACCAATATAGTTACGCTCCTATCACACCTATATATGTCTAGGTGTGTATATACATATAAGTATGTGTGTATATACACCCCTATACACAAGTTCAGATGTTTTGCCTGCCTCCAAAGAACCCAAAAAAATGCCCAAAAAAACGCTAGCGTCAAAAAAAAAAGCCCAGGTGTGTTGTTGCAGGCATTTTGTTGGGGTTTTTGGAGGTTTTTACACCTATATGATCTTTTTTTGGGGGTTCTGGACATGCTACAGAGCTGAAACATCACAGGTACACCTTTTAGACCCCCCAGACACAAAATCACACAAAAAAGTTCTTAAGAATTGTCATTTTTGATAGATTTTTGATAGAGAGCCAATTATTGAAAAAATTAAAAAAAAAAAAAAAAATTCTTTGGATTTAGTGTCTGGGGGATCTAAAAAGTGTACCTGTGAAGTTTCAGCTCTGTAGCATGTCCAGAACCATAAAAAAAAGATTGTTTGTATTAGTGCAATTATAGATCTGTAATATGGCTTCTCGCTTTTCACACCTTGCCGGTTTAATAGCAGGCGTTTTTTTGGGCATTTTTTTGGGTTCTTTGGAGTCAGGAAAAACATCTGAACTTGTGTATAGTGGTACTATACACAAGTTCAGATGTTTTGCCTGCCTCCAAAAACCCCCAAAAAATGCCTTCAACAACACACGTGGGCGTTTTTTTTTTTGGCGCTAGCGTTTTTTTGGGCATTTTTTTGGGTTCTTTGGAGGCAGGCAAAACATCTGAACTTGTGTATATGGGTATATATACACACATACTTATATGTATATACACACCTAGACATATATAGGTGTGATAGTAGCAGAAATATATGCTTGCGCTAATGAAATCATTTACACTAATATGGTTATGCTCCTATAACACCTATATATGTCTAAGTGTAAAATACATATAAGTATGTGTGTGTACACAAGTTCAGATGTTTTGCCTGCCTCCAAAAACCCCAAAAAAATGCCTGCAACAACACACCTGGGCGTTTTTTTTTTTTTTTTTTTGACGCTAGCGTTTTTTGGGCATTTTTTTGGGTTCTGAACTTGTGTATAGTGGTATATATACCACTATACACAAGTTCAGATGTTTTTCCTGCCTCAAAAGAACCCAAAAAAATGCCCAAAAAAACGCCTGCTATTAAACCGGCAAGGTGTGAAAAGCGAGAAGCCAACATCCTGTGCTGAAAGTGTTCTAATACAAACAATCTTTTTTTTTATGGTTCTGAACATGCTACAGAGCTGAAACTTCACAGGTACACCTTTTATACCCCCCCAGACACTAAATCCAAAGAAATTTTATTTATTTATTTATTTTTTTTAATTTTTTCAATAATTGGCTCTCTATCAAAAATCTATCAAAAATGACAATTTTTAAGAACTTTTTTTTTTTTTGTGTTATTTTGTGTCTGGGGGTCTAAAAGGTGTACCTGTGAAGTTTCAGCTCTGTAGCATGTCCAGAACCCCCAAAAAAAGATCATTTAGGTGTAAAAGGGGGGTCCCACCATCCCTGCTCTACTGAAAAATTGTATTTTTTTCTGGTTCTGGACATGCTACAGAGCTGAAACTTCACAGGTACCAATTTTAGACCCCCCAGATACTAAATCCAAAGAATTTTTTTTTTCCAATAATTGTCTCTCTATCAAAAATGACAATTTTTAAGAACTTTTTTTGTGTGATTGATAGTCCCTGGGGTATTACCCAAAACCCTAGGCACTTTGTAGGAGCATTTATTGGGTTTTAGGGCTTCAAAATGGTGTTTTTTAATTACCGAAGTTCGGGTCCCATTGATTTCAAACTTTCGGGTAGTTCGGATGTTCTGGCCGAACCGAACTTTTGAAAAGTTCGATCATCCCTAATCACAATGTGAGTGAGACATCAGAAGCGTTCATGCGCGCCCCCAACCTTAGAAGTGTTGGGTCACATACTAGGTACATGATCCAATACAGGGTGCTATCTTGCTGCTGTATTTTTAGTTATACAGTTGGCAAGTAGTTAACAGGAGGCTGTTAGGTAAACCATAGCAGCTTTCCTGCTTAACAGGACAGTTACATTATTTAGCTAGGAAGTCATGTGTGTTTCACAAGTGCTGCTGTGTCTGTATTGGCTCCTTTGTATCCAGGCAACTTTGGAAGTTGCTTGATGAATAGAAGTGCATCATGCAGCTCAGTAACAAGCATTTGCATGCCATCTTAGCCAATTACATGCATAGGGGTTCCTATGCATTCTGGAAGGGGTATTTATACTCGGTGGAACACACAGGAGGGGATCTTGTCCTAGAAAGGAGAGTCCAGCTAAGGAGGGGGTGCTGTGTCCTCCTCAGCACTTGCTGCCATGTGGCCTCAGGTGGGAGGCCTGAGAGCTAAAATGCTGACCAGAGTGTTCTGAAGAGATGATTGAGGAGAAGCCAACCCTGGAGATCTGTCTGGGATCACTGGAGGGTGCTGTTGGAAGATTGGAAGGAGGCTACCATTCGGTCCACAGACATGGAGTACAGTCTGTAAAGATCTTGGTTCTCTGGCTACCCCCGTCTGTGCTAGGAAAATCAGCTACTAGGTCAGCAGAAAGGGGATACTGGCTAGTGTCCTAAAGAGCAACCATCCATTACTCCTACAAAGGACTTGCTCAAGAGTGTACAGAGTATCATGTAGTAATTCCACAGTTCAGTTTCAAGCAGCTGTATTTCTTGTAATTAGTGGAATTTGGAGTATCCCATGATATTCCCTGAAATAGGAAAATAACTATATCTACAGGGGTAGAGCTGCACCTGTATACCTTTTCACATGCTTGGCAAATCCCCCCACACCCATGTGACAGTATTTAGGTCTGGTGATTGGCTATTTAGGCAGCAAGAAATAAAATATGGAGTGGCAAGGAGAGTGTGATGTGTTTCCCCATATGCATAATTACTAGATATTTCATATTAGGCCTGGTTGCAGGTGGGCAACCAAAAAGAACAAGAAAGGCAAGTGCATTAAGATTCCTTCTGTAACATAAACCTGTTTTTTGCACCGTATGAGCAAAGTGAGGGTTCACTTTAAATACTCTACATTAAGTCATTTAAATGTGATGTTTTAATTACGATTTAAATAGTATAATTGCCTTTAGAAATGTATACAATATAATATTTTACATTTCCTTTATCCTTATACAGTATAATGAACAAAGCTGTAGGATTCCCCTCTACAGTTTTTAAATATTGATGAAGACTATCTCTTCAGCATGTTTTATTGTTGAATTTCTCACCACTCCTTTCCTCTCCAGATGAGCAGCTGTTAGGAAAACATCTCTTTCATCTAAAATATCTGATACTTAATGCTTATTGAAACTAATGACTCTCTCTCCTGCTGGTGCAAAGTGAATTAAATTACAGTCATGAGTGTAGCAGGCTATACAGGCTAATCCCTCACCACGTTTAGCTGCTAATAGATATCAATTTTCCTTTTGTCTTTTATAACGTCTTTCAACAATGTGCAGCTATTTAAGAATGTACATTTTTATTATTTTCAACATAATAGCACAGATTATTGCTTTTCACTGTAATAATACTTTCAATTTTCTCCCATTGAAAATAAATCCAAAAAAACCTATGTTATAGAGGTGGTAAAACTATATTTTTTTAAAGTTGAACTTGAGACAGACACAGTCCACATACTGTACAAAAGTGAAATGACCTTCCATTAAAAGATTTGCAATTCTTTTAAGCTAATTTTCTGATCTAAGTGTCCCTGTCTAAGTAGTATAGGGAGGATCAGCGATTAACCTGTATTGCCTAATGGAACAACAAAAGATATCCTTTTTCTCCAAAAATAATTTATATACATCCACTATTTATTGGCCCTATAACCTTTTTTCATGCAATTGTTTCTGATTGTGTTTTTCTGCCTCCTTGCAATGTCCTTCATGGGCTCCCAAGCCACTCCCTTTTTCTCTCTCTTTCATTTGTTTGGTACACGCAATGCCCTTTAGTTTTAGTCATATACACTGCTTTATGCGCACTACACATTCCATAGTCCATACTCTATTATCTCTAGTCCCTCCCGGGAGCAAACAAGATGGCTACATTCCTACATGCAATGAGACCATCCCACTTTGCAAGCAATTAAGCTGTAAGTTTGGAAATTACATGCTAAGCTATTGCTAGACAAGTTATTTTGCACAATTGGTGCATGTCCACATTGCATGACTCCAGATCAACTTTCTTTGCAAACATTCTGCAAGTCTGCTGCAAGTTCTGGTTCAGTTATGTTGTGCAATAGTCATCCCACCACAGGAGTCACTGTGACTTGCAGAGCTCTTGCTGTAGACTCACCACTGCAACTTTGCTTTTAGTTAGAGCTGAGAGTGAGATGTGGGTGTGAAGGCGCCTAGTTCCTAGTGTTGGTAACACTTAAGGTGACCTGCTGCCCCTTTAAAATGGGTGTAACCACTTTGTGCAAAATGTAAAAAAGGGGGGGGGGGGAGTGGGTGCTGGTGCAAGTGTATAAGATAAATGATGGTAATCAATAAAGTGACGATGTGCTTAACATTTATGAGGGTGTATTAACCTCAGAAAGAGTGTTTCAATAAATACAAAATATATAAGTGTGTAAACCTCAAAAAAGGAATGTATCAATAAAAATAATATATATGAATATCTGAATATTAATTGCACACAAATAAATAATTTCATGGAATAAATATATCATAAAAAATTCAAAAACTGTGCATAAATTATTGTATAAATATAAATTGCTTCAATAATACAGGGGCTTAAAAAGTCAGTGTAGATCTCTTAAAAAATGAATAAAGTGCCTAGAGTGTTGCCATAAGGTGAGTAGATCTTGTGCAAAGAAATATCAACGTTGATAGTGCCTTATGTGGGAATATCCACCCTGTGAGAAGTAGTGAAGATATGCGCTCACCAGAAGGGAGCACGTCACACAGACCTAGCAGGCTCTCCAATCAAAGATCCTGGATGGATCACACTCTCCACTCCTCTCCTAGCAGGATAGATCCACCAGATCATCCAGGGGGCAGAAGGAGGCAGGTGGCACAGACCTAGCAACCTCTCCAGTCAGTAATCCTGGATGGTTAACACTCTCCACTCCTCTCCTCCTAGAAGGATAAATCCACCAAATCCTCCAGGGAGCATGTGGAATAAGTATAGAATTTTGGGAAGGCACATCATTTTAAAGGTTGCGATTCTACCCGCCCAAGGCAGGTCAACCTTCTGAAAGTTACGAGTATCTGCAAGTATAGCGTTGACAAGAGGCTTGAGGTTGGAAGGGAGTAGTTTGGACGTTGGGAAAGTTAGGTTGATGCCAAGATATGGGATCGATTGGTCTGCCCAAGCATAGGGCAGCGAGGTGGATAAGTGTCAGCGTGTGGATGGGTGCAAACCCATGTTCAAGATCAGTAACTTGGTGAAGTTCACTTTGTAGTAGGATACCGCGCTGTATGACTGGAGAGTTTGATGAGCAGCGGGAAGTGCAATGAGGGGGTTAGTGAGGCTCAGGATCACATCATCTGCGAAAAGCCTAATGCAGTGATGAGAACATTTAAATTTGAAGCTGGAGATTAAGGGATGTGTACGAATTGATTCTGCAAGAGGTTCAATCAGCAAGTTGAAAATTAAAGGTGAGAGGGGACAACCCTGATGGGTACCATTTGTTATGGAGAAGGGTTTGGATAAGATACCGGAAGAAAGGACTTTGGCCGAAGGGGGAGGTATAGAGTGAGAGTATAGTCGAGAGAATATGGCCTGAGAAACCAAATTTTGTTAGAACAGCCTTCATATACCCCCAGTGAACGCGGTCAAACGCGTTCTCCGCGTCTATAGAGAGAAGCAGAGAAGGCGTTCAAGTGCGCTCAGCGTGGTGGATGAGGTTGATGATTCGCCTCGTGGCGGCAGGAGCTTGTCTACCTTTTACAAAGCCCAATTGATCTGGGGCAATGAGTGAGGGGAGGACCGTCGCGATTCTATTAGCTATGATTTTAGCATATATTTTAAGGTCTGAGTTGAGCAGGGAAATTGGCCTAAAGTTGGCTGGGGTGTCTGGAGGTTTGCCTGGTTTAGGCAGGGTGGATATATGTGCTTGAAGCATTTCAGCTGGAAGGTGTTGTTTTGCTATGGCGTTAGAAAAAAGGTGAAGCAGGTAGGAAGTGAGGATATCCGTCAAGGAGGAGTAATATTCATTGGTAAGGCCGTCCGGGCCTGGGGGTTTGTTCACAGGAAGGGATCTCAGTGTACGGTGGAGTTCTGCAGTAGTGATAGGACTATTGAGGGAGTCAAGAGAAGATGGAGAGATTGTGGGTAGAGTCAGATGGTGCAAGAATTGGTGAATGTCGATATCCGTGGGTTGTGGGGTGGAAGGGTCGTCGCAAAGGTTATAGAGGGAACTATAATAATCCGCAAAGGCATCTACTATGTCCTGTGGGTTTAGGAGTTTGGATTTGGTGAAAGGATGATATAAGGAATCAATTTTGGTTTTGGACCGTCATCTCAGCCCTGCCATCCAACAAAGCACCTGGGCCTGACGGTCTGTCGGGCGAATACTTTAAACACTTCCATTCCGTCCTCTCACCCCATCTGTTACCTGTCTTTCTTCAAGCTGCCTCATCATCTAAGTTCCCTCCTGAAATGCTCAAAGCCTTGGTCATCACCCTTCCAAAACCAGGGAAGGCCCCTACTTCCCCTCAAAACTTTAGGCCAATATCCCTATTAAATTTAGATGCCAAAATCTACGCTAAATTGCTTGCCAACAGGATCCAGGCAGTCCTTCCCTCCCTTGTTCACCTAGACCAGATGGGATTTACACCTTTTCGCCAGGCATCACATGCTACCAGGCGACTCCTCAATATTATCTATCATGCTGAGACCTCTCAAACGCCTTCTCTGCTTCTCTCCTTGGATGCAGAGAAGGCGTTCGACAGGGTCCACTGGAAATATCTCAGAGCTGTACTGATTAAATTCGGATTCCAAGGTACTATCCTGTCGGCGGTTCTTGCACTGTATTCCACCCCCTCGGCGAGAGTTTACACTTCCAACATGTTATCCCGGCCCATCGACATCACGAATGGCACCCGCCAGGGCTGCCCACTGTCCCTTCTCATGGAACCATTAGCGGCCCATATACGTTCTAATCCCTTGATAAAGTCACGTGCGTAGTGACGCAACGCGTCGGGAGGAGCCATGTGACGTCACTTCCGTGTTTACGGCTGTAACCGGAAGTTTCATTGTGTACCGCTCTCAGCGGAGTTTAGCCTGCTATTGATCTTTTAAGTGTAAGTGCAACCTTTTTTTTTTTCGATTAAACTATTATTGAAGTACTGCACCATGAGCGTTTTATTTCTTACATCCCTATGAGGCTGGATTGGTGCCTTGAATATATAGTTTGCACAGTGGAGGACCTAGAGAGCATCAGGAATTGAACCCCATAGCTGACTACAAGGATCCCACCATTCATCTATCCGAGAGGATCATCTGTGGAGCCCACTTTGGAGTATAGAGCCTGTAGTTTGGATCACACATATGCGCTTTCAGTGTGTGTTTGAGGTAAGCGGCCATCACACACTATATAGCACCGAGATTGGATCGATATTTAGATTGCATCTTCACTTCACCATTGATTGTTTTTTGATTTTTTGAAGATTTTTCACAGACACAGGATTTAGATTTCAGAACAGAGATGTTGGACATTTACATAGTATATGGATTGATTTTGGAGTTCCCTCACATCCACGTTTTTTTTTGGACACCGATCTTATTTATGTTATTGTTGATTTATTTACAGCATCATTGATTTTGATTCATTATTACTTGATTGTGTTTCATTTACACGTTATTTTACATATTTGGTTTAACTTTGAATTAGCGCTGATCTTTTTTCACCATACACATTACTATTCACGGTGGGGACACCGATTTAGATTGGCAGCTTTTTCTCTTTTTTCACATTTATTTATTTTTTATTATTTGCCTGCTTCCATCAAACCCCTCAGGTAGCGCACTGGTCCTCGTTCTTAATAGTAGGAATAATCCTTTTCATCTGCGTGTTGGTAGCACCACACATCATGGAGGTCTTCAGAGTTGAGTAGGTTCTTAAGGGTTGGTAATCTGGATTTCCCTCTAGATGAGGAGTCCATGATGTTGTCCGCCACCAAATTAAAATCACCACAGACAATAAGGTGACCTGATTTGAGTTTAGCAACCCTGGAGCAAAGTTTACGGAGGAATTTCAATTGGTGGGTATTTGGTGTGTAGACGGTAACAATGGTATACAGACAATTATTTAACTTGCACGTAAGTATCAAGTATCTCCCCTTTGGGTCCAACACCACTTGAGAAGGGGTGAAGGAGACAGAGTCTCCTATTGCAATCAGCACTCCTCTTTTCTTAACTGAAGCAGAAGACACAAAAATATGAGGGTAATTGACATGCGTGCATCGTGGGGAGCGATCCTTCTGGAAATGGGTCTCCTGCACCGCTATTATGTCGGCTTTGGCATTAGAGGCTTCAGTCCATAATGAATAGCGTTTGGCAGGATGATTGAGACCTCTAGTATTGAGGGACATCAGTTTAAGTGTCATTTATGTTAGCAAGAAAAAGTGAGCTAAATACCTTCCAAGTCCAGTGGGTGGAGAGAGCTGGAACAAGTGAAGCATTGATGAAAGGACGCAATGGGTGAGTCGTCGACAACGGTGGAGGAAAGCATAGTCCACTGAAGGAGTTAGAGGAAAGTGGGTATGGTGAATGTTCAATCGTCATTGGGGTAGAGAAGCATTGTAGAAAGATGTCGTCCATCCGGATATACCTGCATGATGACTGCATAAAACGATAAGAAAACAACAAAGAAAGGAACAAAAAGGGAAAAAAAGGCATGTAGCATGCAACAAGTAAAAACAAGGTCATGGGGGACCAAAAGGGCAGCGTGTGCTGCAGAGCATTGGGGGAAAAGAGTAAGATGTGGAGTACTCATAGGGAGCAGCCGGGCCTGGTGGACCCAGAGATGTGAAACATTGCCTCATTTAGTGTCTGCGGCTGGAGCTCCGAGGACCCCTGGTGACTACTTGCCAGTCGGACTGGACATGGGTTAGCTGTTGCGGATCATGCTGAGGTGGTTGGTTGTGGTGCTCTGGGACAATACCCCATTGTCGTAGCAGCCGCATCCCCTCATCAATTGTAGTGATAGTGGAGGAGTGGCCCTGGTGCGTGACAAACAGCTTAGCTGGGTATTTCCACTTGTAGATAATCTTATTATTCTGCAGGGCCTTAGTGATTGGGTTAAGGTTGCGCCTGAGATGCAGCATGTATTGGGAATAATCTGGGAGAACTTGTATGTGTGCTGCTTGCTCCGGGAGTTGGTCTCTACGGCAAAAGGACTCCAAGATTTTCTCCTTTGCCTGGAAGAAATGAACTCTGAGGTGAACATTGCGTGCTATTTCCTGAAGGAGAAAGGAGGGCTTGGGAATGTATGCGATCAATAGTTAGATCCTCAGCAGTAAGATTTGGTGAAGCTGTTTTGAACAAGTCCCGCACATAGTGTGGAAGTTGATTGTTAGGGACAGATTTGGGAATGCCTCTTAGCTTTAAATTGTTGCGGCGAGATCTATCCTCAAGATCTGCAAGTTTGGCCGTTATACGGTTAGTTTCATCACGTTGGGAGTTGTGAGAGTCCACTAAAACGTTGTGGGAAGCTGTGAATTCACACATCTTGTGCTCAACCGTATCTGCTCTATCCCCCAGAGCATGGATCTCCTTTTTGCAGAGTGAGAGAGAGGAGAGGATATCATGTTGTATAGATGTACGGTGTGAGTATAGCATTTCTTTCAATGTAGTATCTGAAACTGGCTGGCCAGTGGTGGGAAAAGAGGCAAAAGGATCTGACTGTTGCAGTGTAGGGGCTTGTGAGAGAGGATCATTGCTCACCTCCATAGCCGATGCATGAGATATGGAAGGAGATCCTTCCCTCCTCGGTTTTGATTTGACAGGGCTCAGAGAAGATGGTGAGGATGAGGTCCCAGAGTAAGTGGCAGCGAGATCCGGATTGTCTTCTTCCTCTCCTGGGTAAGACGCAGCCTGGCTGTTACGTAGATCTTCAGCTTGTGACCGGTCAGTCTGTAGAGGGCCAGCTGCGGAAGACGTGCGCGTGTCTCAGCTGCCGTTTTGGCGGAGACCATGTGGAGCGGAGGGGAAGAACTTGGACATTTTCTTGACCGGCAAGGGGACCGAGCGGCGCCTCCTCATCATACGGCGATGGAGTGGGGTTTTAGACGTCCGCGGAGTCCGGTCTTGAGGGTGAAAGAGGCTCGTAGATGGGGCGATGATGTAGAAGCTCTAGGTGCACGCAGGAGCGATCTCTCTATGCGGCCATCATGTCCGGCAGTCGCCACACCCCTAGTTTTGGATTCTTTTGATGTACCAACCTAAAATGGTTTGAAGCACTATGTTTCCTATAATCATTCCAAATGTTGATTTTGTGTTTACCAACACGATTAGTGAGCTTGCCTGTAGTGTGGCCTACATACCACACAGGCACATGTAAATACATGCATACTATTACAAGTGAAAACAATTTTAGATCATAATTTTTTTGGGTTTGGTTGTATTTAAATTGTCTTTTTTTCTATCCAGGCTGCGCACGGTTTTTTAAAACTTGTGCACAAAGATTCTGGTGCAACTAAGTATTTTACTAATGGGAGAAAAGTGATGATCTTAGTGTGAGGAAGTTTCCATTTTCCAGTCAGCTAGGATTCCATTGTTAGTTGGACAGCACTGTGCAATGTTGTGGGACACAGCTGGCTCTCACCCTTGGCCCTCCCTGTCCTAGGTTCAGGTGTGCAAAGATCATGCAAGGATCATTTAAATCACATGTCTGTACGTATTCTATCTATATTTAACCACTTTACCACTAGAGCATTTTGCTGTCTTACGTCTGGGCAAATTTTTGCGATTCGGCGCTGTGCGACTTTAACTGACAATTGCGCGGTCATGTGATGCCATACCCAAACGAAATTTACGTCCTTTTTTTCCCACAAACAGAGCTTTCTTTTGGTGGTATTTGATCACCTGTGCGATTTTTACTTTTTGCGCTATAAACAAAACAAGAGCTTTTTTTTTGAAAAAATAACAATATTTTTAACATTTTTTTATATGAAATTCCCCCCAAAAAAGATGTAAAAACCAATTTTTTTTAAATTTTTGGCCAATTTGTTTTCTGCTTTATATGTTTGGTAAAAAAAATCGCAATAAGCGTATTTTGATTGGTTTGCGCAAAAGTTATTGCGTTTACTAACTAAGGGAAAGATTTATGTCATTTTTGGTGTTTTTTTTTTAACAAGTAATGGCGGCGATCTGCGATTTTTTGTTGCGGGACTGCGACATTGCAGCGGACAGATCAGACCCTTGACTGACATTTTTGACACTTTTGGGGGTACCAGTGACATTACTGCAGTAATCAGTGCTATAAATATGCACTGTTACTGTAAAAATGACACTGGCAGGGAAGGGGTTAATTTTATTGGAGAGGGAGGGGTTAATGTATGCCTGGTGCTTACTGACGTGTGGAGGGGGAGGTGACTGTGTGAGCCAAGGACAGATCGGATGTTCAGCTATGCTGAACACTCCGATCTGTCACTCCCTGTCACTTAGGAGATCCGCCCGCTCTGTTTACACAGGCGGGCGGATCTCCAAACTGGATTCCCCGGCGATCGGGGCAGAGCAGCGGCGATCGCCGCCGCTCCTCCCCTGGCCCGACTCCCGCTGTGAATGAAAACAGCGGGAGCGCGCCTCTGGCGGCGCGCGAGCGCCACCTACAGGGGAGGAGTCTAGCAACGTAGGTCTACGCCGCTAGACAATAACGAGCCACTGTGCCACAGTAGCAGCACAGTGGCTAGTGGGAAAGTGGTTAACATACCTTTTTGGTGCATTCTAAAATTTGTTTACTATTTTCCAAGAGCTTTAAAGATTAAAGCAAAATATATGTTGCTGGAAAACACAGTCTGCAGAGTGGAGCCTATTATTTTGAATGGCATCCAATGTGCCTTGCTGGGACACCGCAATGCGTATGCCTTAAAATGCAGTGCAATGGGATAGGAACTATCTGTACATTGTGGTGCACTGCTTTGAAAAAAAAAAAAAAAAAAAAAAAGGTCATGTCTGATGTTGACAGACCTATTAAAAAAAATTGGCCGTAGGATTGTGAATGTTAAAGTGGGCAGGTGTCAAGGGAACTTTATAAAGACCCATTACTATGGGCAAATATGTACTAATTTCTCAAGTTATGAATACATGAATCCGTATGACCATTAGTTATATTAATGGATGCATAAAACTGGAATAAATGGTTATCTGCCTAGAGATCAGATAGAATGCTTAAATGACAGCTCACTGCAGGATGCCCACTGCTAGACATCAGTTTTCGTCATTTTGTCAGTGACTTTGATTAGTTCCACAGTGGTCATGATAGAAGTACTGAATAATGCTTCATAATTTGTTCTTCATTTTACATGTTTTACATATTCTCCATTAACAAAGTTACAAATTTATTTATTGTACAAATAGTTTTGATATGTTGTGCCAGAGGTTTCCAACTGTTCCCAGCTTGTGAGGTATGTAAGTACTGAATACAGCATGCGAGGTTGAGAAATGCTAAAAAGCAATATCTTTAAAGTGAACCTTTCAGTCAATAAGTATACAGGTTGACACAACTTACCTTACCACTTGAAAATATGACCTGGATTTTGTCTGACCTGCTTCTGGATTAAACTTTTCTGTTTATGTATGCTGCTCATCTCTGTTATTGGACTTCTGTACCTCACTGTCAACCTATTAACAACCTCTGGTCCTTTTTTTCTGATCTTGATTCTGCCTATGTTTGGGTGCTTGACTGATACCAAACCCGACTGTGACCTGACTCTTCTCTTAACTGAACATGGTGTATTCTGGGTGTCCTACCTATTGTACTTGAGTACTTGGGTGCTTGTCTGATACCAGATGTCACAAGTTCCAGTATTCATGTCCAGCACCCTGGCAATTGTGTCCTTCCATTGCCCTTGCAGACCCTGTCTCAGAGTCAAGGACAGGAATTGTAAAAGAGGCCACTGTGATAATTTCAGGCTCCTCATAGAGATATGCGACAACGTGCTTGTACCAGGTCAGTGTTTCTATGGTCAGAGACAGCCAGGAAACAGAATTTTCAAAAGCTAGCTAGCAATGGCTGTGTTTTCTCAGTATAGGTTTCCTTTTGAAAAAAATATTTCAGAATAAATATAAATAATAGAATGGAATGGTATGCTAGGCAATATCTGCTTGGTGTCATGCATATGAGAATCGCACAAGGCAGCAGATGTTTAGGACATACGGGTAATGATTATTCACCTGCTGAGATACTGCCACAAGCAACATCAAATGCAGTACATGTGGCTCTTTGTATTTCTACTCATTGGAGACTAGTTGTATAGTATTAGGTATTTATAAACTTTTGCATTATTGACAATTTAACATACGACTGCCTTTTCTGAAAGTCCCAAACATTTTCACCTATCTAATAAATGCTATTCAATTTAAAGAGAAAGTCCATTCCAACTCATATTATAGTCATCACCAAAGGAGTGAAAGAAAGTCAACAAACTCAAGCAGGCACCGTGGGACACAGCACCCCTATTAATATTATATCAATTGGTCATGGAATTTTCAAAGTAAAGCAGAAAATCGAAATAATAACAAAAAGTTGGCGAACAAGTGCTAATCTTATAGGCAGTATATATATTATAGTTCCCATACCTTGCCATTAAAAATACTAAATGAAAAAAAAAATTATCATCCACATTTTTAATAGTGTCAAACTGCTGGGGATTGCTGGTCATATCAAAATAGAGCAACTGCTAGCCACGGCACCTTGCTACTTGATATACATAGAGAAAGCATGACAATAGAATGACACTGTCCATGGCCTGAAGCTGATGGTCTGATCTGATTTTGAGGGATCAGCAAGGCAGCAAGTACCCCAACCAAATAGCAGGAGATTTCAGGGCTTTTTCCCCTTAGCTGAGGAAGAATTCCCCCAATTCTCTATATAACACATAAGAGGAAGAATTGAAACTCGCCAGTCATGTGAACAACTGGAAAGAGCTGAAAAGGGCTGTGTTTGGGGCAGATTAATTATATGGAGGCTCTACTTTGTGCACTGAGAACTCAAAGGGAACACTGACAAAAGATCAGCTTTTTATATGACTGAGAAATATTCTTGATTAGTGATGAGTCAAACATACATGGGTTAGGGTGCTAGAGCTAACTCTATTAAAGTCAATGGGACCGTCACCTGAATGTTATAAAACAATAATGCCATTTCTAGGCTAATATGTAAAGGGTTGTCAAACAAATGTTTTTGTTTTTTTTTGTTTTTTTTTTTAAGTTAGTTAATGGAAAGAAAACTAGCTAAAAGATTGTATTCAGAGAGAAATGATTGGTGATTCATACTGTGAATGGCCTAAGATTATTAGTGGTGTACACCAAGGCTCAGTGTAGAGGTCTTTACTTTGTAATATACTGTATTTATAAATGTAGAGTTTGTGATTAAAAGTACATTTTTAATCTTTGAAGATGAGTCAAGGCAGTGGAAAAAAATGTCCTTACAGGATGTCTCCAACTTACAAGCCGACCGCAATGCACTATTTAATTGGACAACTATGTGGCAAATGAGGCACTAGTTCACATAAGGACATCAGAGAACTGGAGAGAGTGTAAAGAAGGGCAATCATACTCATACAAGGCATGGAGGAGCTCAGCTATGAGCAACGCTTTTTGGAACTGAATTTATTCTCTCTTGTAATGAGCCAATTGAGGGGGATATGATCAGCATGTATAAATACATAAGTGGTCCATATAGAGAACTTGGTGTTGAGTTATTCACTTTCAGGTCACTACAGAGGACAACGGGGTAGGCTTTATGTCTGGAGGAAAAAGAAATGTAACCTTCACATACAGAAAGGCTTATTCACAGTGAGAGCTTTGAAAATGTGGAATAGACTTCCTCAAGAACTAGTGCTGGCCAAATCAGCAGATTTAAGTGATGAGTCAAACATACATGGGTTGGGGTCCTAGAGCTAACTCTATTAAAGTCAATAGGAGCCGAATGTTATAAAACAATAATGCCATTTTCTAGGCTAATATGCAAAGGGTTGTCAAACAAATGTTTTTTTTTTTTTTTTTTTTTTAAGTTAGTAAATGGAAAGAAAACAAGCTAAAAGATTGTATTCAGAGAGAAATGATTGGTGATTCATACTGTGAATGGCCTAAGGTTATTAGTGGTGTACACCAAGGCTCAGTGTAGAGGTCTTTACTTTGTAACCTACTGTATTTATAAATGTAGAGTTTGTGATTAAAAGTACATTTTTAATCTTTGCAGATGCCACTAAGTCAAGGCAGTGGAAAAAAAATGTCCTTACAGGATGTCTCCAACTTACAAGCCGACCGCAATGCACTATTTAATTGGACAACTATGTTGCAAATGAGGCACCAGTTCACAAAAGGACATCAGAGAACTGGAGAAAGTGTAAAGAAGGGCAATCATACTCATACAAGGCATGGAGGAGCTCAGCTATGAGCAACGATTACTGGAACTGAATTTATTCTCTCTTGTGATGAGCCAATTGAGGGGGATATGATCAGCATGTATAAATACATAAGTGGTCCATATAGTGAACTTGGTGTTGAGTTATTCACTTTCAGGTCTTTACAGAGGACAACGGGGCAGGCTTTATGTCTGGAGGAAAAAGAAATGTAACCTTCACATACAGAAAGGCTTATTCACAGTGAGAGATTTGAAAATGTGGAATAGACTTCCTCAAGAACTAGTGCTGGCCAACTCAGCAGATTTAAAATAAAAGAGCTGGCTGCATTCCTAAATGCACACATTTTACCTGGATACTAACATTTATATGTTATAACACCAGGGGTGGTTGATCCAGGAAATACTGCACCAGAGAGCACAACTGCACTCACCACCACTACGCTGATGTGCATTGCTTCTTTAATGTGCACTTTTGTATTCATCCAGTTCATGGACACACTTTTGCTGATAGTATTTAAAGGAACAATCTCATCACTCTTAGTAGAGCCTGGTCCTCAAAGTTTGCTCTTCACTGGAAATCAGTCCCTAAACCACTACATGCACTGAACACTTTCCTTTTATCCTGCAAATCTCTACAGTCCGCAGGGTTTTAGACAACATGCAGAGTTTATGAGAAAACACCAGGCTAGCAGAATATCACATACATTTTCTCCTTCTGATTCAATAGAGCAGTATTTTACACCAATATGCTACTATTTGCAATATAAAAGTGCAAAAGGTGGATGGGTATGTGCCCCAGTCAGATCAAGCTTGATTCCACAGAACCATCCAAAACTGCTTTTTTTTTTAAATATGGAATTCTTTCCAAAGTATGACTGGGCCTAAAATATATGATAATTAAATACATAAATAATATAGAAAGTAATAAATGAACATTAACTGACCAATTGCACAAAGTGCAGACATGCAGAGTTCCCCGCATGTCTACAAGAGCACCTTGTTGAGGCAAGTGTCCAGAATAAATTTCAAAAGACTTTCACCTTCGGTGCTCGTGTAGTCTTTTGAAGCAAGTAATCAGCTTTAATTTTAATAAACCAAAATCCATGAAGGATGAATTCTTATTTTGTCAGTAATACAAAGGAACCCCAGGATCTATCAATATACAATAAAGCATTGAGTAAAAGTAGAAACATGAATGGTCTTAGTTCAATTTCCTCTAAGTGTCCTCTTTGAGCTGTTAAATACACTCCCAATCTAAGGTTTAAAATATTGGCAACTGAAAAAATTCACATGACTCAGACATTACTTTGTATTGAAGTGAAAAGATATTTTTTGCCTTTCACTTCAAGAGAAAGTAATATCTGAGTCGTGTGAATTTTTTTCAGTTGTCAATATTTTAAACCTTCGGTTGGGAGTTTGTAATTACTAAAATGAACTCATTAGAGTTCAACTGTCTTCAATTTAAAAAAGGATAGCAACGCAGCTGTATAAGATATACATCAGCTTTTTATAAATGGCCAGCCATACACTAGTAGGCTTTTGTTCAAAGATATTCATTTTAAGAATGTTCGTTTTATATTCTAACCATTAGTGGGATTAAATTGACATTTGTTTTTGGCCTAAGTGAGATGAAAATTCGAATAAGCGGGATGGACATTTTTTCTCTAATAGTGAATGTGAATTTCATTTAGTCCATTCACTCAAAAAATCCATTCATCAAGTGCATTTAAACATTTTTTGAAGCTCTTTTGAACATTCATCATATCATCCAATTAGATGATGAGAATTTTTTAACGAATGTTCGTACAAAAATCTACTAGTGTATGACCATTATAAAGATTCCAGGTATTTCTAATACTCCTCCCACAACTCAGAAATGCAAAAAAATCGTGTACTGAGACTGGTGACAAATGTGACTGGTGATCCTAATTTCTGTTGCTCTAGCCTGTTTTAAGCACAGTATCCCTCTGCTCTCATGAACTCATTTCTTTTTAGATGAACACAAGTATTCATTGTCTTCCTCCAGTTCTAATGCAGCATAAAATATCTCATGAACTGGTATTTTATCTCCTTCCTAAGTTGCTCCTTTTCCTCCTTAAACCTCTTTCAATGATTCCCAACTTTCACAATTAATGTCAACATTTTTAACCTATTGGGATGCATGTCACGCATTCCAGGAGACTTCAGGAGCAATCTACTATGCATGTACCATGGCACATGCACTTCACCAGGGGCTCGTTTGAATATCAGGAAAAGGCAGCTAGCTCCCAAATGATTTCAACGAGGAAGATGGTGGTGCAGGACCCAGTTGGCAGCTGCAAACCAGTAAAGAGCCTTGCTGGACCTGCTGGGTGTGTGAGTATGTTTATAAAGGGCAACCCTGCAAAAAAACTTGGGATGGGATTGAGAAAAGATGAGATTAAAAAAAAAGAGATGTGGAGGGGGGGGGGGGGGAGCGGAGGCGGGTTAAATTACCCTCGTTAATGACTGAAAACCTGTCTGAAAGAAAACTGTAAACCAATGTATACAAATTTTTGCAGTTCAAAAATACCCTATGAAATAGTACATGTGGCATTTTCATTAACCCCAGGTTCTCCCTTTTTGGGAATACTGTAATTCAATGTGATGCTTATTCCTAGATGATGAACAATGATAATCACACATGCAGTTGAAGAGGTCAGGGCCCTCTACAAAAAAATGAAAAGCCCATGCTTCTATCGGCTCTTGGGTGCTGCTGCTGCCATTACCTGTAAGGGAAACTGGCAGTGAAGCCTTGAGGCTTCACAGCCAGTTCCCTACTGAGCATGCACGAATTGCACTGTGCATTGTGAATGGCCCGTCTGCGGGGGAAGGGATGGGGTACATGTTAAAACCAGGTGCCCCCCCCAAAAGGCACCAAATGTGGCACCAAATGGGATGGGGGGGAGGCAGATAATCTGAGCTTCCCCTCTTGGATGGAGCTCCGCTTTAAGTTGTGAATTGACCCCATTGCTCACCCTCACAACTGTACATACACTATATTGTCAAACATATTGGGACGCCTGCCTTTACACGCCAATGAACTTTAATGGCATCCCAGTCTTAGTCCCTAGGGTTCAATATTGAGTTGGCCCACCCTTTGCAGCTATAACAGCTTCAACTCTTCTGGGAAGGCTGTCCAAAAGGTTTAGGAGTTTGTCTATGGGAATATTTAACCATTCTTCCAGAAGCAAATTTGTGAGGTCAGGAACTGATGTTGGATGAGAAGGCCTGGCTCGCAGTCTCTGCTGTAATTCATCCCAAAGGTGTTCTATCGGGTTGAGGTCAGGCCAATCAAGTTTCTCCACCCCAAACACGCTCACTTATGTCTTTATGGACCTTGCTTTCATTCCAAATAGATTAGGCCAACATCTCAGCCTCCCAGGAGACAGCTGGTCCTCCTCCAACATGCAGAAAATGACTCATACCCTCATTTCAATATCTCTCTGAGCCATTGAAGAGGGGAGTGTGTCACTTTCAGCTCTGTAGTCTACTTCTACAGTTTTTGACATCAGATCCCTGCCCTCTGTTTTCTGCTGGAAAAATCCTTTCATCTGTCTGTCATTGAAGACTGTGAAAAAAAAATAGCTGCAGATAAACAGGTACAATTTATCCATCTCTGTGCATTATGTGCATCTGTGCATTATCTGAGGCTAGTCACTTTGCTGAGTATATGTAAGGGTTTACAAACAATTGTAATTTGCAGCTATACACATTGTATACAGTACGTGTGCCCCTCAATACCAACAGCCTTATTTTAATTCATATACAGATGAGTTCATATTTCCAGCACAGTGTAAAAAATATTGTGGAATATTTATATCAATTATTCACAAGAGGACAGATGGTGAATATTCCCAAACACATGTGACTGTTTATCTGTATCTTGTGCACTACTCAAGCAAGTTACTTGACTATATCAGAAATAGTATTTGTGAAAGATTTATAGAACTGAAATACTGTAGTGACAGATATTGCAAATGACACAAGCTAGTAGGGAGTCTGTTGATAAGCTTTGACATCCTGCTGATTTTCCTGAGACTCGAATTTCTGTCTGCCTGTGGTTGGCAATATCGTGCCAACAAAGGAAATTGAATAGGCACAGGATGAGGGGACTTGCTTAAAGGGTGAAGCAGCATGATAACATTTGTGGTGTCATATTTTAAATATTTTGACAAGCTTTAATATTTTATGCTATAAACAAAATAACCAGTGGAAAAAACTCGTTCACCTCTTCATGATGGAAGGTAAAACAAGCCCTAATGCCTGAACACAGTTTTGCAAATTCGGTACGTATTAGTACAACTGTAGAGGTCATCACAACTACTTAGTGTATCCAGGTGAATTATACCTTGTTTTTCAGGATAAATTGGGCTTTCATTTGGTAGTAAATTAAAATTATATTGAAGGAAATGAAATGAAAATGAAAATTATTTTTATCAAAATATCCCAAATTGTAAAAAAAAAAAGAAAACACACAAAAAAATTCTCCTGCTCCTGATGTTCACAGTAATGCCACATATAGTATGTGTACATTATTTGTCATTTGTATCCGTAGTAGTCCCAAGAAACTGTGCATTTTTTTTATCCTATCTGAAACACATTATCACAGACACAAAAAAAAAATAATAATAATAATAATTTTTAAATCCCACCTGAATTACACTGACCCTGATATTGACCTAAATCACTAACCTAGATCAAGTTATCTTTCTCTCTCTCCCTCTTTTTTTTTCTTCTTCTCCTCTAGTGATGTGCAAAGGGTACAGTGCATCTTTGTATATTTTTCTCTATTCAAGAAGGGAAGAGTACAGGGTCAGGTTGTACTGTTAGTGATCAATGAGATTGTCAATCAAAGGTTAACATAGTGATCATGTGATTAGTGGCCAGTCCTCCCAGCTTCCAGTGATCACTACCTGACCAGGAGCTATTGAGTTCCAGCTTGATCTCTGTACAGGGGCACACCATGGAGTGGGTTTCCAATACAAAAACAGGTGCCCATGTATGCGGTACCACTAAAGGATAACCTCCTACTGTGTGCAAGCAGTGCCTGTGTCCTAGCAACTGAGCAACCTTCATTATAGCAAATTATATTTTCATTGATTGCTGGTGCAACATAACCAATATTACTGTGCAAAAAAAAAAAATATGGAGTTTTCTCTATGCCCGACACATATCCTAAAAAAGGGGTACCCCATGCAAAAAAACATAAACAAAAAGGGGGGGACTCCCAAAAATCCATGCAAGACCTTTATCTGATTGATCAGCCGCATCCTACCCAAGCTCTGGCATGCTCCAAGTGTTAGATGTTTGCTCCCATCGTCATAGGGCAATCATATTTGCTTCTGCATTCCAAACCCATGCATGTGCAGTGCACTATAATCTCACAGCAGCAGGTGCTGAGGGTGAGAGAGAGCTCACTGTTCATGCTCAGGTTTGGAACACAGAAGCAAGCTTTCTCTTGTGATGCTGGGAGCAAGCAGCTTACTTTTGAAGCATCTCAGAATTTGGCTGATCATGTTGGTGGGAGTTTTTGTGGCAGGCACTGCAGATGCCGGTCATGACCTACTGGTAATCCTTTAAAATTAATGACGCTATTTGAAAACTGCAAAATATTTTTTAATACCCTGTGTACCCTAGATGAATTAGCTAGATTACCTAGCTACTGTCTGCTGAAAGATATATACAGTATCTCACAAAAGTGAGTACACCCCTCACATTTTTGTAAATATTTTATTCTATCTTTTCATGTGACAACACTGAAGAAATGACACTTTGCTACAATGTAAAATAGTAAGTGTACAGCTTATATAACAGTGGAAATTTGCTGTCCCCTCAAAATAACTCAACACACAGCCATTAATGTCTAAACCGCTGGCAACAAAAGTGAGTACACCTCTAAGGGACAATGTCCAAATTGGGCCCAATTAGCCATTTTCCCTCCCCGGTGTCATGTGACCCATTAGTGTTACAATGTCTCAGGTGTGAATGAGGAGCAGGTGTATTCAATTTGGTGTTATTGCTCTCACTCTCCCATACTGGTCACTGGAAGTTCAACATGGCACCTCATGGCAAAGAACTCTCTGAGGATCTGAAAAAGAAATTGTTGCTCTACATAAAGATGGCCTAGCCTATGAGAAGATTGCCGAGACCCTGAAACTGAGCTGTAGCACGGTGGCCAAGACCATACAGCAGTTAAACAGGACAGGTTCCACTCAAAACAGGCCTCGCTATGGTCGACCATAGGAGTTGAGTGCACGCGCTCAGCGTCATATCCAGAGGTTGTCTTTGGGAAGTAGACGTATAGGTGCTGCCAGCATTGCTGCAGAGGTTGAAGGGGTGGGGGGTCAGCCTGTCAGTGTTCAAACCATACGCTGCACACTGCATCAAATTGGTCTGCATGGCTGTCGTCCCAGAAGGAAGCCTCTTCTAAAGAAAATGCACAAGAAAACCCGCAAACAGCTTGCTGAAGACAAGCAGACTAAGGACATGGATTACTGGAACCATAACCTGTGGTCTGATGAGACTAAGATAAACTTATTTGGTTCAGATGGTGTCAAACGTGTGTGGCGGCAACCAGGTGAGGAGTACTAAGACAAGTTTATCTTGCCTACAGTCAAGTTTGGTGGTGGGAGTGTCATGATCTGGGGCTGAATGAGTGCTGCCGACACTGGGGAGCTACAGTACATTGAGGAAACCATGAATGCCAACATGTACTGTGACATACTGAATCAGATTATGATCCCCTCCCTTCGGAGACTGGGCCGCATGGGCAGTATTCCAACATTATAACGACCTCAAACACACCTCCAAGACGACCACTGCCTTGCTAAAGAAGCTGAGGGTAAAGGTGATGAACTGGTCAAGCATGTCTCCAGACCTAAACCCTATTGAGCATCTGTGGGCATCCTCAAATGGAAGGTGGAGAAGTGAAAGGTCTCTAACATCCACCATCTCTGTGATGTCATCATGGAGGAGTGATAGAGGAATCCAGAGGCAACCTGTGAAGCTCTGGTGAACTCCATGCCCAAGAGAGTTAAGGCAGTGCTAGAAAATAATGGTGGCCACACAAAATATTGACACTTTGGGCCCAATTTGGACATTGTCACTTAGGGGTGTACTCACTTTTGTTGCCAGTGGTTCAGACTTTAATGGCTGTGTGTTGAGTTATTTTGAGCAAATTTACACTGTTATACAAGCTGTATACTCACTACTTTACATTGTAACCAAGTGTCATTTCTTCAGTGTTGTCACATGAAAAGATATACTAAAATATTTACACAAATGTGGGGGGTGTACTCACTTTTGTGAGATACTGTATATATACTTTTTTTTTGCATTGGTGCATGGCCCCTAGGGCAGTGCCCAATTCCCCTTTAGGGGGTCCTCATATGGTTTAAAAAAAAAAAAAAAACAAGCTGACAGGAAAAAAATTATTTAAAGGTTGAGTGCTACAGATTAGGGATGATTGGCCCGGATTTCAGAACCCCATTGAAATCAATGGGACCCGAACTTTGGTAATCAAAAAACACCATTTTGAAGCCCTAAAACCCAATAAATGCCTCTAAAAAGTGCCTAGGGTTCTGGGTCATGCCCCAGGGACTATTAATCACACAAAAAAAGTTCTTAAAAATTATCATTTTTGATAGAGAGCCAATTATTGAAAAAAAAAAAAAAAAAAGAAGAGATTTTTGGATTTTGACTTTGGATTTAGTGTCTGTGGGGTCTAAAAGTGTACTTGTGAAGTTTCAGTTCTGTAGCATGTCCAGAACCATAAAAAAAAAGATTGTTTGTATTATGTCACTTATAGAACAGGGATATGGCTCCGCTATTTTCACACCTTGCCGGTTTAGTATCAAGCGTTTTTTGGGGGTTATTGGAGGCAGGCATAACATCAGAACTTCTGTGTAGGGGTATATATACACACATACTTATATGTATATATACCCATACACATATATAGGCGTGAAAGTAGCAGAACACTATACTTGCGCTAATGAAATAATTAACACCAATATGGCTCCGCTCCTATCACACCTATATATGTGTAATTGTAAAATACATATAAGTGTGTGTGTATATATATATATATATATATATACCCCTATACAGAAGTTCAGATGTTTTGCCTGCCTCCAAAGAACCCAAAAAATGCCCAAAAAAATGCCTGTGCCAAAAAAAAAAAAAACGCCCAGGTGTGTTTTTGCAGCAGGCCTTTTTTTTTAGGGCATTTTTTGGGGTCTTTGGAGGCTGGCAAAACATCTGAACTTTTGTATAGGGGTATATATATATATACACACACACTTATATGTATTTTACACTTACACACTTACACATATATAGGTGTGATAGGAGCGGGGACCTATTGGTGTTAATTATTTCATTAGCGCAAGTATAGTGTTCTGCTACTTTCACACCTATATATGTGAAAGTAGCAGAACACTATACTTGCGCTAATGAAATAATTAACACCAATATGGCTCTGCTCCTATCACACCTATATATGTGTAAGTGTAAAATACATATAAGTGTGTTTGTATATATACCCCTATACAAAAGTTCAGATGTTTTGCATGCCTCCAAAGACCCCAAAAAAATGCCCAAAAAAACCCCTGCAATAACACACCTGGGCATTTTTTTTTTGGCGCGGGCGTTTCTTTGGGCATTTTTTTGGGGTCTTTGGAGGCATGCAAAACATCTGAACTTCTGTTTCTGTATAGGGGTATATATACACACACACTTATATGTATTTTACACTTACACACATATAGGTGTGATAGGAGCGGAGCCATATTGGTGTTAATTATTTAATTAGCGCAAGTATAGTGTTCTGTTACTTTCACACCTATATATGTGTATGGGTATATATACATATAAGAGTGTGTGTTTATATACCCCTATACAGAAGTTCAGATGTCATGCCTGCCTCCAAAGAACCCAAAAAAATACCCCAAAAAAACCCTGCAATAACACACCTGGGCGGTTTTTTTTGGCGCAGGCATTTTTTTGGGCATTTTTTGGAGGCAGGCAAAACATCTGAACTTCTGTATAGGGGTATATATACACACACACTTATATGTATATATACCCATACACATATATAGGTGTGAAAGTAGCAGAACACTATACTTGCGCTAATGAAATAATTAACACCAATATGGCTCCGCTCCTATCACACCTATATATGTGTAAGTGTAAAATACATATAAGTGTGTGTGTATATATATACCCCTATACAGAAGTTCAGATGTTTTGCCTGCCTCCAAAGACCCTAAAAAAATGCCCAAAAAAACGCCTGCTGCAAAAACACACCTAGGCGTTTTTTTTTTTTTTTGGCGCAGGCATTTTTTTTGGGTTCTTTGGAGGCAGGCAAAACATCTGAACTTCTGTATAGGGGTATATATATATACACACACACTTATATGTATTTTACACTTACACACATATAGGTGTGATAGGAGTGGAGCCATATTGGTGTTAATTATTTAATTAGCGCAAGTATAGTGTTCTGCTCCTTTCACACCTATATATGTGCAGGTGTATATATACAGACATGTGTGTGTATATATACCCCTATATACATGTTCAGATGTCATGCCTGACTCCAAACATCTCCTCAAAAAATCCCTATAAATGCCTGCAGCCAAAAAGCAGGCTGACCGGTGAGAAGCCATATCAGTGCTCTGAAAGTGACATAAGAGAAACGATCTTTTCTCTATAGCGGTCACCCTGATATGGAAGGGTTTTGTCACCCAGCCATAGCAGTCAGAGTCAATTAACCCTACACTACACTACGGTCCCCTTACACTTAACACTTTCCCTACAGAAACTGAATAATTAAAGCTAACTATAGTGGAAAATAGCACCCTAACTACACTAGATATCTCTTTCCTCACACTAAAAATTGCTAAATGACACTTTGTAGCAGAAGTAACAGAACTGCTTCCACTCTCTTCCATGTGCCTGTATAACAATGCTAGGAATTTGGCGGGGGCTATCTTATATACTGGGGGGCGTATTCACTAATGATTGGACTATGGACCCCCTAGTCACTCCAATCACATTCCTAGCATTCTCCTGCCCCCTCAATTGGCTTTTACTGATGGTTCTGGTCCAATCACGTGCTTTTAAAGCCCATTTCCTGAACCAATGCATTTTGGTCGGTTCTGGTTGCCGAATTACGAACTTTTTCAGCAAAAAGTTCTAAATTCGGCCGAACCTCGAACAGCCAATGTTCGGGTCAAACCGATGGTCGACCCGAACCGTTCGATCATCCCTACTACAGATGTGCTACTTCACAGGCAGGTTTAAAGTAATCTCCCAAATATTTTATTTAAAATAGTCATACAGATACCTGATCTAAACAAAATGTATACAAAAATGTAGGGCTATCACAAATCCATGGTTTGTTTTTTAAATAAATTGCCTATATTGAATTCCCCCACTTCTAAAGTGCAGGCCATGTGGTCGCTCTAGTTTCCTGAGCGATTTATGGACCTGCTAGCAGACTTGTACAAGGCAAGGCTTTGCATCATTAGCAGAAGTGACATTGTCACTGACCTGGGACTTTTCCAAGAGGAGGAGAGGATCAGCTGGATGCAGGAGTGATAGGGGAAGGGAATGGCTGGAGGCAGAAGAGATGGGTTGGGGTGACAACCACCCATCCCATCCATGTCTTCAATGCCACCCTGTGTTATTCAACACAGGAAAGAGTAAATAACATTGTTTTATTACAGACCATTTTATCTTGCTTTAAAGAGATAGTACCATCATTTATTATTATTCGTTTTTTGTAGGTATACACACACTTTAAGAAAAATGAGCATTTTTAACTTTCAAATATTTTATTGAGAATGACAACAGAAGTACAAACTGTCAACATGGACAACTCAGTATGAAAGAATACATTGTCAACATATCATAAGCGATGTGAAACAACTTTGTGGTACCAACAAGAAGAGAAACGTACCATTAAAAAGCATTAGCCAGAGGTGTGGCCTAATAACATTGCTAAGTACAAGGAGGACAGAAGTAATGATGAGACCTCCCCCAGTCCTTCAGGGAGCCAAAACTTCAATTGCAGGAGGCTAAACAAGGGAAACTATAGTTAGGCGGGCAGGACCCCGGCCCCAAGCACCCAGAAGAGTTGCGATACATTTGGGGAACTGGTTGCATGCCAAGACGTGATGGGGCACCAACAGTAAAGGATGTCCCATGCACGTCATCAAACATACGAGTGGGGAGTACACTCAATACGGAGGAGTGGGGGAAGTCCCAAGCTGCAATGTAACACTAATGTCGAGAAAGAGGACAGAGAAAAAAAAGGGGGGGGAGAGCAGAGGAAGAAAAGCAACAGAGTAGGGTGGGGAAGGAAGCATAGGGGGGAAGTCACCAGGGGTAAACTAGGATCAACTTTGCAGGTAAAATTACAGTGGAATGTGTAAATTTTGCATCCAAGGGTCCCAAATGGCCTCATACTTTTCCACCTGGTCATGTAGGACCGCTTCTATCTTTTCCTGGGTCATTAACCAAGAAATCTTCCGTTTTGCAGTGGTGAGAGAGACCGAAGGTTGTTTCCAAGCTTTGGCCAGTGTGAGCTTCGCTCCCAGAAGCATGAAAAATAATAGAGCTGACCGGTGTTTGGGGTATTTGTGAGGGAAATCATGTAGAAAAGTGACTTGGGGTGACTGAGGAAACTGAAGACTCGTGACAAGCCGAAGCAAATGAAAAAATTTGTTCCAAAATTATCTAATTCTAGGGCACGACTACCAGATGTGAAGAAAAGAGCCCTGGTGTCCACACCCCCTGAAACACAACGGGGAAATGTTAGGGAATATGAGCGCCAGACGCGTCGGTACGAGGTACCACCGAGTCAAGATTTTGATGTTTGTTTCAATGAGAGTTATGTTTATTATGCCCCTGAAGGATCTGCGAAAAATGTGGTGCCAATCATTCAAAGAGTAATTTAATTGTAAATCATTCTCCCATTTGAGAGCGTAAGCAGGTTTTTCCAAGGGTTCCATCAAAGCAGCATAGATAGTCGATATGCCACCCCGCAGTTCCGCTGACTCAGAACACCACCTTTCGTAGGGGGTCAAGGTCGGTGGTACATGTTTGTCCGACCACATTTTATGCAGGAAGTGGGAAATTTGGAGAAACTGGAACTTTTCCGAGGCCGGCATCTTAAGTTTGTTAACGCAGTGAGAGAGGGAAAGGGGCCTGGACGGTGAGAGGAAGTGTCCAATACGATATAGACCTTTGTTTGTCCACCATTGAAATGCTTTGATGTCATGCCCGAGTAGGAATGGGGGGTGATGAAACAGGTGGTCTAATGGTTTCATAGGCGAGACCAGTGTGGGGAGGCCATAGAGCTGCCTACACAATTGAATCAAATGTGAAAGGGTGGGCGCCAAGATTGCGGGTTGAAGCTTAGACGGGCACCAGGTGACATAATCAAGTGTGTAGTGGGGGATCGCCTGTCTCTCAATTTGAATCCAACCAGGTCTAGGCCCATGAGTGTAAATCATAGAAAACTGAGCAAGTTGAGCAGCCTGGTAATATTTCCATAAATTGGGTAAGGCAAGTCCGCCCTGCGTTCTCTGTCGAAATAAGACAGACCTCGAGCAACGATAGCCCTTTTTGCCCCAAACAAATTTGATTATACTGGATTGTA
This sequence comes from Pelophylax lessonae, assembly GCF_965119305.1. Lineage (NCBI taxonomy): Eukaryota > Metazoa > Chordata > Amphibia > Anura > Ranidae > Pelophylax > Pelophylax lessonae. The sequence continues at coordinate 237,863,098 of NC_138771.1, forward strand.
ATTTGGTTATGTGGCTTTTATTGAGGGGGATGGGAAGCGACCGAAAGAAATATAAAATTCTCGGCAAGAGGGTCATTTTGATGGAATTTATCCTCCCCAACCAGGAGAGGTTATGGTGATCCCAGTCCGACAAGTCTGCCTTCAGTTTTGTATATAGGGGAGGGTAATTGGCTTGGTATAAGGTGTCAATTGATGTGGTGAGGTGTACCCCTAAATAGGGAATCGAGGACTTACACCACATAAACTGAAAAGAAGGTTTTAGTGCCTCGAGCGAGGATGTGGGAACTGATATGTTGAGAGCCATGGATTTTTTTTTTTTTTTAATTCCAACATTTTTATTGTTTTTTTTCACCACAATACAGATTATAGACATACAATACCATCCATTTGTAAATTTAACAAATCTTATTGCATAAGTATACATTTAACATAACCAGTTCCCTATCGGAGATTCTCCCAGGTATCTACAAATCCCCAAAAAAAAAAAAAAAAAAAAAAACCCACACCTCTCCAGTAATCTGGCATTAACAATCCATCTGTGTGTTAATTCCAAAAAAGCCAACAGTGCACCCAAAAGATCATTTTACAAAAAAAAAACAAAACAAAAAAAAAAATATAACCCCTTACCCTCCCTTTTAGAGACATCTACAATCTTATTGATTATATAATTCTAATGAAAGCATACTAAGAGTATATCATTCCAAATCAAAACCCTCCCTTCCCTCCACCTACATCCAAACCACCAAGTCCCTTTTGGGATGAGGAGAACATACTTCAGTATCCAACCCCCTCATCTAGTGAAAAAAAAAAAAAAAAAACACACACCACTCCAGAGAATCTAACGTTAATATTCACCTATGTGTTAATTTCCATAAAAACCAACAGTGCACTCGAAATATCATTTTACACGCAAAAAAAAAAAAAAATTAGAATTCTTCCCCTTACCCTCCCTTGGAGGGATATGCAATCTTATAAACTCTATAATTGTGACAAAAACATACTCAAAGTGAATCCAATTCAAAACCCTCCCTTCCCTCCACTTACATCCAACCCCCCAAATCCCCATTGGGATGAGGAGAACATACTTCAATATCCAACCTCCCTCATCTAGTGAGAAAGAAAAAAAAAAGAGAAAGAAAGAAGAGGGTTTTGTATCCCCCTGGACCCCATGAATCTCCTTACCTCCAAATCTACTACTAAGCCTGATATGTCCCCTCCAAAGCAAGTGATAAAGTAAGATTAAAAAAAAAAAAAAACCCCCGCTCATAACCCCCTTCTTCCCCCTACTCTCCATCTCCAGGGCTGCCAGCAATTGCGGGCTTTCTCTTCCCTGCCATTACGTGCTGCTATCAGTGTCTCCATCCTGTGAATTTCATTCACCTTAGAGAGCCATGTTTGTAAAGTTGGGGAAGTGGTTTGTCTCCATACCACAGGAATGCACGCTTTAGCAGCATTAAGTAAATGAATCAAAAGGGAGTTCCTGTATTTCCTGATTGATAGCTTTGTCAAATGTAGGAGGCATAAAGCCGGATCCCCTCCCACCTCGATTGCAGTAAGGTTTTTAATCACTTTCGCTATCTCTGACCAATAGCCCTTAATCCGGGGGCAAGACCAGAAGATGTGAAACATTGATCCACCTTCTTCTCCGCATCTCCAACATTTGTCAGGGTTTTTTTTATCTATCTTATGTAAAATTACTGGGACTCTGTACCACCTTACCAGAATTTTATAACTAATCTCCTGATATTTATTAGCTATTGAAGCCTTATGTGTAAGTGCTAATATTTTTTTTATTTGTTGTGGGTTGAAGTTAATTCCCATCTCCCGTTCCCATTTTCCAATAAAAGTCAATGATTGTTCTTCCTGCCCTTTAGATAAAAGGGAATAAAAGAACGATAGGGCATGTGGGATTGTACTTCCTCCTCTGCATAGAGATTCAAAAGGTGTCAAAGATCGGGGGGAATATCCCCGTTTCTGTAAGTCGACTAGATAATGTCTAATTTGAAACGCAGAGAACACATCTAAGGTCTCTTCCGACCAGGATACAATCTCCCTCAGAGTGGGGGGGTTCTCCTGGCTCCATATGTATGCTAAGCGAATTTTACCACTCCGGGCAAGATTTCTTATCTTCCCCTTAGAGTATCCTGGAGGAAAATCCGTATTTCCCACTAACGGTAGCATTGGAGAAATTGGGGGTGCAATCTGTGCTTTTTTTTGTATGTTCCTACATACCTTAATTGTAGTTCCTATCGTAGGGTGGGAATGTATAAGATCATCCAATGAGATCGGCACCCAAGGGGCCAGGGGGATTGGTCGTTCTGTCAGCTCGTTTTCTAAGTTCACCCATTGTTTAGTTTTCACATTGCAGTGCCAATCTAACACCCGTGTAAGGTGTATTGCCCTATGATAACGCTTTAGGTCTGGTAATCCTATCCCCCCTTGGCATTTAGGGCGGGTAAGGATGTTTATTCCTATTCTTGGAGATTTATTAGCCCACACAAATGTTCTCAGCAAAGTTTTCATTTGCATAAAAAAACATTCTGGTATTTCTATTGGTAGTGCCTGTAAGAGATATAGCACTCGTGGGAGTACGTTCATCTTCCAGGCACTACTTCTTCCAAACCACGTCAAAGCCAGGGTCTGCCATCTCAAAGTGTCTCTCTTAAGAATCCTTAATAAAGGGGGGAAGTTAGCCTCAAACAAATCTTCTACTCGAGGTGTAATATGCACTCCTAGATACACAAATGAATCTCCTGTCCATTGAAAAGTGAAAGATGGTTGTAATTCCCTCCATTCCTCATCCGGGATTGTAATGTTCATCGCAACTGATTTTGCTAAATTTACTTTAAAGTAAGAAAGTTTCCCATATTCCTGAATTGCCCCTAGGATTAAAGGTAGCATTTGCACCGGGTTTGTTATAAAGAAAATTAAATCATCGGCATAGGCTGCTAATTTATGATGCACTCCCCCCACGTATAAACCCCTTAATCTCTAGATCTTTCCGAATTGTACATAAAAGGCTCTAATGTCAAAATAAAAATTAATGGAGACAGCGGGCATCCTTGGCGTGTGCCATTTTTGATTTCAAAAAAGTTTGACCTCCAGCCGTTTATATTTACTGCAGCTGTAGGTCCCGAATATAAAGCCATGATGCTCGTTCTCCTCCATTCCCCCAGTCCAATATATGACAGGGTGGCCTCGATAAAGTCCCAGGCCACCCTGTCAAAAGCCTTTTCGGCATCAACAGAAAGGAGCATCATTGGCTTTTGTAAACGCTGGGCATGAGATATAAGGTCAATTACTCTGGTTGTGTTGTCCCTTGCTTCTCTCGAGGGCACAAATCCCACCTGATCAAAATGTATCAGTTGCGGGATATATGCTATGATTCTATTCGCAATGATCTTAGCAAATAGTTTCAAGTCCAGATTCAATAAGGCTATAGGGCGGTAATTACCGCATAAAGAGGGGTCCTTACCCTCTTTATGTATAAGTGAAATATATGCCCGTAAGCTGTCTTTGGGTACTGAACCTCCTTTACCAATGCTATTAAAATGGGATAATAGAGGAGCTTTTAACTGTGGCCAGAATTGTTTGTAATATGGCAGAGTTAGTCCATCAGGGCCCGGAGCCTTGTGTGGTTTATTTTGATTTAGAGCATATTCTAGTTCCTCCTCTAGGATGTCTCCTTCCAGGGCCTCCGCCTGTTCCTTCTTTAATGGAGGCATCCCAGATGTTTCAACATACTCCCGTGCTTTTGAAAACAGAGCTCTGGACTCCTTGTCTACTTCTCCCCCTGTATTTATATTATAGAGGGATTGATAAAAATTACCAAATTCCTCCACAATCTTCCCTGTCTCTGTAACTTTCCCACCCTTGTTTGTTTGTATCTGTGCAATTGCTGTCTTTTTCTGGGGTCCCCGGAGTGCCCTGGCCAACATGGCCCCCGGTTTGTTGGAGAACTCATATATTTGTCTCATCATGAACGATAGACTTTTTACTGTTCTTTGATATAGAAGAGTATTCAACTCTTCCCTAGTCTTAATGAGAGATTGTAAATGTTCCTGCGCCAACGATTTCTTGTGTATGGCACTCAGCTCTCCCATCCGTGTCGTCAATTCCAATACGCTCTTTTCATATTCCTTTTTACGGTGAGATCCCAGCATCATTAATGTCCCCCTGATAACACATTTGTGTGCTTCCCAAACCATAGATGGGGATGCCTGCAATTCAGTGTTTTCTTTAAAATAATTTACCAGGGCTAATTCTATTTCTAATCTCGTCTCCGGAGATTGCAGTAAAGCTTCATTTAATCTCCATGTGGGAGGTTTTGGTGGTACAGAGTCCAGGTCAATCACAATATGTACTGGAGCATGATCTGACATAATGGGCGTTCCAATAGTGGTAGCTTTAACCCTTCCCAATTCGCCCTGAGGAATCATGAATCTGTCTAACCTTGAGTATGTGTTATGAGATGCAGAGAAGTATGAAAAATCCTTCTCCCCTGCATGCATGATCCTCCACGGGTCAGTTAAATCGAGGAGGGAGAGTTCCTTCCTAAGCCCATTAAGTTTTGCATATGATAAATGGGAGGAACCTCGTGACGTATCCAATAAAATTTCAGCCACGTTATTTACAGTTTAGGTAAACTTTCACATTTAAAATATGTTTCCTGGAAAAAAGCAACCTGTGTATGTCCTCTTCTCATATCGTTCAATACCCGCATACGTTTTTCTGGGGTAGACAACCCCCTCACATTTAAAGAGGTCAGCTTTAAGCCCGCTCTGACAGCCCTGGCCATCTCACCCACCCCTCCTCTGCCCATATTACTATAGGCACTGTCCCCGCACACTCAATAGGGCGGGGAGGGGGAGGCGGAGAGGAGGAGGAGAGGGGAAAAAAGGAAGAGAAGAAAGAGAAAAAAAAAAAAAAAGGGGGATAAATTTCCCCTTTTCCAATATCACTCCCTTGGAGGGGATATATCAGCGCCCGATCCTCTCTGTGTATTCCCCTCTACTTCCCTACATGTCAAACCTTGACCTAAGCGCAGCTACGCGCTTATCTATTCCAGGGGCGTGTGGGAGGGTCGCTCCATGAGACATATGTTACATTTTATAGAGAGAGAAAGGAAAAAAAAAAAAAAAAGAAAGCACAAACAAACAAACAGTAAAAACAATCACTTTCTCACTTAATCTGCGAGCGCGGCTCCATAGGACCTGGCGAGACAGCTCTGACATTATATTGTGAGGACCGGGGCCGCACGATAGGCACCTTTGTTTAAGGGAATAGTTTTTAACCCTTACGTATATTTAAACCTCAGCAGAGGCATTCTGCTTATGTGTCCAATTTAGGTTTTACTATAAACATTCACAATTCTATTCTTCCCTTATTTATTCAATACAACCTCTTTACCCTATGGCCTCTTCGTGCAGTCCTCACTCCTCCACGCCTTTACTGAATATTCCCTGTAAATAAACTCTTAATGAAAAATGCCTTTGATCTATGAGAAAACAACACCATTCAAAACCCCCTGAATGGGAGAATGCACCCCCCAGGCGTGTATACCTCTCCCACAGCCTGAGGTAAACACTCTCCCACCCTGGGGGCTAACCCCTTTTCATGGTCACTTCCCAGCTCCCAGGGACCCCAGGGAGTCTTTATACCCCTGTATCCCCAGCCAGTCTGGGACCACCACAGGAGGGACCTTTAAAAATGCAAAGAGTCCTGATAGCTGATCCGGCCACCTCAGGGTATATGAACCGTCCTTTTTAGATACAATTAAATGAAAAGGGTGACCCCAATGATAATTGGCCCCGGCATTCTGTATAACTTCTAATACCGGTTTTAAGGTCGCTCTCATCCTGAGTGTCTGTCTTGAAAGGTCTGGCAATAACCGTATGGTTGAACCTTCAAAGTCAAATGGACCCTTTTTCCATGCGTTTTTCATTATTTTTTCTTTGATTGAAAAAAAATGAATCCTTATTAGGACATCCTGGGGGAAATCTGATCCCATACTCCTAGGGGCCCTTACCCGATGTATTTGATCTATTTCTATGGCTTCATTTTGGGTAGTTTCCAAGAGTATATTTAAAATAGCCACCACTTTCGGTTTCAAATCTGGGCCTTGAATTTTATCTGTTAACCCCCGTAAGCGTATATTGTTCCTTCTGCTCCGGTTCTCCCCATCATCTTGTTGGAGTTTTAATGTTACTAGTTGCCTGACGAACGTCTTGTGGGTGTCTTCCATGTGTTCAACTCTGACGCTCAGGGCACTAGTCCCCACCTCCACCATTTCTATTTTTTTGGACATTACATCCATTTGACCTTTAAGGGAATTAATTTCTTGTGTCAGTGCATTGACAATTGAGGATGCCATTTCTGACATATCCTGTTTTGTAGGGATTATCGCCAGCAGCTCTTGCCAATCCAGGTTTTGTTTGTCTTGTATTCGGGGACCCTGGGGAGTGAAAGAGTCTGTTCCCTGTACAGTTCTGTCTGCCCCTTGCTGATATTGACTCACTAGGGAGGTTTCAATAGCTTCCCGCTGATTGCTACCAGCTTTTTTAGAGGTATTTGCATTAGCCGACCCTGAGCGTGTCTGTGCCATTTTAGGATAAAAAACACTTTTTTCTTGTGTGGGGAGACTTCGAATTAAATACTCTGAAATGTCTGAATGTCTTACCGGCGTAGTAGAAGCCGCTCTCTCCCCTTCACCACTCATAGACCAGATAAAGCTTTTGTCCTTTTTCTGTCGGTATATTGCTTCGTCTTATCGCCTCAGGGATCGGCTCCCAGCGCTCACCGGAATGCTGTTTTGCTCTAAGGGGTAAATCACCCACGGTCCCAGAGCCCCAACACACGCTGCCTCCACTCAGCACCGCAGCAGCCGCACGTTCCCCTCCACCACTCGCAGGCCAGCTGAACGCCTCCAAGGGTCGGCTCGCAGTGCACCACCGTGCGCCAGGTAAGAGCAGTTTTTGCCTCTGGGTCTGCCTTTTTGCTTCCGCCAAGCTGCCAGGCTCCAGTTCTCTCCCTTCACTCCATCCGGGCAATCATCCTCGGAATCTGGCAGGGAACGCTAGCTTGTTCAGAGCGGTGATTCACCAACGGTCCCGGAGCCCCGCTGCACGCTGTCTCACGGCGCCATGTCCACAACCACGCCCCTTAAAGGGAGGATCTGTCTCCGAGAGCCATGGATTTGGAGTTCACCTTGAGGCCAGAGGTGAGCGAAAATTTGCGAAGGACGTGCATAACATTAGGGATCGAAACAACTGGAGAAGTCAAGAACAGTAAAACATTGTCCGCGAAGAGTGCACATTTGTGTTCCGTGGGACCACAATGAACACCGCATATATCTGGATGTTGGCGAATTGCAATTGCGAGGGATTTAATAGCTATAACAAATAAAACCCTGTCGTGTGCCCCTCCTAATAGCAATAGGGTCGGAGCAGTGTCCTAAAATACGTATACGGGCAGATGGTGAGGAATAGAGAGCTTTCAAAATTTTGAGCAATTTAGTGCCAAATCCCCATCTGAGAAGGGTTTCAAAGAGGTAAGGCCAAGAAATCATATCAAATGCTTTGTGTAAATCGAGTGAAAGAAGCAAGGTGTCTTGGGGGGAGCTGCCATCCCACCTAGAGTTGGTTAAGGAGATAAGATCCACCGATCTCCTAATTTGGTCGGAGCCCTGTCTCCCTGGTACAAACCCCGATTGGTCTTTATGTATATAGGTGCTAATGAAGCTGGAGAGCCTGTTGGCGAGAACCTTCGTTAATATTTTTAAGTCTACGTTAATGAGAGAGATGGGTCTATAATTGTTAACCTCGCTGTGATCTTTTCCCGGCTTGGGGATGACAGAAATGTATGCTGAATTTAGAGTCTGCTCCACAGACTCACCGCTCCATAAGGCATTATAAAATTTGCTAAGATGGGGAGCCAAAGTGTGCCCAAAAGTTTTGTAGTAGATCGAGGAGAACCCGTCCGGGCCAGGGGCAGATCCCGCCTTTAAAGCCTTGATAACACCCAAGATTTCCAATTCTGAGACAGGTTCCTCAAGAATATCCCTGTGGTCTCAGCAAAGGCGTGGGAGTGGTACTCCATCTAGGAAGGACTGTATATCCTGGGAGGGGGAGGGAGACTGGGACTCATACAGTTTTGAGTAGAAATAATGAAACGACTGTAATGCCTGGTGTGGATTTTGTGACAGTGTCCCCTTTGACGTTCTGATTTTGGGGCAAATAAAAGAGCGCTGTCTAGGAGACAATTTAACCGCGAGTCTGGGACCTATTCTATCGGAGGAGGCGTAGAATTTAGCCCCTGACCATCGGAGTTGCTTCTCCGCCTCCGCCGTCAGCGCAAGGTTCAGTCGAAGTCTGGCTTCTTCCAAACTAGTTTTAGAAGTCGGGTAGGGTTCCGTTTGTGAGCTTTACCAAGCTTAGAGAAGTCTGCTTCCAACTGGAGGAGGTCAGCCCGTCTTTGTCGTTTAAGATTGGAGGAGATTTGTATGATTTTTCCCCCTGAGAACCGCTTTGTGGGCCGCCCAAACAGTTTCAGGGGAGACCTCCGAGGTAACATTGGTGGAGAAATATTCCTCCAGTTCTTTGGACAAGATATTGCAATGCGCTTGATCGCTCAAAAGTGATTCATTAAGATGCCACCTGAACGTGCCATCATGAGCTTGAGTGCGATTCAGTATCACGACAACCATAGCATGATCAGAGATAGGAGAGTCCTTAATGAAAGACTTAACCGTGTGTGGGATGGTTTTAGCCGAGACAAAGATATGATCTATCCGTGATAAAATATTATGTGGAGCTGAGAAATGGGTATAGTCTTTGGCCTTAGGGTTAAATTCCCTCCAGCCTCTCCGAGAAGAGCAACTTGGCAATGCGGGTGCTCTGCTTGGGAGGGCGGCATAAAGAAGGGTTGCCCGGGCGTGATTTGTCTAGACTCTGGTCCAGGGCAATATTAGAGTCCCCCCCCCATGATTAATATACCTTCTGTCTGGGAAATGACCTGGGAGGCTAGGTGGAGGAAAAAAAGGTCCTGGCGTTTATTTGGGGCATAATAGGAGAGGAGGGAGTACATTGTCCCCTCCATGGTGCCAATCAGTAGTAAATATCTTCCCTCTGGATCCTCTACCTTTTGCTTAAGATCGAATTGGAAGTGATGTGCAAAAAAAATCCCTACCCCCTTGGTTTTATCAGCGGCGTTCACTAAATAAAATTGTGGGTATTTAGGGTGGACAAACAAAGGTCTATAAGAAGCTGGGAAATTAGTCTCTTGTGTGAATGCAATATCAATGTGGTGAGAGTGATATAAATTAAAAAGCTTACGTCTCTTTGTCGGGGAATTAATCCCTTGGACATTGTGAGAAGAAATCTTCCAGGGGCGGGATGAGGAGACCGATGGATTCATCGAGTCAGCCGAGCATGGAGCGCTAAAGGTAGAGCATAAAGACAAATTCTGTGCCGCACAAGTTGGAGGCCTAGATTCCGACCGGGAGACTGCCTCAGAAGGCATGGATCCTGTTGGAACAAATTAAGGGGACCCCCGGTGACCAGAGGGGGGGGGGGGGAGAAGGGTGAGATGGGGAAGAGCGAGAAAAGGAAAAAAGACAAGAGAAGAGAGCCACATATGCATAACAACAAGCCAGTGGTAGCCATACCAAAAATTCCCAACCCAAAACAGGAGAGGCAGGCCAGGCCCTGCCCCATCCTGAAACCCAGAGATGCCCATGGGGGGCACAGACATCAGCCCCAGTCCACGTGGGAGAAAAATTCCCACATAGAGAGGGATTGAGGTGCAGCAGAAATCCCGCTCTGACCAGACATCCCTGAAAAAGACAAAAACAAAAAAAGTGAGACCCGCCAAAAATGCAGCAAGAGTCCACTGATATGAAAAAAGTTTAGAGAAAAGAAAATCCCTCCAAAAAAAAAGGGGGGGGGGGAAATGTCCAACAAACATAAATCAAACAATACCCCATGTAGTAATGCACGGGCAGTCATTCAATCAGGAGTGAGTCCTGTGAAAAAAAAAAGGTTTAGAATGGGGCGTTTGGAAGATCCAGAACTTCTGCACGGTGCGGACGTGGTAGGTTCTTGCAAGATGAGACCAAGTTTCAGGAGGAGCTGTTCCCCATCTGGGAGAGCCGAAAAGCTATAGGTCTTTTGTTGATGAAGAAGAGTGAGGCGAAAAGAAATGACCACCAGTACTTGATCGCTCTTTGCTGCAAGACTTGAAGAAGCAGTTTGAGTGCTCACCTTTTTTGAATAGTATTGGGCGACAGGTCCGCAAAAATGTGGATGGGGAAGCCCTGGATGGACAGGTGTTCGGAGCATCTGGAAATCTTCATGACCGCCTCCTTCACTTTGTAAAAGTGCGGTTTTACAATAATGTCTCGTGGAGAACCATCCGGAAGGGGGGCTCTGAGGGCCCTGTGAGCCCTATCTAGCTCAAGGCGATGAGGTGGCATGTCAGGGATTCAGTCCTGTATGAATTTGGTGACAACATTATCTATGTCTTTAACGCTTTCAGGCAATCCTCTAATCCTAAAATTGTATCTTCTAGAGCGGTTCTCAAGCTCATCAATTTTGGATAAGGCAGTGTCCAGCTGCTCATGTAAATCTTGCATTCTGGCAGAGTTTTGGTTAACTTTATGAATGGTTTGGTCCGTTTTGATTTCAATGGCTTCAAGCCTGGAACCCAGGTTCTGAAGGTCGTTATGGATGGCAGTAGTGATCTGAGAAGCAGTCTGTGTCAGGCCCTTAGAAAGCATCTGGGAAAAGGTGGCCATTAGGTAGGTGAAATCCTGCTGGTTGTGAGTAGGGAAAGGCAAGGGGCCCTGTGACAAGCTGTGGAGAGCAGGGTAGGCCGCAGTCGGGGACTGGGTTAGTTCATCAATGGCACTTTCCAAAAGGGAGATCGTAGAGGCCGGGGACAGAATTTGTGGCAGGTCCAGGGGGACAGCCGGGCTGTCAGTGACTGACCTGTATTGTGGAGCCTGTAGTGGAGCGTCTGCAATGTCCCCCTCATCTTCGGGGTCCCACTCCGTGAGGAGAAGCCGCCGCCATCTTGGGGCTGGAGGGGCGTGAGTTTAATTGCTTCGAGACCTGCGATCCGGACATCGGGGATCCCGTGGAGGTCACCGGGCGATTAGGCAGGTGGTCGAGCCCGAGGGAGGGCGGAGGAATGCTGACGAGCGCCGCGGGGCAGTCTGTGGTGCCAGAGCGGCACGGAGCTCCCTGATTAAGTGTCCATTCATGGTGCCGCCATTTTTAATATTTCAATGGTATTTTAAATAAAAATATTTTGCATCGGTACTTGTTGCCCCCCCCCCCCCCCCTGCTCAGTACCCAGCTATCTGTGTTCTTTATTAAAAATAAAGGGTGCGCTGATAAATGGTAAAGCTGCTACCAAGAAACTGTGCCTAAGTGTATATAAATTGAAAAAAATGGTTGGTGCGCTAAACGTAACTGTGTGTCCTAAATCAATAAAAATTGAAAAACACAATCTTATACTAGGTGCAAACAATGTGAGCCAACAAATGATATATGCTGTGAAAATCCAAAATTAATGTCCATCATGGTAAAGATCTCAGTGGAAGTCTCGTCAGAGAAAACGCGTCAGAGAGGAGGCGTTTCGCGCTGTCACTCGCGTCACCCATTTGTCCGTGCTGCAGCCGGACTGGGGAACTTTCACAGGCTCTTCTGTTACATGCTATGACCAAGACCCATTCCATGTAAGTGTAATTGCCTATTTATATACAATAAATCGGGGGTAATACACTATTGTCGGCCCATTTGCATTTTTTACATGCAGCTCTGCGGAGACAATAAGAAGAGGTATACCTGTTTGTCCGTGGAAGTCAGATATCCATATTAAGCTACCAGCTGCATCTTGGCTTGTGGCGATTTCATTCCCAGTGCTCAATATATTTTCATCCGGTAAGAGGCTTATCAGTGTTTTGACACACAGGGTGATTTTGCATGGGATTTACTCGCAACATATTGGCTATTGTGGATAACTTACGTAATTTATACATTTATCTGGTAAGAAGATCAGCCTGCTGGTGGTGGGAATCATTTCACCTGGATGTCACATTGTTTGATTTGATTTTCAGCACCTTTTCCATACCACCACAGAAGTTGCACGATGAACATCATTCACATTGTTGTGTTTTACCATGATGGACATTAATTTTGGATTTTCACAGCATATATCATTTGTTGGCTCACATTGTTTGCACCTAGTATAAGATTGTGTTTTTTAATTCTGATTGATTTATGACACACAGTTACGTTTAGGGCACCAACCATTTTATCTGTGTTCTTTGCCTGACAATCCCTTGCCTATTAGTCTTGAAAATGGGGAGAATTTTTTTTTTTTTTACTTTTTTTTTATCAGTTATAGAAATAGGTACATGAATAGGAATACATTAGTAATGGGTATTTTATAGTAGAACAAACAAAATATCACATGACATATACACAATACATAGTTTGGGTATGTCAAAAGTTTTAAGCCATTGGTACAATTGTTACCTGTCTAATGGTGGAAAAAGTAGAGCCAGCAGAAAAATGAATACCCCCTTATTACATGGTTTTTCCAAGAGAAGGAAGAATGCGTCTCTAGAGAGAGTCAAAGAGGAATAATATAGTAAAACAAAAAGGCTGTATGTGGTAGAAACATCTAATAACAATTACAAAAAGATGCTTCTAGTTAAATTGTTTATAAATCAGTTTAACCTGCATTTATAGGAGTAGAGAGGAGGATCAAGGAGAGTAAATCTGATTAGGGCATATTGTTCAAAAGTAGGGTGATGCATCTTTTATCAAATAGGCAAGGACTCAATTGCTGCCAAAACGTATTAGGTGTTAAGTGCGCCCTGGCAAATAGATATTCGTACAGGATATGGATATTATTTGTTTGGATGACCATAGAGAGAGAAGGTAGTTTTGTATCTTTACATAGTCTCACAATCTCAAATCCAGCTGCTTTAAGTATGTTTTGGGTTACAAAGGTTTAAAAATGAATCAGCCATTACTCAGTTCCCACTCCCGGGGTTATTCTATGGCCTGGGACGTAAGAATATGGGTAACAGAGGTAATACATTTTAAAATGTCAGACCAGAAGTAGACTAAATATAAACAGTACCACACAACCTAAGTTAGGTTTCCTGTTTGTCCATAGTTTCTCAAACATAGCAGAAAGTGCTGTGCGCAAATTACTGCCAATCTGTGAAGAGTGTAGTAGCATTTGTGCTGATTCCCAGTGGATATGCAGTTCAAGGCTTTAAGAGGTTTCATGGTTGTAGCATTCCATTGTTTAATGGAAATTTTTAAATAAAGATCTTTCCTAGAATTCCATAGTGGAGAGTTTACATTCGCTGCTGTGGTTTCTGTAAAAGTGCATAAAAGGCTGAGAGTCTGTGGCTTTGGGCTGTAAAACTATCAAAGAGCTTTGGGAAGTCCAAATTTGGAGCTTTTCAATTCCATTGTAGTGAAGAACATGTCTGATTTGAAGGTATTTGTAAAAGTCTTTGTGACTTAAGTGATAAGTATGTCAAATGTCTTGGAAGGTTTGTATATGGAAAACTGCAAATAGGTCCATGATATAAATGTCCACTGCATCCCAGTAGGTTTCAGTTCTGAGATATGAGTTTCATGGCAGGGAGAGTAAGTGTTACAATGTTCATGACCTTACAAATGTACGTTACAAATGTACATTACAAATGTTACAATGAAGTCATGTAATTTATTCACTGCACCTGAGCAGTGCGTTATGGGCTGCTAATGACGTCAGATCCCTATAAAAGAGCCGTCAAAGTCAAACAGCTCATTAGCGCGGGGGGTGTCTTGAGAAGCAGGAGCTTCTTTTTTTTCTTCCATTTTTCGGTTGCGGGTGGGCGGGCGACGTGTTAATCAGGGGACACTTTTTTTATTTTTATTTTTTAATAAAGGACTTGTCCAAAACTGGCTTTTGCCTTTATTTTTTTTTGTACAATTTTTTGGTGAATGGTTAGGGGTACGATGTACCTGATATCCATTCACATGGGGAGGCTGGGATCTGGGGGCCCCCTTGTTAAAGGGGGCTTCCAGATTTCGAATAACCTTCCTGCAGAAGTGGTAGCTGCAAATACAGTGAAGGAGTTTAAGCATGCATGGGATAGGCATAAGGCTATCCTTCATATAAGATAGGGCCAGGGACTATTCATAGGATTCAGATATATTGGGCAGACTAGATGGGCCAAATGGTTCTTATCTGCCGACACATTCTATGTTTCTATGTTTCTATGTTTCCCCCTGCAGACCCCCACAACCACAGCCCATGGTTGTCGGGAAGAGACCCCTGTCCCCAACAACATGGGGGCAAAGTGCTTTGGGGTGGGGAGGAAGAGACCCCCCATGTTGAGGGCATGTGGCCAGGTATGGTTCAGGAGGGGGGGGCACTTGCTTGCCCCCATCCTGGCCAGCCAGGCTGTGTGCTCAGATAAGGGTCTGGTATGGATTTTAGGGGAAACCCCACGCTGTTTTTTTACATTTTGGCACAGGGTTCCCCTTAAAATCCATACCAGACCCGAGGGGCCTGGTATGGACTGGGGGGGGACACCACGCTGCTTTTTCAGCAATACTGACATAAACTGATATAAACCGAAGTCCCTATATATATAAGCAAAAATCTCTCTCCCTGCCAGCAATCTATTATTAACTATACTATCTGTTAAACTCACTACACTCTCCCTGAAGAAATTTCACTTATAAATCACTGGGTGGCCAAGAGATTCAAACCCACAACCTCTCAATTGCAAACCTGGTAGATAGAAGTTAGTTAGTAAGGTGTTCAGCCTAAGCAGGCTTGACAGTGGCATAGGTGGTAGAATACAAGGCTTGCAATTGAGAGGTTGTGGGTTCCATTCCCTTGGCCAGAGGGTGACTTAATAGTGGAATTCCTTCAGGGAGAGTGTAGTGAGTTTAGCACCCACCCCTGAGCCATGATTGGCTAAAGGCACATGCCTTTTGCCAATGATGGCACAGATGATTTGATTGGCCAATGCATGGAGGGCAGAGTCCATGCTTTGGCCAGTCACATAATGCGCTGCCAGTGCACAGTGCATTATGTATGCGGGAACTCAAAGTTCCCACGAAGAAGCCCATTTGTTTGGCATTCAGCGAACGGGCGAACGGGCTGTGTTTGAATCGAACTTAAGTTATTTACTATGTAAGCAGACATTGGGAAGACTCGCCTTTTGTAGTTAAGAGATATGACTGCCATTTGATTTGGAATTTGAATTAGAGAACATGTACAAATTACACATATCTACCTTTGAACTTTGGATACAACTTTTTAAGTTGTTTGTGTGTGTTATACATATACATATGATTTATCAAAAACTGTAAAATTAGGGAATTTAGACATCCTCTAATTAAAAATAAGTTCTGGCAGACATTTGTAAGAAATATTAAAACTTAAAATAATGATTTCATTCCTCCCCCTCCCCCAACCACCACACAGACCCTCAAGTTAAGCAAAGAAGGTGAAAACTAAGCATTGGAAAGGAAATGTCTTTATTCTGATTGGATCTTGAGGGACTTATTGTTAGGATGGCAACTAAAATTAGTGTTTCTCTCTTTCTGAAAATCCCATTAGGCATACACACAGATCTTTGCCTTATTAGCTACAAGCTCTGTGAATCTTTAATTAACTGTACATCTCTCATTTAAATCTAGGACTTCCTCATTTGTGTCAAATAATAAAGTTTTAGTAATGTTGTAGAAAAAAATTACATAGTTTTCCAGTTTATGAATACCATATAGGTGTAATGTTGAGATTTATGGAATCTAAAATATCAAAACCATTTTGAAAACAGTAAATATTTAAGTCTTTCCCAGCCGAATCAGCATATTTACCATTTGCATACCTACATAAATATGTGTGGTAATCCTTATTTATGGGTTAGTTTAGTACATATTAAGTAATGATGAAGATTTTATTGCCTTTGGCTATGGAAAAAAAAAAATTTATGGCTATGAAAAAAACAAAAATATTTTTTATTGCTCAGGACTCCTCCATCTTTTCCCTTGCTGAAGTTCCCATCAGAAGAATAATTTATTATCTATCAGCAATTTGTACCTAAGACAGAACTTCCTAGCAGAGATGAATAAAGATTAAATTGAGACATTAAATTTTTTACTGTTATTTGACATCTGTGCAGGAACCAATATACATGATACAATTTTCAAGCCAATAAAACAAATCCTTACAATAAAATGGCATTTCAATACATGCATAAAAAGGCCATCAAAATGTTACATCTGAAGTAACAAAATATTTATGACAAGCCAAACAACTATTATTTAGATAACTGATTTTGGTCAATAAGGCATTAAACGGCTTCATTTTTGAAGCTATATTTTTGTGCATGCATTTGACATAATATAATCAGACCTGCAAAAGAAATTGAAGATTTGTACTAACCAGCTGCAATTTTACATTTTGCCACGGATGTCATTCCTTTTGCAGAAAATTAACTAGCGAAATAAGGCTTATCAGAAAAATAGTCAGAATATTTTTGTAAAATAACAATTTTTACTAATTCTGTAAGCTTGCAATTCTATATGTGGGGAAAGGTCACATTTTAGGTGCCTTTGTATTTAAGGGGACAAGCACCTAGTAAACTAGCTAATGTAGCAGATATCGTGATTTTCAGGGGGAACATACTGTAATGTCCTCTTCTTGATGTTGTTCTTCAACCTTGATATCTACTAATTGGAAACTCAGAACCAGTACTGTATGTATAGCAAAAAAGACTTAAGACTTTACCTACACAGTAACTCAATAGGCACATCTCACAATGCTTTAACACAAGGATCTTTATTTTGCCCATGTACCTGTAATGTACAGATCCAATTGGACTCAGCTGAAAGTAACCTTATTAGCTAAAAAGAATCCTTATCCTTGTGTGCTTTTTAAAATGAGCCTAATGTATAGCAACAAGTGGGTTAGCATGGCAGCCAGAGAAGTAGCATTTGCAGAATGAGAAGTAAGCAATGGAAACCTCAACGTTTATCTCATGAAATGTTTCTTTAACCACTTTACCACCGGAGGATTTTTCTTCCTTACGTCCTGGCCACTTTTTGCAACTTGGCACTGTGCGACTTTAACTGACAATTGCGCGGTCATGCAATGCCGTACCTAAACAAAATTTACATCTTTTTTTTTCCCCACAAACAGAGCTTTCTTTTGGTGGTATTTTATCACCTCTGTGCTTTTCATTTTTTGCGATATTAATAAAAAAATTGCGACAATTTTGAAAAAATAACAATATTTTTCTACTTTGACAGTTAAAAAATATCCAATATATTCAATTTTTGTCATATATTTAGGCCAAAATGTATTTAGCTACATGTCTTTGACAAAAAAATCTCAATGAGCGTATTTTTAACAGCTTTAAGACCAGAAGATTTTACCCCATTCCTGACCAGGCCATATTTTGCAATTCAGCACTGCATTATTTAATGGACAATTGCGCAGTCGTGCAATGCTGTACCCACATTAAATTTATGTTCTTTTTTTCCCCACAAATAGAGCTTTCTTTTGGTGGTATTTGATCACCTGTGCGATTTTTACTTTTTGTGCTATAAACAAAAAAAGAGCGACAATTTTGAAAAAATAACAATATTTTTCACATTTTTTTATATGAAATTCCCCCCAAAAAGATGTAAAAATCTAAATTTTTTAACATTTTAGGCCACTTTGTTTTCTGCTGCATATGTTTGGTAAAAAAAATCGCAATAAGCCTATTTTGATTGGTTTGCGCAAAAGCTACTAACTACGGGAAAGATTTTTGTCATTTTTATTGTTTTTGTTTTTAAACTAGTAATGGCGGCGATCTGCGATTTTTTTGCGGGACTCCGACATTGCAGCGGACAGATCGGACCCTTGACTGACATTTTTTACACTTTTGGGGGGACCAGTGACATTATTACAGTAATCAGTGCTATAAATATGCACTGTTACTGTAATAATGACACTGGCAGGGAAGGGGTTAACTTTATTGGTAATCACTTGGTTAAATGTATGCCTGGTGCTTACTGACGTGTGTGGGGGGAGGGGATTGTGTGACACAGGCACAGATCGCAGGTTCAGCTATGCTGAATCCTGTAATCTGTCCCTGCCTGTCACAGGAGATCCGCCCACTTTGTTTACACAAGCGGGCGGATTTCCTCACTCGATCCCCGACGATCAGGGAAGAGCGGCGGTGATCACCGCCTCTCTTCTCCTGGCCCGACTCCCGCTGTGTCTGAATACAGCGGGAGCGAGCCTCCGGCGGTGCGCACGTGCCGCCCAGAAGGGGAGGAGTCCATCGATGTATGTCTACGTCGCTGGACGGAATCGAGCCACTTTGCCGCAGTACCCTCAATTAGAGATGCCGCGAACATAAAACGGCGAATGCGAGCTTCCGCAAATGTTCGCGAACGGGTGAACTGGGCGAGCCGCCATAGACTTCAATAGGCAGGCAAATTTTAAAACCCACAGGGACTCTTTCTGGCCACAATAGTGATGGAAAAGTTGTTTCAAGGGGACTAACACTGGACTGTGGCATGCCGGAAGGGGAACCATGGCAACAGTCCCATGGAAAATTACGTAGTTGACACAGAGTCGGGTTTTAATCCATAAAGGGCACAAATCACCTAACATTCCTAAATTGTTTGGAATAACGTGCTTTAAAACTAGGGATGATCGAACTTTTCAAAAGTTCGGTTCGGCCAGAACATCCGAACTTCCCGAAAGTTCGGCCTGGATTTCAGAACCCCATTGAAATCAATGGGACCCGAACTTCGGTAATCAAAAAACACCATTTTGAAGCCCTAAAACCCAATAAATGCCCCTAAAAAGTGCCTAGGGTTCTGGGTCATGCCCCAGGGACTATTAATCACACAAAAAAGTTCTTAAAAATTGTCATTTTTGATAGAGAGCCAATTATTGAAAAAATTAAAAAAAAAAGAGAGATTATTTGATTTTGACTTTGGATTTAGTATCTGGGGGGTCTAAAATGTGTACCTGTGAAGTTTCAGCTCTGTAGCATGTCCAGAACCATAAAAAAAAAGATTGTTTTTATTTCGTCACTTAGAAATTAGAACACAGGTTGTTGGCTTCTCGCTTTTCACACATTGCCGGTTTAAGAGCAGGCGTTTTTTTGGGCATTTTTTGGGTTCTTTTGAGGCAGGAAAAACATCTGAACTTGTGTATAGTGGTATATATACCACTATACACAAGTTCAGATGTTTTGCCTGCCTCTAAAGAACCCAAGAAAATGCCCAAAAAAACGCTAGCGTAAAAGAAAACGCCCAGGTGTGTTGTTGCAGGCATTTTTTTGGGGTTTTTGGAGGCAGGCTAAACATCTGAACTTGTGTATACGGGTATATATACACACATACTTATATGTATATATACACCTAGACATATATAGGTGTGATAGTAGCAGAAATATATGCTTGCGCTAATGAAATCATTTACACTAATATAGTTACGCTCCTATAACACCTATATCTGTCTAAGTGTAAAATACATATAAGTATGTGTGTGCATATACCACTATACACAAGTTCAGATGTTTTGCCTGCCTCCAAAAACCCCCAAAAAATGCCTGCAACAACACACCTGGGCGTTTTTTTTTTTTTGACGCTAGCGTTTTTTTGGGCATTTTTTTGGGTTCTTTGGAGGCAGGCAAAACATCTGAACTTGTGTATAGTGGTATATATACCACTATACACAAGTTCAGATGTTTTTCCTGACTCCAAAGAACCCAAAAAATGCCCAAAAAAACGCTTGCTACTAAACCAGCAATGTGTGAAAAGAGCGAAGCCATATTACAGATCTATAATTGCGCTAATACAAACAATCTTTTTTTATGGTTCTGGACATGCTACAGAGCTGAAACTTCACAGGTACACTTTTTAGACCCCCCAGATACTAAATCCAAAGAAATTTTTTATTTTTTTTTATTTTTTTTTATTTTTTTCAATAATTGGCTCTCTATCAAAAATCTATCAAAAATGACAATTTCCTGTCTGTCTCCATGGCAGCCTACGTGTGGGTTAACCCCGCCTCCACTCCAAGGGTATAGGACCCCCCTCCCATAAATTTCAGCTCTCAGGTACAGCAGGTGTTCATTTTTTGTCCTCCTCCAAGGACCTACACTTCTGATGTCTTACTACGTCCAGCTTACCTTAGGATACTTTGGATGGTGTCTGCATGTCCAGAGCCCAGCCACGGGCGGGTGAGTGACATTTAAAATCCCCTGCTCTCTGCGGTTGACTGAAGCTTGATTGGCATTCTCTGACATGGGTCTGAAGATTCGCATTGCTTCCCTTCATGGCAGCGGTATTTGTTATTTATGTACACTTTGTTTGTCTCTTTTCCTATCACTGTACAATTTGTTTGTTTGGCCCAATGGCGCTGGAACGCTTCCTGCGTTCCAGCAAACCCTTCCTGCGTTCCAACAAACCCTTCCTCTTCCTCCTCTGCTTCTAGCGTCCAATCGGTAGACGCTTCGTGGTCCCGCGCATGCGCAGTGCGCCGCGAGCGAAGTCGAGGCTTGGTTCGCACATGCGCATTAGCGATCGCGACCGCATCACCGCTGACGTCATTCCGGCGGGAGATTTAAACAGCTGACGATTCCCCTGTACTTTGGGAATGTACTGTGGGCGTTGCGGCAGCTTCCCAGTGTCTCTGGATTCCTTGCTACAGGTATGTGCAATGGAGACTTGACTGCAGAGGGGGGGGGGGCGGAGGGTTGTCACCTCACATTGCATCACTGACATGGTGTCTGATATGTATTACCTTTCTTTATCAGTCTGGTTGTTTGGCCTGAAGTATGGATCCTGCGTCACGGCCCTCCTGTGGCCAGCCCTCTCACAACAGGTGGGTGCTGGCATTTTTCAGAGGGGGGGGCGGGGAGGGCTTGCTGGTCCCTAGGTCATGGCTAAATCCAGTGTCTCCCCGATTTTCTCTTTTTTCCATCAGCTCTCCCAGGCCTGATTTACCACAAGAAAGAGACCCTGTCAGACCTCGTGGGAGTTCATCCTCCAGATCTAAACGCCGTGAATCTCCATCAGGGAGTAGGCAGCAAGGGAGACGCTCTAATTCCTCCCCCAGACACCATACACGATACCAGAGTCACCGCACACACCAGAGAGCCTGTTGGGGTTGTGGGGCGCATGTCCCGGAGGACAAGTCCCTATGTGAGCCATGTTTTGCTCATGCAGCCGGTGAGAGGGGGCAAAAGGATCAAGGATTGGAATCTCTAGTGAAGAGAATAGTACAACAGTCCCTGAAAGAATGGGGTACAGTCCCACCACTTGGTCCCACCACATCCAGTTCTCCAGGGGAAGTGCAGGAAGATCAAGGCCCCTCTCAACCGAGTATTACTTCTGCAAAGTCATCTGACAGTGATTCGGAAGAAGAAGGGGCTGTAGGCGGCTTTGAGTTCGCCCTAGTTTCACCCCTGATCAGAGCCATTAAAGAAGCTCTCAGATGGGAGGATCCTGTGTCTCCTCAGAAAAAGCAGCGGAAGTTCTTCAAGCACCTTGGTAAGGAGCGTATCAACTTCCCTTCCCTCTCTGAATTACAAGAGGTGATTACTGAAGAATGGAGTAAAGGGGATAGTAAGTCTTCCTTATCCTCCAAACTTGGGAAATTATATCCCTTTAAACCTGAAGATGTCGCCCGTCTGGAATCTGCTCCTCTTGTGGATGCGGCAGTTACAAGATTAGCAAAGCATGTCACTTTGCCACTAGATGACGCGGTCTCTTTCAAAGACCCTTTGGATAGGAAGATAGATCTGGACCTAAAGAGGATCTTTGTGACGGCCGGCGCGGCCTGCAAACCTGTGATGGCATTAGCAACAATGTCTAAAGCCATGGAAGTCTGGGTTTCCGATATAGAATCCAAACTTGGAAGTCTCTCGGAAGAAGCTGTAGAAAGTTCCCCTATTCACGAACTCAAGCTGGCTTCAGTGTTTTTAGGAGAAGCATCTATTGATGTTCTGCGTCTTCTGTCCAGATCGATGCTATCCTCAGTAACAGCAAAGAGGGCCTTGTGGCTTCGCCCGTGGATTGCAGATCCAGCTTCTAAACAGGCATGGTGTAAGATCCCTTTTGAGGGTACTTCCCTTTTTGGAAACAAACTAGACAGCGCCATTGCCAAGGCTACTGGCGGAAAGTCAGGTTTCCTCCCGCAAGACAGACGACTATTTGGTCAGAAGAAGCCTCAACCTAGGAGGCAATACACGGAGAGATCAAGAGATGCACGCTCTTACAAGCCTAATAGAGATTTCCGAAGAAACTGGAGAGGTGGTCAATCCTCTACTCGGAGGTCATCAAAAAATCCAGCGCCTGCTGGACAAGATTCCACTAAATCTTTTTGAGATTGGGCCCGTCCAGGCATGTCAGGTGGGGGCACGTCTTCTCCATTTTCAGCATGTCTGGGCGGCCTCAATCACGGACTTTTGGACCGTCAGGACGGTCTCTACAGGCCACAGATGGTCATTTCTGGCAGATCCAGTTCCAAGATTCATCTCAACTCATTTACCCTGTCTAGAAGAGAGAAGAGAAGTCTTGCTCGCCTATGTAGACGCTTTGGTGGCTCAAGGAGCGGTAGCTCCGGTTCCGAAACAAGAAAAATTTCAAGGGGTTTGCTCACCCCTCTTCTTAGTCCAGAAGAAGAACGGGGCCTGGAGACCTGTTATAGATCTCACATACCTGAACAAGTTCATAAAGAACGAAAAATTCAAGATGGAAACACTCTCAACTATTCAAAGGGCAGTACTGCCGGGAGATTGGCTCGCCTCAATAGATTTAAAGGATGCGTATTTTTATGTACCTGTGGCAACCGACTTCCACAAATATCTTCGCTTCTGTGTTCGGAATCAGCATCTGCAATTCATTTGCCTACCCTTCGGCCTGTCTACCTCACCCAGAGTATTCGCCAAAGTTCTTCTAGCAGTGGTAGCCTTCATAAGATTGAAAGGTATACGTCTACATCATTACTTAGACGATCTTCTGCTTCTGTCTCAAGAAAAGGATCAGTTATTGGCACACAGAGATCAGGTCATATCGACCCTCAAAGAGTTTGGCTGGCTGCTAAACCTACAAAAGAGTCAGCTGGAGCCCACTCAGCGCCTAGTCTATCTTGGGGCGCAATTCGACA
The DNA here is from genome assembly GCF_965119305.1 of Pelophylax lessonae. Taxonomy (NCBI): domain Eukaryota; kingdom Metazoa; phylum Chordata; class Amphibia; order Anura; family Ranidae; genus Pelophylax; species Pelophylax lessonae. The sequence goes on from NC_138771.1 coordinate 237,886,306, forward strand.
CCGTCGAGAATTCAATCTCTCTCCCATTAGAGAAGATACCGGTAGTGAGGGAGAGAATCCTTCCGGCTCTTTCCTCTCCTCGGCTGAAAGCCTCTCAGTGCCTCAAAATCATTGGCACCATGGTGTCCACGGCTCCAATGGTCAAATGGGCTCTCTGGCATATGAAGCCCTTCCAAAAAGGGTTCCTACAACAATGGAACACAGAAGAGAAAGATCAGTACATTCATATCTCCTCCAGCATGAGATACAGTCTTCTTTGGTGGCTGCAACGCAGGAATCTGCTCAACTGTCATTCTCTGGTTCCAGTCTCATGGACTATAATCACAACAGACGCCAGCAACTCAGGTTGGGGGGCTCATTGTCTGACAGAGATGACACAGGGGAGATGGTCTTTTCAGAGACACACTCCAGTCTCCAATATACTGGAACTCCGAGCAGCCTACCAGGGTCTTCGATCTTTCCAACACCTGCTAGAGGGGAAATCTGTAATGATTCGGATGGACAACACCACGGCAGTGTCTTATGTGAAGAGACAAGGTGGGACACGGAGTCTCTCTCTGCTACGAGAATTAGACCCGATCATGTCCTGGGCCCAGACTCACCTAGTAAACATCTCGGCAGTTTACATCCCAGGTTCACAGAATGTTCAAGCGGATTTTCTGTCCAGGGTCCAGTTGAACCACAACGAATGGTCGCTCCATGTGGAGTCGTTCAAATGGATTCTGTCGTTGGGAGTATCTCCCGAAGTCGATCTGTTCGCCTCCCCTTGCAACCACAAGTTGGAGAAGTATGTCACGAGAGGCAAGTGTCCTCAAGCTTACGGGACAGATGCACTAACCGACAGGTGGGAGTTCAGCAGGGCTTACGCCTTTCCTCCAGTACCCATCATTCTCAAATTCCTGCAAAGACTTCAAGCGGAAGATGTGGAGATAGTGATGGTGGCGCCTTTCTGGCCGAACAGGCCATGGTTTCCGCTACTCCTACAACTGAGTTACCGGGACCCGGTCCCTCTTCCCCTCAGACCAGACTTGCTTCTTCAGGGAACATCAGTGCACCCCTGTCCTGCAATTCTCCGGTTGACGGTCTGGTTCTTGAGAGGGAAAGGTTGGAATCGCTCGGCTGCCCATCTACAGCCATTTCCACCTTGATGAATGCTAGACGACCAAGTACTAATAAAGTATACTGTAGAATCTGGGCAAGATTCATGGAGTCTGCATATCCTGAAGGTATGTCTTCCTCAGTCCCTGGGATTCAAGAAATACTAAGTTTTCTTCAGGCTGGTCTGGATATGCCCCTTTCAGTGGCAACTCTTAGAGTTCAAGTTTCGGCCTTATCGGCCTTCTCCGGGGTCAGGTGGGCCCAACACCCACTAATTCAACAATTTTTCAAAGGAGCAATCAGGCTCAATCCTCAGAGAAGACCTAGGTTCCCGAAATGGGATCTACCTCTTGTCCTAAATGCCCTCTCCAAATCGGGCATAGATTCCTCTTCTTCTATCAAGGACCTGACCAATCCGAACTGTCTTCCTGGTAGCCATTACTTTGGCTAAAAGGGTCTCTGAATTAAGTTCTCTCGGATGTAAAGAACCATTCTTGACTTTTTTTCTGGATCGGGTAGTACTGATACCCAGGCTGAATTCAAATCCGAAAGTCACCTCAGTGTTTCACCAGAATCAGGAGATTGTCCTGCCTACTTTCCGTTCATCTAATGAGTCCAATCCTCATCCGTTGGATGTAGGAGAATCCTTAAAAACCTATCTTCAAGCAACTGCACCATTCAGGCAGTCTGACAACCTCTTTGTCCTGTTCTGGGGAAAGAACAGAGGTAAACCTGCTTCATCTAGGACTATCGCTTCATGGATAGTGGCAGCTATCCAACAGGCCTATAGAGCTGAGGGGCTGGCTCCTCCGGAGGCGGTGACGGCGCACTCTACAAGGAGTATCTCTACTTCCTGGGCGGCTTCGCGGCACGTGGCTCCAGATGTGATTTGCAGAGCGGCTTCGTGGTCATCAGTCAATACTTTTATGACCCACTATTGTGTAGAGCCTGCTTCTCTGTCCTCAGTTAATTTTGGTTTGACTGTTTTGTCTGCAAATAGCATGAATTAAAATTTTCTTTGCTAAAGCATTCCCACCCGTGTGGAGTGAGCTAGTTATTTCCCACACGTAGGCTGCCATGGAGACAGACAGGAAAACCGAAAATTCCTATCATACTTACCGTAATTTTCCTTTCCTGATAGTCTCCATGGCAGCCGGAGTACCCACCCTCTCGTCTTGGATTCGGCTAAGATATGGAACACCTGCTGTACCTGAGAGCTGAAATTTATGGGAGGGGGGTCCTATACCCTTGGAGTGGAGGCGGGGTTAACCCACACGTAGGCTGCCATGGAGACTATCAGGAAAGGAAAATTACGGTAAGTATGATAGGAATTTTCAGTTTTTTAAGAATTTGTGTGATTTTGTGTCTGGGGGGTCTAAAAGGTGTACCTGTGAAGTTTCAGCTCTGTAGCATATCCAGAACCATAAAAAAAAAAGATTGTTTGTATTTTGTCACTTAGAACACAGGTTGTTGGCTTCTCGCTTTTCACACCTTGCCAGTTTAGTAGCAGGCGTTTTTTGGGCATTTTTTTGGGTTCTTTAGAGGCAGGCAAAACATCTGAACTTGTGTATAGTGGTATATATACCCATATACACAAGTTCAGATGTTTTGCCTGCCTCCAAAAACCCCCAAAAAATGCCTGCAACAACACACTTGGGCATTTTTTTTTTGACGCTAGCGTTTTTTTGGGCATTTTTTTGGGTTCTTTGGAGGCAGGCAAAACATCTGAACTTGTGTATAGTGTGTATATACACACATACTTATATGTATATACACACCTAGACTAATATAGGTGTGATAGGAGCGTAACTATATTGGTGTTAATTATTTCATTAGCGCAAGTAGTTTTTTCTGCTCCTTTCACACCTATATATGTCTAGGTGTATATATACAGACATGGGTGTGTATATATACCCCCTATACACATGTTCAGATGTCATGTCTGACTCCAAACATGTGCTCAAAAAAGCACTAGCAACGCCTGCAGCCAAAAAGAATGCTGGCGGCGGCGAAGCCATATTACAGAAACGAAAGTGACACAAGAGAAACTAGCTTTTCTCTATAGTGGTCACCCTGCTATGGAAGGGTTTTGTCACCCTGCCATAGCAGTCACTGTCAGTTAACCCTACACTACACTACGGTCCCCTTACACTTAACACTTTCCCTACAGAAACTGAATAAATTAAAGCTAACTAAAGTGTAAAAGAGCACTCTAACTACACTAGATATCCCTTTCCTCACACTAATAAATGCTAAATGACACTTTGTAACACTTTGTAACAGAAGTAACAGAACAGCATTCCACTCTCTTCCATGTCCCGTTTAAGAATGCTAGGAATTTGGCGGGGGCTATCTTATATACTGGGGGGCGTATTCACTAATGATTGGACTATGGACCCCCTAGTCACTCCAATCACATTCCTAGCATTCTCCTGCCCCCTCAATTGGCTTTTGCTAATGGTTCTGGTCCAATCACAGGCTTTTAAAGCCCATTTCCTGAACCATTGCATTTTGGTCGGTTCTGGTTGCCAAATTCTGAACTTTTTGGGCAAAAAGTTCTAAATTCGGCCGAACCTCGAACACCCAATGTTCGGGCCGAACCCGAACCATTCGATCATCCCTATTTAAAACATCCAGTGTGTGAATACGATCAGGTATGATGTTGTATCGATCAGGTATTGTAAGGGTTACGCCCGATTCACAGTGAGAGACCAAACTCTGACAGACCAAACTCCCCGTTTAAGGCACAGCAAACAACAAAAACAAAGGACAGAAGGTATATAGAAGAGAATAAAGGGCTAGCCGACTGCCTTAATGAATACTTCTGTTCAGTTTTTACAGAAGAAAAAGGAGAAGGACCTCCACTTGAAAGGATGACTAATGAATCGTTTGATGCATGTGTCTTTACAGAGGAAGACGTTCTAAGATTGCTGTCTAAAGTGAAGACAAATAAGTCACAGGGTCCTGATGAGATACACCCAAAATTATTAAAAGAGCTTAGTGGTGAGCTGGCAAAACCATTAACAGATTTATTTAACCAATCATTAGTAACAGGAGTCGTCCCGGAAAATTGGAAATTGGCAAATGTCGTGCCCATTCACAAGAAAGGTAGTAGGGAGGAATCGAGCAACTATAGACCAGTGAGTCTGACATCAATAGTAGGCAAATTAATGGAAACCCTATTAAAGGATAGGATTGTGGAACATCTTAAATCCCATGGATTGCAAGATGAAAAACAACATGGGTTTACTTCAGGGAGATCATGTCAAACAAATCTTATAGATTTTTTTGACTGGGTGACTAAAATAATAGATGGTGGAGGTGCAGTAGACATTGCATATCTAGATTTTAGTAAGGCTTTTGACACTGTCCCACATAGAAGACTTATCAATAAACTGCAGTCATTGAGCATGGACTCCCATATTGTTGAGTGGATTAGGCAGTGGCTGAGTGACAGACAACAGAGGGTTGTAGTCAATGGAGAACATTCAGAACAAGGTCATGTTACCAGTGGGGTACCTCAGGGATCTGTACTGGGACCAATTTTATTTAATATCTTCATAAGTGATATTGCAAAAGACCTCGATGGTAAGATTTGTCTTTTTGCTGATGACACAAAGATATGTAACAGGGTTGATGTTCCTGGAGGGAAACGCCAAATGGAAAAGGATTTAGGAAAACTAGAAGAATGGTCAGAACTCTGGCAACTGAAATTTAATGTGGATAAGTGCAAGATAATGCACCTGGGGCGTAAAAACCCAAGGGCAGAATATAGAATATTTGACACAGTCCTGACCTCAGTATCTGAGGAAAGGGATTTAGGAGTAATTATTTCAGAAGACTTAAAGGTGGGAAGACAATGTAATAGAGCAGCACGAAATGCCAGCAGAATGCTTGGATGTATAGGGAGAGGTATAAGCAGTAGAAAGAGAGAAGTGCTTATGCCGCTGTACAGAACACTGGTGAGACCTCACTTGGAGTATTGTGCGCAGTACTGGAGGCCATATCTCCAGAAGGATATAGATACTCTAGAGAGAGTTCAGAGAAGAGCTACTAAACTAGTACATGGATTGCAGGAAAAAACATACCAGGAAAGGTTAAAGGACCTTAACATGTATAGCTTGGAAGAAAGAAGAGACAGAGGGGATATGATAGAAACTTTTAAATACATAAAGGGAATCAACTCGGTAAAGGAGGAGAGCATATTTAAAAGAAGAAAAACTACCACAAGAGGACACAGTTTTAAATTAGAGGGGCAAAGGTTTAAAAGTAATATGAGGAAGTATTACTTTACTGAGAGATTAGTGGATGCATGGAATAACCTTCCTGCAGAAGTGGTAGCTGCAAATACAGTGAAGGAGTTTAAGCATGCATGGGATAGGCATAAGGCTATCCTTCATATAAGATAGGGCCAGGGACTATTCATAGGATTCAGATATATTGGGCAGACTAGATGGGCCAAATGGTTCTTATCTGCTGACACATTCTATGTTTCTAACCACAAACAGTCCGTTTGCAGTGGGCACAGTATAGTCTGTGGGCCTGACACTCACTGGCAGGCAACTGCAATTATATTACAGAGGAAAAATCGAATTACTTTTTTATCTGCAAGGTGCTGTGCCACCCTATATGAGTGGTGGGCAGTGGGCACAGTACGGTCTGTGGACTTGACACTCACTGGCAGGCAACTGAAATTATATTGCAGAAGAAAAATGAAATATATAAATATCACTACTTGTACTAAATTAATAGACGATGTTGTAATCCACTGCGCTTTAGGAAATACAGGTAAGACAAACCTAACAGAATAACACAAATAACACAAATTGCTGCTACTTAAATGAGTAAATATAATAAAAAATAAAATTCATCCAAAAAAAACAGGAACTGGCTTTTTCATTCGAATTTCAGTAGGGCAGGGATGGTAATAACCGCTTACCAAATAAATAGGATGATAACATATACCAAAATATATGAATCAGATGTGATAAATATAAGCATAAAATCATAAATACATAAAAGCATGAAATCACATCAATAGGAGTCCATAAAGTTCATAGGTATAAAGTACATAGAGCAATGAAAGTGCAAACATGAAGGATCACAGGTGCAACTTATGGGGACCACCCTTGCCTGCCACCACCACACAGTGCTGGGAGAAGTCTCTGAAATTCAGACTCATCAGACGCCTATGCCTAACCACTCTCATGGACTAGGCAACAACAGCATATAGTAAAATCAGGTTTCCTCCAGATCTCTGATTTGTGCTGCAAAGACTTCTCTGGAAGATTTCCTGGTAAATTTATAGTGCACTAGTGAGTCTGAATTTCAGATATTTCTGAATGATCTATGATCTATGAATGATCTATGAATAGAAGTGGCGGCCCTTCATTTACCTGCCCGCTTTACATTCATCAAAGCTCTAGCGCAACTTCTTTGAATAGAGTAGGTGGGTGGAAGGGATCGGCATAGCTGGAACTCTTGATGAGTGTATATGACAGGTCCTTCAGCTTCTATTAACCACATAGCACCATAAGATTATGGCTGCGGGCATTGGGGGGGGGGGGGGGCAGAGGACAGAGGATTTCATCTAAAACCACAGCCAGCAGCACAAAGGACACTTTGCATTGATTGCAGAAACAGTCCTGTTGTTAAAAATGATGTGCTAATGAAAATATATTTTAACTAAACTATAGTATATATATATTTTAACTAAATTTCACCTGATAATCTGATCAGTAACACACTTTCTGTATTAGGGTGTCTCCACTCCAAATGGAGGAGCAATAGAGAAACCTTTGACAACAGCATTCTCAATCTGGGGAGCATAGTGTTAGATACACTAGCAGATTTTGGAATTTTGGACCCTGACTAACAAATTAATGCTAAACATTTGTTAAGCAGTTAGAGCAACGGGTTTTTTTTTCCTTTTTGGGATAAAGATTTTGCATAACAGAATAAAACTAGACCATCTTGAATTCTACTTGTCATGTACTAATAAACATCTCTAGGGGCCAATTTATGCCTCTAAGATGTAATTGCAGTAAAGTGACAGATCACATAGTGGATGTGGTAGAGCTGTCTATACAATTTAGTGAGAAAGGGGAACAGTATAGGAGAATTTATTCAAGTGGCTGAAGATTTGGAGAAATTGTTGAGATCTGGTTTATTAAAAAAGATTTAAAAAGCTTAAAGTGGATTCTGAGAATAGGAAATATGAGACATCAATCAAGTTGAAGTATAATGTACCAATAAATATAATAAAGAAAAATTATAAGAAAACATTGAATGACCATATTTTGTTAGAATTATTATCAGATTGGTGTTTACATTTAGGAAGGCCAATATTCTGGATCTTACCCTCCCTGGTGGTATGATTATTTCAGATTTTAGGTGCTGAAAGCAGTACCATTATTTTGCATTCTTAAGGACAATCAGCCCAAACCAACTATTTACATATGATTATTTTTACTGCGCATTCTTCTTTATACCATCTCGGGTATGATAAAGTTTGAAACACAAAATCATAAATTATAATATAATAAATAACTATAAATAAGTTAAAGTATATATATATAAACGCTGCGCTCAGGTGTGAATGTAGCCTTTGTGTTTCAAACTTTATCATACCCAAGATGTTATAAAGAAGAATGCACAGTAAAAAAAAATCATATGTAAATAGTTGGTTTGGGCTGCTCGTCCTTAAGAATTACATGCAAAATAATGGTACCGCTTTCAGCACCTAAAATCTGGAATAATCATACCGCCAGGGAGGTTAAACAACAAACAGGTTTTGTGCACAGCAGCCCAATCCTTCTCTTCTCGGGTCCCCCTCAGTACTCCTGGCTCCTCCTCTTCTTGGTGTGCCACCATAAGAAGCTACCTCCTTTTGTGGCACACCTGCAGGCTTGATCCCGAGCCGCACTGCCAGTGTCTAACACAGACAGCGAAGCTCGGCTCCGCCCCCCACTCTCTCCTCATAGGCTGTGATTGTCAGCAGCAGGAGCCAGTGACTCCCTCTGCTGTCTCCAAGCCATTGAGGAGAGAGAGAGACAGCAGATCTATTGATTTCAGGCACCGCGCTGGATCGGGATTGAGCTCATGTAAGTACATGGGGGGGGGGGGCTGCGGGGAGCAAAACATGAAAGGTTTTTTACCCTAATGAAGAGAATGCATTAAGGTAACAAAAAAAAAAAACCTTTAGCCTTTACAACCAATCAGATTATGTATACAGCTGGATATTTATAAGTAGAAGTGTTATTATTAAAAATAAAATTAGAAAATTGTTTCTATTATGCTTTTTCCTTTGATCACCCTCTGCTGAAAAATCAGCAAAGTTCATCATGACTACTGTATGCTAAGAAGTTGGTTGCTAGGTGACTGGTAACTGTGAAGGCAGAACATATAAATAAACCTTTTCTGTATACTGCTCAACTGCTCAAGAAATGCTTAGAGCTTTTTTTTTTTTTTTTTTAAGCCATCTAATGATATGCTAATTAAAGTAGAAAACTGTGAAAATATGGAATGCTATTACCATCTGATTAGATAGTATCAATCCTAAATGCTTTAGCAAAGCTTTGATTTGCTAATATATTTAGTATTCTGTGTGTTTGTCTATCTATCTAAATAACAAAAATAAGAAATTTAAAAATGTATTAATTTATAGAAATAAAAGATGTATCAAAGGCTTACGAAGTAAGCAACAAAATAAATGATTACAAAGATGTTCTGGTTAAATGTATGCATGCAGCAGTCAAAAAGGAGAAATATAAAGTATAATGAAAATAGTAGTAGACACAATGCCTGGCTCAGAGATCTAATTAGAAAGAGGATGGATTTGAATTTTTTTTTTTTTTATCAAACAACTTAAGGAAAATATATTTTAAAATTAGGGCAAATACACTCTACCATTATATATACATTCAAAGAAAATAAATTCTTATAAATCAATCCACATATGTGAACATATTTGTGTTAGTCAAACAATATTATAATCCTGAAAACACCATAGTGTATCTGTGGGTTCAATAAACATTAACATTTCAAATGTTCAATGATCAAGATATCTTCTTCCACCACACCAATAGTGATAGCTCTGTGCAAATTCCTTATCTCAATGAAAGTAGAACACTCACCAAACGGTATTGCTTGTCATTTCACAGCAAGCACTATGCACTTTATACAATAAATCTTCACAGACCTCTTCTTAGTGAACCTTGACTGATATTTACTTTATGCTGCACGATTCCAAAGCAGGTGTTGTTAAGTAGAGATAAGATGCAAAAAAAAAAAAGCGCTTCACATAGTGCAAAAAATTCAAGTTAAATCTTTATTTAAATAGAGCAGAATTTTCAATAGGCCAGATTTTAACCACTTGCCTACTGGGCACTTTCACCCCCTTCCTGCCCAGGCCAATTTTCAGCTTTCAGCGCTCTCACGCTTTGAATGACAATTGCGCGGTCATGCTACACTATACCCATATGACATTTTTATCATTTTTTTCACACAAATAGAACTTTCTTTTGGTAGTATTTAATCACCTCTGGGTTTTTTATTTCTTACACAAAAAAAAGAAAAAAGACAGAAAAATTTGAAAAAAAAAAGTTTTTCTTATTTTCTGCAAGTAAATTTTGAAAATAATCAAACTTTTCTCCTTCACTGATGTGCACAGATGAGGCGGCACTGATGGGCACTGATAGGCTGCACTGATGGGCACTGATGAGGTGGCACTTATGGGCACTGATGAGGTGGCACTGATGAGGAGGTACCAATATGCCGCACTGATGAGCACTGATAGGTGGCACTGATAGGCGGCACTGATGAGCACTGATAGGCGGCACTGATGAGCACTGATAGGTGGCACTGCTGGGCACTGAGAGGTGGCACTGCTGGGCACTGAGAGGCGGCACTGACGGGCGGCACTGCTGGGCACTGAGAGGCGGCACTGACGGGCGGCACTGATGGGCACTGAAAGGCGGCACTGATGGACACTGATGGGTAGCACTGATGGACACTGAATCTGTTGAGAAACACTGAAATAGAGTATATCTAACCAGAAGTTTTCTTGTTACAGACGCATCAATAGATTACACGTAACTGGATCTCCAGTAAAAAGACCAGCACTTTTTAAGGATAGCTGACAGGCTCTCACCACCATATTCTTCCACCTGTTTGTGTTTGATATCAGTCCATTCTAATCACTGCCCCCAATCTCTCTTATGGCACTTTTCCACTGCATAGAACCGTACCGGCTCGGCACGCTTTTGTGCTTTTCCACTGCGGTACCGCATGGTATAGGGTCGGAACGGTTCGGTACGGTACGGTATAGGTTTGCTTTTCCACTGCATGGAACCGAACGGTACGGTATGGTACGGCTCTGAAAAAACAGTACCTACTCGATTGTGGTTCCAACAGGTACCAAACTGGTACCATATCCCACAATCCTTTGCATGCAGTCACTACTAGCCACTGATTGGTCAGAGAATCACACCCACCCCGTTGTTATCCCACCCACTTAACTTTAGTACTACTTTAGTGGAAAAGCAAACCTATACCGTACCGTACCGAACCGTTCCTACACTATACCATGTGGTACCGCAGTGGAAAAGCAAACCGGGCCAAGCAGGGCCGAGTAGAGCCGAGCCGGTACTAGCCGGTAGTTGCAGTGGAAAAGTGCCAATAATAGTTACACTGAGTCCCAGCCCAACATGTTTCGTCATGCCCGACTTTATCAAGGTATATATATATTACCTTGATAAAGTCGGGCATGACGAAACATGTTGGGCTGGGACTCAGTGTAACTATATATATATATATATGTTCTTCATTAGGATAAGGAGTTTTCACAGAGCTAACACTATTGGTGTGTTGAAAGAAGATATCTTGATCAACATTTGAACTTTTAATGTTTATTGGACTCACAGATACACTATAATATTGTTTGACTAACACAAATATGTTCACATACAGTATCTCACAAAAGTGAGTACACCCCTCTTATTTTTGTAAATATTTTATTATATCTTTTCACGTGACAACACTGAAGGAATGACACTTTGCTACAATGTAAAGTAGTGAGTGTAAAGCTTTTATAAAAGTGTAAATTTGCTGTCCCCTCAAAATAACACAACACGCAGCTATTAATGTCTAAACTGCTGGCAACAAAAGTGAGTACACCCCTAAGTAAAATAATGTCCAAATTGGGCCCAAAGTGTCAATATTTTGTGTGGCCACCATTATTTTCTAACACTGCCTTAACTCTCTTGGGCATGGAGTTCACCAGAGCTTCACAGGTTGCCACTGGAGTCCTCTTCCACTTCTCCATGACGACATCATGAAGCTGGTGAATGTTAGAGACTTTGCGCTCCTCCACCTTCCGTTTGAGGATGCCCCACAGATGGGTTTAGGTCTGGAGATATGCTTGGCCAGTCCATCACCTTTACCCTCACCTTATTTAGCAAGGCAGTGGTTGTCTTAGAGGTGTGTTTGGGGTCATTATCATGATGGAACACTGCCCTGCGGCCCCATCTCCAAAGGGAATGGATCATGCTTTGCTTCAGTATGTCACAGTACATGTTGGCATTCCTTGTTCCCTCAATGTAGCACCTTGTTTTTTTTCTTTAGATCAAGTGATTTCAGAAAATATATGGTGTGGGGGGTCTTAAACAAACTCTGAAAGCTATAAGGGAACAATGAAAACCTCTAGATGCTTTGAGAAATTTGGATTTTTCCATTTTTTGCGTATGTTTGATTTTCACCATTTTGCAAAACGGCGCAATCTAAAATGTTCAAATAGTGACCCTAGCGTTAAGGGTACGTGGCCACTCTCTAGGGGGGGAGCACGGTGGTGAGGTGAAGGATACGGTAGTCGCAGAGTGATCAGAAAAGAAGTCTTGTTCAACACTATGTTACAAGTTTCCTATGCACCCTATCTCTCGTCTAACTTTACCCTGTGAACACCATGGACTTATGAACTTTGGCTTTATTTTAATTTAAAATTTTTTTATATTATCATTCTGCTATTTACCCCCAACTTTGTCAGAGGTTGTTTTCTAGCGCTGCTAGTGCTTATGCGGGCTGTGGCTCCTATACGCACCTTTTTACATGTTATGATCTGAATATAGCGGCTGCTTTATTGGGAATATTGGCATATGAGAATTTACATCTGGTTGTTTTGGCTAGTTGTATATGTCTTGATCCTTTGAGGATTGTATCACATAAGCGCTGAGTGGGTAGGATAAGGAACTATTGTTTCTCTCTTGCTCTTTTTGTGATTATTTATTAACTCAATACAGGGTAGCTTTTAGATTAAGTAGGAACTTTGTAAAATATGCTGTGTTTTTATCTGCTAATAATGATTTTAGTGTATTTTTTGCAAAAATATTGTTTTGATAAACATTTGCGCAAATATCATTGTGACCTAAAAATCTGTAGCACCTTATTTGTATTCTATTGGTCATGTACTTTCAGAAAATATTTTGTTTGGGAGGGTCTTCTTTAACAAATTCTGAAAGCTGTAAGAGAAAAATAAAAAAGCAATGAAAAGACTGCAAAAACGGCCTGACCAGCTATGTTTAAAAATTGAGCACAGGGCATGGCAGCGAAAGGGTTAAAGGGTTAAACTCTAGACCAGCACAGACATACAGAATCATAGCTTCAATTCACCTGGGACTAACCACTTCTCCTCCAGTATATCAGGCAGGAACTTGATACACAGAGATTGAGTTTAAAACAAAATACAATTCCCATAGTATAATGCTGATAAATTTAAAAAGAAGTTAAACAAATATAAATGTAAAGACTTTGAGGCACCCCACAATCACTGCCAGTCTGCAGGAGGACTCCCTGGCATGAGGAGAAGGGGTAATAGCTGTCGGAGTCCTGGAGCTTACTGTTTGCTTTGATCTCAACCACATTACTAGAAGCACTGGTCACCCCCCCCGCCCCAACATGAATAATAATGTCCACAATTATAAAAGAAACACTGATCCAGGTGGACTCATTGCATGACAGCCCCCTCGCTGAGCAACGAGGTGCTAGTCTGAGATGCAACTGGTGCATTTCCAATAATCAGGTAATAATGGTTGATCGCACTCATATGGACAGAAGAATGGAACCTTAGTTTGAAAAAACCATATTCAAAATCATACAGAGACAGGATGACAGCAGTAGATGTTAACGCGTTTAACGCATTACATTCTTGTAAGGTAAGCTTTTACTCCTATGGACATGCTATGTTTGTCTTTGATAGGGGTTGTTGCTGCTATATTAATCATGTGGATAAGGCTGGTAAATCAAAGAAAATAAGGCAATTGTCGTCAAGCTCTTACAACAGGTCTTTATAAGAATAGTGTACTATGCTCTTGGTAGGCTTAGTGACTGCTTCTATTAACTAATATTTTATGAATTATATTCATTATATTCTCCTTAAGTTCAGTCATTTAAAACCTATGCCCCTCCCCTATCGAAATATGTCCTTCAGCCTAAAGATACTGAACCTAGGCTTTTAAGTCTCTCCTGCATTAGACCTTAAAACTTTGAGTTCACAGACAATATTCGTTTTAGAAGAGGGGGGAAGAATTAACTCCTTCACAGGAGGCAGGTTGAGGGGAGGAGCTTTTAAAGACTATATATACCTCTGAAGATGTCCAACTCTCAGTCCACGATAAAATGAATAAAGGTTTACAGGGCAAAAAAGTAGAACCTTCTTTTCAATCAATCAACTAAAGATACAATCTTTAAAGAATAAAAATATATACCAAGGGTAATAGACGCCACAGGGGGACTATGGACCTTACATTGAAAAACCTGATTCATAATAAAAATGTCAATGAATGGGTTAAAAGTCCATGAGCAGAGTGCATACAATAAGTCTGTGTAAAGAATCCAAAAGACTGCATCCAAGCACCAGGACAACTCTTCACAGGGGTAAAAGCAGGCTCTATGGAAAAGAAAAGAAAAGCGCCTCTATGTGCAGACAATATTAATAATTTATTAAAAAGTAGATAATGTTGGGCAACTCACATTTTGAGTGTAGATAAAAGGCTCATCATATGTAGAGAAAGCCAGGATATCCACTGGAAGGACCGCTAGGGTCTGCTGCTAAGCTGTGGAGGACTAGTGAAAGCTGTCTTGGGAGAACTAAGATGGCATTGGAGTGCGGTGTGGTCCTCTACATTCGCATGATATAGTCCACAAGCTCTGCAAGAGAAAAAACTTTTGGATCTACAACCTGGATACCCTCTCCCTCCGGTGGCCTTAAGAAAGAATTGGAGGTCTCCTCCATCTTGTTTTTACTCTTGCCCTATCTTTTCCCTCACCCTCATATCCATGGCTCCTCTATTGTTATCAGCTCATATGTTATAAATGACTCGTTTTTTAATTCATTCATACATCTTTCATGTTATTTACAGGGTTTCTTTCCCTTTAAGTTAGTACATGTGGCCAGATTGTTAATACACACTAAGAGTAAGTACCACATCTGCAGTGACCTGTACCATGAACTTTTTATACATACATTCTCTCATACATATACCCAGCTTACAGATAAATGTATACTCTCTATACATAGCCTACATATTCATTTACACTCTATGTGCTTATATTATATTTCTGTTTTTTTTTTTTTTATTGTTTTTCTTCATTAAGATTACTGATGTAAATATTTATTGTTATTGATTGCCCACAATATTATATAAATGTTTTTATCTGTTATTCTGTTCTACATACTACTTGTTAGTTAACCACTTTATTGGGACCTGATAACAATAGCAACATCTTGACTAGGGTTGAGCGAACCAGGACTGTATTGTTCGGGATCGTACCGGACTTTTGGGTGTTCGGTACCCGGACACGGACCCGAACATTTCACTGTTTGTTCGGGATACAGTCCGTTGTTCGGTAATTTATTTCATGTTTTGGCGCGGTTTTAATGGCACGGTTTCAACAGCTGCAAGGCAGCCTATCAGCAAGCGTTTAACTAGTGTGCCCTTAGAAGCCATCACAGCCATGCCTACTAATAGCATGGCTGTGATTGGCCAGTGCAGCATATGACCCAGCCTCTATATAAGCTGGAGTCACATAGTGCCGCACGTCACTCTGCTCTAACTACTGTAGGGAGAGGTTCCTGCTGCTGCTGAGGGAGAGATAGGAGATTATTGTAGGGGCAGGCTGGAGATTGCTTTCAGGGAAAGAATAGGAAGAATCTTCTTTAATCAGACAGCGATCTACATAGGTTTTATTGTGTGGGGTGCAGTGCACGATCTTTTTACCCTGACCTGAGCCTAGTGAGAAGGAGGGAGAAAAAAAAAACTTTTATCAGTCTGATAGGTGGGCGGCGTGCAGCGTGTGGCGTGTAGCAGCCATTTAATGCAAGCTCAGTGCATATGTGTCTGCTTGATCTGGATTTAAAAAAAAAGTTTTTTCCTTCATATTTTACTGTGACTTACAGCATTTAGACACTGCAGTTCTGATCTGCTATTCAAAAAGCACCGATTTAAGGGGACAATTATTTTTTCGGTTTTTCATTCATACTTTACTGTGACACTGTCAAACAACGTTTAGACACTGCAGTTCTGATCTGCTATTCAAAAAGCATCGATTTAAGGGGACAATTATTTTTCAGTTTTTCATTCATACTTTACTGTGACACTGTCATACAGCGTTTACACTGCAGTTCTGATCTGCTATTCAAAAAGCACCAATTAAAGGGAAAAATAAAAATGTTTCATTCATAGGTTACTGTGAGATACACCCGTTGGATACTGTTGTTCTATTCCGCTTTTCAATAAAAACCCATTTAGTGAAAAAAAAAAAAAAATTTCAGCCTAGTCTGCATATGTTACAGTGGGATAGACCCATTGGATACTGTTGTTGTATTCCGATTTTCAATAAAAACCCATTTAGGTTAAAAAAATTTAATTGCAGCCTAGTCTGCATATGTTACAGTGAGATACACCCATTGGATACTGTTGTTGTGTTCCGTTTTTCAATAAAAACCCATTTAGGGGAAAAAATTAAATTG
This sequence comes from Pelophylax lessonae, assembly GCF_965119305.1. Classification (NCBI taxonomy): domain Eukaryota; kingdom Metazoa; phylum Chordata; class Amphibia; order Anura; family Ranidae; genus Pelophylax; species Pelophylax lessonae. Next base: position 237,902,426 of record NC_138771.1, read on the forward strand.
CAACCTAGTCTGCATATGTTACAGTGAGATACACCCATTGGATACTGTTGTTGTATTCCGCTTTTCAATAAAAACCCATTTAGGCGAAAAAAATTAAATTGCAGCCTAGTCTGCATATGTTACAGTGAGATACACCCATTGGATACTGTTGTTGTATTCCGCTTTTCAATAAAAACCCATTTAGGGGGAAAGAATTAAATTGCGGCCTAGTCTGCATATGTTACAGTGAGATATACCTGTTGGATAATGTTGTTGTATTCCTCTTTTCAATAAAAACCCATTAAGGGGAAAAAAATTAAATTGCAGCCTAATCTGCATATGTTACAGTGAGATACACCCATTGTATACTGTTGTTGTATTCCGCCTTTCAATAAAAACCCATTTAGGGGAAAAAAATTTAATTGCAGCCTAGTCTGCATATGTTACAGTGAGATACACCCATTGGATACTGTTAGATATAAAGATAATAACCGCGCTAAGCCTAAACAAAAAGCTGCAGCTGTAATGGGAATCACTTTCATGCTGCATACACTTATTAATATGATAACATTTTTAAAAAAAAAAAATTTATGAGATATTAAATACATATTACATCACATAATTTTTAATTTGGAGTGCCCCTTTAATTGGGTCACTTCTGGTTTTTAATTGTGTCCGTTTCCTTCTATTTTGGTTTTTACATAAAGTTTTGTTTAATGGCACTTTGTAGTAGAGATACGGCACAGACTAGAGTAAACTCTATTTCTGTTTTCTAAATTGATATTTCGTTGACATTTATATGATTTGTCTGTTTTTGGCTTCTGGATCGTTATCCTTGTGGGCTTTCCAAATTCCAAGATGGCGTTGACGGCCTCTGGCACTCCCCCAGGATCGCTAGTCGCCAACCTCGCCTCCTATAAACTTACTTTTTTACTGATAGAGACAATCTAGCCTGCTGGGATACATAATATAACATCATGGTAATATTCATGTCGTTTCGCTAGAGGATCTATATATGTTGACGGCCGGATACGATTTAAACTGCAGGCCCAAAATGGCGCCGGCTGCTTCCGGTGACTCCCATCCCGGGAATTTGGTGGTCAAAGTTGGAGCATTTCATTTTTCGGACATTGCCGTATGGGTTGAGGCACATTCTGGCAATCTCCCTTAGTTAAGATGGCGGCGCCCGCTTCGGGTGACACCGGAAGAGGCAGCTGTTTAGTTGAAATGACTGGTATTTAAGTGGGGCGTCAGCGCGCCGCCCGCATCCCCAGGAAGACGTCAATTGTGACGAAACGCGCAGGGAAGGCGTGCTGACGTCAGCACGAGGAAGCCGGAAGTCGGGCGGCAGCGTGTACACAACGTTCTATTGCAAGCGCTTTTGAATCTCCCTAAATGTGAGTGTTTTTAACTGGTATTGTTAATAAATTGTCTTTGCGTACTACACCATTGTTGCTCCCCTTTCTTCCATATCCGTTGCGAGGATCAGTGAGAGGTCGAGCTAGGATTTGTATGGTGTTGCTGCATACGATTTCCATTGGTGTTGGTGCATAGTGTAGCTTCCTGCTGCGCTAAGAGTGGTCACGGGATCAGCTGGGAAGAGGTGCCAGTCTCTTGAGTGGATCCATCGTTGAATATCTATGATATATGCCTACACTACATTGAGCTCTGGTAAGCCTGGCAGTGTTGCCAACCTCCCGGAGGGAAATTTACTGGCAAAACGTCCAAAATTTACGGACGGCATCAATTTTTTACTGGCATTGCAAAAATGTACATAAACAGGCTGTTTTCAGTGCTAAACCGTGCAAATATCAATACTTAATCTATAAACATGTAGATAGTGCTATTAGCAATGTGTTTAGGTTAAACAAAAGTCAAAAACCATATTTCTCCATTAACATGGAGAGGTGAAGGGGGCACAGGAGCAGGACACTGATGTCCTCTGCCCCCGGGCCCTGACTCCTCTCTCTACTGCTCAAGTCTGCAGTGCGCTGCTAGCTGTCGGACTCGGGGGGGGGGAGGGAGTGAGAAAGAAAACCAACGGAGCTTCCCCTTTTTTGCAGACTGAGTGCCAGCCACACATTGCCCCCCAATGATAGCAGAGTGCCAGCCACACATTACCCCCAATGATAGCAGAGTGCCAGCCACACATTACCCCCAATGATAGCAGAGTGCCAGCCACACATTTCCCCCCAATGATAGCAGAGTGCCAGCCACACATTGCCCCCAATGATCGCAGAGTGCCAGCCACACATTACCCCCAATGATAGCAGAGTGCCAGCCACACATTACCCCCAATGATAGCAAAGTGCCAGCCACACATTACCCCCAATGATAGCAGAGTGCCAGCCACACATTACCCCCAATGATAGCAGAGTGCCAGCCACACATTGCCCCCAATGATCGCAGAGTGCCAGCCACACATTACCCCCAATGATAGCAGAGTGCCAGCCACACATTACCCCCAATGATAGCAGAGTGCCAGCCACACATTGCCCCCAATGATCGCAGAGTGCCAGCCACACATTACCCCCAATGATAGCAGAGTGCCAGCCACACATTGCCCCCAATGATCGCAGAGTGCCAGCCACACATTACCCCCAATGATAGCAGAGTGCCAGCCACACATTACCCCCAATGATAGCAGAGTGCCAGCCACACATTTCCCCCCAATGATAGCAGAGTGCCAGCCACACATTTCCCCCCAATGATAGCAGAGTGCCAGCCACACATTGCCCCCAATGATCGCAGAGTGCCAGCCACACATTACCCCCAATGATAGCAGAGTGCCAGCCACACATTACCCCCAATGATAGCAAAGTGCCAGCCACACATTACCCCCAATGATAGCAGAGTGCCAGCCACACATTACCCCCAATGATAGCAGAGTGCCAGCCACACATTGCCCCCAATGATCGCAGAGTGCCAGCCACACATTACCCCCAATGATAGCAGAGTGCCAGCCACACATTGCCCCCAATGATCGCAGAGTGCCAGCCACACATTACCCCCAATGATAGCAGAGTGCCAGCCACACATTACCCCCAATGATAGCAGAGTGCCAGCCACACATTACCCCCAATGATTGCAGAGTGCCAGCCACACATTACCCCCAATGATTGCAGAGTGCCAGCCACACATTGCCCCCAATGATAGCAGAGTGCCAGCCACACATTACCCCCAATGATTGCAGAGTGCCAGCCACACATTGCCCCCAATGATAGCAGAGTGCCAGCCACACATTGCCCCCAATGATTGCAGAGTGCCAGCCACATATTGCCCCCAATGATAGCAGAGTGCCAGCCACACATTGCCCCCAATGATTGCAGAGTGCCAGCCACACATTGCCCCCAATGATTGCAGAGTGCCAGCCACACATTGCCCCCAATGATTGCAGAGTGCCAGCCACACATTGCCCCCAATGATCGCAGAGTGCCAGCCACACATTACCCCCAATGATAGCAGAGTGCCAGCCACACATTGCCCCCAATGATCGCAGAGTGCCAGCCACACATTACCCCCAATGATAGCAGAGTGCCAGCCACACATTACCCCCAATGATAGCAGAGTGCCAGCCACACATTGCCCCCAATGATCGCAGAGTGCCAGCCACACATTACCCCCAATGATAGCAGAGTGCCAGCCACACATTGCCCCCAATGATCGCAGAGTGCCAGCCACACATTACCCCCAATGATAGCAGAGTGCCAGCCACACATTACCCCCAATGATAGCAGAGTGCCAGCCACACATTTCCCCCCAATGATAGCAGAGTGCCAGCCACACATTTCCCCCCAATGATAGCAGAGTGCCAGCCACACATTGCCCCCAATGATCGCAGAGTGCCAGCCACACATTACCCCCAATGATAGCAGAGTGCCAGCCACACATTACCCCCAATGATAGCAAAGTGCCAGCCACACATTACCCCCAATGATAGCAGAGTGCCAGCCACACATTACCCCCAATGATTGCAGAGTGCCAGCCACACATTACCCCCAATGATTGCAGAGTGCCAGCCACACATTGCCCCCAATGATAGCAGAGTGCCAGCCACACATTACCCCCAATGATTGCAGAGTGCCAGCCACACATTGCCCCCAATGATAGCAGAGTGCCAGCCACACATTGCCCCCAATGATTGCAGAGTGCCAGCCACATATTGCCCCCAATGATAGCAGAGTGCCAGCCACACATTGCCCCCAATGATTGCAGAGTGCCAGCCACACATTGCCCCCAATGATTGCAGAGTGCCAGCCACACATTGCCCCCAATGATTGCAGAGTGCCAGCCACACATTGCCCCCAATGATCGCAGAGTGCCAGCCACACATTACCCCCAATGATAGCAGAGTGCCAGCCACACATTACCCCCAATGATTGCAGAGTGCCAGCCACACATTACCCCCAATGATTGCAGAGTGCCAGCCACACATTGCCCCCAATGATTGCAGAGTGCCAGCCACACATTGCCCCCAATGATTGCAGAGTGCCAGCCACACATTGCCCCCAATGATCGCAGAGTGCCAGCCACACATTACCCCCAATGATAGCAGAGTGCCAGCCACACATTGCCCCCAATGATTGCAGAGTGCCAGCCACACATTACCCCCAATGATAGCAGAGTGCCAGCCACACATTACCCCCAATGATAGCAGAGTGCCAGCCACACATTGCCCCCAATGATTGCAGAGTGCCAGCCACACATTGCCCCCAATGATTGCAGAGTGCCAGCCACACATTACCCCCAATGATTGCAGAGTGCCAGCCACACATTGCCCCCAATGATTGCAGAGTGCCAGCCACACATTGCCCCCAATGATTGCACAGTGCCAGCCACACATTGCCCCCAATGATTGCAGAGTGCCAGCCACACATTGCATCCAATGATTGCAGAGTGCCAGCGATTCCCTAGCACTTACCTCTCTCGCAGCTTCTCTTCAGTCCCCGGCTCCCCGCGGCGCCTCCTCCTCGTCCAATGGCACGGTGTTTGCCTTTCGGCCAATCAGGAAGCGGGAGGACCCGCTCCCTGATTGGCCAGGAGGATGATCCGTGTGACAATAGCGAATTCTCATTCGCTATTGTCACAGAATGGGCGGGTCTCCGAGTCCACTCCACACACAGTGAGTCCACACGCTGCACGCACTCACTGTCAGCGCCAGCGGCCGGCGGGAAAACTTGAATGACGGCGGGGGCGGAGGCAGGGGCGGGGCGCAGGCGGACCTGCTGCATTGATCATCTCTGTGCGAGAACTCGTCAGTCGGGAATCTTCGGAACTGCGCGCCGCACATGCGCAGTTCCGACCTTGCCGCCGCCGCCGTAGATTTACGGGCACTTTTCTCCTGCTACGGGCATTTACGGGCAGGAGAAAAGTGCCCTGTTTTAACGGGCTGTCCGTAAATCTACGGGCGGTTGGCAACACTGAAGCCTGGTGTGAGCCCTTTGCATGCAGCATGTAATGTGGTTATAGACACATTGATTTGGTGGAGGATTCCTTTCTACCCCGGACACTCTCTGCTTGCTCACTATTACTATATTGGGACATTATCGTCTGATGGACATATATTGAATGTCATTACTTTTTGGTTCATTATTGTACATCTATTTGATATCATATCAAGCAGTATCAATTTAGCACAGCTCTTCTTTACATATTACACATTGGATACTGTTGTTGTATTCCGCTTTTCAATAAAAACCCATTTAGGGAGAAAAAAATTAAATTTCAGCCTAGTCTGCATATGTTACAGGGAGATACACCCATTGGATACTGTTATTGTATTCCGCTTTTCAATAAAAATCCATTTAGGGGAAAAAAATTAAATTGCAGCCTAGTCTGCATATGTTACATTGAGATACACTCATTGGATACTGTTGTTGTATTCCGCTTTTCAATAAAAAAACATTTATGGGAAAAAAATTTAATTGTGGCCTAGTCTACATATTTTACTGTGAGATACACCCTTTGGATACTGTTGTTCTATTCCGCTTTTCAATAAACACCCATTTAGGGGAAGATCCTAAATTAGAGAAATATGAGGAGAAGGTCAAATAAGGGACGTGGCCTGGGTCGTGGTGCTGCTGGTGGAGTTCCTGTTGCAAGTAGAGGACGTGGTCGATCTGTGCTAGCTACACGCACAAGTGAAACACCTTCCTCAGGTGTGAGTAGGCGACAGCACCTGCAGCAGCATTTGCAGGGTCTAATGTGCCTCTACAAATTTTGAGGCCAGAACAAGTTCAGGCGATAGTATATTGGGTTGCTAACAGTGCTTCCAGTTCCTTCACATTGTCTCCCACCCAGTCTACTGCTGAAAGGTCAGATTTGGCACCTGCAGCCGATGTCCATCAATCTTTCACCTCACCCCCTTGCAAATCAGGCAAGCAGTCTGAGCCCCAAGTCATGCAGCAGTCTCTTCTTCTTTTTGATGACTCTGTTAGCATGGTTTCCCAGGGCCATCCACCTAGCCATGCCCCAGGAGTGGAAGAGATTGAGTGCACCGATGCCCAACTACTTATGTCTCAAGATGAGTACATGGGAGGACCATCGCAGCACGTCTCGGACGATGACGAAACACAGGTACCAACTGCTGCAGAATTCCGAATTGTGGAGACCGACAAGGAGGGCAGGGGTGAAGACTGGGTGGAAGATGATGTGGAGGACGATGAGGTCCTCGACCCCACATGGAATGAACGTCATGCAGGTGACCTGAGTAGTTTGGAGGAAGAGGCGGTGGTCGTACAGAGCAACCAGCACAGCAGAAGAGGGAGCAGGGTGCAGAAGCGGAGCGGCCGTGCCCTAGACACTACGCCTGCTACTGCCCAACGCAGCAAGGGATCAAGCACACCAAAGCCAGCTCAAAGGAGTTCCCTAGCATGGCAGTTCTTCAGACAATGTGATGATGACAGGACACGAGTGGTTTGCACGCTGTGCAATCAGAGCCTGAAGCGAGGCATAAACCTTCCCAACCTTAGCACAACCTGCATGACCAGGCATCTAAGTTCAAAGCATGAGCTGAAGTGGAGTGGACACCTCAAAAACCAAGAAAGGTCTCTGGCTCCTCCTGCTTCCTCTTCTGCTGCAGTCTCGGCCTCTTCATCCACCTCTGTAGTGACAGTGGCACTGCGCAACGCCATCTGTGGCAAGGTCCACCTAACTACGGTTACGTGGACCAGTAAGCACGGTCAGGGATGTTATATCTCCCTAACGGCACACTGGGTAAATGCAGTGGCGGCGGGGCCTGAGGTGGATAACAGTTTGGCACATGTCCTTCCATCACCGAGGATTGCAGGGCGCTTCAGTTTGCCTCCTGTTCCTAACTCCTCCTACTCTGCTACCTCATCCTCTACCGCCTCCTCATCCAGTCAGCGTAACACCTTCACCACCAACTTCAGCACAGCCAGGGGTAAACGACAGCAGGCAGTTTTAAAACATGCCTGTTTGGGGGAAAAACCCCACACCGCGCAGGAGTTGTGGAGGAGCATGGAACAGCAGACAAATGAGTGGTTGCTGCCAGCGAGCCTCAAGCCCGGCCTGGTGGCGTGCGATAACGGGTGAAATCTCATAGCAGCTCTGGGCCTAGCCGGTTTGACACATCCCTTGCCTGGCGCATGTGCTGAATTTGGTGGTGCAGAGGTTCCTTAGAAATTACCCCGATATGTCAGAGCTGCTGCAGAAAGTATGGGCCGTCTGTGTGCACTTTCGGCGTTCTCACCCTGCTGCTGCTCACCTGTCAGTGCTGCAGCGTAACTTCGGGCTTCCCGCTCACCGCCTCATATGTGACGTGCCCACAAGGTGGAACTCCACCTTGCACATGCTGGCCAGACTGTGCGAGCAGCAGCAGGCCATAGTGGAGTTTCAGCTTCAGCACGCACGCGTGAGTCGCTCTGCGGAACAGCACCACTTCACCACCAATAACTGGGCCTCCATGCGAGACCTGTGTGCCTTGTTGCGCTGTTTTGAGTACTCCACCAGCATGGCCAGTGCCGATGACGCCGTTCTCAGCTTAACTATCCCACTTCTATGCCTTCTTGAAAAAAGGTTCGGGTGATGATGGAAGAGGATGTGGCACAGAATGAGGAAGAGGAGGAGGAGGAGAAGGAAGAGGTATAATTTCCAAAGGCTTTCAGGGCAGTCATTCACCAGTGGCTCCGAGGGTGGGTTCCTGCACCCACAAACGCCAGGTACACAATTGTCCTGCAGGGGCGTAGTTCTGGAGGATGACAAGGATGAGGAGGAGGAGATGGAGGAGGAGATGGAACCATGTTCACAGCAGGGTGGCACCCAGGCCAGCTCATGGCCATCACTGGTGCGTGGCTGGGGGGATACAGAGGACACAGAGGATACACCTCCCACAGAGGAAAGCTTTTTGTTGCCTCTGGGCAGCCTGGCACACATGAGTGATTACATGCTGCCATGTCTCCACAGCGACCGCCGAGTTTCCCACATTGTAACTTGTGCTGATTACTGGGTGGCCACGCTGCTTGATCCCCGTTACAAGAACAATGTACCATCCTTTATTCCCTCACTGGAGCGTGATCGGAAGATGAACGAGTACAAGCGCACGCTGGTAGACGCGCTGCTGATGGCATTCCCACCTGACAGCGGGGGCACAGTGGAAGCACAAGGCAGAGGAGGAGGAAGAGGTCGCCAACGCAGCCAGGGCACCGCCAGCACCTCAGAAGGCAGGGTTAGCATGGCCGAAATATGGAAAAGCTTTGTCAGCATGCCACAACAAGCAGCAGCACCACCAGCTGACATGGAACGTCTTAGCCGGAGGCAGCATTTCACTAACATGGTGGAGCAGTATGTGGGCACATGCCTAGATGTACTGAATGATGGGTCTGCCCCCTTTTACTTCTGGGTCTCCAAGTAGGACACATGGCCTGAGCTTGCCCTTTACGCCTTGGAGGTGCTGGCCTGCCCAGCAGCCAGTGTATTATCTGAATGTGTATTTAGCACGGCTGGGGGCGTTATCACAGACAAGCGCAGCCGCTTGTCCAGAGCCAATGTGGACAAGCTCACGTTCATTAAAATGAACCAGGCATTGATGCCACAGGACTTGTCCGTACCTTGTGCAGAATAGACATGTATACCGGACCTACCCAGCCATTGTTGTATTTGATCTTTCTTACTCTTTTGGGGTGTACCCTAATTAAAAAAATAAAGGAATTATAAACCAAAACCAGTGTTGGCCACCTTGTCCTCCTCCTCCACCGCCGCCGCTTCCACCTACACCGCCATATCCACCGCCACCTCAACCTCCTACTCCATATGGGCCTCGTCCTTCTCCTACATCATTCAAGATTATTATTTTTTATTTTTATGTATTTTATGTTATTTTACATTATTTCCCTGTCCACATTTGTTTGCAGAGCACTTGCCATGCTTTTAAGAGATTTTGCTGCTATTTGCAGCCCTCTAGCCCTTTCCATGTTTTTTTAGAGCCATTTTAGTGCTCAAAAGTTCAGGTCACCATTGACTTCAATGGGGTTCGGGATCGGGGTAAAGTTCGGGTTAAGTCCAGGTCACGAACCCAGACTTTTTTTTCAAGTTCGGCTGGACCCGCCGAACCCGGACATCCAGGTTTTTTTGATCAACTCTAATCTTGACCAATATGGTTAATTTATCAATTATTTATTCATTTATTGTTGTACTGTACATTTGATTAATTCACTGCTGGAAAATAACACCCTATGCATTCACCATAGCTATTATGCTACTTGGGCTTTATGACTGGTCTGGCACTAAGACACAGCATTCTTCATAACTCCACTATATATATGGCTCGTCCACCACCATTCATTAGCCTGATGAAGGAGTGCGCATGTCCAGGATCAGCACGGTGCATGCTCAGAAACGTATTGCAACTCCTCCTCCCTCCGGTGACATCATGCTCGTGCTCATGCTGCAGAACATGCCGCACTCCAGTGCCATCTTAGTTCTCCTCAGATGGCTTCTGCATGTCCTACACAGCATGGCAGTGGACCCTACTAGTCCTTCCAGTGGACATCCAGTACTGACAACCCAGCTTTCTCTTTGTACACTATATTGTCAAAAGTATTGGGACTCCTCCCTTTAGAAGCACATGAACCTTAATGGAATCCCAGTCTTAGTCCATAGGGTTCACTATTGAGTTGACATACACTTGCAGCTATTATAGCTTCAACTCTTCTGGGAAGGCTGTCCCCAAGGTTTAGGAGTGTGTCTATGGGAATGTTTGACCATTCTTCCCGAAGCGTATTTGTGAGGTCAGGCATTCATTTTGGACGAGAAGGGCTGGCTCGCAGTCTCCGCTCTAATTCATCCCAAAGGTGTTCTATCAGATTTAGGTGCAGGCCAGTCAAGATCTTTCACCCCAAACTTGGATATTGTAATTTTGGACTTTTTATAGTTTTTGTATTATATATGTTATGGTGCATTTGGTCTCTGTTTAATATGTTTTATTAAGTGTACAGAGCTGTGCCTCATTGTCTTTGCCTGGTGTTTTGTGTCATTTAGGATTAGGTAATCTATTTGTGTCTTGTGGCAGCCCCTGACACAAGTTATATGTGGAAGTATTATTTTGTAGGACTGGGTTTGTTTTGATTTTTCAGCTCCCAGTGTCTCACTGGGCCTTCTAGATGCCAACTTTCATGTTCCTGGACATAAAGCTAATCAAAAATACCTAAGATTTGCTATTTAATCCAAGAAGGGCATGCAACAGCTGCAATTCAGGATCCTCCCTTTACTCTCTTGGCAACGTCCTGAAAATATTCTGGCTGAGGTGAGGGCTTGTTTATGCCTTGGGAAAGTAGTTATTATTTCTTACTTCAATGACTTACTGATCTTTTATCAGAGGAGGAAAAGATAACACTGAGACAACAAGATAGTGCTTTAGATTAGACCATACAAAAGTTTGGTTGACTAGTCAGTTTAGATAAACTGAAGCAGCACAAATTTTAGACTGTAATTTTTCTAGGTTACAAAGTAGATACTGTTCTTCAAATGACCTACCTAATTAAGGAAAAGGTTCAAAAATAATCAAGGCTCTCCTGGGGGTGTCCTTCTGACAAATCATGCAGACCTTAGGTCTTACAGTGGTGATCGAAAGTTTGGGCACCCCAGGTAAAAATTTGTATTAATGTGCATAAAGAAGCCAAGGAAAGATGGAAAAATCTCCAAAATGCATCAAATTACAGATTAGACATTCTTATAATATGTCAACAAAAGTTAGATTTTATTTCCATCATTGACACTTTCAAAACTACAGAAAACAAAAAAATGGCACCTGCAAAAGTTTGGGCACCCTTCAGAATTTATAGCATGCACTGCCCCCTTTGCAAGGCTGAGAACTGCCAGTGTCATGGATTGTTCTCAATCATCATCTGGGAAGACCAGGTGATGTCAATCTCAAAGGTTTTAAATGCCCGGACTCATCTGACCTTGCCCCAACAATCAGCACCATGGGATCTTCTAAGCAGTTGTCTAGAAAACTGAAACTGAAAATAGATGACGCTCACAAGGCTGGAGAAGGCTATAAGAAGATAGCAAAGCATTTTCAAATGTCAATATCCTCTGTTCGGAATGTAATTAAGAAATGGCAGTCATCAGGAACAGTGGAGTTTAAAGCAAGATCTGGAAGCCCAAGAAAAATATCAGAACAGCTGGCAGGATTGTGAGAAAAACAATTCAAAACCCACGTTTGACTGCATGATCCCTCCAGAAAGATCTGGCAGACACTGGAGTTGTGGTACACTATTCCCCTATAAAGAGATACTTGTACAAATATGGTCTTCATGGAAGAGTTATCAGAAGAAAACCTCTTCTACGTCCTCACCACAAAAATCAGCGTTTGAACTTTGCAAATGAACATATAGACAAGCCTGATGCATTTTGGAAACAAGTTCTGTGGACCGATGAGGTTAAAATTGAACTTTTTGGTCGGAATGAGAAAAGATACGTTTGGAGAAGGGGCACAGGATTTAATGAAAAGAACCTCTGTCCAACTGTTAAGCATGGGGGTGGATCAATCATGCTTTGGGGTTGTATTGCAGCCAGTGGCACAGGGAACATCTCACGAGTAGAATGAAAAATGGATTCCATAAAATTTCAGCAAATTTTGGATGGTAACTTGATGCCATCTGTGAAAAAGCTGAAGTTAAAGAGAGGATGGCTTCTACAAATGGATAATGATCCTGAACACACCTCGAAATCCACGGGGGATTACATCAAGTGGCGTAAACTGAAGGTTTTGCCATGGCCTTCACAATCTCCTGACCTCAACATAATTGAAAATCTATGGATAGACCTTAAAAGAGCAGTGCGTGACAGACAGCCCTGAAATCTCAAAGAACTGGAAGACTTTTGTAAGGAACAATGGGCAAAGATACCTCAAATAAGAATTGAAAGACTCTTGGCTGGCTACAAAAAAGCGTTTACAAGCTGTGATACTTGCCAAAGGGGGCAGTACAAGATATTAACTCTGAAGGGTGCCCAAACTTTTGCAGATGCCATTTTTTTGTTTTCTGTTACTTTGAAAGTGTAAATGATGGAAATAAAATCTAACTTTTGTTCACATATTATAAGAATGTTGAATCTGTAATTTGATGCCTTTTGGAGATTTTTCCATCTTTCCTTGGCTTCTTTATGCACATTAATACACATTTTTACCTGGGGTGCCCAAACTTTCGATTACCACTGTATGACAATTGCCATTCAAGGAGTAGTGTGGGCCCAGCTTAACTCAAAAAGGCTTTAACGCTTTTTGTTGGACAGTTGGAACCCAATGCACAAATCACCAGGATGTTTGCTGCTTCCAAAAGGGCATTCTTTTGGTCTCTCTTGGTGGGAAAATCCACAAAATCTCAAAAAAGGTTGTGTCTGGGCACAGTTTTCCCCATGCAAAATACCTTCCTGCAGGCACAAGATATTTTGGGTCAGATTCAGTAGAACAGTCCTCCAATTACAATGTGCTTCTAAAGGGATCATCTCCTAGCATCCATTCCTGTTGGAGGAGGAGGCTATCTCTTTTGTGCTGTCCTGGTAGGGAATTTGGGGAAAATCACAGCTTTTTATCATCAATTCACTTTTAAAACAATTACCAGGGCTACATTGCTGGTGAACAAAAGTTACTAAGAAAGAAACCAAAAAGGTTTTAAAATGTCTGTATGTACTTCCTAGTAACCAGATAAAGAATAATTTTATTGAACTGGTTAGGCATTAAAACCATGGGGCAAAGACGGCTTTTTTCATGGGTGGGTAGTGGGAGAAAATCTCCTTTACACTGGTGGTCAATGGTCAGTTCACCATGTGCTCAGTGAAATTTTATCAGAGCTAATCAGGCACCATTGGGCTGGAGATCGATCAGTTTACTTGCTTGTGTACTTGCATTTGGCAGGAAGACTGGGCAGGTAACTAGAGACATGTGAACTTCATAATGCTTTTCAGGCACCTGGACACCTGCCATGTTCCTAGGCAACCAAATAGGTTCATACAGCAGCCATTATAAAAAATATTTAACAAGTGTCTATGATTTAAAGCTGAGACCAAAAAATGTAATTAGACATGTTAATTGATATCCACATAGAATATGAATCCACCTTGTGTGCATCAAATGTCTATGCTGCACATAGCTTTTGCAGAGAGCAGAACTGTGGGAGGGGCCAAGCAAGTCTACCCAAAACACGCAGTCCGCTGTAAACTACAGGGAGGAATATACAAGACCAGTCACCTTGCACTAGAAGAGAGGACCGCAGCGACCTGTCTCTGTTGCAAGACATTTCTATACAAAGGTAAATTACATTAATTATGTCATGCCAGTAATCCACAGCTCTGAACGAAATACACAAAATTAAATCAAGATTTAAGTAACAATGCACAAACTTCTGCTATCATTACTGGATGACAAATACAATCCACTGACTCCTGCAGGCTCTTCCTCCAGCACATTGTCCATACTGAAGTACAGACTTTCAGATACAAAACCACACTTGTGTTCCACTGATAATCTTTATCCATTTGCCATGGTGGTTGGAGGAGCCACACACAACCACCCAAATTTCGAAACTGGTGGCTGCCACCCAGGAGAAGAGCACCCGCATACTGTCACAGGAGGAGTTGGTCTGGGGGTGGGGTGGGGGGGGGGGTGGCTTGGCACCATGTTACATGCTACCCTCTGAATATGGGTATAGTATGCTCTAAAAGTTGTGTTAGCCTTTAAATATGTTGTATTAAAAAGTAAGTAAAAAAAGTCTGGATTTCTTTGATTTGCTACAAAAGAACAATATGCTATACTAAGCTGATTGTACAGACTTTGAATAAAAGCTGTTGCTCAGTTGCATTTTTTTGATTTGGAAGGAATTTGTACACTGTAAGCAGATAGCTGGGGTTTAAAACAGTGGATCCAAGTGCTGCAAAGCAGAAGTGCTAAGAACTAAGAGCTACTAAGCTACTCTGCTGCCCCTTGTCTGGCTTCTTATTGAAAATTTTGGCTGACTGGCTGTCGTTTTTATTGCTTCTTGAATTACAGACATGTGCAAGCATGCAGCAAACAAAGGGCAGAAAATTGTCTATGTACTTGTTTTTTTCTTCTTGTTTTTCTTTTTTTTTTCTTGTCTTTTCTATGTACTTTCTCTTTTTTTCAATCAATACATTTTTATTTGGATTTAAAAAGGAAAACATACATGAGAACAAGGAAACATCAATGTGATGTAGGAAACATAAGAAACAACAGGGTAGTGGAACATCTTCCATTAGTGAGCTTATAGAGTGCATATAGTTATTAGCAAATACGGTACAAGACATTTATACATGTATCATAGTAATATCGTAATAGTATAACACACATTTCCATTTGCAACTGGGAGAGGAAAGGGGTAGCATCCACTGCCTCCAGACCGGAGCCCCGAAGGGAGCAATGACACCGGGTCAGAGGCAGCGAGTGCATCCCTCTCCTCTTGAAGAGGGATTTTAAGCCTCAGCTGTTAATTACTTCATTAATTCTTAATTACAGGTGGTGAATAGGGCCATGCCAACCAAGCTTTTTGAAATTTTTGGTAGGATAGAGCATTGAAGGAGAGGGCTTTTTCCCGTTTATAGTTGTCATTCACTAGGGCTATCACCTCGGAAAGGTTTAAAACTACTGTGGTTCTCCATTTGCATAGAATTAGAGTTCTGGAGGCCAATAGTAGGTGCAGAACCATCTGTCTGAAGATGAGCGGGTATATATCAATATTTATATTTAGTAGTGCTAATTCTGGTTTCGGGGGAGACAGGATTCCTGTTGTGGATGCTATACACCTGAATATTGACCTCCAGAAACTTGTGAGAGAGGGGCATTCCCATAGGATGTACTGAAGGGTACCAATTTTCCCACATTCTCTCCAACATAATGGGGAGAGAGTAGAGTTCATTTTAGATAATCTATACGGGGTAAAGTACCATCTGTTGGTAATTTTTATCATCATCTCCTAGTGATTGGTGCAGTGCGATAGTTTGTGAGTTGCGATTAGAGCTTTTTGCCATTGTTTAAGGGTAAAGGAATTATTTAGGGATTTTTCCCATTTTCCCATGTGTATAGATTTGACTGTAAGGGAGGTAGATGTTAGTCTAGAGTAGAAAAAGGAAATACTCTTAGTTTGTTGTGTTGTTGCCGTGAGGAAACTCCACGTTTGGGAGTCAGTGTTCAAATCGACAATAGGGTGTTTCGCTAGTGCGAGATTAATCTTAGGGATGTTAATGGAAATCTGTGGAGGGAGAGGGTGATCGAGTGTAGATTCTTCAACTGTTTTGAGCTTGTTTTTATCATATAACTGGGAAATTAGAGATAGTCCAGACTTCTCTAAGTTGTCAGTGTCAAGTTTACTAAATTTTGATTCAATTATTTTGATAGGGATATTGTAGGTGTGGAAGAGGTTTATTTTGGGAGAAAAAGTTGAGATGATCCTCCAGGCCTGCAATGAGGCTTTGATTGTGATGGGTAGTTTGGACCATTGCCAAGGAATCCAAAGGTCGCTCAAGAGCATGTGTATTACATTTTTGATTAGGACAAGCTGTTCTTTCATCAATGCCCACCTTGGTTTGTCATAATCTAAGAACCAGTGTTAAATTTGGGCTAGTCTAGAGGCCCACCAGCATGCTTGGAGGTTGGGTAGACCTGCTCCTCCCATGGATTTATGTGCTGTTAGTATCTCGAACGCTATACGTACTTTTTTTCCCAGACCAGATAAATTTCCTCATTAAGTTGGTAAGAGCATTCAACTGGGATTTGGGCATAGGGACAGGTAGGGTTCTAAATAGGTATAGAATTTGTGGGAGTATAGTTATTTTAATTATTGACATTTTTGCACCCCAGGAAAGGTCTATAGTAGCTAGGGATTTTAGATCTTCTGAGATTCTCAGAGGTTTTGGGAGTGATGAAGATACCTAGATAGGCTATTTTTTCCTCTGTCCATGAGAAAGGGCACTCTTGTTGTAACTTGTTTTTTGGTCATTTCTACGTTTAGATTAAGGACTAGGGATTTTGAGTTGTTAACTTTATAGTAAGAAAGCTTACTAAAATTGTTTAAAATGGTATGAGCTGCGGGTAGGGACATTTCTGGTTCAGTTAACATTAGAATAATGTCGTCGGCAAATAGAGTAATCCGATGGTCGATATTACCAATAGTGAAACCTTTGATGTTGGGTGCTGTTCTTATTGCTTCCGCAAGAGGTTCAATTGATAAATTGAAAATAGTTGGGAATAGAGGGCAACCTTATCTGGTTCCATTCGAGATGTGAAAAGGTTTAGACATTGACAATGTTCCAGAAGTAAAGACCCTAGCCGTGGGCTGGGAGTATAATGCCATTATTGCTGAATATACATTGCCTTCCAGTCCAAATTTCCCAAAGACTAATGACATATAGTTCCAATTGATCCTGTCGAATGCCTTCTCTGCATAAAGCGTGAGCAACAGAAAAGGCGTTCAACGTTTTTCTACGATATTAGTGATATTGATAATTCTCCTAGTAGCGTCTGACGTTTGACGTCCAGGTATGAAACCTAATTGGTCATTTTGGACCAGAGAGGGAAGGACTTTTTGCAATCTCTTAGCTAATAGTTTTGCAAAGATTTTTAAATCTGTGTTTAACAGTGAGATTGGCCTGTAACTTTCCGGTAGGGTCAGGTCTTTACCTTGCTTAGGAATTGTGGTAACATATGCTCCCAGCATTTCTTTCGGGAATGAGGATGTTTCAATTGCCTTATTGAATACCTCCAATAGAAACGGTGATAGGCTGTGTCGGAATAATTTATAATACTCGCTAGGAAAGCCATCCTGGCCTGGGGATTTCCCTTGGGGTAGCGATAAGATCATTTTTCTGATTTCGTCAAGTGATATTGGCATATTGAGGTTTTGGGGTTGGGATGCGGATAGTCGGGGTAAAGAGAGGTTATCTAAAAATTTAGAGATGTCAGTGTGTAGTGGTTGGATAGTAGAAGAGTCCGAGTGCAGGTTATAGAGTGAGTGATAATAGTCGGCAAATTCAACTGCTATGTCTTTGGGGTGGGTAAGTATATGTCCTGTCTGAGATTGTTTGAGGTTTGAGATTCTAGATCTGATTTGTCGGGATTTAAATCTGTTGGCTAGTGTCTTGCCTATTCTGTTGGTATGTGCATAGCAGAAAAGTTTAAGTCTCCGAAAGTGGGCGTCGTTTTGTTCCATTAGAATAGAACGGAGTTCTGCTCTGAGCTTAAACAAGGTAGAAGTCGTTTGGGGGTCTGAAATTACTATTTTGGGATTCCAGGTCGTGAATTTGGGATAAAATGTGTGTAATTTTAAGATTGTATTGTTTTTTTATTCTGGAATTCTGCTGAATGCAGATCCCCCTCATATAGGCTTTATGGGCTCCCCAAATACTCCAGGGGTCTGTTACTGACTTTGCGTTTATACTAAAAAAATTTGTCTAAATGCTGGGAGATATGTTTTTTTACATTCATCAGATTGCAGGTTTTTGATATTACATCTCCAAATAGGATTGGCTCCTCTGGGGATTCCCTCATCTATGGTCACTTCCACTACAGCGTGGTCGGACCAAGTAATATCTTTGATGACCGCAGATGAGATCCTCCCCAGTAGGTGCCAGTCCAACATGAACATGTCTAGTCTTAAGTATGTGTGATGTCTGGCGGAGAAGAAAGTGTAATCTCTTTCCGAGGCATGAAAGCATCTCCAAACATCATACAAACTCTCCTTGTGAAACAAACATGAAGCGATGTTCTTCTCTTGGATGGGGGCAAGGACATGTCCATATCCGGGTTAGTTGTAAGGTTAAAGTCCCCGCAGAGCATGAGGTCGCCATATTTGATTTTCGAAATAAGTTTAAGTATTCTTCTGATGGACCTTAGTTGGTGCGTGTTGGGGGCATAGATTCAAGCAAGAGTCATTGGTAAGTTGTTGAATGTTCCAGTGATTAGAAGGTACCGACCTTCAGGATCAGTCACTATGTCTTCGGTTGCCAGGAGATAGTATTTTTAATGGCTAGCAGGATTCCTCTATTTTTAGCTGGAGAGGTGGCCAAGTATACGTGTGGGAAATCCTTGTTGGTGCATTTAGGGTGATTGGATAATTGGAAGTGTGTTTCCTGAACAGAAACTATTTCAGCGTTGGAGGATTTTGCTTCTCTCCAGAGTGAGTATCGTTTGGCTGGGTGGTTAAGTCCATTGGCATTTATAGATCTTATTTTAAACGGCATTAAGTAAAACAAGTGGGGGGTCTGCTGAAGTTATTTGAGGTTTACAGGTAAGGTATTGGAATTGTGCTATTTCTGCATTCATACTGATGGGCAAGTTGCATTGGGAATGATGTAGCGATTTGTTCACTGGAAAACTGTTGTTGAAAAGTTCTGGAAGAGGGAGAAGGGGATAGAAAAATAAAACTTCGTAAAAAAGAGACCTCAAAATGGGTCTGAGTTCGACCAACATGGTCGATATTCTGTGTGGAAGAGGGGCCGTAAGGAAGTTTTTTACTCCATGGGCCTAGAACCATTGTAGTGCTGTTGAGAAGTGCTGAGGTGTTCACCTAGCGACTTGTTTTTCTTTTTTCCAGATTTTTTCTTGCCGACGATCTGCCAGTCTGCGTTAGTTGGTAGCGAGACTGGTGTTTCACGTTGGGGAATTTCATTTCGGGGGATAATACCCCATTTTTGCAGTAGAGAGATGCCTTCTTCCAAAGAAGAGATTGCTGTGGTGGAACCATTGTGGGTGATAAGGAGAGTTGCAGGGTGTTTCCACTTATGCAGTATTTTGTGGTTCCTTAGTGCTTTTGTAATTGTCGCTAAATTTATCCTTCTTTGGAGAGTATGTCTGGACAGATCAGGTAAAATCTGGATGTTAGAAAACTCTGGAGGTAGCTCAGAGGATTGGCGGGAGGACGCCATTATTTTTTCCTTAGAGTGAAAAAAGTGTACTCTTAAAAGAACATCTCTCGGGACTTCTTGGCTTAAGAAGGCTGGCTTGGGCAGTCTATGGATTCTGTCGATTATTTTATCGTTTTCAGATAGGGTTGGTACAAGTGTGGAGAATAACTTGATCGCATATTGTTCTAACTGATGCGACTGCACTGATTCAGGAACTCCTCTTAGTTTAACATTGTTCCTCCTAGACCTGTCTTCCAGGTCAGCTACCTTATCTTTAAGCCACTGAATCTCTTCAGAGTGCTGGTTGTGAGCTTCAACCATGATGTTGAAAGACAGGGTGTGAGTGCTCAGAGAGGTCTCCACTGTGTTCTCTCTGTCTCCTAGATGGTGTACTTCCTTTCTATACTGCTGCATCCATCCCATAATATCTGACTGTAGTGCAGATCTGAAAGAATGAAGCATGTCTTTCAGCATGGATTCAGAAACTAAGCATTCCTCTGTGGGGAGCCCAGCAGACTGACCTCTATGGTAAGACACTGAGCTTGTGCTGTGAGTCTGTGGCAGATATAGCATGTTATCCCCTGATCCCTGTTTGGCTGAGGATGTTATGCGGGGCTTGTTTTTGGCAGGGCTTCTGCTGGATGGGGAGTCAGGGGATGATGAGCCTGAAGAATATTCGCTGTCAGGATTTCCTACCTGTTTTGTAGGTGTGAGATTCTTCGCTCTTTCAATCCCTGGTGGTGCTAGTGAAGCATGGTGTGAGCCGCGGCCATCTTGCAGAATGCCTGGCAGATGTGAGCCGTGGATGTTCTCCAGCTTTGACAACTTCAGAGATTCTTTCCTCCGGCGGGTCATCTCCAGCATGGTCAGGGGGTTGTGTGGAGGCAACTGAGCAGGTTTTTAAGTCGCTGCGGTGGTTGTAGTCGGGCACGGTTCTATGTGGCAAGGGAGAGCTGTTCTAGCAGGCAGCCATCAGCGTCCCGGTCGACACACCCCTCTTATCTATGTACTTTCTCATTCAACATTATTCACCTTCATGAGAACTTCACATATAGTTCTGTGGTGTATCCATTTTGGGGAAACTATCTACCCTGTCATGGCCAGGGTGGAGGTGTCCTAGATTTGCCATCCAGGGTTCTGTACAACAGGCTAATGTGTTAAGATACTGTATCTATTCTTGCTGGTGTTGCTCTTTAGTTCGCCACATATTGCTCATCACTTGTACCTACATTGCACACACAATTTTTTTTTCTGAAAAATTATCATGTTTGTGTTTGGCTTGGGAGTTGACGTGTTGACCTGAGAAATCCAGGCACACACATTTCTGACACAGAAAGCTTTCATTTGACATACACACACACACACACACACACACGCACATTTACACACATATCCAGTTCACTGGGCAAAATAATTGATGTACCCAAAAACATTACAGTTGAGGAACTAAGCCTCAAAAAATAAATGATGTGCACAAAGGCACCCATTATAGAGGAGATATTCCAGAATGAAATGTAATAAATCTTGGTCTTTATTAATCAGAGGGTACACATATAATACAGTCAATGTGTTTCATGGCTTGCGCTTCCCCAATTACAATGCATTAGGGGATATATAAAAAATATGAAAATGTATTTAAAATATTGTCCCTAAAATCAATATGATCTTAGTTGCTAAATATTGCATATAAAAATTAAAGTGCTATTAAACCCAAAAACAAAAATGTACTAAATGTTTGGCTTTTTTCCTTAATTTTCATCTGGTGATACAGTTAGTAGGTGTGCTGTTTTTCAATGTACTTTACCAGACCAGGTATTCCAGACAAAGTATCAGTTAAAGGGTTGAGACAAACCATTTACTATTGTACCTCAAGCCACACCAGAGAGGCAGCGGGAGATTATGGAAGTTAACAAGTGGCTGAGGAGCTGGTGTAGTAAAGAGGGTTTCGGGCTCCTGGAGAACTGGGCCGACTTCTCAGTCAGCTACTGGCTCTTTAGTAGGGACGGATTGTACCTAAATGGGGAGGGTGCAACCATACTGGGTGAGAAGATGGCCAACAAGTTATAGGGGCTTTTAAACTAGGTGATGGGGGGGAGGGTACAGATGTAGAATTAGCCAGTGGGGAGCAAGATTCAGTGGACACAAATGGGGACATTAGCGGTAGGGTGTTCAGAGTTCCTAAATCCAAGGTGGGTATGGGGAAAGATCACAAGAGCAGCCTAAAAACAACATCAAACGAGGATATAGTTTGCATCCTCTCAAAATTACGAGGTTTGCATACTAATGCTAGAAGCCTGGCCAACAATATGGGAGAGTTGGAGCTGCTGATGTACTGTATGAGGAGGACTTAGATTTTGTGGGGATTACAGAGACTTGGTTCGACAGCTCTCATGATTGACTGGCGACCATTCAGGGGTATTCCCTTAATCACAGAGATAGAGAAGGTAAAAAATGGGGAGGGGTAAGTCTGTATATTAAGAATAGTGTACAGGTAAATGCGAGGGATGATATTAATAATGGATCTATGGATGAGGTAGAATCGCTATGGGTAGAACTTCAAAGGGAAGGCACTATGGGGAAAGTAATATTGGGCATATGCTCTAGGCCCCCCAACCAGAGGGAGGAGGGGGAGGCGGACCTATTTTCACAGATTGGAGTGGAAGCAAGGATGGGAAATGTCATTATAATGGGGGACTTTAATTATCCAGATATAGACTGGGTAGAAGGAACCCCGCATTCATCCAAGGCTCGGCAGTTCCTAAATGTTTTGCAGGACAATTTTATTGGTCGGATGGTAAACGCACCGACAAGAAACAATGCAGTACTAGAACTACTGATTACCAACAATACAGACCTGCTCACGGATATAGAAATGCGGGGCAACTTAGGAAACAGTGATCATAGGTCAATAAGTTTCAGTATTTTTTTCAAATTTTATTTTTATTTAGATTCAGTTACATAAACAAACAATCAATTACAATCTATTCATTAGTTTTACACATATCACCAAAAAAAGGAATATCTATATAAAATAAAAATTAATTTCAGAACTCAAGCAAAGAAAAAACATCTTGGATTACAAGTGTAACTGTTCTCTAATCACCTTTTTCCACATTTTCCCAGAACAAACAAACCTAACACAAAAAAAAAAAAACCCTATAACATGTTGGCCACGAGAACACTAAAGCCCCGTACACACGAGTCGAAATTCGGCCGGGAATTTTCATCCGACGACCGATCTGCCGATTTTCGGCTTATTAGTATGATGCTTCCGACAACCGACTCCGACTTTTCGGCCGAAAAAATTCTGGTGTGCAGGCTATAAAATTTTTGTCCTCCGTCAAAACACGTCCGATTTTCATGCAGTCAGTACAGATTTCGACAGGGAAAAATCTTATTAGCAAGACTGGGCATGCTCAGAGAAGAAAGAACACAAAGAAAGCAAACCAACACATGACATCACTTCTGAAGTAGAATTCTGTCGGTCAACAAAATTCCAGTGCAGTCTAGAGCACATTCCAACCAACAAAACACAACTCTGGACAAATGAAGGACGACCTGTCGGCGGAAATTCGTTGCGTGTGTACTAGGCTTAAAAGTCTCATAATCATACTTCCCACATCCCTTTTCTCTCTTTTCTTTCCTTTCTCTCTTTCTTCCTCCCCTCCCCCTTCTCCTTCCCTTCCTACTGGTAATTCTTATTCTAAGATTAAAGATTGACACTCCTCTGAGTTAACATAATCATTCCATTGTTGCCACTTCTTCTTATATTTATTAAACTGTTGGCACACAGATAAGACTAAATTCTCTAGCTTATTTATTTCCTCAACTTTTTTTATCCACATATTAACATTAGGTGGTTCTACCTCTTTCCATTTAAGGGGAATACACATTTTGGCTGCGTTTAGCAAATTCGGGATGATAGACTGTTTGTAATTTTGAATTGGTGTATTGGAGGCGTGCAACAGAAAAAGGGTTGGATCTTTAAGAATTGTATGCTCCATAAATC
The DNA here is from genome assembly GCF_965119305.1 of Pelophylax lessonae. Classification (NCBI taxonomy): domain Eukaryota; kingdom Metazoa; phylum Chordata; class Amphibia; order Anura; family Ranidae; genus Pelophylax; species Pelophylax lessonae. Next base: position 237,925,785 of record NC_138771.1, read on the forward strand.
TCTGGGTTATATTCCAAATCTGTTCCCAAAATGTTTTTAACAAGCTCCAACACCGATCAGTATTAATTAAAGAGATTTTATTCATTCTTACTGGGGTATAATACCATCTAGTTAGTATTTTATAGTTCAATTCTTGTATTTTAGTACAGATCGAGGTCGAAAATACTGATTTAATTATTAGATTTTCCCATTCTAATGAGAAACTAAGACCTATTTCTCTCTCCCATTCTCTTAACTCCCTTAGCGGTATCCCCAAGCGTGACTCGGGGTGTTTTTTTAATGCTAGGATCCATATCCCTGAGTCACACTCGGGGTAGATGTGCAGAGCCTGCAGCGGTGTTCCTTACCTTCTCTTGGTGATCCAGCTGATCTCCCATTGCTGTGATCGCCGCCGAGATCCCCGCCGCGCGTCCGTCGCTCTGATGACTTCCTGGTTCCGTTCCCTGCAGCAGCAATGGTGCATGGGAGCGGAACTAGGAGGGAAATTCAAAAGTTGCACCAACACAATAGATATTTTATATATATATATATATATATATATATATATATATATATATATATATATATATATAAATGTATTATATATAGTTTCAGATTACATTGTATCACCTCCTTTTTATATATATATTTTATATTATATTGTATATTATATAATAAAATGATATTATTGATTAGATTATAATTAATGCGTTTGTGTTTCAAATTTATCACATCTGGGATGTCTACTAGAGTCGTGTTTTGGTCAGGTTTAAGTCAGTAATTACTAAGAATTGTAGGCCTATAATACATAACGCCAAATTTCCATGCAAAAAATTGTACCGCTTTTGGTACATAATTCCTGACATAATCATACCGCCAGGGAGGTTAAGAAAGGTAATTGACGTTGTTCCACCGTTGTCATTAATAAGGAATATAATTTAGATATTGTGTGGTCCAACAATCCATTTTGTGTACATAATTTTTCATAGGATGTTGACTCCAGGTCCTCCCGAGTAGGGACCTGTAAAGACCCTAAGAAATGACGAAGTTGAAATGCCCTCCAGGGATCTAAACAAAAAGGGCCTGAGGTATCTGTCAGTTCACCTATCGTCACCCATCTTGCTTCTATAAGGAAATTAGATATTTGGGAGACTCCTGTTTCCATCAAGTTTTTAAACTTTTTATCTTGGTACCCTATAGCAAAGTGAGGATTTCCTAATATTGGGTATAATAGGGAATTTTTTCGTACTAACCCACCCTGTTCAAATATTTTCGCACATGTCTTGACTGTTTGCCCTATAAGGGGGTGCTTACTCATAGATGTTGGTATTACCTTAGCACACCAAGGAGCTCTCTTAAGTGGGATCTCACACTGTGCCTGTTCTAGGTTTTGCCAGAGCTTTCTCTCCCTATGGCGACACCAGTCAATTAATCTTCCTAATTGTACTGCCTGATAATATTTCCGCATATCTGGGATGGCCAGCCCTCCATTCGATTTAAGGTTTGTAAGATATTTCTTTCCTAACCTCAGGCGTTTAGAGTTCCATATGAAGTTTGTTATCAGTGTGTCAATCTGTTTAAAATACTGTACTGGGATAAATATAGGGAGTGCTTGAAAAATATATAGAATCTTTGGTAATATACTCATTTTAACTATATTGCATCTTCCAAACCATGAATGGACTCCTCCTTTCCACTTCTGGAGCAGTAGGCATATTGATTTAATTAGGGGAGTAAAGTTATATGTGAATATTTGAGACAATTTAGGTGTAATTAACGTTCCCAAGTATTTCAAGGCCGACGTTGTCCAATTCAATTTAAAATTTGATCTTAATTGTTGTAAGAGTGGTGATGGCATCTCCACTCCCATAGTTCCAGATTTAATAAAATTTATTTTCATATTGGATTGAGTCCCATAAACCTCTAATTCATGTAGGAGGTTAGGTAATGAAATAGATGGGTTCGTAATTGAAAAAAGTACATCATCTGCATATGCCGATAATTTATATTGGTTGTTCCCTACTTTAATACCCAAAATATATGGATTCATTCGAATTTTACATAAAAAGGGTTCTAGTGACAATACAAAAAGGAGGGGTGACAGGGGGCAACCCTGTCTAGTTCCATTTGTAATTGCAAAATCTTCTGATAATATTCCGTTCACCCTTACTTTTGCTGTGGGGGTTGAATAACTCAGTGCAATCCAGTTTAACATTGTCTCTCCTATCCCTATATAACGAAGTACTGAGAACATGTATTCCCACCTAACCCTATCAAATGCTTTTTCGGCATCAGTATTAAGAAATATACTTGGATTATGGTTTTGATGTACTATATGTAATAGGTTCAATAACTTGGTCGTGTTATCTCGCGATTCACGAGTTGGTACAAATCCAACTTGGTCCAAATGAATCAGTTTCGCCAAATATCTCTGAAGTCTCGTTGCCAGTATCTTGGTAAAGATTTTAAAATCAATATTTAATAGTGAAATCGGCCTATAACTCTTACATGAGGTAGGATCTTTCCCTTCTTTAGGGATAACTGAGATGTGAGCCTGTATGGTTTCTTTAGGAAATCGTTTCCCTATTCCCCACGAATTAAACATGTCCACCATAAAGTCTCTCAGATATGGGGCTAATTTTTTATAATACTGAGTGGTGAACCCATCAGGTCCCGGTGCCTTCCCCACCTTCGTATTTTTTATGGCTTCCATTACTTCCACTGATGTAATTGCTGAATCTAAGGTATTACTCTCATCTTCTGTTAATCGGGGCATCTGGGAAGCCTGTAGGTATTCTTCCATTTGAGATTGTGGTATTTTAGGGGTTTGTAAGTTATACAGGGATTCATAATACTTTTTAAATTCTTGCACTATCTGTCCTGGATAGGTAATTTTCTGACCCGTGTTTGTTATTATATGTGGTATATACATTGCCAAAGTTTGTTCCCTAAGGGATTTAGCCAATAATTTTCCGCATTTATTTCCTGCATCATAGAAAATTCTTCTAGATCTCTGTATTGCTGCTTTGGCCTTAAAAAATAAAAGTTCATTGATGCTGTTCCTTACTTTCATAAGTTCTAACCTTCCTTCGAGTGATGGTGCATGTTTATGTTTCGCTTCTAATTTATACAGAGATTGAAATAAAAGATTTAATTGTAATGTCAGTTGTTTTTTAATCCTTGCACCATGTTTAATCAGAATACCCTGTATTACTGCTCTGTGCGTTTCCCATATAATACCAGGATCTGAATCTGCGGTAGTGTTAGTCTGAAAGAAGAATTCAAGTTCTGTTTTGACCTCTGCCATAGTCTCCTGATCTTGTAAAAGGTTCTCATTTAATCTCCAAGTCTTCCTCCCCCCTTGTCTCTTGTTAAGTAACTCATAAAATAAAATTATTGGGGCGTGGTCCGACCAAGTTATTGAACATATGAATAATAATATTGCTGCGCCAAGTGAACATTAATTAATAGGAGATAAATCAGTGTTAATAACAAGTGATAAATCAATATCATGTGAAATTAAATCCAGTGATCAAAATAGTCCCAATCGGGTGGTGCAAATCATTAAAAATTATTAATAAATAGTCCCAAAATCACACATCAAAGAATCGTGTCAAATAATGTGACTAAAATCTTCATCCAAAAAATTGTGATCAAAGGTGCTGCATGCTCCACTCCACTATAATATTCCAATAGCCTGGTCTTCCAATCACCACCTCCTGCTTCTTTCTCCAAATATATACAGCATCGGTGTGGGGATACAAAAAACACGAGATCTAGTGCTCTCTGCTAGGGTGGGTTTATTTCAGCAGCATAAACATAGGTATTACACTTACATTTGTTGGCACTTCAAGCAGTGCAGGCTGTCAGCACATTAAAACTCTGCCTGCCTGTATTCTTCCGGGAATCGGCGTGATGACGCACAGGCTCCTCCCGTCTCCTGGAAGACCAGGCTATTGGAATATTATATATGCGTGTTTTGACTCTGTGGAGTCTCTCCTTGAGGTGAGCTGCTAGTTTGTCACCAGTCACTTGGAGCACTTTGGAGTGGAGCATGCAGCACCTTTAATCACAATTTTTTGGATGAAGATTTTAGTCACATTATTTGACACGATTCTTTGATGTGTGATTTTGGGACAATTTATTAATAATTTTAGTGATTTGCACCACCTGATTGGGACTATTTTGATCACTGGATTTAATTTCACATGATATTGATGTATCACTTGTTATTAACACTGATTTATCTCCTATTAATTAATGTTCACTTGGCGCAGCAATATTATTATTCATTGATCTCACAGGTGTTTTGTGTTTGGCACTGATTGTTTGCAGCCTTGTGCACGAGATTGTATATTATTTTTATTTGGTTTGCGCTGATTATTCTTTTCCACATTTGAAGTTATTGAACCTATCATAGTATCTTTTATTGCATATAATTGGCCATGTGGAACTAAAAAATAATCTATGTGGGAATATTGTTGATGTAAAGCAGAATAAAACGAGTAGTCCCGTTCTCCTGGGTGCATCAGACGCCATACGTCTGTTAATTGCCCTTTGTGTAACGATTTTGCAATTCGTTTCCGTACTCTTGGGGGAAGTGACGTATCCTCTGATGGAATCAAAGGGACATTAAGATCACCGCCCACTATTAATTGTCCTTCTCTGAAGTCATTAAGTTTATCCATGCTTCTCTCTATAAAACTATCTTTTTGTGAATTAGGGACGTACAAATTAGCGAGTGTTATCTCGGTCTCTCCAATAGTCCCTTTTATAAACAAATGGCGCCCATTTGGGTCTCTTAAAATCTGTGAGCACTTCCATGGTAAATTCCTCGAGAAGAGCATGGAAACCCCTCTAGACTTTGATTCTATATTGGTTGAATGATATGCTATTGGGAAGAAAGAATTTCCTAATCTAGGAAAGTTATCTTCTCGAAAGTGTGTCTCTTGTATCATGGCAATGTCTACCTTAAGTCTCCTTAAGTCATTTAGTAAGGTCTTCCTTTTTTCTGGGGTATTGAGACATCTTGCATTTATTAATAGGATTCGTATAGCCTCCATATTAAGAGGAAAGAGAAAAAAAAACCTGACCCCTCTACTCGCGAGGAGTCTCTAATATAACTTTTGCTAGATTGCTCACCAAAATAATATTGGTATTTGAGCAGATTCCTGTGTGGGGGAGTGGTTGGGTTAATGTGGAGATTGGAGCCCCCCCCCCCTCCCCTCTCGTCCCATCCAGCACCGTTGTTACCCTTCTACAGGCCTTGTTCATGTAATCATATATGAAAGAGAAAAAAAAAAAAAAACCCGGGGACATTCCCCAACCCAACTTCACATAGGACATTTTTTATTAATAGTATCTATGTTATCGTATTTCATTTATATTATTTTTATAGATAATTTATGATTAAACATTTATCACCGTGTTCTCCTCTATTGGACCAATTCACATCAATCCAATATCCATCTTGTATCCAACAAAGGGAAGAAGGGAAAAAAAAAAAAAAGGGGAGGGGTATCCCTCCGCTTAACTCCATGTAATCATTTTTCAAGTCCTTTCACATCTTATCTCACGTTTTACCCCGTTCTTTTCTCTTCCCTTCCCTCCTTATAAGCAACATTTACAGTATTTATGATTGGACCTTTATATCTTGAAGAATAACCGGTTAATACCAAAAAAAAATATTAAGGTAAATAAGAAAAAATTAAAAAAATTATTATAACCTCCGGCCTGACTACCCATGAACCATTTTCCTAATCTGTCTTTATCAGGAAGGTAATATTTTATATCATTTTGTATCATTTGTAGTTAACCAGTTAACCAATTGACCAATTATCACATTGGTCTAATATTAGTCTAATAAAAAAAAAAAATTCTCGGGGGGACCTAAAGTTAACATCCCCCAAAAAAAAAAAAAAATTGTATCTCTCCATTCGGCTCCATACAATCATTTTTTAGTTTATTCATGTTCTATCTATCATTTTTTATAAATAATATTTGCAATGTTTATGACTAATCCTTAAAAAAAAAAAAAAAAAACATCTGTGTTTAAAGACTTCAGAGTGTTTAAAAAAAAAAAAAAGTAATAAAGCACTTCTTCGTGTAATTTTTTCAGGGGACACCTAGTACTTCAATACTCAATACCGTGCACCGTGCTCAATTAAGTGATGCATTCTCATCAAGAAAAAAAAAAAAAAACCTTACTTAAAAAAATAAGTAAGGTTATGTTACTGTGTCTTACTATCCAAAAAAAAAAAAAACCCTTAGTCTCACCCTTAACTGTGCTCCCTGTTTCCACCACCATAAGGAGGGAGCAAAAAAAAAAAAAAACACCAGAACAAAAAAAACACCAAAGCCAAAAGAAGAAACCAACGTACCAATAAAAAACTCCTTAAACCTTTGTGTCTTAGGGGAGTAGTCAGGGAAGGCTGAGAAATCCCCCAATTACTCTATCCGAAAAAAAAAGCCCTTTCTCTTCCCTTCCATGGCCCGTTCATACATCTTGATTCTGTACCAACACATACTCACAGAACAAAACAAAAAAAAAAGGAGTTCATATAACTCCATATATTTCCCACGGGCCCCGTATAACCGGGGGGACAGGAAGAAAAAAAACAAAAAAAACCAAAAAAAAACAAAGTGACATTGAATTATTTTCTTGTCAATGTTTATCTAAAAAAAAAAGTTCCTCAAATGTCCTACTTATACTGATAGGGATCTTCATTACTCTTTACTTTCCTCCATCATATTGTTGATCCTTCCCTTGCTCTCCAATTAAGCCGGCCCATTGTCCTGGGAAGCATTGTCAACCAATTGTCCACTCGTATTGGCTCTGTTCTTAAAAAATTAAATAGATCCGGTAAGTCAGCCGGGGTTCGAAGGGTATAGAAATCTCTTTCTTTGTAAAAAGTAACTGCTAGTGGGTATCCCCATCGGTACTTAAATCCATGTTGCTTAGCTCTCTCTAATACCAGGCGCAGTAAGGATCTCCGATACAGAGTCGCTTTGGACAGATCAGGGAGGATTTTAATTTTAGCGCCAGCAACCTCGATTGTACCCATTTCCCAAGCTTTACAGAGGATCTCCTCCTTCTGTGCATAGTAGTGCATTTTACATACTATGTCCCGGGGTCTACCTGGGTCTGTATATCTGGTGCCAGTCACTCTATGGACTCTGTCCATAGCCAGGGAGACCGATGTATGTGAAGTGGAGGCTAGTATTTTATGAAAAACGTCTCTCACCTTTTCCTGTAGGTTTTCACCCTCTGATTCGGGTAGACCTCTCAGTTTCAGATTACCTCTGCGACTCCTCTCCTCTAAGTCCTCGATGTGTAACTGCAAGCCAATAGTTGTTTCGTAGAGTGTACCTGTAGTTTTTTCAATCTCTACTATCCGGTCCACTGTTTTTGCCAGGTTCGATTCTCCAGTGACTACCTTGTTTGAAAGCTGAGACATGTCCGAGCGCAGCTCTTGGATATCCCGTGAATGCGCCTCTTCAAGTCGCATTATTAAAGCCTCTATCTCTATCTTAGTAGGTAGTGCTCTTAACAGGTCTTTAATCTCAGGGCTTTCCGTCTTACTCTGCATATCAATGTCTGTTCTGGTCTCATCTTTCGATAGCTCAGACGTTCTCAACTCCGTCGGTTTTTCCACCTTCTCTACGGGTTGCGAGCTCTGTTTGATAAGTGCTCCTCCACGTGTTGCCGCCATCTTTAGTTCAGAGACGCCAGTCTGTAGTTGTGAAGAATTGCTGGATATCCCCTGACTTCCTCTGAGTTTGGGATCGGTCACTAGCAGAGCGGGTTATAGGACATGTTTTAGCACAGTTTCCTGCCTGCATGCTGGTGTAGCCTCTCTGGCGTGTTATTCTGAGTCGGGACAGGAGGGGAGCATACGGGAGCTCATCAGGCACATGTCCTCACATCTCCACCCCTCCCAGACCACGCCCCAGTGATCAATACATTTCAGTATTAATCATAGTAACAGGAAACACAAGGGTAATATAAGGACACTGAATTTCAAAACAGCCAATTTCCCAAAACTTCACTCTTTGCTAGAAAATATCAAATGGGATAGAACCCTGGGAACAAAGAACATAGAGGAAAAATGGGAGTGCTTCAAGAGCATACTAACCAAAGGGATTGGCCAGTGCATTCCAAAGGGAAATACATTTAAAAGAGCAAAACTAAACCCTGGGTGGCCAAACTCCAACATAAAAATGCATAATGATACTAAAGAAAAGGCCTTCAAAAAATACAAGGCTGAGGGGTCACTGGCAGCATTCAGGCATTACAAAGAGTGTAATAAGAAATGTAAAGGCGAAATCAAGGCGGCTAAAATAGAACACGAGAGACATATAGTGGAAGAGAGTAAAAAAAAAAAAAAAATCAAGAAATTCTTTAAGTATATAAATAGTAAGTAAGCGACGCCAGAACACATTGGCCCCATAAAAGACGACGAAGGGAATCTGGCCACAGAGGACAGAGAGAAGGCAAAAGTGTTAAATAATTTCTTCTCTTCAGTCTTCACAAAAGAATTGGGGGGCTACACTAACCCGTCTTGTAATGCTAAATTAAATTTACATCTCAGGAAGAAGAACTAAACCAGAGAAACTTAACATAAATAAATCACCGGGACCGGATGGCTTGCAACCGAGGCTTCTCAACCAGGTGATAGCCAGACCATTATTCCTGCTCTTTAAGGATAGTCTACAGACGGGTATGGTGCCAGCTGATTGGAAAAAAGCCAATGTGGTACCAATATTTAAAAAAGGGCCGAGATATATCCTGGGTAACTATAGGCCAGTCAGCCTAACATCAGTATTCTGCAAGATTTTGAAGGGGTTGTTAAGAGACAACAAACAAGACTTTAGTAATGAGAACAGTATTATTAGTAGTAATCAGCATGGATTCATGAAAAATCGTTCTTGCCAGACCAATCTATTAACCTTCTACGATGAGGTGAGTTGCCATCTAGACAAAGGAAAGCCTGTGGATGTGGTGTATCTGGACTTTGCAAAGGCATTTGACACAGTTCCCCACAAACGCTTACTGTGCAAACTAAGGTACATAGGTATGGACCATAGGGTGAGTACCTGGATAGAGAACTGGCTCCAGGGGAGAGTCCAGAGGGTGGTGATAAATAGGGAGTACTCAGATTGGGCGGGTGTGGATAGTGGGGTCCCCCAAGGTTCTGTCCTGGGCCCAATCCTGTTTAATTTATTCATAAATGACCTAGAGGAGGGGATATCTAGCACAATCTCGGTATTTGCGGATGATACTAAACTAAGCATGCCAATATCTTCAATGCAGGATGTGGAAACCTTACAAGCAGACGTGAACAAAATAATGGGGTGGGCAACTACATGGCAGATGAGGTTTAATGTTGAAAAATGTAAAGTAGCCATCAGAAACACGAAAACAAGCTACTCACTAGGGGGGGGGGGACCTCTGGGTGAATCTAAGATGGAAAAGGACCTGGGGTTCCCAGTGGACAACAGGCTTGGCAGTGGCATGCAATGCCAAGCCGCTGCAAGCAAAGCCAACAAAATACTGGCATGTATAAAAAAGAGATTATTCTCCCACTCTACAAGACTCTGGTCCGGCCACATCTGGAGTATTCTGTCCAGTTCTGGGCATCGATCCTCAGAAAGGATGTGCTGGAGCTGGAGACAGTCCAGAAAAGGGCAACAAAAATAATTAGGGGAATGGAGAACATCAGCTATGAGGAAAGACTACAAGCATTGAACTTATTCTCTCTGGAGAAGAGACACTTGAGGGGGGATATGATATCAATGTACAAATACTGTACTGGTGATGACCCTAGCATAAGGAACAAACTTTTCAGAAAAAGGGAATACAATAAGACACGTGGCCACTCACTAAAACTAGAGGAAAAACGGTTTAACCTTAAAATACGTAAGGGGTTCTTTACTGTCAGAGCAGTAAGGATGTGGAATTCTCTTCCACAAGCAGTAGTATCAGCAGGGAGCATCGATAGCTTCAAAAAACTTTTAGATGGGCACCTTAAAGACCACTACATAAGGGGGTATACAATGTACGGTTAACATACAACACACACACATCATAGGTTGAACTGGATGGACTGATGTCTTTCAACCTCACAAACTATGTAACTATGTAACTAGGTAATTGACAGTGGTCCCTACACTTGTCAGTTTTTCGTTATGTAAAATATTTATCTCTAAAGGATAAAAAAACGGTTTACTATACTGATTATAAAGTGTTAGCTTTAGTTCAGTTTTAATTTTTTAATACATTTCATTTAAATCGCTAAACTAACACTACCCTCCCCCAGACTGACAAGTGCTGCTGTCCAAAGATGTTTTCTTTAGTACTTCATCCATAATGCAGCGACTATAAGACTGGAAGTTTGTTACTGGCTGAATCACCAGATGAAATAAAGGACAAAAAAACCTAAAAAAAAAAAAAAACAAATGCAGCCACCACATCTGAGGATTGGTAAGTCGCAATATATTACATTTTTATTTTTGGGTTTTTTACTGCGGTAAAATAATTTTCAATCAACCAAAGTTCTCTGTGATAGAAAAATGTGTATTCCAAAAATTCTATATGGGATAAACACATAAGTGGTATAAATAGTAATAATATAATAAATAGCTCAACCATAAGTATTTAGGAAAAACAGAGCAGCACAATCTTACAGTGGACATTCGTAATTTAATAGTACACTAATGATTTTGTAATCCCAAACTCAATGATGGACAAATGGGAGTAAATGTCTAATATTTGAAAAGGTTTCTATGCATGCCTGAAATTTGCTTCTGTTTCTCTAGTTAGTAACAACTATGATTCTTGCATGGAGGTTTAAATTGATGTCCTTTGCATGTGTCAGAATTAAATATGCATCTTTAAAGTAAAATGAAAACATATGGTGTTCTATTTTGTAGGTATGAAGTCGGCTATGATGGATAAATACATCCACGTATATACGTCCTATATGGGGCAAATAAGAGACTGTAGTGACTAATTCCAATAACCTAGGGGTTATCAATAGAAGAATGTTGCAGAAAACAGTTATAAGACTCCTTGCTCACCATGCATGTGTGTCTACAAGGGTGCATACAAAAGTAGGATGCATGTGCAGATGCATATCCAGGAAAGTGGTAACAAAAATATATAGGTCGTCTGCATTCTAAAGAGCACATGCTTGGTCTGGAACTGCATTCTGCCTTGCGCATCCATGGGGAGAAAAGGTACTTTGCAGCTGGAGAGCAGCAATGATATGTGCACCCAGAGTGTACCAGACTGGCTGGTCAATCACAGCTGGGAATTTATCTGACAGCCTGTCAGTGAGATGTGGATATCTAAAAAGACAGAAAACACATTGAGGTTAATTTACTAAAATCTAATCTAAAAACTATTTACAAATATATACTTTACAGTGCAAGTGCGATTTTAGTGCATTTGCTCTAGATCTGAGAGGATGCTGTTTTTTATTTTCCTTGCATATGATTGAATATTCTTTGCCTCATTTACTTAGCAAGTGCACTGGCAGTGCACAGTATGCATAAAGGGACAGAAGGTCCACAGGGCATCATCAATGAGGAAAAACTGATTTTGATAAAGTGTCAAGAATGCTTTATTGAAAAACAATATACATGATACAAAAATCACACCTCCACCATATGAGCAGTTAAAAAATGACAACATTGTCAAGGACTCAACATTGTCAAGGCAATGGTGGCTTTGTAACAGGGGGATCAGTATATCGTTCCACGGATCAGTGTTTGCACACCATAGGGATAATGGAAAATTGTTATCATACTTACCGTAATTTTCCTTTCCTGGCATATCCTCACGTCAGCACACAACGGGTTTACACCTCCTCTGGAGCCCACAGGACCACCTCTTCCTAGCTAAATAAAAGATAGCCCCTCCCCCAGCTGAAGTGTTCGATAACCTAGCCTGGGACAGGCCACAAGGGAGGGAGTCCTGTGCTGACGTGAGGATAGGCCAGGAAAGAAAAATTATGGTAAGTATGATAACAATTTTCGATTTTCCTGGCCCACCTCACGTCAGCACACAACGGGATATACCCAAGCTGAATATAGGGCGGGAGAGAACACATGAAAAGAGACACTCAAAGAAAAGTTGTTAAAGCCAAAAAGAATGAATCCCTCTATTCCCAAACTTGCTGATCGCACATCTGGTTTGTAGGGTTGAAGGCCGCACAAGAACTTCAAGCTAGCCGCCTTACAATGACCTTCCAAGAAATCCTGGCACAACTGCCCCAAAGGCTACCGCCCCTCTAGTCAAATAAGCTTGCAACTATTTCAGAGCAGAAAAGCGTACTTCTGGCATGCCTATGTAATCACCGTAGAAGTCCACCAGTGGATGATTCTTGAGGACCTGATGGCTAAATGAAGATTGTCCACTTTCCTCTTTGACCAAGTACACAGCAACTTGCCTACGTTTAAGGAACTGAAGTCTTTCTGCTGTGCATCCAGTGACTCAGAGGGACTACTTCCCAGTTTTGCTGGAAACTGGATATCACTTTAAAATTGAACTCTGGAGATAGACATAGTATCGCTATTTCTGGTAAAAAAAAAAAAAGAAGGACACAAAGGGCCCCTGCAGGAAATGTGTTGCAATCTTCAAACCTCCTGTCTGAAGTAGTTACTGGCAGAAGAACTCGTTTTTCTGTGAGGAATTTTGATGGAATTGAAACCATTGGAGCAAAGGGTGCCCTAGTGCTCTCAGATCCAAGCCCAAATCCTACAGAGGGAACAAGGATCTCCTTCAAGGTCATGTATACTTTAGATTGTCGCCTGCAAAAAGCATCTGGTAACTGGCTATTCCACCAGTTTGAAGCCTGTGAAAGATAAGGTAAAGAATTGTACCTTAAATGGAGTTGTATACCAGACCAACCTCTAGCGCTGACTGTAAAATGCCCAGGATATTGGCTAGAGCAGGGAACACAGGAGAGAAAGCTTTTGCTGAGCAAACAAAACAAGCATTTCATATCCTCTCATATGTAGTATTTAGGGTCAGTACTCTGGACCCCAAGGTCTGAGCAAGCTTGGATGAGAATCCCTGCACCTCTAGTCTGACCTATTCTATAGCCAGGCTGTTAAAGTAGTCTCATTGGATTAGGGTGCTGTCACTGACCTTGTCAAAAAGATTTCATTTGACCAGAAATGGGTCTGGTGGTGCTGATGACATCTGGGGAGCAGTGCAAGTCAAGACCTTCTCGGTAGGTGGAAGAGACTAATATGGCATGGACTTGTCCTGTCCAAATTTTCATAAGCATCTTTATATTCAAGGACATCGGCGAGAGACAAAGATCAAACACAAAATTCCCTGGCACTGTGAACCTATCTTATATGACAGAGCCTTTGCATTGGTATCCTGTTGCAAATATCCAAAGCTGCATGTTCAGTGGAGTCTCCCTGTGAACTACTGCTGGAAAGCCTTATTTGCCAATATTGGTTTGAGGAACTTGTTGAAAAATCTTTTGCCTAACCAAACCACTAGTTAATTTTGCTTTCCTGGCAAGAAGGCCACCGTTAACTAACTGTAGGTGGCTCTCTGCCCAGCAAAATGATTCTGTTGCAAGATGTAACAGGAAAAGGCTTCTGGTGTCCCCTGGGAAGAAATCTAGGTTACTGCTGTCTTGTTGTCAACCAACTTCACTCAGGCCCCTTTGAAGTAGATACTGAAAGGCTTGCAATGCTAGAAAAGGTTACCTTCAGTTCCAGATAATTGGGGAGTCTGCATTCCATTGGTTTGTTCAGATTGTGTACTCCTCAGCCCCAAAGACTGGGATCTGCCATCAGAATCATCCTATCTCCTGGGCTGAGAGGCATGCCCTGAAAGTACAGTAGCGATGTTCACATTTCCAGTTCTTGATGAATTTGTATAGGCACAAAGATTTTCTGATCCATAGACAGCCCAGCTTATAGGCTAAAGAAGGTAAATTGAAAATGACCTCATGTGCCACCTGGCCCAAGGTACCACCGCTGCCAACAAGATTTTCAAATGATTCCTGGGGCTGTGCCAATTCTGTAAAAGGCAAAGACCTGAACTGGAAGGGACATCTGGTCACTGCAAATCCCACATGCCTCTGGAGCTTGGCCTTGATCTGCACCTGAGAGTATGAGTCGGCAGGTCAATTAACACTAACTGGTCTTCCAGCTGAACTATCCCTTTGATTGTCTGCATGGCCTCCATCTTGAACCTCTTGGTGTGTGTGTATACACATTTGATTCCTTAAAACTGAAATCGACCAGAAGGCTCCTACCTTAGGTACTAGAAAAACCAAGGATAAAAGCGCCCAAATGATTCTATGTCTTTGGCATCCCTGGCATGATGGTCTTGTAGCAGTATAAATTCTTAAACACAATCTTGCAAACAAACATTCTCTATTCTGAGATCTGTTGATTCTAAATTAAATTGATTCAGTGGTCAACGTTGGAATCTTCCATTGTACTCCCACTTAACTGTCTTCTGGATCCACTGGTCTTTAAGGATTGTTGTCCAAACCCTCCAGAAGGAGGCTACAATCATCAACTTCACTCAGGCCTCCTGGCCCCAACTGGGAAAGACTATCTGAGCCCACCTTCAAAAAGAAATTTCAGCCATATTAGCAACTTGCTCTGGACTTGATTTCATGTAAAAAGTAACTGAGACACCTCCACTGTGATCTGTTAAATCTACGGCCTGTCCTATAAGACTTGGCCTCCTGCACCCTTCTGAAGTTCAATAGGCTTGAGTCAAAGATGGCTGCCTTCTCATACTAGTCTGTGGCACATTCCCGTCATTCGCTTAATTGCGTTGTTCAGTGTTTGACCAAACAATAACCTCCCACTATAGAATGTGTTGAAGGCTTGTGTGGACTTTATATCTGCCCTCCAGTGAGGTAATCACAATGCTCTCATGGGTGTGGCTGAGTGTGTCATGCTTGTACCAAGTCTATCCACGCATCACCCAGAAGCCATCTGCCAGGTTCAACTCCTCCAGAAACCGTGCCACACCTTGCAGTTTCCAGTCTTGAATTTAATGCCATTTCCAAACAGTTTATATGTTGTTGAAGTGAACAATGTTGCTGGTTGACAGGAAAAAACGGTCACTGTATACAAGCATGATTGCCAGATCACCACAACTTCTGCGTTCCAGATGTGTTTCTGCATGAGTGTTTTTGATGCAGTCCAATGCGTTCGCAATGCTTTTTGCCACTTTCCAGATGTGTTCAATACAGAAATAATGTAACATTTTTTACTTTGTTGCCTGCACTAGAATGCACTGCACTGGGGTGAACTAGGTGCTTGGAATTGGAAATTAAACACTGTCCATGCCTTCTTGCCGCAGAATAAAAATGTACTGGACTGCATCTGATATGAACAAGTCCACTTTCCCATCCATAGGATCTTAAATAATTTCCCAATTTCTCTTTGGATTAAAGTCTTCTATAAAGGCAGTTATAAAAAGGCAAAGACACTTGATGTGCCAGATGTTAGAAGGCAGCATCCACTCCTGGAAGTTCAGTGCATAAACATGCATCAAGCCATCCTATTTGGATAAAGCTTAGATAACCTGTTAATGTAAGTTGGTCTTCTGGAGAGGTCTCTGCCATCCTTCCTTAACAAGCGTTTTACGCTGTGTCATAAGAAAAGAAGGCCCTTGGAAATATTTGCATGCTTTTGCAGTGGTAGGGCATCTGCAGCGTACTTTCTGCTATAGCATCCTCAATAGGGCTTAGAAGTTTGCACATCCACATCCTTGTGAGGCAATCTGTGCATTCTCATTTCTCTGCCACTGCAGCTGCATGCAGGCCCACAATGCACCCTGAGCTGGCCGAGACATCTCCTATCATGCTGACAAACGCATGGGAGCCAGTGCCACAAGGGGTGCTTGGGGAGCATTAAAGCCGCCCTGTGGAGGACTCCGTTGGATGTGGCTTGTCCTGGGCAGGAGAAGATCGTTGGCGGGTCTTATGTTTTTTGGAGCATTTGCTTTCAGGGTCTCTGCTCCCACAATAATGCAAAACATCTTTCTTTGCAGTCCTTGAGCACTCTTTTAAAAACATGTTCCACCTTGCCCCCTCCTACCTTTGCTAGTCTTCGGTGCAATTAACAGGTGTGGCAAGCTCATATTTGCACAAAATATATAGAGCAAAATCATATATTACCTCTCACCAAATACATGTACGCTGTTTCTTTAAGACTCATTTGCCTTCATCCACTTACTTCAGAAGCAGCAGCAGGTGAGCCCAAGCAACACTTCCCGAGGCAGACAGCAGACATAGTCAGAGTCTGAGACAAAACCAGTCAGACTGTCAAACCCACAGGAGTACACAGCATAACACAGGAGCCAGGACAGCACAGCCAGAGGCAGACAGGATCTGAGACAAAACCAGTCAGACCGTCAAACCCACCGGAATACACAGCATAGCACAGCCATTGGCAGACAGGATCTGAGACAAAACCAGTCAGACCGTCAAACCCACCAGAATACACAGCATAGCACAGCACAGCCAGAGGCAGACAGGATCTGAGACAAAACCAGTCAGACCGTCCCATCTCTTGGAACATGCTGCAGCAGAGAGCAACAGCAACAAGTCCTTACCTGGCAGGACTGCAGAGAGAGAGGGAGAGAAATCCCTTCCCCTGCAGACCTCCAAGAGTGTTTACGCCATTGTTTGGCGCCTGGCGGATACCATCCTGTGCTGTCCATCTCCCTGTTCAGCCGCTCTCAGACTGAAAATAAAGCCGGGAGAGCAGTGCGGTGCACTACATATACAAGACAGGAAAAAAAAAAAACACAAGGGAGAGGTAATGATGACATTGCAGAGCTTTTATAATACCACACCTGTACAATACCAATGCTCTTTAAGCATCATTTTGCCCGACACACAGGGCACCCAGTTTTTAGAAAGATTTACTTTCAGCATTCTGGGTCTCCCAGCACCATGAGAGGCTGAACATGGAGGGGTAGGTTCGGCGGGGGGGGATATCCTTGCAGAAAACCACTTACCCACCGCAATACACAGGTGGCCTGGAGCATGACCAAAAAAGAAGAACACTTCAGCTGGGGGAGGGGCTGTCTTTTATTTAGCTAGGAAGAGGTGGTCCTCTGGGCTTCAGAGCAGGTGTAAACCCGTTGTGTGCTGACGTGAGGTGGGCCAGGAAACCATGATTACAGGTGGATCAACCCAATAGCAGTCCCAGGGTGCGAAACCAGATTCTTATGTATCAATACCCATAACATGTATGGAATATATCTGTAAGGCTGTGAAGTGGGATAGGGATGAGCTGCAAAGCTGAGCACTGGTATTTAAGACTGTGCAGTGCAGAGTATATTTCCCGTTACTAAATCAACCCCTTTGTGTGCCCCTGACTGCTGGTTAACATCACATGGGGCTTAATTTATTAAAACTGGAGAGTGTAAAAGCTGGTGCAGCTGTGCTTGGTAGCCAATAAGCTTCTAACTTCAGCTTGCTCAAATAAGCTTTGACAAAAAAAAAAAATTAGCAGCTACAAATACTGTAGCTGATGACTTTTATTATTAGGACACTTACCCCTCCAGGGATCCTGCGATGTCTGCACCCCAGCTGATTTTTGAATCGCCGCTATTCCTTGTAAGGGAAACCAGCAGTGAAGCCTTGCGGCTTCATAGCTTTTTTTTTTACTGCGCATTTGCAAAGCGCACTGCGCTTTGTAGATGGCCCCGTGGCAGGGGAAGGTGGAGGGGGGCTGAACTTTCAAAAACAGCGGAGCGGAGGGGGGGAAAGCAAACCAGAAGAGCTTCCCCTTTCGTGTGGAGCTCCATTTTAAAGCTTTTCCCATATCCTAACAACTATCTAGCTTGCTGACCTACACTTGAGAAAAGAGCGCGCATGCCCGCTGTGAGCTTGGCGCATGCTCTGAAACGTGTCATGTAATTTTCCTGGCCCTGCCGACGTCACGCGGCACGCGCTGCATTCCAGCTTGGTTCCTGGAAACAGCCGAACCAGGAAGACGCATAGCTGGCCTCTCCCTTTCCCGGCTTCATTTACTTGGCTACAACCACCACAGCCATCCCCACGGACCACCGGACTTATACAGAGCCTATGATCTTTTACCCCATGTGAGTTTATATTATTGTGTGCTTCCCTGGAATAAAGAAAGGCTGGGTTCTCACTTATGCAAATTAGATGTGGGTTTCCCCACATCCAATTCGCATTACAGGAGATTATGACCATCTCTCAATGGTGCCGAGGCTCACATCTCCAGGGCGGCTGCAAAGCGGATTGCACAAGGGTCCTATGCGTCTTTGGCTCCATGTCAGGTTCGAATTAAGGCAAAAATTCAGACCTGATTTGCACCTGAAAATGGAGAACAGGAATACTCCTGGACCCCTGCTGTGAGCTACGGCCACAGCTAGTGTAAGCCCAGCCTAGCAGTTTGCCTCATAAAGAATGTAAATGTTCAGTATATGCTGAACAATTGAGTTCTAATGTCTACTACCAAGTTTATGATCTCTGGGATTATCACTTATAAATCTACTAATGCTAATATGTTAGAAAAGCACATAAATGGCAGCCATCATATTCCTGATTTTCTTTGCCTTTTACATGAAAATAAATTTAGAAACACAGCTCTGAAGAACTATTTATTTATTTATTATTCGCAGGTTTAGTATTAAAGTGCAAGATGTGCATTTGAACTGACCTTTTGTTTCCTGCAAGAAAAAGAATTAGGCTATACCATTTCTAAAATAAAAATAGCTTTGATTTTTTTTCACTACCTCTGTAAAAATGGAATCACTTATTATTATTGAATACTGAATGCTAACTAACTTTTCCACTAGCCGAGAATCTACAGAAAGAGCAAAAGGGCAAAGGGTGACATCTGCTAGAGGAGCTCAGTCCTGGCAGATTGCCTGTCTCAAGTCGAAACAGAAAAATAAGGAACAATATATAGAAAGAAATAAGTATAGAAAGAGCACAATGAAGATTTTTTTTTCTAATCTTTAACTGTCACTAACTTGTCAAAACAGCTTTTTGTTGCATGTTGAATGGGCCATCACCTAGCTAGGAGATTCATAAAAACAGTATAAATGTGTTATGTCAAGATTCATGCAGGTTTTTTTTGAACATCAGAGTTCACCTTTTCACCTGGATGAGTGATATTTGAAACATCCTCATTATTCACAGGCTCCATCCTAACAACCCCCAACTAATCTCATAACGTAAATTTTTTTATGATATTTACATATTTAATCTTGAAGCACAGTGCACATTGGTAAAATGTTTCGCTGTGAGCATTTAGATACATTATGAAATCATGTTGCATTTTTGGTTTGATGAAAACAACTATGTCACATACCTTGATGGAAGCTAGATGGTGAAAGAGGCTTCTCATGTTCCTTTCAACCTCAAGTGTCCCTGAGATGAGAAAAGGGAACACTCATCATCAAATTGGCAGGTATGTAAGAGAAGGTTTCAAACCAATAAATATGCATGAACAGGCCAGGAGAAACACCATGGAAAACAATAGACAGCAAGCAGAATTTAAAGTAGATCTGAATGCAAAAGATTTTTTCATTTTTGGAGAGAGTTACTTATAACCCTTGACAGATGTTCTTTTGCATCTATACCCCATTAGGGAGATTTCCCTTCACTTCCTGTCCCATAACCAGGGACACCAGAATCAGTATACCTATTGGAAGATGTTCCCTCACTTCCTCTTCTGGGTACAACCCTAAACTTGGGATTTTTCTTTACTTTCACTTTTGTTTATAACCGTAAACATGATAAATAGAGAGAACAAATCTCCCTAACAGGGCACAGACAGCAGTAAAAACTTAAATAGGAAGTAAAGCTTTCTCTGTAACTTGTACCTATAGTTAAGCCTATGATAGGGCTTATCTATAGGTTCTATAAATATCTCCTAAATTTGCATCGTTTAGGAGATATTTACTTTGCATGCAGCCAGTGACATAATTGGCGCAAGCACTCTGAAAGAACGGCCACCAGTACTGTTCCTTCAGAGCCCTGTGCTGTGGACTGTGGCTCCCGTGCACATGCGCGGTAGTGATGACATTGTGGCTCCGGCCAATCAGATGGCTGGAAGGAAGACGGGTCAACATGTCAGCCGTGTCAGCGTGCGCGGGCACCACTGCAGGGGCTTCATTCTACGGTAAGTATTTCATAATGAGCTAGTATGTGATGCAATTTTAAGGCATTATTCCAAGGCACCTCTGAATACACATGAAGGCAATCCAGTGTGCCTGGGCAACCTGGTTGAAAAAGGCTGCTCTAAATATTGTTACAACAATATTATAACTTAGCAAAAGACATGCATGCAAAAGTCCAAACTGTGAAAATTTCTAGTGTCTCTTCCTTAATACTCCTCTGCTCAAGGCTTAAATTATACTTTGTGCTCCTTTCAACATTAAAAGTAATGCTTGCTTAACCACTTGCCGTCTACCCCAAGCTGCGGGACGGCAGATCCTACAGGCAAAATCACATACCTTTACGCCACCTTCTACTTCTGGCCACCACCGGCTAGCTCCTGCTGTGACTGGACACAGCAAGAGCCGATCAGCAGGTCCGCCGGACCTGATGTCCGCTGTGACCCACCCATCATTCCCAACAGAGGCAGATTGGTGGTTTGCCTATGTAAATAAGGAAGATCGCCATTCCATGACAAGGGAAGATAGAGATCCTGTGTTTCTGCTAAGCAGGATCATGGATTTCTATCTTCCCACAGTACAAGCACTCCCCACACAGTTAAAAAGCACTCCCTAGTAACACATTTAACCCTTTGATCACTCCCTCCCTGTTAGTGTCATGAGTACAGTGACAGTGTATATTTTTTAGCTCTGATCACTGTATTGGTGTCCCTGGTCCCCAAAAAGTGTCACTTAGTGTCTGATTTGTCTGCAGTAATTTCACAGTCCCACTATAAGTTGCTGATCACTGCCATTACTAGTAAAAAAAAAAATAAAATCCATAAAAATATCCCATAGTTTGTAGACGCTATAACCTTTGTGAAAACCAATCAATATAAGCTTATTGTTTTTTTTACCCAAAATACATACCTTAATACATATTGGCCTACACTGATCAATATTTTTTTTTTTTTATATTTTTTATTGCGTGTGTTTTAGAGCAGAAAGTAAAACATTTTGGTTTTTTTTCAAAATTGTTGGTTTTCTTTGTTTACAGCGTAAAAATAAAAAACGCAGAGGTGATCAAATACAACCAAAAAAAAGCTCTATTTGTAGAGAAAAAAAGAAATCAATTTTCCTGGTTGTCGACTGCGCAATTGTCAGTAAGTAACGCAGTGCCTTATCGCAAAAAATGGCCAAGTAATAAAGGGGGGTAAACCTTCCAGAGCTGAAGTGGTTAATGTGTTCACTTATTCACTTTTCCACCTCCTGTGGTCCACCAACACCAGTTGTGCTCTCACCAGGTATATCTGACCCTCATATAATGTAAGGTCAGCAATAGACAAGTTCCCTTTAAATAAAACTTCTCACTCATCTGCAGGATTTAATACTTGTCCTCCAAGTTATGACATCATTGTATCAAAGAAAATGCTTGTGGTGCTTCACCCTTTTAAAACCTTTAATTCAGCAACTCATTAAGATACTACTCATATTTCACAGTGTAAACAGGTCATTAACAGTAACAGTCCACCAATGCAGCCCCGGTATTCTGCTCCAACTCGCTACATCCGGGTTCCGATGTGCTTGATGATGTCATCCAATAGGCTCTGCCTCTACGTGTTTCTGCACTGGGACATCTGATTTCATCAGGAGGATTCACTCACGCAGTTGCAATGCTTTGCAGGCTCTTTTGCAAAAAATAATAATTGCACATTTTTTCTTCCACTATATATTTCGGTGTTTTTTTCCCACAAAAGATGAACTTAGACTTTAAAAACCTAGTTGACTGATTTTATTTTTTTTTACTGATCCAATCACTGAAATTTATAAAGACAGATTTTGCTAAAGCATTTTGAATGTGTTCTAAAAGTGGTGCAGTGTGTGCCAAATTCATGTTCCTGTCTAGAACGTTTACTTGTTTCTGTACGCCAAAAGAAAGTTAGTCTTAATTAGGTCCACTTTTGTAAGATACAAACTGTCGGTATTTTTTTTTCAATTTGGCACAGGTGGTGTACCACAAAATAGAAGTGAAGCAAATTAAAATTGCCTGAATTTGACACACAAGTCGCTGTCAGATCCAAAACTGTCATAGATGTTTTTTTTTTTTTAAAATAGGTGCAACACAAAAGAGCAATAAACAAGAGAAAAGTGGTGCGGCAGCTTTTGTGAATGCCCCCCAATGTCTTTAATACTTTTTGCATCATGGATGCAGCACAAGTTTGAAAATCTGGAGTTTTGCAGACTTAATACAGCTACTGTATGTTGAGCACTAATGAACATATAATTAACTGTCATAGATGTCAAACTGTCATAGATTTTTTTTTTTTTTAAATTAGGTGAAACAGATTAAAAAGAGCAATAAACAAGAGAAAAGTGGTGCTGCAGCTTTTTTGAATGCCCCCCAATGTCTTTAATACTTTTTGCATCATGGATGCAACATAAGTTTGAAAATCTGACGTTTTGCAGATTTAATACAGCTACTGTATGTTGAGCACTAATGAACATATCAAAACAAAATAGTGCAGCGCTAATCACAGAGAGATAATAATAAATATAGCAATGCAAAAAATTCCATATATGAATGGTTTAAATCCAGAAGGGAATAGTAGATGACACCAATGTTCTCAGAAAAAGCCAACTGCCAACCGGAAGGCAAGGGGGATGTTTGCCATGAAGCTGCTACCCTATGGCTGAGCGGTTACCCTGTCCTATCAGATGGTTATAGGCCTTGGATTCGGTTATTTTCCTGGGTCATCTGAGTGTTGCTCTGTCGGTTTTGACCACCTATAATCTAGTGGTCATTTAGATCTGGTAAGGGGATTACCTTATCACAATGGGTGCACATCCCTCCTTTGAATTTTCCAGTCAACTTTCTATCTGTGTGGCTTTTTCTGGGAACATTGATGTCATCTACTATTCCCTCCCAGATTTACCCATTCATATATGGACTTTTTTGCATTGCTATATTTATTATTATTTCTCTGTGATTAGCGCTGCTCTATTTTGTTTTGATATTTATTCTGGAAACATGTATTGTTATTCCAAGTGCTGGCAACATTCCTCATAGCACAGTGTTTATTTTGTTTGTTTTTATACTAATGAACATACATTGGTTCTAACATACTCACAATCATGACATTATTACATAAAAAAAAAAAAAGATAAAGAAGGGATTATCTTCTAAGAACTATCTTCTAAGAAATCAATCATTCAGTTCAAATAAGGATCAGTGTTAAATTATTTCAAACAGTTTTACCATGAGACCATTGATGATGGATCAAAAGAAGTCAATATAAAATATACTTCTTAGTACTTATTATATTTCTGTTTAAGGGCCTGACTGATCAAGCTAAGATAGGATTGAAAGTGTAATATTTTTTTAAAACTTTTTTTGCAACAGACTTATGCCATTTGCTGTTATGAAGAAGTTTGATTCGCCCTGTCTTTTCATAAACTAACTAGTGAATGGAAGGGTCTGCCTTTATTATAATCACTTGGTGTCTCAGAGGTCCAATAAGAAAATCTCCTTCATCTGCATCCCTTTAGGACCCCTAGACCCTCACCAAAAATAAAACTTTTATTGTGGGGGATATTTTTTATTTATTGTGGCACAGATGAGAAATACAGGCACAATTAGGAAATTCAATTTTTAGGGGTGTTTCAAAAAAACATTAGGTAATTTATAATAGTATTACATAAAATCAGTCACAAGTGAATATTTATGGGGTAATGTAGAGAGTAAAGGCGCCTCTCTTTAAATTAATTCAGTGTATATTGGGAAGCTGCCTTCAAATTTAAGTGTAATGAACTTAAATGGAAATAAAGAAAATTACTGAGGCGCTAACACATGAGTACAACGACCGGTCAAAAATATTAAAATAAATGGTAAACTCAGTAAATCGTAGTAAATATCACCAGGAGTAAAGTGTATCAGTGCAAAAAAATATAAGAAATTAACCTATATCAATTATTACCAGTGCATAAAGCAAATGTGAATATATGATGATCAAATTGGTAGAAGTACTTGTGCAATAATCTTCCCAAACTCAATAGTGCTGGTGCTGTAGGTGGGCACACCAACTTATACAGCCGAAAAATTATATTAAAGCGGAGTTCCGGGCACAGAAAACATTTTTCAGTGAACATACCCCCGGGACAGTCAGGGCTAGTACATTCCACAATGGCTAGCCTCTGATCTGTCCCGGTTCGCACTTACCTGCAAGATGAAATACTCACTTATAAAATTTCTTCCACAGCTTTGCCATCTCTCTTGTGGGCAGCTGAAGCCGGCGCGGTCCTCTCTTGCATCTTCTTCCGCGTCCTCTTCTCCCAGAATGCGCCTGCACCGTCACCCCGGAAGTGACGAGCGGGGCCGGTGCAGTCGCATTGATTCCTGGGAGCAATGACGTTCAGCTCCCAGGAATCATCGCAAGACAGGAAGTGACGGCGGAGCCGCTGCGCTGAGGGAGGAAGTACACTGAGGTGAGTATTTTCGATCTTCAATTATAAGGTGAGTAAAAAAAAAAAAAAAACCTAAGTATCCAATTCCTTTTCAGGTGAAGGAGAACTAGCGGACGGGCACAAAAAAAGATAGATTTTGTGCCCGGAACTCCGCTTTAATATTAGTGAGTGGGGTGCTTCATGCAATAGTCCGTTTTACAAAAATCTCCAAAGCCGGATTGGAGCTACAGTATGGACCAGATATATGTGAAAATGCTTAAACAAAAATATAAATGTATAGAAGTGACACACAATAAAATAAAAGAAAATCCATATAAAATTGTGAAAAAATTCCAAGTGACAAAACTTGTGTATTTTCTCAGTGCTTCTTCTCTCGGTGGAATATAGAAGTGACGTAAAAAATGTCTGATCCTTCACCCAGTGAGCTGAGATCACTTACCAGACGCACTAAGGCCTCTGGGGACCTATAGTGCAGGTAGAGCTTTTAATCTTGCAGCGACACCCTCCTCTTAGGTGAAGATTCAGGTATAACTCTATTTCTGTGTTCTCCTATCTGGATGGCTCAAATCCCAGGTGGTTTAAAAAAACACATGAAGAGGTACTCACGGTGCAGTATATTTTATTATAAAAAGCGAAATAAAGAAAGAAAAAAACTCACATTTTAAAGTGCCTCATAAGACACTTTGCAGCAGGCAATGAATCAAAGTCAATAGGAATCGCTGTATAGTGTGTACTATGCGTTCCACGCTTCAGATTCCCGCAACCCGGAAGTGACGTACTGGACCCTCAATGCATTTCGCTGTCATAGCGTCATCAGGAAGTGTGTCACATTACATATATGTATATAACATACAATACATTTATATTTTTGTTTAAGCATTTTCACACATATCTGGTCCATACTGTAGCTCCAATTTGGTTCTGGAGATTTTTGTACACATTCTGTTGCATGAAGCACCCTACTCACGAATATTAATATAATTTTTCAGCTGTATAAGTTGGTGCCCCCACCTACAGCACCAGCACTATTGAGTTTGGGAAGATTATTGCGCAAGTACTTCTACCAATTTGATCATCATATATTCACATTTGCTTTATGCACTGGTAATAATTGATATAGGTTCATTTCTTATATATATATATATATATATATATATATATATATATATATATATATATATATATATATATATTTTTTTTTTTTTTTTTTGCACTGATACACGTCACTCCTGGTTATATTTACTATGGTTTACTGAGTTTACCATTTATTTTAATAATTGTGACCGGTCGTTGTATTCATGTGTTAGCACCTCAGTATTTTTCTACAAATGAATATTTGTTATTATCTGTAATTTTTGAATTGTTATAATAATCTAGCCTTTACTACTTAGGTGTTACTTAATATCATACTTGCAAACTCTTTGTCAGTCTGTAAGGCTGTCATATTTTCTGTCTGAGCCCAGTGGTAATAACAGATGCTCAAAAACAGTCATAAAATACAAGTGTTGTCACAAAGACATGAAAGATAACTAAAGGGTTAGTTCATGGTTTTACCCATCTCCAAACACTTGTTAGCAGCATGTGGCCATGACCTTGTTAGCTGCATGGGACTGACACTAATTTATTAAGACCCGATACACCCAATTTAAGAACCTTAATGGAATTTGCAGTAGGCATATGAAAGTGTACCAGCTATGCTGTGGCGAACCACACTTTTAAATGATCATACAGAATAACATTAATTGTATGTGTTTTCTAGGTCTTACAGTTGTGCTCATAAGTTTACATACCCTGGTAGAATTTATGATTTCTTGGCCATTTTCAGAGAATATGAATGATAACACAAAAACGTTTCTTTCATTCGTGGTTATTGTTTGGCTGAAGCCATTTATTATCAATCAATTGCGTTTACTCTTTTTAAATCATAATGATAACAGCACAATTACAAGACTTTCTTTCACCATTGGCAGATCCAAGACCACAAATACTGTTGCGGCACTGGCAAACCTTTTTACCTGCATGCCATGCTGCATACTTAATGAATCCACCTGCATGGTAGCCCCAGTTATAACAGAGCTGAAGCAGAAGGAGCACAATTTTGCATGCAGGCAGTGGCGGAAAGAGGTTCTGTTCCTGATTTAATTTTTTTTTTTTTTTTTCAGTTTGCAAGCAAATAACTAAATATGCTGAGCTTTTTTATTTAATAAACCTTCAGTAAATCTTTTGGGCATGCAAAAGTGACCTCTCAAGTAATTTTATTATTTTAAATATGGCTTAGCATGCCTTAAATTATATCGCAGCTTGAAGAACCCCTGATTAAGAGTGAAATCCTAGGTAAAAATCACTAAATAGACTGTTGAATATGCAAAATGTATTGTTGTACCTGACAAAGGTTTTTCATTATTTTCAGCTACTCTTGTGATTTACACAACTACACACTGCACAGCCAGGAAGATCGCTCTACAACTGCAGACAAAACAAATGTGTCATGTGCTTGACTGTGTAGTATGGCAGAGATGTGTAAATCATAGGATTAGTTGTTCAAATTGTCTTTACCTGGAGTTTGGGTTTAAAGCATATTTCCACTTTTGCAGCCAAACTAATATTAATGTCTACTTTATATGTCCCCATTCACAAAGCATGACTTAAAAAAAAAAAAAAAAAAAATTGCAACTTACTTTTTTTTTACAGTATATGCTGTTTCCCGGAAACTCCAGCACTGTAAATTCCAACTACTTTGTTTATGAGGGGGCTGGGGAGCTGTGTTTGCCACAATATACCTTGTCTGTACTGTGCAGGCAGATCTCATCAGTTTTACTAGATTTGAACAATGTCAGTCCTTGCAAAGGGGTAAAACCTGGTACACACTAATCATTTTTCTTTGTTCAACCGTGTTCAACCGAGCGGGTTGAATGAAAAAAAAAAAAGAAACTGACAGCTCCGATCGGAGACACTGTACTAACGATCCGATCCTTAGTACAGAAATCTGACAAGGGGACGGTCCCCATCAGAACACTCCAATCAGTGCTCTCAGCCATTGGCTAACAGCACTGATCAGGAGCCCGCAGGCTGCTGGTTTTCCAGCATGCTCGTCGGACAGAAGCTTCTGTTAGACTAGCTGACGTATGGGCCGAATGTCGGAAGGTTTTTATTGAATCGGCTGATGTCTCCTGAAATTCAGCCTGTGTGTACTAGGCAATGGCATTAGGGTTTAGAAACTGGACTTCTCTATTGCATGCTAATGAGAACTAAATTCAGCCAGTCCCACTGTCCCAGTCACACTGAACTTGCTGAAAACGTATTGCAGTCTGTCATGACACCTTCTTCTAAGAAACATCTAAAAGGTAAGATTTTTTTTTTTTTTTTTTTGTAATTTAGGAATGTTGTGTATATACTGTAGGAACAGATAACAAACAAGTAGTAGGGTTTTCTCAAGTTGCACTGCAAAAGTGGAAATACATTTTAGGTTAAAAATATTGCAATTTAAAAAAAATGACTCAAATAACTGCAAAGCTGCTGCAGTTGCTTCTTTAGGATAACAAGCATAGAAATCACAAACACAAAGCTTAAACATTTTTCAAATAAAAGAGATGCAGGCAGATTTATGCTGGAGAAGTATCCAATTTAATCCGTGACTGGCTAGATAAAGCCCTCCACAATATTTGCATTAGGCAATCTGGGCTTACAAGTGCATATTTGGTTAGTTTAATAAAACGTGATTTGACTACCAAATTTTTATTTCTTTTGGTTTTCTGTACAATGGGTATAAGGCTTAGAGAATATATTACTTGTTAGAGTATAACATAGCCAACAGTTAGGGATGATGCAGTGACACAAGCAAAGAACACCAAATTATAACTAAGTAGATACTGAAAACATAAAAAGTCAGCAACATTGTCATGAAAAACAGAATTACCCAAATGTCTATATTTTTAGAACCCAAAATGCACAGATGCCTTCTATGGTCCATTTACACTGTTGTGTTGTAACACATACTGCAAAGCTCTAAAATGGATTTGACTAACTTCCTTTTTTGCATTATGAGGTCCATAGAAGTCAATGGCAGTGCTTTAAAAAGCATATAGTGAGTTTTGATGAGTTGACAACATGTTGTAACACATACTGCAAAGCTCTAAAATGGATTTGACTAACTTCCTTCTGACAAAGTGCCTATTTCCATCTCATTGCTGCGTGTATTGAAAAATATATCTGTTTTTTTTTGCATCTTTTTTGCATTATGAGGTCCATAGAAGTCAATGGCAGTGCTTTAAAAAGCATATAGTGAGTTTTGATGAGTTGACAACAGTTATTAACAAGCCATACTCAATGGTTTTTAACCTATGCACTCCAAATTCTAAACTCAAAATCAAATTGAAAACATGCATTAATGTGTGTCAAAACATGTCAATGCACAAAAGACATGTGTGTTAACATATATCAATGCACCTGCCTAACACCACAAAAAAATAAATAAAATAAAATGAGCCTCTATATGCATTCACAGAAATCTTAATGATCCCTAACAGCATACATATCATTACGGGTAGTCAAAATACCTTGTATTGATAATTGAAACTGCTTAAATAGTATTATTCTGTATTATTTGCTCTAAAGAAATTAGATATTTTGTAACAGTAAACAAATCACCATATATTTCGTTTTAGAGGGTGCACGTGACCAAGTGTGGCCCCAAAACACCAACATAAAGGAGTTATATTAAAAAAATATATATATATATATATATATATATATATATATATATATGTGTGTGTGTGTTTTTTTTTATAGTATATAAAAAATGAAGAAATGTTCCAGGCAGAGTGATTGTTTCCTAAACTGTGCTCTCAATCTCCACTAAAATTTGAATAAGTTATTTGATTATACATTTTATTCAGCTATTTCTTATTAATTTTGACACTTGCTGCTAGCATCCCAGTGGTTGAGAATTAAGTCCAATTGAGGTCAAGCAATCTCCAGAATAAACTGTATTATAAATTATATTATCAATTTAAAGTTTTAAAGTCACTATTCTTGCCGTCAGAAAAGCAGAGCTGAGGTTACTGAGAGAATGTATACTCTGGGTCAGTTCATCAATGTCCACAAAACTAATGAAGCAAATTTCAGTCCAGCATATTAACATGCCAGCTCTTGGCCTTTCCCAGTCACAACTGGTGATTTAGTAATATAATTATTTAAAAGTGAGACACTTATTCTGGAAGACATTTGTACATGAATGCAATTTAGCAGAGTGAAATAATGCATCACGACTACACTCAATTACTAATACGTTTTTTATTATTTAAAATGGTAGGAGCTGGGATGATTACAGCTGTATACAAATTAAAATATTTTTACATAATACACTGTCATTTGGTGGTATGATATGGCACTAAGACAAGGTTCAAAGAAAATATATATATATTTTTTTACTTTGTTATAATAATTTTTTTTTTTTTTTTAGGTTTATAAATCAATGTTTTATACCATTTTGGGTGTTTGCGTGTTCATTAACTGCCTCTGCTTCCTAAATAAACCTGATACTCAGATACTTTATTTTTCAGCACATACTATTTAAAACATAATAATAAGGGGTATATCTATGTATAAACCAGTGAATGTGACATGTACAAAAACATTTACGGATGGTGAATCATTCAAAGCATATTAAAGCAGAGTTCCACTGGCTATTGCGTTTATTAAAAGTCAGCAGCTACAAAAAGTGTAGCTGCTGACTTTTAATAAACACATACTCACCTGTCCCACGGTCCAGCGATGTGGCCAGGGGGAACCCCAGTTCTCTCCATCTTCTCCCCGTGGCTCTGGCATCATTACTGTGGGCACCTGGCTGTGACAGCTTACGGCTTCACAGCCGGGTGCACACTGCACATGCGCGAGTTACGCTGCATGTCTTGACTGGCCAGGCAATCTTCTGGGACCTGTGACATGTCCTAGAAGATTGCCGGGAGGGGGAGAGGAGAACTTCCACCCAAACGGCCTAGGCGGCCCGAGCAGAAGTGGGAGTGGGTACCTGTCAAAAATAGGTACCCGCCCCCCCAAAAAATGACATTCCAAATGTGGCATGTCAAGTGGTCAGGACCACTTAAAGCAGAAGTTCCACTTTTGAGTGGAACTCCGTTATAAATCATAATCCCTAGGAAGATTTTTTCACTTACAATGAGTAGCTGATAAATGTCACGTTCACTGCTTTATACTGTAAATATGCACCTAAATGACTTAAAGCGGTTGTGAAGTCAGAAGGTTTTTTTATCTTACTGCATTCTTTGCAGTTAAATAAAAGCCTTCTGTGTGAAGCAGCCCACCTCAGCACCCCAACACTTACCTGAGCCCCATCTCTACCCAGCGATGTCCACAAATGCCTCAGTCGTCCCTGGACTCTCCCTCCTGATTGGCACATCAGCAGCGCCATTAGCTCCCGCTGCTTTCAATCAAAGTCAGTAAGCCAAATGAGGAGAGAAAGGGGGCAGGGGCGGGGCCGGGTCGCAGCTCTGTGTCTGAATGGACACATGAAGCTGTGACTCGGCTTGGGTGCCTCCATAGCAAGCTGCTTGCTCTGGGTGCACTGAACAGTAAGGAGGGGCCAAGAGAGTCAAAGAGGGACCCAAGAAGAGGAGGATCTGGGCAACTCTGTGCAAAAACAACTGCACAGAGGACATATGTATATCATGTTAATTATTTATATTTAAAAAAATAGATATTATTTTTACATTTGGTTAAATTGTGAATTCTCTTCAACCAGTTTGTGGATATGCCCACAATGTACATACTGATTGGTATACTTTTTGTTGGAATTCCAAAAAACCTGAATAAAATTTCCTGGAAAAAAAACAAGACTTTACAATCACTTTAATCGTAATTAATAGAATATGTAACTGGAATTATCAGGATTTGCATGTTAATATCTTCTAAAAGGTGGTTGGATTTTCAGTCATAATAATAAAAAAAAATCCAGACAAAAACATGCAATGCACTCATTTTACTTTGTTATATCTCTACTAAGAACTTGTGTTCCCTTTACAAAAAAGTATAGGAAATTTCAGGATAAAAGAAGATATTGCAATGGTAAAAATGATGAAATAAGATGATAGGTGTGATTTTATAGTGCCTGCCCTGTAAAAAAGGAACTAAAGCTTTGTTTACTGCTAGAGGTCACTTTTTCAAGATTTGTTCATATGAAACATGCCACAACTAAAAGAAATTTCAGAGGACCTAAAAGGAAGAATCACACAAATAAATACAGCAGCATAATGCAGGAAAAGACTACAAATGCATTTCAGATACAGTGAGATTCATAGGATTTTACACCTATTAAACTCCCATCATACCATAATAACATACTTAAATAATACAAAAAAACACATGATAAAGGTTGTAGTTTAGGTCATGGATCTTTTTTGAATTTAATACATTTTATCAAGCAGCAATATCCTACACCAGCCAAATAATAGTTTGCCAACCACCGTCTCCACACAAATTGGACAACATTACCCTGGTCACACAATCCAAAAATAAAGCTAAAGAGAATCAGAGTTGAGTCCAGATGACAGACCTGGGGTAACTGCTGACACTACCCAGTGAATACACAGATGAAAGGCTACACCTATTTGCCAGTTGTTTTGCGACAATAATGCAGTGCTCAGCTGACTGCAGGTCTGTTCAGGAACTAAGGTCAATTTTCCCAGTGGGTGACAATCCTATGGCCCACCTTTCCAGTTTTTCTCATGGCCCTATCCTAACGTTAACAATGTTCTAGAGGTATGCCACTTCACATGCAAGTTTAAGGTATCCCCAAAGCATGGGGATATTTCAAGGAATTGTCTATTTTATAATGTTGCCTTTTAGGCCTTAAACAGGGGAGTACCTAGAGCATTGAGCACCCAGGGAGGATCCTATATCTGGCACACCCCCCCCCCAGGCGGGCAGGCGACGCACCGCACCTCACATTGACGTGCCGTCAAGTGACGTCGCGTGTAGTGCCTCCGTGCACTGCGAACCGGAACTCAAAAGAATCCCCCTCCCTCTGCTCCCCCCGGCGGCCAGGCCCCTCCTTCTCCTCCTCCTCTGCAACAATTAACCTGAGGCACCAGACAGAAATACATGTAACTGGCAGTGACACACTTACTGTGTGCTACTTCCAGTAGCATCACTAGGGTTGGTGTCACCTGGTGCAGTAACCCATGGTGTCCCCCCCCCCCAAAAAAAAAAAATTATTTTCCTGTTTTCTGAAAGTGCCCCAAAACATGCGGAACTTTTGGTGCGCTTTCAGAAAATGCAGAAAATACTGCGCAATAGAAATCTATAGGACTGCAGCTATATCTGCGGGTAAAATGTAGGAAGATCCCCTTTACATTACACAGCCCCTGTACCTCTAGACCCCTTTACATTACACAGCCCATTGTACCTCTGGACACCTTTTCATTACACAGCCCCTGTATTTCTGGACCCCTATTACAATTCACAACCACTGCACCTCTGCACCACTTTACAATTCACAGCCGCTGCCCCTCTGGACCCCTTTACAATTCACAGTCACTGCACCTCTGGACCCCTTTACATTACACAGCCCCAATACCTCTGGACCCCTTTATATTACACATCCCCCCACACACTTATCACCCCCTTTACATTACACAGCCCCTCACACCTCTGGACTCCTTTACATTACACAGCTCCCCCATGGGCCCCTTTACATTACACAGACCCCTCATAAACCCCTTTACATTACACATCTCCCCTAACACCTCTGAACCATTTTACATTACACAGCTCCCCCATGAACCCCTTTACATTACAGAGCACCCTCAAAGGGTCCCTTTACATTATCCAGCCCCCTATGGATCCCTTTACATTATCCAGCCCCCTATGGATCCTTTTACATTATACAGCCCCCAATGGAACACTTTACATTACACAGCCCCCGTCCCCCATGGAACCATTTACATTACATTGCCCCCGCCCCCCCAATGGAACCCTTTACATTACACAGCCCCCCAATGGAACCCTTTACATTACACAGCTCCCCTCACACCTCTGAACCCTTTTACATTACACAGCCCCCCCATGGACCCCTTTACATTACAGAGCCCCCTCAAGGCGCCCCTTTACATTACACAGCCCCCTATAAACTCCTTTACATTACACAGCTCCCCTCACTCCTCTGAACCCTTTTACATTACACAGCCCCCATACTTCTGGACCCCTATTACAATTCACAACCACTGCACCTCTGCACCCCTTTACATTACAGAGCCCCCTCAAGGTGCCCCTTTACATTATCCACCCCCTATGGATCCCTTTACATTATACAGTCCCCACAATGAAACCCTTTACATTGCACAGCCCCCGCCCCCCAATGGAACACTTTACATTACACAGCCCCCACCCCCTCTAACGGAACCCTTTACATTACATAGCCCCTGCCCCCCCCCCCCCCGAGCCCTTTACATTACACAGTCCCTGCCCCCATGGAACCATTTACATTACACAGCCCCCGCCCCCCCATAGAACGCTTTACATTACACAGCCTCCCCAATGGAACCCTTTACAATACAAAGCCCCCACCCCTCCGCTTCCTACCTTGTTAGGAGGAGAGTGGAGCAAGAGGAACTGTTTCAAGCAGAACAGGAGAGAGAGACTCACCAACGCTGAATAAATAGAGGGAACTGCCAGAGTTAACTTTACTAGGTAATGAGCAGGTGATTGGTTGCTAGGGGTCCTAGCCCCCCTATGGACCCCTTTACATTATACAGCCCCTCATGGAACCCTTTACATTTTACAGCCCCCCAATGAAACCCTTTACATTACACAGCACCCCGCCCCCCCATGGAACCCTTTACATTACACAGCCCCCGCCCCCCCTGGAACCCTTTACATTACACAGCCCCCGTCCCCCCATGGAACCCTTTACATTACACAGCCCCCACCCCCCATAGAACCCTTTACATTACACAGACCCCTCCCCCCCATAGAACCCTTTACATTACACAGCCCCCCCAATGGAACCCTTTACAATACAAAGCCCCCGCCCCTCCCCTTCCTACCTTGTTAGGAGGAGAGCGGAGCAGGGGGAACTGTTTCAAGCAGAACAGGAGAGAGAGACTCACCAACACTGAATAAACAACAGGGAACTGCTAGAGTTAACTTTGCTAGCTAATGAGCAGGTGATTGGTTGCTAGGGGGCTAATTGCTAAATTATACTGAAGAACCTGGTCCAAAAAGATATATAGATAATACATGTCTTATTTGTTTCCCCTTTCAAATAGATCAGCACCTGTTTATATGTATTAAATAAGGATATTTTTTTTTCTAATTTAAAAAAACATTACTTTAGTTGATGTTTGTTTTTTTGAGACCTGTAACCAACGTAAAAAAGTAAAAAAGTGTGAGCAGAGCAGTCAGTCTCTTTATTGCAGACATAGTATGTCTCCCCTGCAATAAAAAAAGCTTTCCTAAAAAAACAAAGGTTTTTGGATTACATCTTGGAACTACATAGTTGAAAAAGCAGTGTGATACTTTTTTGTACTCTGTCTGTTATTGTAGTGTATAGAGGGAGAGTGCTGCAATCATGAGATAATCCTCCCATGAGAAGTAAATACACTACATAGGCCAGATTGGATTGTGAAGAGGTTTATTTAATTGTTACTACTTGCAGTTTGGGAAGCGCTGCTTTAATTTTGTATTTTTGATTTAACACTTGGGATAGTGTATTTGCTGCCTGCATCCCAGAGGGAGAGCACACATTACCATCAGTTTATTAAAATAGTTACATAGTTACATAGTTAGTGAGGCTGAAAAAAGACACAAGTCCATCCAGTTCAACCTATGTGTGTGTGTTTGCTTTTAACCGTACATTGTATACCCCTGTATGTTGTGGTCTTTAAGGTGTCCATCCAATAGTTTTTTGAAACTATCAATGCTCCCCGCTGATACGACTGCTTGCGGAAGAGAATTCCACATCCTTACCGCTCTTACAGTGAAGAACCCCTTACGCACTTTAAGGTTAAACCGCCTTTCCTCTAGTTTTAGTGAGTGGCCACGTGTCTTATTGTATTCCCTTACTCTAAATAGTTTGTTCCTTATGCTAGGGTCGCCAGTACAGTATTTGTACATTGATATCATATCCCCCCTCAAGCGTCTCTTCTCCAGAGAGAATAGGTTCAGTGCTTGTAGTCTTTCCTCATAGCCGATGTCCTCCATTCCCCTAATTATTTTTGTTGCCCTTCTCTGGACCCTCTCCAGTTCCAGCACATCCTTCCTGAGGACCGGTGCCCAGAACTGGACAGCATACTCCAGATGTGGCCGGACCAGAGTCTTGTAGAGTGGAAGAATAATCTCTTTATTTCTGGAGTGAATCCCCTTTTTTATACAACCCAGTATTCTGTTGGCTTTGCTTGCAGCGGCTTGGCATTGCATGCCACTTCCAAGCCTGTTGTCTACCAGTACCCCCAGGTCCCTTTCCATCCTACACTCACCCAGAGGTTCCCCCCCTAGTGAGTAGCTTGCTTTCTGGTTTCTGGCCCCCAAGTGCATTACTTTACATTTTTCTACATTAAATCTCATCTGCCATGTAGTTGCCCACCCCGTTATTTTGTTCAGGTCTGCTTGCAAGATTTCCACATCCTGCATAGAAGATATTGGCATGCCTAATTTAGTATCATCTGCAAATACTGAGATTGTACTAGATATCCCCTCCTCTAGATCATTTATGAATAAATTAAAAATAGCTTTCCTGCCTAGTCACAATCTTCTGTAGAATGTACATACTCAGCTCACCTTAGTGCCGGGATGGATGAACTCTAATGCGCATGCACAGTAGTTACATCATCCTGCACTGGCAAATTTAGATGGCCCCGGAAAAAAACCCCATATCCAAAAAAAAACTCTGGAAAAAGATCACACCACTGGTGAGAGAGCTTGCAAACATCACATTCCAGGAGCACAGGAATTTGTAGACTAACTCCACTTAAAGAGTTAAGCCCCGTACACAAGCACCGATTGTTGGCCGTAAATTTTCGGCCAACGTCCAATCGGCCGATTGTCGGCTTGTTAGTATGATGCTTCCGACAACCGACTGCGACTTTTCGGCCGAACAAAGTCTGGTGTGCATGCTATAAAATTTTTGTTGGCCGTCACCAGAACGGCCGATTGTTCATCAGTCAGTACAGATTTCTGCCGACAAAAGTCAGATGAGCAAGACTAGGCATGTTCAGAGAAGAAAAAACACACGGAAAGTAGACCAGAACATGACATCACTTCTGCAGTTGGTTGTTGTTGGCCGACAAAATTCGTGTGCAGTCTAGAGCACATTTCAACCAACACAACAACACTGGACAAAAGACGGCCGATCGGTCGGCC
Organism: Pelophylax lessonae; assembly: GCF_965119305.1. NCBI lineage: Eukaryota > Metazoa > Chordata > Amphibia > Anura > Ranidae > Pelophylax > Pelophylax lessonae. Next base: position 237,962,734 of record NC_138771.1, read on the forward strand.
AACAATCGGTGCGTGTGTACGAGGCATAACTCCGCTTTTGTTGAGAAAAGAATATTCCCCTCTGGGTGATCTATGTACATTACAAGGATTTTAACAAACTTTGTTGCAGATTCCTACCTTTTGTTATTCTGATGAAATCATTGTATGTGCCTCTGTGCTGAGTGGGTCTAATGGGAGCAGTTTCATAATTATCTATCAGCTGTGTAGCTGCAGGGCACTAATAAGAAAGCTGCTCAGCCTGCATCCCTTTAGGCTTGTTCCATATCTCACTTAAAATGACATTACTGTTGCAGGGGATGCCAGAAATCTGACTTGTATCTTAGGCAGACTTCTGGGAAAATTGGTAAACAAACACACAAGCAGGAAATTATGTTTCTGGGGTGTGGTCAGTACACATTCTGTGTACAGAACAGATAGCCATATTGCATTGCATTTTCAGAAAATTAAAACGGCTGCAGATTGAAAGGGATTTCTTAACCACTTTAGATTTAGATTTGGCTGCTCAATGAACAGGCCCTCTTTTGCGATTCGACACTGCGTTACTGGACAATTGTGTGGTCATGCAACGCTGTACCCAAACTAAATTGACGTCCTTTTTTCCCACAAATAGAGCTTTCTTTTGGTGGTATTTGATCAGCTGTGCAATTTTTATTTTTTGTGCTATAAAAAATAGCGACAATTTTGAAAAAAATAACAATATTTTTCACAATCTTTTATATGAAATTCTCAAAAAAAAATGTAAAAATATATTTTTTTTAACATTTTAGGCCAATTTGTTTTTTGCTACATTTTTTGATTGGTTTGCGCAAAAGTTATTGCGCTTACTAACTACGGGAAAGATTTATGTCATTTTTATTGTTTTTTTTAACTAGTAATGGCAGCGATCTGCGATTTTTTTTGCGGGATTGCGACATTGCGGCGGACAGATCGGACCCCTAACTGACATTTTTGACACTTTTGGGGGTACCAGTGACATTATTGCATTAATCAGTGCTATAAATATGCACTGTCACTGTAAAAATGACACTGGCAGGGAAGGGGTTAACTGTATTGGTGATCAAGGGGTTACATTTGACCCTAGGGGCGTTATTCTGTCAGGGGGTGTGGCTTGTTAGATCATCACAGAGACATGCGATCATATATAGCAGGATCACATAGCCTCTGTGATCATCTAAGGGAGAATGACAGACGGCTGTGTTTACATCAGCCATCTGTCTTTCTCTCTCAGCTGCGGGAGATCGCGAGTAGCCGGCGGCCATCAGAGCCGCCAGTTACATGCACTGGCTCCCCAGCTGACGAGCGGGGGCAGGAGCGCGCCACCGGCCACGCGCGCTCGCCCACTAGAGTCTCCTGAGCGAGCGACGTTATATTACGTCACTTTGCCCAGGAGCGGCTGCCTGCCACAGTAAAACTGCGGTGGGCGGTCGTTATGTGGTTAATAACATTCAATTACAATATGATTTGGGTCGCACTTGTATACCCTATATTTTTTTTCTTTATTTGCTATTTTTTTTCCCCCACGGAAGTGGAGTTACCCTTTAAAGTAACAATCCTTTAGTCTTGGATCCCTTAGTGAACAGCTTTGGGGAGAGCATCATTATCAATTCCAAATTACTAATAAATACCAATATAATGGAGCCTATTTATGAATCAGTCAATGTGGCATTCACGAAACATTAACTGCAGGTGAATCTTTCTAGTGAATGTGTTTGAATATAGAGTGAATGGTTTACCAGCCGTGAATTGTCACATACTCTGCTTTATAAATATGCTTCTTTGTTTTTCTTTTCTAACAGTGCATTGAAATACACTTGTAAACATTTATTGGTTTACACAGTTGCATTTCACCTTATAAGCCATAAACTGATAGGAATTAACATGATCACATAAATTTATTTTAATAACACACTTGTTTCTCCTAAGCTGCATCTTGCAATATGTTATTTGCAGGTGTATATGTTGACAATATTTTCCATAAGAATGAACACGTATTTGTATAATTACATTTTCACATATTATTTTATTGCATTTCAAAGTGAAAAATCCTTATAAACATAATTTCTAGGTTTATTTGAAATACAGTACAGTTTTAGGAGTGTAAAACTGAGTCAGTCAGTATTTTTATTGCATGTTTTTTTAGACTTTTAAAATTAAAGCGGAATTCTAGGCAGATATAAAAATATAAATTAATGCAGCTCTGTAATCATCTTTACATCAAGAATTGTATTTTTAAATGCAAGTGATGTCAGTATCTGAAATTTGACTTGGTATCAACTACTTTAAGTCCCCGTATAACAGGGCTGGAGTGTGAAAGGAAGTAGCAACACATAGAGCCAATCCGTTTATGTGCTGCTTCTCCTTTCACTATCCAGTCACAGATTGGACGTTTTGGGCTCAAAGAAAGTGGTTTAGTGGCAGAAAGATAGTAATTTGGAGTAAATCTCTGGATTGAAGGTGACTATTGCACCCAAAGCGTTTTTATTAATTTATATATTAATGGTTTTAATAGGCTGTTCATTGTATCTTGTTATTTTTTTGTCTGGGGTTTTGCTTTAGGTCTATTAGAATTTGAAATGGAATTGTAGAATGATGAACATCTCTAGCTCAATGTAGATAAATTGTGTGATGTTGAAGCAATCTACACTTTGTAATAGGAGTATTGTTTTTCTGAGCCAGATTATTTTGTTCGCTGACAGACAATTTTCTTGTGATGAATTATCCAAAAAGCTGCATTTTCTACTATTTTTTTTTTTTCCGGGGAAATTTTAACGCACAACTACAAAGACAGCTTATTGTAATTTCTTTCTCTGAAGATTTAAACACACTTTTAATTATATTTGCCCTGTTTTCTGATAAGTGTCCAACTGGAATGAATGGAATTCATGTTACACAGAAACCATTACAAACATCTGCCTTCTGAATCCCATGTGGATTGGTTGACTTTCCATATTAAGCACAAAAGAAATTGTTTCATCCCAGTTTACTTGATTCTCCAGAAATTGGCAAAACATTAAAAAAAAAAAAGGATAAAAACGTTTTCAGTGCTGAGAAAGAGATTTAAACCAAGGTTTTCAATTGAATTAATTATTTTGCTCTACGGTATTTAAAATATTTAACCTTGCTGATATATGTTTGAGTGAGCATGTCTGTATATGTACAGGAGTCCATTTTTTACCAACTACTATCTTTGGGGACATCAAACATTTCCTGTTTTCTAGGCTACTAGGTAGAAGATAAATATATTAATTGTTAAAGCTAAAGATTATTCAAATTGCTACATTCCAAGGTGAATTGTTTGCATCTGAACTGCTTTTTTTTGTCAGTGTAATCATTTTAATGTAAAGTAGAAGTCCACACTAACAATAAAATCCCTGCATTTATAGACCTCCACGATTTAACACTAGCCTATCTAGCCCTGTAAAGAAAAAATCAGTATACATCCTTTTTTTTTAAGCCTATCCAACCTGATAGTTGTCAGCGGTGGCTTCATTGTGGAGGCGGGTGCACAGGACACATCCGACAACAGGAGCTCCATAGTAAAGCCCCATACACACGTACCGATTGTCGGCCGTAAATATTCGGCCGCCGACCGATCGGCCGATTGTAGGCTTGTTAGTATGATGCTTCCGACAGCCGACAGCGCATTTTCGGCCGAACAGAATCTGTCGTGCAGACTTTAAATTATTTGTTGGCCGTCACCAGAACGGCCAATTGTTCGCCAGTCAGTACAGATTTCGGCCGACAGACAGCAGATTAGCAAGACTGGGCATGCTCATAAAATAAAAAAGACAAGGAAAGTTAACCATCACATGACATCACTTCTGCAGTCGGCTGTTGTTGGCCGACAAAATTCGTGTGCAGTCTTTTGCAGTTTCAACAGACACGACAGCTCTGGACAAAAGACGGCCGATCGTTCGGCCGACGATCAGTACGTGTGTACGGGGCTTAAGTCTATGGGTGAGATCACTCCCCTTTCATTTCACAGCCATTGTCAGCTGTGTCCTCTGCAGAGCTTCCATCGCTGGAGACCGGATCAGATCGGCTTCAAAAAAGGTATGTATAAGGATTTCTTCTTTACAGGGCTAGATAGGCTAGTGTTAGATCGTGGAGGTCTATAGATGCAGGGATTTTAGTTATAGGGTGGACTTACATTTGCACAGCCTGCTAATTGGGTGAAAAGCAGTAACAGCATTCATTCCTTTACTCCTTTTTCCTACAATGTGCAGAGACCTGAGTTTTTCTGCACCTATTTTTGCAAGGGTGCAAAAAAATAAATAAAAAACAATTGTCCTCTATGTGCCCTGTTCACACCACAACATTGGTATCATGTGAAGATCTTTTCTGTGCAGAAAACTTGTATGCAGTTTTCTGCAAAGAAAAAAACCTCAACATTGTGCTGTGAACAGGGCACATAAAGAACAATTTTTTTTTTGCACCCTAGCAGAGAATTATTATCACATATTCCTGCGCAGAAAAAAAACTCACGGGAGTGTTATGGTGTGAACAGGGCACATGGAAGATGTCATCACGGCTTGGTCATTCAAACATCCACTGCCTGCGAACCTGTAAGAAAGACTGGGTGAAGAAGAAAGCCCTGTTAAAACAAAGTTTTCCAGTGGAACGCTTTCACCACTAAGGCAGGTCTTTTAAAAAGGGACTACAGTTTCTTGCCCCAAGCAGATTTTGGCACTCTATCTCTTTGAGGATTATTATTTTAAGTAATGGTCTACAGCTCTTATGGGCAACCTACCTATGTCTCCTATTATTAAAGTTGGGCGAGCAGTTCGGGCCGGGCAAATGTTTGGCCCGAACATGGCCTGTAGTACCGTTCAGCCCACACTCAAATTTTAGGGGCGCTCAAGCTATGTTCACCCACCGAGTGCTACACAATGCACTGTGTGCTACACAATGCATTCTAGGCTCTGATTGGGCAAAGCTTTGCCCAATTAGGGCACAGTGATTAGCTGGTTGTTAAGGAGCAGGCAGGGAAGCTTTCCCACTAACAGCTAAATTAAAAAAAAAATAAAAACATTGTCGGCAAAAGAAAAATGTTTAATAAAAAAAGGTGTGGGGGTCCCCCCAATTCAAACCAGGCCCTTACATCTGGTATGAATGTTTAGGGGAACCCCCATGCCAAGATTTTAAAAAATGTTGTGGGGGCCCCCTTAATATCCATACCAAACCCATATCCAAGCATGCAGCCTGGCAGGCCAGGAAAGAGGGGGTGAGCGCCCCCCTGAACCAAACCTGCCCCCCCTGCCCCAAAGCACCTTGTCCCTATGGTGATTGGAACAAGGGCCTCTGCTCCACAACCCTGGGCTATGGTTGTGGGGATCTGCAGGCAGAGGCTTATTAGAATCTGGAACCCCCAGAACCCACCCCCCATGTGAATGAGAATGGGGTACATTGTACCCCCACTCATTCACCACAAAATGTGTCAAAAAGGGCGTCATGATTGACAATGGATCTACATCGGGGGATGTTTTATTTTTAATAAAGCAATTGTCAAAAACTGTGTGTGTGGTTTTATTTCTCTTTGGAACTTTTTTGGTGAATGGGTAGGAGTACTATGTACCCCATACTCATTCACATAGGGGGGAGCCAGAATCTGAGGGCCCCCTTGTTAAAGGGGGCTTTTAGATTCCAATAAGCCCCCTGCCCTAAGACCCCCACAACCACAGCCCAGGGTTATCAAGAAGTGGCCCTTGTCCCCATCAACATGGGGACAAGGTGCTATGGAGTGGGGAGGCAGAGCCCCCCTCACCCAAAAGCACCCCTATGTTGAGCGCATGTGGCCTGTTATGGTTCAGGAGGGGGGGACTCGCTTGTCCCCCCCTTTCCTGACCTGCCAGACTGCATGCTCAGCTAATAGTCTGGTATGGCATTTTTAATTTTGGCATGGTGTTCCCTTTAAAATACATACCCAACCCCAAGAGCCTGGTATGGATAAGGGGCCCTTATGCTGCTTTTTTGTTACATTTTTGTATTGCCAGCAATGGTATTGTATTGCTGGTAATTCAAATTTCATTTTTGCTAGAGCAGGTTCTATACGTGGTACAAAGTGCCACTTTACAGCCAGACAAAGGGGACCCCCCAGGCACTTTATTTTTTCTTTTTTTATTGTTTCACTTTAAGCATCATTAAAAGCGCCCGTAAAAACAAAATTAAAAAAAAAATGTTTGCATTGATACATGTCCTCAGGGTAGTACCCAGGCCCCCATACCCTTTTATGGCCAATAACTGCCATAAAAGCCTTCAAAATGGGAACTTCAATAGAGTTTACAGCTTGGGTCCAAACTTTTTTACATGTTTGGGAGTTCTGGGGGGTGTTCTGCCCAAATCTGCCTATTAACAAAGTTTTGACCATGTCTTTGAGCCCACGTTTACCTTGGGCCGATTTGACATGCAATTTGACATGTGTGCAATTTGATTGTACATGCGATTTGACAACCGTGTGCAATTTGATTGTACAACTTCTGTGCAATTTTCTTAAGATTTACCAAAACTATTGAATGGGAGGACCCACCTCAATATTCTATTTTATTTTTAGCAAATCAGAGAGGCTCTTGCACTACATGGTAGATCTAAAGGAGATTGTACAAACAGATTGCGTAGAAAGTAGGTGGAAATAAAACAAGAGGGGGTATAGTAATAAGGGAGTTCCAAGGTGGTGAACACACCCTATCATGCCTTCTGTGAGGCAGCAAAACCCATGTTTGATGGAATTCAAAACTTCCTGGGTGCCACATGATCTACAGGAAGTGATGCAAGCAGAAATTATTTTATAACCACTTCTGGACCGGAAGATTTTCCCCCTTAATGACCAGGCCATTTTTTGTGATTCAGCACTGCGTTATTTTAATGGACATATGCGCGGTCGTGCGACACTGTACCTAAATAGTTTTGATGTCCTCTTTTTCCCACAAATATGGCTTTCTTTTGGTGGTATTTGATCACCATCTGAGATGTTTATTTTTTTGGCTATAAACAAAAATAGAGTGACAACTCTGAAAAAAAACAATATTTTTCACATTCTGCTATATATCATTCCCCCCCAAAAAAATGTAAAAAGCTAAATTTTTTAACATTTTAGGCCAATTTGTTTTCTGCTACATATTTTTGGTAAAAAAAAATTGCAATAAGCGGATTTTGATTGGTTTGCACAAAAGTTATCGCGTCTGCTAACTACAGGAAAGATGTATGTCATTTTCTTATTTTTACTTTACTAGTAATGGCGATGATCTGCAATTTTTAGAGGGAATGCGACATTGTGGCGGACAGATCGGACCCCTAATTGACATTTTAGACACTTTTGGGGGACCAGTGACATTACTACAGTAATCACTGCTAAAAATATGCACTGTTACTGTAATAATGACACTGGCAGGGAAGGAGTTAACACAGTAGGTGATCAAGGGGTTAAATGTAAGCCTAGGGGATTGTTTCTAACTGTATGGGGGTTGGGATTTTGAAATTATCATAGTGACCTGTGATCCTTTATAAAAGGATCACAGGAGCTCTGTGATCATTCCAGAGTGAAGAACAGTCAGCTGTGTTTACATTAGCGGCCCTTACTTCTCTCTCAGCGGGGAGCGATCGTGGGTGGCAGGTGCCAATCGGAGCCACCTTCCCTGTGCATCAGAGTCCCCGCTGCCGAGTGAGTGCAGGAGCGTACCGCCGGCGGTGCACGCTCGCCCCCTAGCTGCAGGCGCGCGACCGATGTAGAGCTACGTTGGTTCGCACAGGAGGGGCTGCCTGCCACACTAAAACTGCAGCAGGCGGTCCAGAAGTAGTTAAATAGATAGATGAAATGTCAAATCGTCTATAGATGAGGTAAATGAGAGATAAGCACATTGGGGTGGCTGGGGCAAAAATGATATTAGAAAATATTTATATTTCTTATGAAAAATTAAACTCTCTCCGAAAAGGTAAACTTAGCCTTTAAGCTGCTGTTGCAGGTTCTCAATGCAGTTGGTATTCTGGTTCATTCTGCTAATGGTCTCATCAAGTTTGCTTACAGTAGTCCCTGTGTGGGAGCCCAGTTCTTTAAACTAATTTTTCAATTCACATGTAATATGTTTACGGGCTTTCTCAAAGTCATGCTCCAAAAGGGCGGAAAACCATGCCAGAAAGATTGGGTTCCCCGAGTAGTCCAGAGGGGGAGCTGCTTGGGCGCTGGGGGTAAAGAGAGGGTTGTCTTCCATTCTCCCTTGGTTGATCACAATTTTGCATAGAGCTTTATCAAAGCCAAAGTTCTGTGATTGAAATATATCACCCACTTGGGATGTAGATGCATTTTGTGAAAGAAAAAGCAGCTGCTCACCTCACTGAGATTGTAAAAGGCCTTTCTGTAGCTGTGACTGTGTTTCAGGCTGGAGCCAATGTGCTTATGATGGAGCCAGCACCATATTGTTTGTCGAAGCTCTCTACCAGCTGTCCCCTATGGGGCATAAGATGCTACGGCAACCAGACCGGGTGTGCAGGATAGTCAGGCGGGACCTGTTTCAGCTGGATTCAGCAAGATAAGGCAGGCATGGAGCAGAGTTGAAGCCTCATGTGACCGCCATCTTCAGCTGTGAGCATGAGCCCCCTGTGTTTACATATGCGATGTTCGGTCCGCCCCCTATACGTCATCATTGAGCAAACTTTGACCCTGTACCTCACAGTCAGCAGACACATTCCAGCCAATCAGCATACCCTCCCTCCCAGACCCTCCCACCTCCTATAAAAAAGCAAGGACAGCCTCCATCTTAGATTCATTCTGAAGCTGCAGTATTAGAGCAGGGAGAGTGCTGCTGCTGCTGAATTAATAGCTAGGCCAGTGTTCTGTGTCCACTTCAGTCCTCAAAGACCCATCTGCTGTAAGGACAGCATCCTGACAGCACCCCAAAAAGCCCTTTTTAGGGCTGGTACATCAGTCTGCTTTTTTTTTATATATATATATATATATATATATATATATATATATATATATATATATTAAAAAAGAATAGCGCGCAAATGCAAAGGAAATTACTACCAAATCTGAAGAAAGTCCATAAATAAAAATGGGGGTTTGGTCCCACCATATGGCCATATCGTGCTCAAGCCCACTACTGCGTCAAAGTACCCCATTATCAGTGGGTCCAATACTATCCATGAAAAAGAGATGAATCCAGCCTTTCTAACCCTTTGCTCCCCCAAATTTTTTGCCTGTTTAATATATATATATATATATATATATTGCAGGTGCCTGCCCATGTGTGAGAGGCCACAGGCCCACAGACTGTACTGTGTGCACACCACTCATATAGGGTGGCACAGTACCTTGCACGCATAGTACCACTAATCTAAAAAAAAAATGACAGGCAGAGGCAGGCCACCCCGCATGGGCCGTCATGGTCGTGGTGCTGTGATTTCCTTCGGCCCTAGAATATTGCCCAGTGTTCAGAGGCCACGTACCCTGAACTCGAAAAATTCTGAGGACATAGTTGACTGGCTTACACAGGACACCCAATCTTCTACAGCTTCCGCTCGGAATCTTGACGCACCATCCTCCTCCAGCTAATCTAGGGGATGTAACAGGGATTAAAATGATAAGAATTCCTTAACACACCACTCATATAGGATGGCACAGTACATTGCGCGGCGCACGCGCAGTGCCCCAAATTGGAAGTAAGAGGACTGACCAACCATCTTTTTCCATCTCCCGGTTCCTAAAATCTATTCCATACACCGGCCCCTGATAGGGGACGTAACAGGGATTAAACTGATAAAAATACTACTACTTAACACACCACTCATATAGGGTGGCACAGTACATTGCACGGCGCACACGCAGTGCCCCAAATTGGAAGTAAGAGGATCGACCAACCATCTTTTTCCATCTCCCGGTTCCTAAAATCTATTTCATACACCGGCCCCTGATAGGGGACAAAACAGTGATTAAACTGGTAAGAACAGATTTTTTTAATTTAAAAAAAGAGGACAGCCTCTTTTTTTAAATGTTCATGCACAATGGCTCATGCACAATGGCTGTAGGCTGTAGGCTCATGCGTCCTTTTGCGGAGGTGACAAACCTGGTCAGTCAAACCCAAGGCAACATCATCGACCTCATCCCATATGCGTTTTTTCTGGAGCGTGCCCTGCAAAGAGTTCTGGATCAGGATGAGCATGAAGAGGAAGAGTTGTGGTCACCATCACCACCAGAAGCAGCCTTGTCATCGTCGATTGCTGGACCTGCGGCAATGCAGAGAGAGGAGTCTGAAGAAGAGATGTCAGAGGAGGAAGGTGGCTTTGAGGAGGTGGAAGACCAGCCACAGCAGGCGTCCCAGGGGGCTTGTTGTCACCTTTCGGGGACCCTTTGTGTTGTACGTGGCTGGGTGGAGAAAGAGACCTTCAATGACGTCAGTGAGGACAAGGAATGGGACATGGCTAGCTTGGTATCCAACCTTGTGCTAATGGGGAGTTTGCGGTTGTGCAAATGGACTGTTTGTGGTTGTTTGCGGTGCATTAAATGGGGAGTTTGGTCTGTCAGAGTTTGGTCTGTCACTGTGAAGCGGGCGTAACCCTTACACTACCTGATCGATACAACATCATACCTGATCATATACACACACTGGATGTTTTAAAGCATGTTATAACAAACAATTTAGGAATGTTAGGTGATTTATGCCCTTTATGGATTAAAATCCGACTCTGCATCAGCTACGTAATTTTCCATGGGAGTTTTGCCATGGATCCCCCTCCGGCATGCCACAGTCCAGGTGTTAGTCCCCTTGAAACAACTTTTCCATCACTATTGTGGCCAGAAAGAATCCCTGTGGATTTTAAAATTCGCCTGCCTATTGAAGTCTATGGCGGATCACCCGTTCGCAAACATTTGCGGAAATTCGCGTTTACCGTTCGCAAACGGAAAATTTTATGTTCGCGACATCTCTAGTGACAGGCTGGAAATGCTGCAGCGGATTAATCCGCCTACCCGAAATGGATAAAATAGTCCACTGACTGTTCCCGCTCCCTTGGAACACAGGGGTCCCCGGCCAGCGCTGTGGGCAGTCCAGGGTAGTGGCATACCAACAGGGAGTGTGCACTGGGGGGTGTCAGGCCGGTGTCCTGCACGGCACCGCCAGGCTGCCCCGCCTCTCTGTGTGAAGGAAGCTGCAGTGGCACTGTGGCAGCTCCTTCATTCCACGCTGCTAGCGGGGGGTTGTGGCGGCGGAAAGAAGGTAAGTGCCTGCTGTCATGCTGTGCATCCTCATGTGTGTGCTGGATAGGAGGGGGATGGGGCAACTCCTTTTGCTGGCCCCCCAGTGCTCTCCAGCCCCTCCCCCCAGTGCTCTTTAGCCCCCCCAGTGTCTTAGCCCCCCGTGGCTCTTTAGACCCTCCTCAGTTCTCTTAATCCCCCAATGCTCTTAACCCCCCAGTGCTCTAAACCCCCCAGTGATCTAACCCCCGTGCTCTTAAACCCCCGTGCTCTTAAACCCCCCAGTGCTATTAAACCCCTGTGCTCTTAAACCCCCATGCTCTTAAACCTCCTGTGCTCTTAACCCCTCCCCCCAGTTCTCTTAATCCCCCCCAGTGCTCTTAATCCCCCCCAGTGTCTTAGCCCCCCCCCAGTGTTCACACCCATGCGATCCGATTCATTTTGGAACTGACAGTTCGCACTGTGATATGCAAACTGATCTGGGGGTGTGGTTAACTTTGTATTGACAGCCCCAGCAATTTGTATATGGCAGTGTGAACTGCCTGCGAGTTGAATGCGATGCGGGACCCCGCAGTGGATTTGCAAGGTTCCTGCATCGCATATATGTGATCTTGGACTAATACCAAGCACATTTGGAGTGACACATCTTAGGGGCATTGCTGTAAATTAGGGTACGCTAGTGTTGCCCTCTGAAGATTGAGCCACAATGGATTACTTTTCAGAGGGTGTTTGCTAGGTGGCAAGGAAGCATTATGATGCCTCCTCACCATCTAATTCAATCCTTAAAAACCTGCACCACCTACAAAGGTTCCTCCTTATATCAGGACCCACCCCCCTTCCTTAGTGCATTCACTATGCGGAAGGTGGTCTCTGGTCACCAGAGTCCCCCCCTTCATCAGAGTTCCTGTTATTCCCCTTTCCATCAGTCTTCATGATTCCCCCTTACAGTGCAAGGGGGAACTCTGTGGACGCTGATGTGAAGGGGAGCTCTGATGTAAAGGGCAATGCTGCAGACCCTGATGTAAGTGGGAACTCTAATGTAAAGGGCATTGCAGTGGACTCTGATATAAGGTGGTCTCTGGTCACCAGAGCCCCAATCCCCCCTTATATCAGAGTTCCCTTTTAGAGCATGATCTGCAGAATTCCTTTTTATGTCAGAGTTCCCTTGCATTGTAAGGGGGAATCCTGCAGACTCTGATGTAAGGAGGAACTCTTTGCTGGCTGGGTTATATTAACCTGACCTTCTTGTAAATGGAGAAATATGGCTTTTGACTTGTGTTTAACTTAAACACATTGCTAATAGCACTATCTACATGTTTATAATTTAAAATATTGATATTTGCACTGTTTACCACAGAATACGGGCATTTTAGGTACTTTTTTTTACAATGTTGGGGGGGGGGATCCTGGGTGTGTTCCCACACTTCTTTTCCCAGGACTTGACCCCTGCTTATAAACGTATGATGATGAAATCTTTTCATGAGCCATGATATGCAGCTGTTGCTGGAGGTGTACATCAGCATTAAGAGGCAAAAAAGGAGACATTTTTTGATAGTGCTTTGGAATACTAAATGTCATGAATGTAGTGTTTACATGTAACTTTTAAAAGTCAACACTTAAAAGTCAGCACACCATCTACTACCATTGCTGAGAGGCACCCACATTGCATTACCACGTTTATTGGTCCCATGGGAAGCTGAGTGCAATTTTAAAATTCTAGAGGTATGTGCCAGTGAGCTTTACTTGTTTATAGTGTTTTAATTGACAGATTTGCATTTTGCAAGAAATTGCATATTACACTGATCTCATGTGGATTTTGTAGGAATATAATGTATGAACTAATAATTAAAAAAAAAAAATATATATATATATATATATATATATATATATATATTTATTTATATGTATCAGTTCTTGCAGGATATCCAAATAACTAACAAAGAGGCTGTGTCAGGAATGCATCAAGGAAGAAACATTCAAGCCTCCCAAAAACAATGCAGATACAGATGTATGTGAAATTATCAGTGTATGTAAACAATGATGAATCAATAACATGCAATGAAGAATTAAAAAAAAAAAAAATAATATGTGAGAAATGTTTTTTTTTTTTTTAAATATTATTTTTATTGAAGTTTAACAGCATACAGGAAACAAACCATAACAGTTGCAAGTACAATGCAAGGGTAGAAATGCAACAGTAGCAAATAGGGGGGAGAAAAAGGGAGGGAGGGGGGGGAGGGAGTTCCGACATAATGACGTACAGTTACCAATATTGATAAGAAAAACCAAAGTTATGAATGGGAATCACTGCAATAGCATCAAGCTTAAAAGACAAATCCCCACAATGAGGCAGTGGGGAAGAGAGAGAGATAGGAGCCACCCCCACAGCTCCCAGTGGGAACATAATTGCCATGAGGGTGACACCCATCCCCCCTCATATCATCCAATAGCATTCAGGGATAGTATCTCCAGCATTGCCACACCTTCGTAAACTGCGTATAGGAAAGAGAGTTCAACGCCAAAGCCTTTTCCAAAATGTATGTATTCCAAGGGAATGGGGGGGAGGGGGGGATACTGGACCTTAGGAAGCCCACTCAAACCTCAATGGGGTATGGGGGTGTGATGTATGTATATACATATATATGAGAAATATATTACCTCAAACCCAGCGGCATATAGCCTGTGTGCCAAGCAACTCAGAAATTGCAAGAAAAACAGAAGTGGAAGAAAAGCAGTTGCAAAGTATGACTACAACGAGGGTGAGGTAAATTGAATCACATAGAGCTTTATTGAATGAAAAATTATTAAATAAAAGTTAAAACAACAGCATCAACATTGCACAGAGTGTAATGAGAGAATAACCAATCAACATGAAGATGAAACACTGTAAAAGGTCCTGTCTGATGAAAAATGGCGCCACTACGCTATAGACTCCACCCACCACCCCAATGGCACATTGAAAAATCCAACATTCACTTGAAAATCAAAAAATATTCATAATAAAAATAAAGTTAATTGTAGTACTCTTGGAGTGTGAACATGATATGTATGGATAAAGCCACCTCCAGTAGAAACATCCAGTTGGGGATATTTGAGCAAATTTTTTTGATGTAAAAGTTTTGGTTGGTAGTTATCAAAAGTCTCCGTATATGACCGTTAGGTGCAGGGTCCTCACACCCATATGGTATACAAGGGCAATTGATGGCTCTACCACAAACTTCCTCTGGTAAATGGACATGTATTGGATGGCTGCACTTTCCAGATGAATCTTTAAACATAGAACACAGCAGTAGACATCATGTGAAGCGGCACGGACATATGACTAAAACGGACAGACATGCAAGCGAAGCAGGCAAACAAACAGATGGCTTTAAACAGTGATTTGCATACCCGATCTGATATTCAACCAGTATATGTGTCTGAGCAGTCAGGGCGCTCTGCAGCTAAATGTCCTCTGGTCTGTAGATATTGCAGTCCGGGGTATAAGATTATGCTCACTGATAGACACACTTGGTATGTCTCCGACCGTTCAGTTAGCCTTCCATCTCAATAAATTTCACCAGGATAGGCATGTTTGCAAACAATTAGTCACAGGGACAGAGCTGGTTACTGACCGTATGGATAGTATGGATCCGTGTGATGTCTGCTTAGTACCGTCCGTCAATATGAAGAAGTCAGTCCAGTTGCATGTCCGGCCGTGGTGAGTCTGTTGAGGGGGCAAGCCTTAGTGTCCGCCAGAGAGCGTGGGAGCTTTTCCGTCTACCAAACAGGGCTTGGGCACCGAGCATCCGATCTGTGTACGCGGTCAATGTTTCAGATAGGGTGGAGGGTGGAGTCCGTCATATTGACGGACGGTACTAAGCAGACATCACACGGATCCATACTATCCATACGGTCAGTAACCGGCTCTGTCCCTGTGACTAATTGTTTGCAAACATGCCTATCCTGGTGAAATTTATTGAGATGGAAGGCTAACTGAACGGTCGGAGACATACCAAGTGTGTCTATCAGTGAGCATAATCTTATACCCCGGACTGCAATATCTACAGACCAGAGGACATTTAGCTGCAGAGCGCCCTGACTGCTCAGACACATATACTGGTTGAATATCAGATCGGGTATGCAAATCACTGTTTAAAGCCATCTGTTTGTTTGCCTGCTTCGCTTGCATGTCTGTCCGTTTTAGTCATATGTCCGTGCCGCTTCACATGATGTCTACTGCTGTGTTCTATGTTTAAAGATTCATCTGGAAAGTGCAGCCATCCAATACATGTCCATTTACCAGAGGAAGTTTGTGGTAGAGCCATCAATTGCCCTTGTATACCATATGGGTGTGAGGACCCTGCACCTAACGGTCATATACGGAGACTTTTGATAACTACCAACCAAAACTTTTACATCAAAAAAACTTGCTCAAATATCCCCAACTCGATGTTGCTACTGGAGGTGGCTTTATCCATACATATCATGTTCACACTCCAAGAGTACTACAATTAACTTTATTTTTATTATGAATATTTTTTGATTTTCAAGTGAATGTTGGATTTTTCAATGTGCCATTGGGGTGGTGGGTGGAGTCTATAGCGTAGTGGCGCCATTTTTCATCAGACAGGACCTTTTACAGTGTTTCATCTTCATGTTGATTGGTTATTCTCTCATTACACTCTGTGCAATGTTGATGCTGTTGTTTTAACTTTTATTTAATAATTTTTCATTCAATAAAGCTCTATGTGATTCAATTTACCTCACCCTCGTTGTAGCCATACTTTGCAACTGCTTTTCTTCCACTTCTGCTTTTCCAAAATGTAGTTGTCATTAACAGTTGTAACCACTTCATAGAAATTGGGTACGTCAAGAGATCGCCACCTGCGCAGGATCAGAGCCCTAGAGGCTAAAAGGATGTTTAGGACCACCTGTCTATATTGGACAGGGTATCTATCAATACCAATATTCAACAGAGCCAATTCCTTCCTAGGGGGACTTAGTATACCCGTACATTCCGCTATACACCTAAAGATCCTGTTCCAGTAGCTGGTCAACGAGGGACATTCCCAAAGAACATGGGCTAACGTTCCACTGATGTGAGAAATGTTTTAAAGAGATATTTTTTTGATAATAAAACCTAAATTATCCAAGTGCCTGAGATATTCTGATTGGACAAGGGTAGATTGTGAAATTATAGGCCACTCTTCTCCACTTTGTTTAATCAGAGAATGCCTTGTTTTTATTCAAAATACACAACATATTTCCTGAAAGGTGGATTGCTGAGCAAGTGACTTTCTTTCTTCTCTGTACCAATGTGGAAGTAGCTGCAGTAGTCTACCGGCACAGGATACTGCTTCTTGTGTGTGGTACAGAAGTGAACATTCACACAATTTATTGTGCGAAGATTCCTAACTCCTTTAACCACTTCAGCTTCGGAAGGTTTACCCCCTTCATGACCAGGCCATTTTTTGCGAAACAGCACTGCATTACTTTAACTGACAATTGACAATCGTGTGACGCTGTACCCAAATAAAAATCTTGTCCTTTTCTCCCACAAATAGAGCTTTCTTTTAGTGGTATTTGATCACCTCTGTGGTTTTTATTTTTTGCGCTATAAACAAAAAAGGACCGACAATTTTGAAGAAAATACAATAATTTGTACTTTCTGCTATAAAACATACTCAATAAAAAATGTAAAAAATCGAATTTCTTCATAAATTTAGGCCAATATGTATTCTACTACATATTTTTGGTAAAAAAAAATCCCAATAAGTGTGTATAGATTGGGGTTTGCGCAAAAATTATAGCATCTACAAACTATGGGCTATTTTTTATTTAATTTTTTTATTTTTACTAGTAATGGCGGTGATCAGCAACTTATAGCGGGACTGTGCTATTGCGGCAGACAAATCAGACACCTAACTGACGATTTTGACACTTTTGGGAACCAGTGACACTAATACAGTGATCAATGCTAAAAATGTATGCCTAAGTTGTGGTTACTAACTGTGGGGGCGGTGCTTTGACTAGGTGAATTTTACTTAGCACAAACACAGGATCTGTACTTTCCCCTCTGACAGAGTCCCCGTTCACACTAAGGAGACCTGTGAGGCGACCTGGTCGCCTCACAGGTCGCCGTAGGTCGCCTTCCATAGGGAAGCTGCAGACCCGTTCTAATAGGAGCGACACAAGTTGCTCCGACTTAGAAAAAGGGTCCGGAGCTTCTTTGGGGCGACCCGGAGCGACCGTCATAGACTTCAATGTTATGAAGTCCGTGCCGGCCGCTCCGAGGTCACGGCGCGCTGCTCGCACCGCGACCTCGGAGGTCGCCCCCCCAAGTCGGATCGCCCCAGTGTGAACGGGGCCAGAATGGCAGTCTGCCTTGTTTACATAAGCAGACTGCCATTTTGCTTGTATCCCAAACAATCACAGTGGGAGCAGGTTGCCAGCGGCGCGCGTGTGCGTACCCCAGACCCAGAAGTGTCAGATCATGTACTAGGTACATGATCTAACACAGAGGGACCGACCTGGAAATGTAAGTGGGGCAGTCCACAAGCAGTTAACAAATCAGCCCAATTATGTATACATTTAAGTATACTCAACAAATTAAAAAATATTTTCTGCATTATTCTGAAATAAGTTCCAATGCATGGGGCTTGATAATAGTTTCTGTTAATCTTTAGAAGATTAATAGAGATAGTTGGCTACTAACCATTAAAGCTGCTTGGGAAGTAACTGGGACACCATCCAACATACAGGAGAATAGCAAAATATTGGCTGTGCATTTCACGTTAAGAATGATCAGAGACCCGATCATTTGTTGACAAGTCATCAGATTCCTCAGTGCATGTTACCTTATAACCTCTCAAATCCATTCTATAACAGAAAAAGACAATTAAAAAAATGCTATACTTTTTTTTTTTTTTACATTTTTATATGTATACATACAGTACATAAAAAATGTTTTAAAAATAAATAATGAATATATGATAGCATATTCTCAAAGAGCTATAAGTTAGACAAAGGTACAGCACAACAGACAAAGTTTGTTTTGAGATAAATTAAAATGATAAACTGAGCCCTTAAGAAGAACTAGTGAAAAATTAGCTTCTGCCTCAAATGGGTAACATAAATATCCTATATACCAAGAAAAAGAGGAAGCTCAAGTATTTATAAACCTTATCATGAATAGGAAAATTCTAACAGATCTTTTCAAACATATTACAAGTTGCATATATAATCAGTGTCAATCCTAATAAAAATCCTTTAATCTTGCTTCACCGCCACTCATGTCCAAAAATGCATCTGTGCGTTCTAACTCACCACCTATGAAAAGCAGCTCACTGTTATGATATGACCCCTATTTCTAGGAAGGTCAAAAATCACTTGAAATTGCCAGCGATGTGACTCTGGATGTCGGAAGCTTCGCCTCAAATGGTAAGTAGTAACTCATCTGCAACTAATTCATCCAGAAATCATTTGTCACAATATTCTCAAAGTGTAAAAAGCAAACTCTTCACAGTGAAGAACTGCTATACATACTTTATTAAAAGATAAAACCCCTAAACTCACATGAAAAGAATGCTCAACAGCACTATCATATTCGAAAGGGAAAACAAACAGTATATAATGCACCTTAAAGTGATTGTAAAGGCTGAAGGTTTTTTACCTTCATGCATTCTATGCATGAAGATAAAAAACCTTTAGTGTGTACCTCCCCCCTCCACCTCCCTCCTAATACTTACCTAAGGCAGATCAATCCAGCAATGTGCACAAGACTGGAGGCTCGCCTGGGTCTCTCCCTCCTGATTGGCTGAGATGCAGTAGCAGGAGCCATTGGCTTTCCCTGCTGTCAATCAGAGCCAGTGACGCGGGAGTGGGGGCGGGCTGAATTGTGCTCTCTGGGTCTCGGAAGCGAGCAAGCATGAGTGCCCCCACTGCAAGCGGCTTGCTAAGGGGGCACTCGGTAAGGGGGAGGGGCCCAGAGAAATGGTGGGGGGACCCGAGAAGAGGAGGACCAGGTCTGCTTTGTGCAAAACTGCTGCACAAAGCAGGTAAGTATGAGATGTTTGTTTTGTTTTCTTTTTTAAATAAAAAAATGTCCTACAATCACTAGACAGTCTTGGGCCAAAACACTGAACGTGACAGAAAACATGATGATGTTAGTGTAAGGACTCATCTCATGTACATTTCATCTGTGGACTTCTTCATGAGCTCTGCCTGTTCTCTGGATAGAAGACTCTGTAAAATGTATAGGTAAAATATAGTGCTTACCTGTCCCCTAGGTATCCCGTAGAGATTTCCTTTAACTACAGAACTTGCATACTACTCACAATATTTACTTTATTTTGCTCCTTCCCACTGGGATCCTATAACTCAATATGTCCAATTTGTAATCCATTACAATCTGCAGTTGAATTCATTTGAGCAACCTGTTAACCATTACCCAAAAGCTTTTTCTTCTTTTAAATTCCAGCCTTTTATGCTTTTACTGTTTGAATATATCATTGTGCGACTTTATTACTGTTGTACCGGTTTTGTAATTAATGCTTCTGGCACAATTGGCGATTTGTTTGTACTTTTATTATGAAAAAAACTTGAATAAAAAACTAAAGATTCAGAAAATATATATAATGCTTACCTGACTAAAAAAAAAAAAAAAAACTTTTAAATGTGTTTTAGCCTTGACCATTGTTTGAGCTAATTGTAATGATCTGCAGAGTAAAGGTGATGTGGGCTCATTCCAAAGAGTGTCAGAGAGCAAAGATCATTGGTAAAAGAGTTACTTATTACAATGCACGAAAGTATTTTGCAAATCATGATTGCTCTATGCACTGCTTTTTTAAAGTCTGGTGGAGTTTAAAGAATCCTCACAGGGGGTATTTAATTTAGGTCTTGTTCAGACAACCAGTGAACTGTTTCCTGTAGGTATAACTCTAAATTGTTTGAGAAGATAGAAGGACTTTGTATCACAAATTACAGTCTCCATTCTTTTTTGTTTGATAAATAATTGTTTATTACATGTACTTATTACATGTTTATTACACAATTACCTACTTTTACTCCCTAGCTTTACTAAATAGATAGTATATGTTATAAAAGTGCCGCTCTAAGAAATGGAAATTCAGTGTGAAAACACTAATTCATATAAAAAATAAGCACATACAGATTACTAGTGTGTACTGACACATTAACCACTTTACCACCGGAGGATTTTGCTGTCTTCCGTCCAGGCCACTTTTTGCGATTTGGCGCTGTGCGACTTCAACTGACAATTGCGCGGTCGTGCGACGCCGTACCCAAACGAAATTTACGTCCTTTTTTTCCCACAAACAGAGCTTTCTTTTGGTGGTATTTGATCACCTGTGCGATTTTTACTTTTTGCGCTATAAACAAAAAAAGAGCGTTTAATTTGAAAAAATAACAATATTTTTAACATTTTTTTATATGAAATTCCCCCCAAAAAAGATGTAAAAACCAATTTTTTAAAAATTTTTTGGCCAATTTGTTTTCTGCTACCTATGTTTGGTAAAAAAAATCACAATAAGCGTATTTTGATTGGTTTGCGCAAAAGTTATTGCGTTTACAAACAAAGGGAAAGATTTCTGTCATTTTTGGTGTTTTTTTTTTTAACGCGTAATGGCGGCGATCTGCGTTTTTTTTTTGTGGGACTGCGACATTGCGGCGGACAGATCGGACCCTTGACTGACATTTTTGACACTTTTGGGGTTACCAGTGACATTACTGCAGTAATCAGTGCTATATATATGCACTGTTACTGTAAAAATGACACTGGCAGGGAAGGGGTTAATTTTATTGGAGAGGGAGGGGTTAATGTATGCCTGGTGCTTACTGACGTGTAGGGGGGGAGGTGACTGAGTGAGTCATGGACAGATCGGATGTCCAGCTATGCTGAACAGTCCGATCTGTCACTCCCTGTCACTATGGAGATCCGCCTGCTTGTGTTTACACAGGCGGGCGGATCTCCACACTAGATCCCCGGCGATTGGGGCAGAGCAGGGGCGATCGCCGCTGCTCCTCCCCTGGCCCGACTCCCGCTGTGAATGAAAACAGCGGGAGCGAGCCTCCGGCGGCGCGCAAGCGCCGCCCAGAAGGGGGAGTGTCTGACGACGTTAATACTACGTCGTCAGACGATAACGAACCACTTTGCCGCAGTACTATTACCGTACTCGGTCGGCAAGTGGTTAAAAGTGCCCCCAGTCTCGCTAACCTTTTTATTGCCAAGTGGGAGGAGAATTTCATCTATGCCCATAGAAGACCAGAATTGGTCCTTTGGGCTAGATGTATAGACGACATCCTTCTTTTATTGAATGGCAGTTATGAGTCTTAGGAACAGTTTTTTCTTTGCTGAATAGTAATGATAGAGGTATTTCTCTGTCCTATGAAGCTAGCAAGGAAAGAATTCACTTTCTAGATCTTGAAATAGAAAATTTAAATCAACAGGCAATGACTAGGACCTATTTTAGGCCCACCGATCGAAATGGGTTTATTCCCACAGATAGTTGCTGTCATAGGGTGTGGCTTTGTTCAGTTTCTCGCAGTCAGTTTCTTCAGTTACGACCTAACTGTTCCAAAACGTATGTCTTTAACCCTTTCACCACCAGGTCCACTCTGATCCGTGGATTACAACCTGGATTAACCTAAAATGTGTCCCCCCCATGCCGCTACTTCCCTGTCCCCAGCCTCTCCAACTCCCACCACTCCCTGTCAACTGAAACTACCCCCCACCCTCCTTTCCTATCCCCTACTCCCCCCTTCCTGCCCCCCAGCACTGATTTCCCCCCACCCGATCGAACCGATCCCTTGCAAACCCGATCCCCTACAACAAAATTTACCTTTAGAAGCCAGCATTCTGCCACTCCCACTGGCTTCATGTGCAGCTGGGGCTTGGGGGATCACAGAATGTCCCCCCAGCAGGCTGATCCCCCCTTACTGGCCCCTGCACCCCCATCCATCAACCCCCCTGGCAGCATCCCTCCCTTTCCCTCCCGCCCCTGCAGCTGCTGACCGGCACTATGTCTGACTGTCATACTGAGTGAGGGTGGGGTGCTGGTAAAGCTGGGCCTTTTGGGGCTTGATAAACTTGTGTTTACCAGCCCCCTCCCTGAAGTGCAGTGGACCGAGCCAGCCATCGCTAACGATGGCTCCTGTGTCCACTGACAGCTCGGATGATCAGCTGATCACATAGTAACCCGAGTGTTACTATGTTTCAGACTGACAGTTTATGAATAAAAAAGGTCACCATACAGACTCCTTATTTCCTTCATGTAAAGTGCTGCAGAGAAAGGGACTTTCTTAATTCCCTTTCTCTGTCTCAAAAAAATTGATATGGGGGTCTGTTTAGACCTCTAATATCTCACCAAAGACCTCTACCCCCACCCCCACCCACACAACAAATATATAGACATATATATAATTGTAAAAAAACTCAAAAAGTCAATAAATTATTTAAAAAAAAAATATGTACCAAAAAAAATACTGTCAAGCATATCCGCCTGCTCAGGAAGGATTCTCTGCTGATCCCCGCTGAGCAGGTGGATGACAGCTCCACGTCTGCTCCGTTAATGCAGAACAGACACAGCCCACTTTTCTTTGTGGAGTGGTCAGATGGAAACGGGCCACCTGTCCATTTCCATCCAATTCAATCTGCTAGATGGATGAGGAATGGGACCCCATCCGTCTGTTTTTAGTGGACCGGATTGGATCGGATGCAGGCAGGTGTAAACAGACACATGACCATTTACATTAGTCTCTCCATAGAAAACAATGGGTGGTCTGACTGGGCCCATTTCAAAAAGGACAGGCAGACCTGATTGGTCTGCTTGTGTGAAAGTGGCCTAAGGTCTTGTTCCCACAGGGCATACACAGTGTACCTGTGCCGAGATGCACAGGTGTCCCATGCATCTCTGTGCAGGCAGTCCCATTGATGTAATTTGGGATGTAGCAACTGCACGAACAAAGCCGTCACTCACTATTTGACATCCATGTAGGTCTGTGTGCATGTCCCTTGTGCTCACACTGTCTGTGTTTGGGATCATGTACCCACACCTACACGGATGTCAGATTGGGAACAGCAGCTATGTCTGTGCAGCCGTTGCATCGCAATTGACATAATTAGGACTGCCCCCTGCCCACAGAACACCTGTGCATCCCTGTAGGGGTAAACATGGCCCTCCATGGGTGTACACTTTAGTATGCCCCATGTGAATGCTGCTGTAGTAGTAATTTAGCAGGAATTTTGCAAGTTATGTTGTGTTTATGTGCACTAATAATGATTTTAGTGTATTTTTTGTGAAAATAGTGATATGATGAACATTTGCACAATTTTTGGGGGGCCCAAAAAATCAGTAGCTCTTTATTTATTCTACAGGTCATGTGCTTTCAGAAAATGTCTGGTTTGAGTGCCGGTTCACAGTGGTGCGATGCCAGATATTGCATGTGATTCGCACTGCTTTGCTGTGCAGATCACATGCAACGTCTGTGCGATGCAAATTCAACCATGCAAACTCGTGCAGGACCCTTTTTTTTTGTCTGCACCAGAATCGGATCGCATGGGTATTCACACCCATGCAATTCGATTCCTGGCTGAAATCACAGTTCGCACTATGATCTGCAAACCGATCTGGGGGTGTCATTAACTTTGTATTGACAACCGCAGCAGTTCGCAGAGGGCAGGGTGAACTGCCAGCGACTCAGGTGCGATGGGGGAACCCACACTGGATTTGCAGAGTTTCCCGCATTGCATCAGTGTGAACCATGCCTGAGGGGACTTTTCAAATTCTGAAAGCTGTAAGTGAAAAATGGTAACCCCTGGATTTTTAGAGTAAATTGTTTTTAGTTACGGTTTTGCATACATTCAGTTTTCAACATTTCACAAAAAGGTACAATTTAAAATGTACAAATATTTGTTATTTATTAACTCAATACAGTTTTAACTTTTATTTTTAGTAGGAATTTTGTACATTTTAGCATGTGTGAATCCACTATTAATGATTTTAGTGTATTTTTAGTGAAAATATTGGTTTGATAAACATTTGAGCAAATATTGCGGTGCCTTAAAAATCAGTAGCACCTTCTTTTTATTCTATTGACCATGTGCTTCCAGCAAATATATGGAGTGGAATGCTATAAGTGAAAAAGGAAAACCTCCAGATTATTAGAGAAATTTTTGCATGCGTCCGGTTTTCACTATTTCTCAAAAAATGGGAAATTAAACTTGTACAAATATTTGTTATTTATTAACTCAATACAGGTTTAGCTTTTACATTTGGAAGGTACTTAGCAAGGATTCTGTAAAATTTGCTGTGTTTGTATCTGCTAATAATGATTTTAGTGTATTTTTAGTGAAAATATTGTTTTGGGAAACATTTGCGCAAAAAATTACAGGGCCTTAAAAATCAATAGCACCTTCCATTTATTCTACTGGCACTTTCCTTTCAGAAAATGTATAGTTGGGGGGAGTCTTTTAAAAACTCTGAAAGTTGAAAGTGAAAAATGAAAACCTCCAGATTTTTAGAGAGATCTGGTTATTTACAGTTCTGTGTAAGCTCAGTTTCCACCATTTCACAAAAGGTGCAATTAAAAATGTACAAATATTTGTTCTCAATACAGGTTAAGCTTTTATATTTAGTAGGAATTTAGCAGGAATTTTTTTTTTAATTTGCTGTGCTTGTATCTGCTATAAATGATTTTAGTTTATTTTTAGCGAAAATATTGATTTGGTAAACATTTGCGCAAATATCATGGGCCCCTAAAAATCAGTACCACCTTCCTTTTATTCTACAGGTCATGTGCTTTCAGAAAATATATGGTTTGGGGGGTCTTAAACAAACTCTGAAAGCTGTAAGGGAACAATGAAAACATCTAGATTTTTTTAGAAATTTGGATATTTCCATTTTTGCGTATATGTCCGATTTTCACCGTTTTGTAAAAAGGAGCAATCTAAAATTTACATATAGTGGTTATTTATTAACTCAGGTTAGCTTTTATATTTAGCAGGCATTTTATAAAATGTGCTGTGTTTTTATCCTCTAATAATGATTTTGGTGTATTTTTAGCAAAAATATTGTTTTGATAAACATTTGCACAAATATCATTGTGCCCTAAAAACCAGTAGCACCTTATTTGTATTCTATTGGTCATGTGCTTTCAGAAAATATATGGTTTGGGGGGTCTTTAACAAACTCTGAAAGCTGTGAGGGAAAAATAAAAAAGCAGAGAAAAGATTGCAAAAATGGCCTGGCCCGCTAAGTTTAAAAGTGGAACACAGAGCTTGGCAGCAAAAGGGTTAAACAACAGGCCCCAATCTTGAAACAAAATTTTTTAGAGAAATGTTATGTTGGGGAAGAAGTGGATTCTGAGATACAGAGAGCACTTTGTATAGGAATTCCCTTTTAAGGGATAAACACAAATTGAATCAGGATGACACTTTCAAATGGTTCTTTTTCACATCCTTTTCCCTACAATATAGACAAGTGAAGAACATCTTCAATAAACATTGGATGTTCTTAAAAAGGATAGTATTTTGAGACCTATACTGCCCAAAAGAGTTAAAGTGATCTAAAGGGGGGCTCCCTCCTTACAAAATAAAATTGCCCCAAATATAATTAACCCCCCCCCCCCCCCACACACACACAAAACTCCTTTTTTCATAATGTAGTCGGCCATTATCTGTGTCGCAAGTGCAATGTATGTCAACACAACACTTGCACTAGAAAAAAAGATGTAGATCTCTGCAGTTCATCCAGAGTGATCGTAGGCCTCTTGGCTGCATCTCTGATCAGTCTTCTCCTTGTATGAGCTGAGAGTTTAGAGGGACGGCCAGGTCTTCGTAGATTTGCAGTGGTCTGATACTCCTTCCATTTCAATATCATCGCTTGCACAGTGCTCCTTGGGATGTTTAAAGCTTGGGAAATATTTTTGTATCCAAATCTGACTTTAAACTTCTCCACAACAGTATCTCGGACCTGCCTGGTGTGTTCCTTGTTCTTCATGATGCTCTCTGTGCTTTAAACGGACCTCTGAGACTATCACAGTGCAGGTGCATTTATACGGAGACTTGATTACACACAGGTGGATTCTATTTATCATCATTAGTCATTTAGGTCAACATTGGATCATTCAGAGATCCTCACTGAACTTCTGGAGAGAGTTTGCTGCACTGTAAGTAAAGGGGCTGAATAATTTTGCACGCCCAATTTTTCTGTTTTTTTATTTGTTAAAAAAATTTGAAATATCCAATAAATTTCGATCCGCTTCATGATTGTGTCCCACTTGTTGATTCTTCACAAAAAATTACAGTTTTATATCTTTATGTTTGAAGCCTGAAATGTGGCAAAAGATCGAAAAGTTTAAGGGGGACGAATACTTTCGCAAGGCACTGTATGTTATAGATATATATGAAATGACCAATGTGGACCCATACCCCAAATGATGTCTTAGCAGATGAAATGCGTTGGGATGAAGTTCTATCTAGGCCATTGCATGCTACATCAATTCCCCTGTTGGATATTGTGACAGGCTTTTTAACTTCTGATGTGATGTAAGTGTTCTACTTTTTTTTAAATAAACCATACTACTACAGTTTTACACTATGTGGAGGCTTTTTTGTCTTTATGGCCCGTTGGAACATATGATGCAATGAAGCGAGTGTTGATCCTGCTGCAAGGTTGAGACGTGAGACCCTCTCAGCCATCATCCTCGAACCACAGTCCGGAAGCAAATTACATCGGCTTCATTGACTCAGTACTACTGGTACCTGAGTCCATGAATTCCAATCAGCGCAATACCCTTCTTGGTGGTGGATATTCACAATTGGGTGATTTGTATATGGATCGCTGTGGCTGCCATCCATAACCATTTGAATTGCACTGGGATTTCCTATTTGTACTTTTCTTTATACTATTAGTCTTTATACTATTAGTAATTTCTGCACACAATGTTTTGTCAATTGTAGTGCTAACAGCTACAGAATTTCGAATTAATTTAGCACAATTTTTCCACTATATAATTACTAAATAGATATATTAACCACCTCCTTCTCAAGCCTACTCTGACAATTCACTCCTATATGTAAAAATATACTTTTTTTTGCTAGAAAACTACTTAGAGCTCCCAAACATTATATATATATTTTTTGCACAGATCCTATGGAATAAAACGGTGGGTGTTGCAGTTTTTTATGTCACAGGGCATTTGAGCAGCGGTTTTTCAAACGCAATAATTTTTTTAAAAAAAAAACACTTTTATGAACTTAAAAAAACACAAAACACTAAAGTTAGCCCATATTTTTTTTATATAATGTGAAAGATGATGTTACGCTGAGTAAATTGATACTTAACATGTCATGCTTTATAATTGCGTCTGCCCGTGGAATGGCGGCAAACTACGGTGCTTAAAATTCTCAATAGGCGAAGCTTTAAACTCCTTTACAGATTACCAGTTTAGAGTTGCACAGGAGGTCTGGTGCCAGAAGTATTGCTCTCGCTCTGACGTTCGTGCAAAAATACCTCACATATGTGGTGCGAGCACTGTTTACATATGTGTGCAAGAGAAACGTATTCATTTGCATTTGCAAGTAAGCAAATTGGTACGGTGGCGCTTTAAGTTTTTATATTTATTTTATACAAATTTTTTTTTACACTTTTTTTGTACTAACTTTATTGCTATCACAAGGAATGAAAAACATCCCTTGTGACAGCATGAGCCATGACAGGTCCCCTTTGTGGAGAGATTTGGGGTCTATAGACCCCAAATCTCTTCTCTGGCCACTGGTGGCCAAGTAAACAAAGAGATGGAACTGGCAGTGATGAACTACTCGTCACTCCCTGTTTCCAGGGTTGCAGAGAGAGGGAAATGATGTCAATTCCATTCTCTCTGTACAGAGCAGCAATCACGGCTGGCCAAATTGTTCCCGGGCACCGCAAATTGCACAGAAGAGGCAGTGGCGGTGGGAGGGAGGTGGGACCCCTTCCTCCACCCACAGAAGTGATGGATTGGCTAATTAGTCACTCGGATCACTTCTGCTTTACTCAGAATCGCCGGTTGAAAAGAATGATACCGGGATGATGCCTGTATGTGCAGGCATTATCCCGGTATAACTACTGAAACCCAAGGACGTGCAGGAAAGTCCATTTGGGTAAAGATATTTACTTGTGTAAAACTTTTTTTTTCTTTTTTTTTTACATGTCATGAGATACTTTCTGGTTTTTGGCCTAGGTAAAAATTATGTCATACACCCCAGTAGTCTTCATGGGCATTTTTTTCTTCTTTCATCTGGAGGAGGGGAGGAAGGGTTTGCTCAGCTAAGTCTGCATGTTTATTCTGAAGGCAGATGGATTCCAGGAAGTAAAAGCTACATTAATAATTTGCCCTTACTCAAGATGGCCACAGTTAGAAATTCTAGGCGGGGGGAGTTCAAAGTGATTTCTCAACAAAATATAGCATGGAGATGATGATGGGATGGATAGGCGAGTTTGCTGTGATTATAAAATATGAATTAAATACAGTTTTTGATGCTTTTATACAGTTAATCCCCTTTCTAAAATCCATATCTCACGCATACTAGGGCCAATTCAGTAAAGAGCCAATTAGCCTAACATCATGTCTTTGGAGGGTTCGAGGAAACCAATGCAAGCACAAAAAAAAATTGTGCTTGCATTGGTTGTGAACAGAACTAAGCTGTGAACAGAACTATTATCCACAGACAATGCACAGGAAGAAGAATTAAGGGCAGATTTGATCTTTTCATGTATGTTTGCATGAAACACTGTTTTTATTTCTTTTTCCTGTTAACTACTAACTACTTCCAGTCCAGGCCAATTCTAGCATCTCTCTCCTACATGTAACAATGATATTTTTGTTCTAGAACATTACTCAGAACCCCCAAACATTATATATATATATATATATATATATATATATATATATATATATATATATATATATATATATATATATATATATATAGCAGAGGCCCTAGAGAATAAATTGGTTGTCATTGCAGTTTATTATGTCACATTGTTTTTGGAAAATACACTTTAATGAATTATAAAACAAAAGTACAATATATAGCCCAAGTTTTCAATGATATATAAAAGATGATGTTATGCTGAGTAAATGAATACCAAGAATGTCATGCTAAAATAAAATTGCGCACACTCGTGGAATGGTGTCAAACTATGGTACTTAACCACTTAAGCCCCGGAGGATTTGGCTGCTAAACGACCAGGGGGTATTTTGCGATTCGGCACTGCGTGAATTTAATGGACAATTGCGCGGTCGTGCGACGCTGTACCCTAAAGGAATTTGACGTCCTTTTTTCCCACAAACAGAGCTTTCTTTTGGTGGTATTTGATCACCTGTGCGATTTTTACTTTTTGCGCTATAAACAAAAAAAGAGCGTAAATTTTGCAAAAATAACAATATTTTTCACATTTTTTTATATGAAATTCCCCCTGAAAAAAAAATGTAAAAATCAAAATTTTTTAACATTTTCGGCCAATTTGTTTTATGCTACATATGTTTGGTAAAAAAATCACAAAAAAATGTATTTTTATTGGTTTGCGCAAAAGTTATCGCGTTTACTAACAAAGGGAAAGATTTTTGTCATTTTTGTTGTTTTTTTTTTAACATGTAATGGTGGCGATCTGTGATTTTTTTTGCGGTACTGCGACATTGTGGCAGACAGATCGGACCCTTGACTGACATTTTTGACACTTTTGGGGTTACCAGTGACATTTCTACAGTAATCAGTGCTATACATATGCACTGTTACTGTAAAAATACACTGGTAGTGAAGGGGTTAACTTTATTTGAGAGGGAGGGGCTGTGTGTGTTCCTAGGGGCGTGATTCTTACTGTGATTGGCTGTGGCTTGAGGTGTAAGGACACTGATCAATGGTTCTACATAGTAGAACCGTATGATCTGTGTTTTTACACCGAGGAGAATGACAGGCAGCTTGTTTTCACAAGCCGCCTGACTTTCTCCCTCTCCCCCGACGATCGCGAGTGACCGGCGGACATCGGGTCCGCCGGTCACACGCGCGGGGGGGTCCGTGACCGCGCGGGAGCGGGAGCGCGCCTCCGCGGGCGCGCGCTCGCTCCCCAGGCCCTCCCAGGCTAGTGACGTTAATTAACGTCACTCTGCCTGGCCGGGGCTGACCGCCGCAGTAAATTTACTTGCGGCGGTCGGCCAGCGGTTAAAAATAGGTGACGCATTCAATTTTTTTACAGGTTACCAGTTTAGTTACAGAGGAGGTCTAGAATTATTGCTCACACTATAAAGATCTCAGTGGTACCTCACATTGTGGTTCGTACACCATATACATATGCGGGTGTGAAGTATATATGCGTTCACTTTTATTTATTTTTTTACACTTTCCTTTTAATTTTTATATTTTTGATCACTTTTTTCCTATTGCAAGAAATGTAAACATCCCTCGTAATAGTAACAAGGCATGACAGGTCCTCTTAATAGCGAGATTGGTGGTCTATAAGATCCCACATCTCTCCTCTATGCTGGAAAGCATAAGATAAAAAAAATAAATAAAAAAAGAATTTCCAGCAAAAAAAAAAAGTGTTTACATCTCCCAGCGCCATAGAGATGGCTGGGGACCAGATGGTCTCTTGCTAGCTCTATGGTAAACCAGCAATGCTGCCGGATGGGGTCTCCAGCTCCCCGATCACAGGGGAAAGGCACCAGAGGACATCGGGGGGGGGGGGGGGATCCTGTACTGCTGCCTGTAAATGCAATCCAGTGGCTAAACAGCTGCTATTATGTCTTTTACTACAGAGGGAATTGCGAGCTGAAAAAAAAGATATCCAGATATTTTCACTCAAATTTAAGGATGTCATATGCCATCCACCTGGGGGGAAGTGGTTGATGTCTGCACCATTTCATTAACCAATTAATGACTGCCCAACATAGTTTTACTGCGGCAGGTCTGCTCTGTCCCGCGAAATGACATACCTGTATGTCACTTCATGGGACAGCTAGCAGGGGTGTACCCATTAACCACAGGGAAAGCCGATCAGCAGGTCTGGCAGCCACGATTGCAGCCAGGCACCTGCGATTGCTCCTCATGGAGACAGAATGATGGTCTGCCGTTGTAAACACGGCAGACTGCTGTTCTGTCAGTTATGAACACGGGGATCCTGTGTTCCCCTTATTTAGGAACACAGGTCTCTGTATTCATGCAGAAAGCCCACCCCCACAGTTAAAAAACACCCCCTTAGGGACACATTTAACCCTTTGATTGCCCCTGGTGTTAACCCCTTTCCTGCCAGTGTCATTATTACAGAAACAGTGCATATTTTTAGCACTGATTACTGTAGTAATGTCACTGGTCCCCCCCAAAAGTGTCAAAAATGTCACAATCCCACTAAAAATCGCTGATCGCCACCATGACTAGTAAAAAAAATAAATAAACAAAGAAGACATAAATCTTTACCCTAGGTTTTAGATGTGATAACGTTTGCGCAAACCAATCAATATATACTTATTGAGATTTTTTTTACCAAAAATATGTGTCAGAATACAAATTGGCCTAAAATTATGAAAATTTAGATTTTTAATTTTTTTATTGGGAATGTTATATATCAGAAAGTAAAAAATACTGTTTTTTTTTTTTTCAGAATTGTCACTCTTTTTACGTTTATAGCGCAAAAAATAAAACTTGCACAGGTGATCAAATACCGCCAAAAGAAAGCGCTATTTGTGGGAAAAATTTTATTTGGGTACAGCGTCGCATGACCACGTAATTGTCAGTTAAAGTAACGCAGTGCCGTATAGCAAAAAAATAGCCTGGTCATTAAGAGGGTAAAATCTTCCAGTCCAGAAGTGGTTCATTTTTGTAAGATATTGTGTACTCTATAGGAAAATATATCTAATAAAGGATAAAACAAGTCTGAAATAAATACCAACTTTTTCCTTACACTCATTAACATTTTTTCACCAATTAAGACAGATGCCATACCATGTTGTTGTCAAACTATGCTGTTTGATCTGAATTTTATTACTAATACCAGTTTACATGATGCATTTTACAAAACAATAGAAAATACACAACACTGCATGGAAAGTGTATATCAGAATCAACTAATGATTTCATTAAATGCAAGTTTCCATAGCAAAATATAAAGAACATTTAAAAACCACAGTTTTGCTTTTAAAGGAGCAATTAGCCGTATGTTGCTGATTGCTAGCTTGAATTAAAATGTAGAGAATAGAAAATGTTTAAAACAAAGACTTTTGAAAACATGCAGATCTTAATCAGATGGAAACCAGTAGCTAAAGATATTTTTATTCAACTTCCTTGCTGTGCTCTTATACAATCTTTAATGATGGCCATCATTAGAAACCCCAGCAGAGTTTATTATCAAATTTCTGTCTATTTACTATATTCAAGTAATGTCATCGCTTATGGGGCAAAGTAATCTTACTTTTTCATCCTAATTTCTACTAGTGTGGCACCCACCTCCCAGGAAACCATTGAGTTTAGTGAGCCCTCCAAGGCTGTCTAGAGGTAAAGTGTCACAACTGCCCAACAGAGCTTACTGACATTTGTATGGTGATGGATTAAATGACTTCCATTTTGTCAGCCTTTGCTTGATAGTAATTATTTTGCGTGCAGAGAGGATTGGGGCACAGGATAATCCCAAATAGAAGTAGTCAAAGACTCCAAATTCTACTCACAATCCATACTTATGAGCATTTAGGCTTAAACTGCTTTTTGTATTCTTCCAGGTAGTAGAAAAGTGTACAAATGCAGCATACACGCTGTCTGAATGAGCTATCAGGCTTCCTGTAATTTCAACGCTTGCTCCCAGTTATTCCAGACACTCTAGAATATGAAGTATCCCCTCTGGTGCTCCCAACCAGACTTCAGCCCCACTCCTCATGGATCTCCCCTTCAGTAAGGCACTGTAGGTTCTTTAGGTCCCAAATACAGGCCTTTCTTCTGACAGCACATGTGCCCTTGCCAGACAGCAGGCCTTTGAGGTCAGAGAACTCCAGCAGCATACATTATCCCCAGAAAAATCTTGGGATTAAAATGAGGGCCCATAAAGTCATACCAAGCATTTATATCCTCCCCCAGCCTGCACTACTGGCAATAAACATCCTAGTGGTTGGCCAGGGAGACATAGATGTTCATAACCTGGCATTCCTGTATCTTCAGGAATAACCCCTGACATCAGGCAGAAGCAAATAATAACAGTAGCCTAAGGGAAGATCAAATGAACACAGAACTATCATTTTTGCTTAGGCTGATTACAGCCAGCAATACTAAATTTAAAGAGTCGGCTTCACCCACCTCCCTCCAAAGAAAAATAATGTCCTCTGAGATTGCACAAAAAATATTCTCTCACACCTGAAAATTTGGATATAGAAGGGGATAAGGAGGGAAAGGATGCAGCTGTAGCTAAAATTCTACTTGAAACCATACACAAAGAAGAATGGTAGCGACCTTTCCATTGACAAACTAACTTTACCTTTGAAAAATTATAAATATATAAAAATAGAAAAACTGAATTCAAGAGCCAATACCATATTCCTATAGGAATTTTCCACAACATCAATATATATGACTGAAGAAACTAAGTCCAAAACAAGATAGGATGAGGTACTGGACACAGATCTTTAACATTTAATAAGGAATCATCACTAAAGTCTCACTAAAGCCTAATGACTTGAATTTGGCAGCTCTCCACTCACTTACATTCCCAAATGGGAGCTATAATAGTAATAAAAATAGCTGTGCCACTCAACTTCACTAATCTAAACAGGACCAGAATAAATGGCTCATACATAGTCTTCACAGCAAGTAAACACAAATCAGTAACTCTGAGTGTTTCCAAGCACATAGACACCCCAAAGATTTGTCTGAACATACCATGCCCATTTAACACTAAATGTACACCATTGAGCAATTCAAATAGAACTGGAACAAAGATTACAATTTCTAGAGGAAACTATGGTGAATATTATTATATCCCAAATCCAGAATTAAATAGAGCCTTTTACAGTACTATGGCAAAAATAAATTGAGAAAACCTAAGCCTAATCCCTATTGGGGAAAGTACTGAACTAACAAAAAAAAAAAAAAACACTTTAATAAGCGTGCAATTCACTAATTGTCTAAAAGTAAATTTAATCATATTTAAATCTATATGTGTAATAGGAAGAAAACACAAATGTTTCCGCCTTTGCAATGGGACTTTAAAGGCAAACAGGAGTAGTCAATGTTTTCGCAAAAAATCAAAGGTAATATAAATTCAAAAGGTGATAAACATAATTACTTAAGAAAGTATAAAAAAGTGGTACATTGAATATAAAATGAGGTACATGTTAACACACCATAATATACACATAGCATCTATCTGATGTCTATGGGAAGTTTATTTTGCATAAATAAACTGTTTAGGAGTAACTTGACTCCTTCTTCAGGGATATGATTGCAAATGACATAAATGTGGTCTACAAGAGGAAAAAATCATATTAGCGAAATCATTAATCTATATACAATACAGCTTCTAGGCCAGTAAGCGGTCACAGGCAGTACTCACAGTGTCCCCAAAAGAAACATGGCTCAGCATCGATCAGAAAGGAGAAGAGAAGATAGGAAAAAAAAAGCATCATGCACATGCCAAATCAGGGATGCTGTCTCATGAGCCCCATTTATGGTAGAAGAAAGGATAAGAAACGGGACCTTAGAAAACCCAGATATTAAGGGGGCCCTTGGTGGATATACTCTGAGGCCTCTGTAGTGGCTGGAGAAAAAATATATAAAAGGGGGAAATAGTGAATGTAAAGTATTTTCATAGATATATACCGTAACATCAATCACAGAGAGGGAGGGCTTTCAATTATGTTAGGCCACATACCTCAGAATGAATAGTAGGAAGTACTCCACTAGGCTTTTACTAGACGTAGCACCACTAGACATTTTCTTCTCTTCTCTTTTCCTTTCCTTCTCCTCCTTTCTCCGTTTCCTCAGATAGACTACACAGAGATTAGGACTTCTATAAAGGTCATTGGTGAGGTGGAAAAGCCCTGAAGGGAAGACACACAAACTGAAAATGTCCATCTCCCACCAAGACTCAGATTCTTTAAATTCAACACCAGTCTCCAGTCTACAAGACACAAAGAATCATTCCCCATTCCACTCATATAATATTGATGTAAGAGAGGACAACCACCTACTAAACGGAATGTGCTATTCTGGTCATGATGAAGAAATGTTCTTAAAGGTGATGTCTGAAGCACCAAAAGTAACAGAGTTTTAGGGTAGAAGGCACCCATGGGTCAAAAAAAATAGGCTTTACTGTCTGTGTGCACAATGGGCCACCCTGGCACCCCCAGGGTGGCCCATTGTGGGTAGGGGGTTTCCCATCAACAAGACTCTTGTAGGGGATGAAATAATTGAAAAATTCACTGGCTTACAATCGCCCCCTGCCTCTCGACATGAATCCCTTTAGATATCAATCAATTCATCCATCGAGGTTACAGCCAATGGAAACTGAATCTTCCCTGGGAAGGATATTGTTAGTGATCCTGCACGCTGCTATGTAAATATAACCTAAAACCGCTAAATCTATTGGTTCCATGCTCCACAGTATACTTGAACAAGAGTGTTCTAAAATAACCAAATAAACTAATAAAAACAAATGTTAAATGATGTGTCTGTAGTTTTAACAATGCATGCATTCAAATAAATAAAAAATAAATAAACACAAATAATACAAATAATAACTCCCGGTGTCAATGTGAAAAATTGTGAAACTATGTCCTTAGTGTAACTATTAACTGCGACACCATTATTACAATCCATGGTTATATAAACTTCTTAACGATCATCTTATCACACTCCACTACTCAATGTCAAAAGATGCTCCATGCAGTATTTAAACCCTTCATTGGGTATGCTCTCACCTGGGATAATTGACAACACACAATGATATGGTTGAATTGCCCCACCAGATGGGAATTAGAAAAATCCTTCCGGGTATTAAGATAGCACAGATACTTCCTACTACTTCTTACTTGCTACTACACTCAGCCACATAACCATAAACAGACACCATACATAGTACTTTATTCTCAAAACTACTAATGTTTATTGCTAAAAACAGCTCCAGGTAAAACACTCACATTCTCATGGTGCTCACAGTTCACCAGACTATAACCGCATGTAACCACATATAGTATCCACTTGTACAATCCTTCAGTTACTGCAAATCCTCGAAATTCGATGTTCGAGCATTGTGACGTCTAGCCCCTCCCCTACGCAGTACGCCACAGGGTCGCGTGGCTTCCTCAGGGGGATATAATATTGTTTTACCTGGAGCTGTTTTTTGCAATAAACGTTAGGGGTGTTCAGGATAAAGCACCATGTATGGTGTGGAGTGGAGGAGCAAGCAAGTGGGAGGAGGAAATATCTCTGCTATACTGATACCTGGAAGGATTACTCCAAGTCCCCTCTGGTGGGACAAAAGCACCATTAGACCATATCACTGCGTGTGGTCAACTTTCCTAGGTGAGAGCACACCCGGTGAAGGTTTTACACACAGCACTAAACACGGTTTGACACTGAGTAATGGAGTTTAATAAGAAGATCACTAAGCAGTTTATATCACCTTGGATTGTCGCAGTTGATAGTGAAACTAAGGACATTGTTTCCCATTTTTTTTTATGTTGACACTGGGACACTGTTTTCTTTTGCATTAGCTATTTAAAAAACAATAAAAAATGTATTAAAAAAAAAAGTTGGATAGAACCCATTCAGGAGATAAGGGGGTGTTAGTGACTTCTTGTTGTATGGCATAGCAAAATGGTTGCAGAAAATAGGCGCTTACATTGTAATGTTTCTGTTTCTCAGACTTGTTGTTTACTTCATCAGATTGTGCTTTTGTGCAAGTTCACACTGTACCTGCAGAGGAACCCCCTCCTATGATGAACCAGCCATTCTGAGAAAGCTACAGTAGAACTAAACAAGGCACAGTTTCTCTGCGCCAATGTAGCAGGAGCTACCAGCAGTTGGCTGAACGTAACAAGAGAGGAATAATATTAAAGATTTGGCTTTTTTTTTATAACAAATATGGTAAACTTACCTGCTCTGAGCAGCCTCGATCCTCTTTTTCTCAGGTCCCCCCGCCAGCAGTCCTACCTCCTCCCCCTGGACCAGTACCCCCAAAAGCAAACCGCTTGCTATGAGAGCACTGGTGCGTGCTCGCTCCCTAGCCCTGTTCTATGCATTCATAAGACACATAGAGCCCTGGCTCTGCCCCACGTCCGATTTTCCCTCATTGGTTCACTGGCTGTGATTGACAGCCATTGGGGAGAGGGAGTCCCAGGACAGCCGAGGCTCTCATGCACATCGCTGGATTGAGAGGAACCTAAGGTGAGTATTAGGGGGAGCAGCACACATAAGGTTTTTTTTTAACCTTCAAGCATAACAGCCCTTTCACACTGAGGCAGTTCTTTTTTTTAATAAATTCAATGTTTATTGAATAAGGGGGGAAAGGGCATGCAATACAATACAATAGAGCACATTGGTATACGTCCAAATACAGTAGGTGAACATGTAGCAACTCAGGCAGTTCTAAATTGCCAATAAAACTCTTTTGCTGTGCTTTTCAGGCATTTGCAGTGCGCTTTTTAAAGGGCATGTGACTCAAAAACTTCTCCAAAAAACATTTTGAGGAGTTTTGAAGTGATTTTCAGGTGCCTTTCGGACGCTTTTCAGGTACTTCCCAATCATTTCAATGGAGAGGGGCATTTGTTTTTGAGGCACTTTTTTTAGCTCTCCAAACATGCTCCAAAGATTATGCATGCTGGATTTTTTTAACCACACTGCCAGTGCACCGCCCCAGTGTGCAAGCATTCATTGATTTTAATGGGAAGCATCTTTGTGAGCTTTTCAGGTGCTTCTTTTAACGCCAAAAACTGAAAAACTCCTCAGTGTGAAAGGGCTCTAACATGAAGGTAAAAAACCTTCAGCCTTTACAACCACTTTAAATACACAACAAATTTCACTGTATTGTTAATTTAAATGCAAGAGAATCTATTTTGTACATGGTTCATTTTACATTGACTGAACGTTTCTTAAAATATTATTTTTCTCTCACCTCCTCCCTTCTCAAGGTTTTAGTTTTGCAACTTTTAGCCCAGGTTCACATTGAGGCAGTTTTGAAATCGTGCGAGTTCAGCTGAACACGATTTCAAGCCAGCATTTTAGTCAGACTTCGGGGGCGATTTCACAGACATCTGTGCGGCTTCCTGCACAGATGACTATGGAACTCGCCCCCCGAAGTCACATAAAGTAGTACAGAAACGACTTTTGGTAATCTGTGCGGTGCAATTGCAGGCTATTGGTTCCGATTTAACGTGCTGTTATACATGTCAAATCGGACCACTGCGCTTGGGCGCAATGGGCAATGGGCTTAGAGATAGTTGCTGACATATGAAATGTGTGACATTATTCTATTTGCTAGTTTTTAATAACATCTCATACCACCTCCTTTTCTATCTTGGATATAAAATAAAATGTAACAAATATACATTAGAACAGATGCTTTGATAGAATCCGGTGTCTAATATTTTTAGTTTTTTTTATCTATTTTCTGCAATTGTATACTTGGTTTTATTTTCATTGTCTCAGCCATAATACAAGGCACCCCCTAAAAAACACTCAAATTGAGATGTTTCAGGGGTCAAAACTCCCCTTCATCAAGGCTACAAAAAATACATGAAATAAAAGTGATAAATGTAGAGAAAATAAAACAACTGTAATCGGACCAAAAATATTTTTTTTGTATTAAAATATTAATAGATGTTAAATCGAATGACTATAAGAGGGTATAAAAACTATGATCTTAGTTCTAAAATCAAGTTAAATACTGGGCTGGGAACAGCATAATAGATCTAAATTTTAAGTAACTGTACAGGGTGGCTACACCAGAATTAAATGGAAAGTACTTTGGAATGCTATCTCAACATGATACAGCTATCTACACTTTAGGAATTAACAATACAAATTCATTATTTTATATATAGTAGGAACAGAGAAAACCCTTTACAATGCAGGAAAATTGTAGGCACCACGGACAAACACCATATAGGTACAATGTATATGAAAAAGTATACATTTTTTTGGTACACTTGAAAAGAGAGCAATTTTTTTAAATGTACCAATAAAATGTATATTTTTTTATACTTTGTGCCTATATGGTGTTTGTCCATGATGCTTATAATAGTCCTGCATTGTGGAGGGTTTTCTCTGTTCCTGTATTTATTGGGATGATGGCCTTCTCATAGCTCCCCACATACACTCCTTTTTCTTCTATATAGTAGTGCATCTGATAATAACTTTATAAAATCTAAAGGACAGATACTTTATTGAAAGTTATATTCTCTTCCCTTATCATGTAAGTGCCTCCCACATTCTTTAGAGAGGGTCAGGCAGCAATGTCACTTATACTCCATGCATGCCTTTTTTATTTTGCAGAGATAGGCATCAAAAATATGAAATACACTTAAACAACCCCAAAGCTGATAAAATAGTAGAGTACACTTGCAGTGTTTACTGAGTAGCCCTGTAGTATCTAGATATTCTCAGAAATTCACCATTGTATTTTAACCCAGACCAAGCTTATTCAAAAAGTTCTTTCCATCATTAATGATACCAGTGCCACTGCAACTCAAACGTTTCTCTTTTGAACTCATTTCATGAAAGATTTTTGGAACGCTTTCTTGGAAAGAAGGGTGTGAGAAGAAAAGTTTGTAACCTATTAGGCACACATATGTACAATTACCTGGAACTGGAGCCACCCAGTCAAATATTTTAAGTATACAGAAGCTTTTATTTTATCTATCTGATAAGGAGGAAAAAAAACACGTAGACTGGTATTTTAGCGAACAAGTATGAAACATTCCCTGTAGTTAGAGTAATTTTGTGGGCTGCTATATCAGTTTTTTTGCTGGTCCTCTCATTGTACTCACATATTAAATAAGTACTGCAATATCATCTCACTATTGCTTATTTATTTTCATATAGACTTTGACTGCAACATGTAAGATGCCATGTTTCAAATGCATGCCTTATTTTTTTAGAATATTTATTTATTATTACCTTTTATGTCTATTTTACTTCTCTTTTGGCTGAAATGTAAAATTTATCTGAAACCACTTTCAATTTTGAAACCGACGTAGCATAGAAAATGGCAAATAAGCACATTGTCAAGTTTGCCGGATTGTTTATTGAGATAATATAACATGACAGAAGAAACTGCTCTGATTTGTTTCATGTTTGCATAAATATGAAACATTTTAGGTTGATAGCATTCATTTGAATTTAAATGCAGAAATCAGGATGCGCCTTCTGTGTTTAATCAAGCATAACTGCCATTTCCTTTAAATTAAACAGTCACACACATAACGTTAAAAATAATTGTTGTACTCAGTAGCTTTTTCAAGAGTAATTTTTGTAATGGCATGTTTAAGTAGTCTTCAATATAGAAATGCTTATTTTATTATAAAGGTTTAATTTTACTACAAATTTTATTTTACAAAACACCAGCTAGATTCACATTTGGGAAATGTATTGAATGCGCTGCCTTTTAATTTCTGGTTTATTTCTAAGTAACTAAATTATAATTAAAAGTATTTTTCAAAGTTGCATTTCCCCTTTCTCTCATTAGGCCACATGTGTTGTGTCTGTGTGATGTACCAACTGGGTTTTAAGTAAACTCTGATTTAAAAATAACAGATAATCTGTTCTATGGATGTCTGTACCATGTGAGTCAGAGTTTGTAGTAGATTGACTTTACTTGATGCTTGTAGAAATTATGCATACCGCTACCTATTGCATTGTTTTGCTGCTAAGTGTACATTTTTTGTGACATTGAAGGTCACTCCGATTAGCCCAAGCACCCTCTGAACCTAGAAAACAGCTTTCCCACTGTCTCTAGCATCCACTCAGCAGGGGTGGAAAAGGAACACTCCCTCATATAAAAACCTCAGCTTGCAGGAGCAGGCTA
Organism: Pelophylax lessonae; assembly: GCF_965119305.1. Taxonomy (NCBI): domain Eukaryota; kingdom Metazoa; phylum Chordata; class Amphibia; order Anura; family Ranidae; genus Pelophylax; species Pelophylax lessonae. The sequence continues at coordinate 238,003,960 of NC_138771.1, forward strand.
CTATTTCCTGTGTTATATAAAGAGAGAGGTGTCTGCTTATGTAAGACTTTTGGAAAAACAGCATTAGTTACAAATGAGGCAAATGGGAGAATGCTGATATATTGCTCTAAGTGCTCTCAGCTTAATTGCTGTGCTGAAAGCATCTAGCTAAAATTCTGTAAAATAGTTATGTTCTACAACACTCATTCCACTCCCAACGTATTTCACAAATTTGCACAGAAATTTGGAGCTAGGGATCGCTGTCTATCTTCAGGTTAAATGAAGTGCAGAGCACAGAATGCCTTTACAATCTTTATAGCTTTTAGTGTTTTAGGACATATCACAGTTTGCCCTTGGATGTCTTTTCAACCTTTTCCCCAGATACTCAGTATCCTTTCTTAAGGCAAGCCCATGGTATGCATGTATGCTCCTCAGGCTGCTAGGAAGAGCAGTCCTGTGCCTGCTGTTGTGAGTGCTGGCTGGGAAGGAACCCTCCCATGCTCCAGACAATAATTGATAAGAGCTGAACATCCCGGGAGCCGCACATCAGAACAAGACCTGCTGTGTGTAGACAAGTGGCAGTCTCAGCCTGGACCCCTGCCAGGCCATGCCCCCAACATGTTTCACTCCGCCCACTGGAGCTTACTCATGGGGATGCCCATGAGTAAGCTTCAGTGGGCAGGGTGAAACGTGTTGGGGGAGGGGCCTAGACTAAGACTGCCACTTGTCACACAGCAGGTCTTGTTCTGATGTGTGGCTCCCAGGATCCTCTGCTCTTATCTATCATCCTTTCTTAAGGTCCAGAAGTGCATCTCTGTTCAATGCAAAGGACTTAGCCTTTGTTTGTAAAATACATGTCTATTGGGGCATTGCAAGGACTGTGAAAAACCTAGAGCACCTGCTGGGACCCAGAGGTGAAGAATGAGTTAATGTGTTGAATGGTGGGTGTGGACAAATTGTGTTTATATTGGTATGGGTCAAAAGGGGAATAGATAGTGTAAGGCACAGAGTGCAGGGGTCAAGAGTGGATAAGGAATAGAGTGCTGGAGTCAAGAGTGCATAATGGGCAGAGTGCAAGGGTTAGGCATGCATAATGCACAGAGTAGAGGTGACAGGAGTATATAATGCATAGAGTGCAGAGCTCAGAAGTGTGTAATTCACAAATTGTAGGGGGTCAGATGTATGAAATATACATAATGCCAGGAATGTGTAACTTACAGAGTGAAATGCTCAGGAATGCCTAATGCACAGAGTGCAGGGCTCAGGAGTGCATAATGCACAAAGTACAGGGGTAAGAAGAAGAAGTGTGCAGTAAATAGGAGTACATAAAGCACAATTTGCAAGGACTAATGGCGCTTTTCCACTGCATGGAACCGAACGGTTTGGCTCGCTTTTGTGCTTTTCCACTGCTGGTACCACATGGTATGGTGTAGGAACAGTTCGGTACGGTACGGCGGCGCTTTTCCACTGCATGGAACCGAACGGTACGGCCCTCAAAAACAGTACCACCTCGATTGTGGTTCCAAGAGGCACCATACCCGGTACCATATCCCACAATCCTTTGCATGCAGTCACTAATAGCCACTGATTGGTCAGAGAAACCCACCCACCCCGTTGTTATCCCACCCACTTAACTTTAGTACTACTTTAGTGGAAAAGCAAACCATACCGTACCGTACCGAACCGTTCCAACACCGTAAGATGCGGTACCAGCAGTGGAAAAGCAAACCAGGCCAAGCAGGGCCAAGCAGGGCCGAGTAGAGCCGAGCCAGTACTTGCAGTGGAAAAGTGCCTTAAGAGTGCACAACACAAAGTGTGCAAGGCTTAGAAGGGCATAGTTCATAGAATACCGGAGTCAAGAGTTTGACATACCCCAATCCTCCCTACCAGTACAGACACTCATTAACAAGATGCAATGGCAGTTCATGTGAGCTGAAGTTCTCCCCTTAGCAGTGTCATGTGAACAGATCTGAGAAGACTCTCTCAGCTCTTAACTGCCCCTATCAGGTGGGCCTTTCAATGCAAATGCCATAATCAACAATTAAGTGTGTCCTGTGAGCTGCTTTAATGTGTTGGTATATATGCTGCAATCACTCTGTGCTTTCTCTATACACATACAAACAATATTAAATAATTATAGTGCTGCGCATACATGATAATATCACCGTCATTCACCCATCAGTCACATTTGTGTATGCGCAGCTCTATAATTATTTAATAATGCAAATGCCATGACCACTGCATTACTGTTCAAAATATCAGACAGTTGTGGCCTCGGGACTAGGGGCACCCTGCAAAAACGAGTACCCAGTGCTAACAATGCCCCTTGAGTCTAGTTTCTGTGGAACAGAGAGTTTGCTTCCCTGTGAAATGTGAGATATTCTCTAGCAAGATGTTGTTTCTGTGTAAACTGGAATCTTTGGGTGTTTTTTTTAGAAGATAGTAGAATGTAATGGGGACAAATTCAATCCCCACGTAAAACCAGATAAAGTCCAGGCATTCAACCTGTGGATTGGTGTCTATACATAACTTCTGTGTTTGGGGAGGATTTTGATTTTAATTTCTGACTCGGAAGATAATCCATATTGAGAGACAAAATATACAGTCACAACATAATCAGAAAGTTAGACTATTCAATGGGAAATGTTCCAAGCACACATTCAGAAAATGGAATATTTATTACTATCTGTATTATTCTAACCCTTGGGAAATATTCTACTAAACCCTTCCTTCTTAGTTTTTGCTGTTCACAAGCAAATGTACGCACCTAATCTGTGAGCCTAGGCAGCAGTAAACGTTTAAGAATTCTCTCTTTGGTGCAAATGATACATGAATATCTGTACTGCTACTCTGGGAACTGTCAGGTTTGACATGTGGAAGCCCAGGAAAGAGACTATTTGGGGAAGACAAGTGGGGGTTGTTGGTCACAGGAAAGCAGAAGGAACATTTTCATCATAAATTGAAGTGGTTAGTGCTGAGATTATCTTCTCGTTTTACATCAAGGAGAAAATGTCCTCGGAATATGTGATTATAAAATGGTTACGTTATTGTTTTAATGACACTTGGCAGTCTAAAAAAATGTAATTATCTATTAAATAAATGCCACATAAATGTTTTAACTCTATTTTTTTTTCTTTTTTTTCCAATGGCTCACATGCTACAATATCCATGCTTGTTTTGGACATGTAAATATGCAATTTAATAAAACCACAAAACAATGTTTAACAATATTAACAATTTACCAATCTTGTGATGAAAGCCACCTTTGTTTACCTCATTAATCTTATTACAGCATTTGAGACACTGGCATAGGTACAATTATAAAAAGATTATTCTTCCTCTAGGACAAATTCTGAGTGAAATACTTTACTCTTTAGGTCATGAAACAAATTTTTCACTAATGTACCATATCTGCATTGGCGCACATATTACACAAATTTTCAGTTATATTATTAATTTACAAAAGTGGACAAAAACACATTTAAGATTAAAAACATGACCTTGAAAACTCAAATACATTCAGTAGATTATGTGATTTCATAAAATAAAGGCTGACCTTGTATTGTAGTCATCTACTTTAAAGATCAAGTAGCGTTCTCCCTTTATACACGGAATTATGTTTAAGAAACACTTTTGTAAAATGTAAATGCCCAATAATACATTAAGCTTGCAAGCTGCTGATGAAATCAACTTAATAGTTATCCACTATTATCATAATTGCTTAATATTAGAGATGAGTGAACAGATCTGCCAAATTAGAGATCACCCTTGATGGACCACTTTTCCTTTGGCAGGGATTTGTAAATAAAGTCCTCTTTGCTTCTAATCAGCCCATCATTTTTCCACCAGCCTTTTCTTTTTTTTTTTTTTTTTTTTTTACACTTTTCCATGTCTACAACGTAAAAAAATAAATGCTTACAGGTTTTCATCTTCTTGCTTACCCTTTAACAGATGTCATCTCATGTCATAAGCTTCTTCAACAGATAAAAAATACAGAGCTTCTATCTAAAGTTGGACTGAGTCTAATACAATTTTATTGTAATGCTAATTAGACCATAAGATTTTTCATGTTTCCTATGGTCGAGTTTTTATACTGTTATTGTTAACGTGTTTAGAGATACGTGCAAGCAATTAATCAACCTCTTCACACTGCCTGCTCTAAATTAACACCCCCCCTGGCAAGTTCCCACTGCTAGGAGGGTGTTAATTAGGGTACTGTCAGTTTCATCTGCAGCAGACTTCAGAGGTCCCTTTGATCTCCTGCGGACCACTGCACAGTCCAGTTGGTGTGTCACAGATCAACTGCAAAGATAATCTGCTGCCTAGAATTCTGCCAACACTTTTTTTCTTACCTCACTGCTGCGCAGGACTGTGATGTATTAGCATCACTGGATCTCACCCGCTAATTGGAAGGTCAGTACCCACCTATGCCTGTAAATCAACCTCACTAATTAGGCGCTTAGATCAATACCCATTCCTTTAGCAATAGCATAATTTCTTAGCCCCAGGCTCCAGTATGTGTAGGTTCCCAAGTTCCTTTTTCTCAAGTTATTGATGTCAGCTTCTATCTGACTATGCATGTTTGCTGCCTCCTCTGACCTTTAGCTCGTCCCCATTTCTGAGTTTGCCAGTGAACTTTGTACCACGTTCTGGTTCTAACACTGTATAGCTGCTTTCTGCATAGGTATACTCAAGGACTGTAACCTTGGAGCCATTCTGCAGCAAAGTCCATCTCTCTTTGTATAATTGACTCCACCTAGATCTTCCATTTTTCCTGCAAGCTATCACCAACCTGTTGCATGAACCTTTCATTCTGAAGTTGCCCTTTGGCAACCCTTGATATTCAAGATTACAACAGCTAACTGAGTGAGGATCCTGTATAAACTATTGCATTTCTAGCATATGGTAAAGGGAACTCATAAATTCCTCTTCATTTTTGGGTTTTGTCATTTTTGCCAAGCTTTACAGCAGTGTTCTTCCTGATAAGAGACCTTCTTCCAGGCTTTTAAACTTACTGCTGAATCTAAATTTAATGTGAGTCGAATTCCAAAGTAGTGCTTACTGATTCTGTCTCCATTACTATAACTTCCTATCAACCAATCTAGTGACTTTGAGACTGCTAAGAATACTAAATGACTGATATCCATACCAAGTATCTCAGTCCAAGGTGCTAAACTTTGTCAAAAAACAACTTAAACCTCAGCAGAAAAAAAAATATTTCCCTACTATCTCAGAAATTCCTTTACAAGATATGGCAGCACCCATGTCTTCCACCTTTACTGATTGAGACCTAATGACCTAATGACATCTGTGACTTAGCCCCCCGAGTTCTCCTCCAGTACCTCAAATCAGCCTCCTTTTAAATTGAAGTAAGCAGGTATACTCAGCGCTGAACTCTCAACAGATGTATTAGATTACTAGCTGAACACTTAGGTCAATCTCAAAAAAGCCTCCAGAAACATTAAACATACAAGTGCAGCGCAATGAAAATAAAACTTTCCATACAAACAATGCGATAATGGATGACATGCATACAGTATATACGTATGTGAGAGATGAACCCCAATTAGTGTAAATAGATCAATAGGACAGTATATAAGACACCAATAAATATCAGTGCATAAGTAATTCTTAATGGAGGTATGCGGTCAGGTGAAATGAAGATATTCCCTGGAGTGCAGTCTAGGTGCCTGGAATCAAATACGTGATGTTCAGACTGCTCTTATGAACCCATCACCATGGCATGCATATGCGCTCACTTCAAGATCAACACCCACAGGGTCAGACAGCATATATGATCACTCAAACTGCAATCTTCAAAACCTCAGAAAGGCTGCTTTAAACGTCCTCCACAGTACATGAATGAATAAAACGAAGCAGAATCTAGTGCTCTCCGTTTGATCATTTATTAAAAAGGAACTAGACAGTATAAAACTTACATTTCAGCAGGCGTTTTCAAAGCATATAAAATCAGCTGGTAAGGTGTACTTCAGCATAGAAAGGTGTACCAAGATGGCCACCGGTCACGTGGTTCCCCGTACGCGTTACGTCCAGTTTTGGGCTTGGACTTCATCAGCAGGGAAAAGGAACCAAAACGAAGACCCAACTTATAAGCTCTGAAACTCCGCCTTCCAAGCGGAGCAGTAAAAACATCACCATGCCCTTTGAAGGAACGCTCCTCCTACCAGGACACCACCTATATTCACCAAACACAGGCAATAGCATCCCTGGGCACCTAGGAGATATACTCCCCCCCCCCTTCCTTTCAGGAAGTAAAAAAAAAAAAAAATCGATTTACACTGATTGGGGTTCACCTCTGACATACGTATATATGCATGTCATCCATTATTCCATTGTTTGCATGGAAAGTTTTATTTTGATTGGGCTGCACTTGTATGTTTGATCCTTTTAAATTGAGACAGCCCCCTAAGATTCTCAACTTGTATCTTCTAAATTTAAACCAATTTTCATTGCATGTGTTACATTTTCTACTGAGTCTGAGTCAGCCTATTCTAGGTTGACCTCTTCTGACTTATCCTCTTTTGAGTCAGCCTCTTCTGAATGTGAGACAGCCTCTTCTGAATGTGAGACAGCCTCTTGCGAATGTAAAATTACCTCTTCTATAATCGATGCAGAATTTGTTGTGTCTGAACTTGAGACTGGTTTTCCACAATCTTCCAAGACTTTGCCAATGGCACACTCTCCCTGAGCCCAGCTGGTGCCATGCTTCCTTGAGACTCTGCCAGTGAAACATTCTCCATAGACCCGGCCAGTGCTAGGCTCTCACAAAACAATGCCAATGCCTCATTCTTCCAAGATCCTGCCAGTATCATGATCTCCTGGGGCCCTGCTAGTGCTTCTCTCTCCCAAGACCTTGCAGTGCCAGGCTCATCTGAGCATCTGTCTTCAGGTTGTGAGCTTCTCTCCTGTTTTTTTTTTTTTTTAAAGCCTCTGAGTTTTCCTTTGTTGTACAGTCAGTTATTGAGTCTCATTCCTTTAACAAAGGATATTGTTTTGTCATTCTTTCTGTTGCTGAGAAGCCAATGTGCCACACAGGTGTATTTTTTTTTTTTTGTCCAAGCATGTTCAGATGCTGCTATTGTCTAAGTATGTTCAAATACTACCTACCTTCCAGACTTACTCAGGTATTGCATCCACTCAGGCAAGCCCATGCCAGAGTGAACTTTGATGTTGTCTATACTCTAGCTTCTCTAAATACTGGAGACTTTTTTGGTAGTCTAGGTTTTGAGGGGTTCTTAGGGGCTACAGTGGGTCCTGATATGTTCATCTGTACACCTGATGAATTTACTTAGCTCCTGAGTTTTCTGTGAGACTCTTACATTCTTCAAGGCATCTTGAGGGGTCAGATTTTGGGTATTTAGACTTGGTATTCTGTTGGGCATTGCTCTGTCACTGGTTTCAGTGTTGGGCTCCACCCAGTGGGTTCTTACCTTGTTGGGTCTAGCTTTATAGGTTCTAATTTTCATGGACATTGATCTGCAGTTTCCAACATCTACGGCATTACTCAAGGAACTTTGGTGCTTTTGAGTTTTGCTATAGTGTCATCATTTAACCTTGTTACATTTTTTCCTTTTTTTAATAAAGGACTTATTAACCCCTTAAGGACCGCCCACCGTATATATACTGCGGCGGGACGGCCCTTAAGTGAAAAATCCCATACATGTACTTGATTTTGCTTTAAGGCTCTAGGGGGCACGTGCGGGCCACTGGAGCCGTGCTCCTACTGTGCTTAGACACAGCGGGAGCCAGACCGTGGGAGCGATCGCAGCCGGCCACCCGCAATTGTCAAGGAGACTGACAAAACGGCTGTCTGCCTATGTAAACAAAGCAGACGGCTGTTCTGTCGGACAGGAAGGGAGAGATTGTGTGTTCCTAGTAATCAGGAACACCGATCTCTCTCTAACTGCAGTCAGTCCATCTCCCAGAGTTAGAAAGCACTCCCTAGGAGCACATTTAACCCCTTGATCGCCCCTGATGTTAACCCCTTCCCTGCCAGTGTCCTTTATACAGTAACAGTGCATATTATTTAGCACTGATCACTTTACTGTTGTCACTGGTCCCCAAAAACTGTCACTTAGTGTCAGATTTGTCAACCACAATGTCGCAGTTCCGCTAAAAATCGCTGATTTTTTTTAATGTTTTTTATTGGGAATGTTTTATAGCAGAAAATAAAAAATATTGTTGTTTTTTTTTTTTTCAAAATTGTTGGTCTTTTTTTGTTTATAGCGCAAAAAAAAAAGAAAATCACAGAGGTGATCAAATACCATCAAAAGAAACCTCTATTTGTAGGAAAAAAAGGACATACATTTTTTTTTTTTGGGTACAGTGTCGCATGATCGCGCAATTGTCAGTTAAAGCAACGCAGTGCTGTATCGCAAAAAATGGCCTGGTCGTTAAGGGGGTAAAATCTTCCGGGGCTGATTAAAGTGTTGGTGTTAAAAAAAATAAATAAAAAAAAGTGTGTGGTGTTTTTATTTAATGGGGAAATCAATGTCATGATACACGTGCATGTTGGGTGGGTCTTTGTGACGTCACCACATTCACAGATGTTAAGGGACTGGATTGTCTGCCTACAAGCTGGCAGCTTCTTATAGTTAAAATTATGTGTTTACACAATTGGAGCATGTGAGTGCAATTTTAAACGTTTATTAAAGGAGTTTTACCACTACTTCATTATCGTGAGTTTATTTCTCTGGATGCACTGATTTGGATTCTGATCTGCCAGATCATATCACATCCCCCCGATATTCATTTGAGAGCGATCCGTTTTCCTTTGGGCTTTGGGTGCTGGTACCAGGTGGCTATTAAGTATTTACATACATACATTTACATACAAAATACAGAAGATATGAGGATTAAACAGTGTTTTCCTTTGTGTATATGCACGTTTATGAATTAGGGATTTATTCATTATACATGAGTTTGTCACATTGGTTTATATATATATTATTATTATAGTATATATATGATTTTAATGTACATACTGTATATGAATTTAAACCAGCTTCCCCTACTTTTGCGCCCTTTGAAATGCCTGCTCTGTCTCTAACAAACTCACCTCTCCCCACAACCTTTCTATTATTAAAGAGGTTGTAAACCCGTCCGACTTTTTTTTTTTTTGGCTACCTGTAAGAGAAACACATAATGAGCTAGTATGCATCGCATACTAGCTCATTATGCAATACTTACCTCAGAACGAGCCCCCGCCGTGCCGCCCGCTTACCTGTATGACGGGTGACATGTCCAGTCGCCCGTCTTCCGGGATCACGGCATCCGGCCATCTGATTGGACGGAGCCGCGGTTACGTCACTCCCGCACACGTGCGCGGGAGCTGACAGTCACGGCACGGGGCTCTGAAGGAACGGCACCAGTGGCCGTTCCTTCAGAGCGCATGCGCCAGTGATGTCACTGGCTGCATGTAAGGTAAATATCTCCTAAAGGTTACATGTTTAGGAGATATTTACAGTACCTATAGGTAAGCCTTATCATAGGCTTACCTATAGGTACAAGTGTCAGAGGAGGGTTTACTTCCTCTTTAACTCCTTTAATTTACTTGTTACTGAAACCTGACTTCATAAACTTGACACTGCCTCTCCTGCTTTCCTCACCCACGGTGGCCTTCTCTGGACCGACTCCCTCGGACCCAGTGGACAGGGGAAGTGGGAATCCTTCTATCCCCACATAGCACCTTTCAGGTACTTCACCCACCTCCCTCTCTGCCACTCTCCTCATATTTTCTCCAGTTTCTTTAAGAATTGCTGTGATCTACCAGCCCCCTGGATCAGCATCAACCTTCCTGTGATGACTTCTCTGCTTGGCTACCCTAAGTTCTCTATTCTGAAATCCCCACAATCATTTTTAGTTACTTCAAAATTCCTGGTAATACTAACACTCCAAATTTTTAAGTCTAACCTCCTCTTTTGACCTGCAGCAATTGATACACACTTCAACTCACTCTAACAGAAACAACCTTGACCTTGTTTTCTCCTATCTATGCACTCCATGAAACCTCTCTAACAATCCTTTTCCTCTTTCTGATCACAACCATATTAGTTTTGCTCCCTCCCTGTCTTCCACCTCCTCTCCCTCCAACTGCCTAACAGTTAACTGTGGAAACCTTCATGAACTTAAACCTTATCTTTTTTATTCTACTACTGACCACCTCTGTGACAAAATCTCACCCCTGTCTTGCCCCAATATAGCCACTTCTATCTACAACATTACTGTCATCCTCCATGGACAAACTCTACCCCCTCACTAAACACAGAACCAGGCTCCCACCCCCTATAACTTGGTAGACAGATGACAATAGCAGTAAAAATGTAGCCATGCTCTTGAGTGCCTGCGGTGTAAGACTAAGTCTTAAAAAAATTCAACCAATATAAATCTGCCTTAATATAGATCTGCAGATCTATTTTATCATTCTCATTACCAACATATCATCTTGTCCCTGCCAACTCTTCTCTACCCTAAACTCTCTACTTCATCCTCCACTGCTTCCACCCACTACCTCACTCACAGCCCAGGAGACCTTCTGCCTCACTTTCAATTTTTCTTTCTTCTCTCCTCTCCTCTTCCTTTTCTCGGAGGTTCTGTTCTTGGACCTCTCCTATTCTCAATCTACACGTCATTCCTGGGTCAGTTGATAGCTTCCTTTGGTTTCCAATACCATTTCTATGCTAATGACACCCAAATCTATCTCTCTACCCTACTTTTCCAGGCAAGCCATCCCTTCCCTGCACAACCAAGTGGGTGACAAAATCAGGTGTGCACTGCGCAACGCCATCTGTGGCAAGGTCCACCTAACTATGAATACGTGGACCAGTAAGCACGGTCAGGGACGCTATATCTCACTAACAGCACACTGGGTAAATGCAGTGGCGGCTGGGCCTGAGGCAGATCGCAGTTTGGCACATGTCCTTCCACCACAGAGAATTGCAGGGCGCTTCAGTTTGCCTCCTGTTCCTAACTCCTCCTACTCTGCTTCCTCATCCTCTACCACCTCCTCATCCGGTCAGTGTAACACCTTCTCCACCAACTTCAGCACAGCCAGGGCAAAACGACAGCAGGCACACACCGCACACACCGCGCTGGAGTTGTGCAGGGGCGTTGAACAGCAGACCGATGAGTGGTTGCTGCCAGTGAGCCTCAAGCCCGGCCTGGTGGTTTGTGATAATGGGCAAAATCTCGTAGCAGCTCTGGGCCTTGCCGGTTTGACACACATCCCTTGCTTGGGCATGTGCTGAATTTGGTGGTGCAGAGGTTCCTTAGAAATTACACCGATATGTCAGAGCTGCTGCAGAAAGTGTGGGCCGTCTGTACGCACTTTCTGCATTCTCACCCTGCTGCTGCTCGCCTGTCACTGCTGCAGCGTAACTTCGGCCTTCCTTGTGACGTGCCCACAAGGTGGAACTCCACCTTGCACATGCTGGCCAGACTGTGCGAGCAGCAGCAGGCCATAGTGGTGTTTCAGCTGCAGCGCGCACGCATGAGTCGCTCTGCGGAATAGCACCACTTCACCATCAATAACTGGGCCTCCATGCGAGACCTGTGTGCCTTGTTGAACTGTAACATATGCAGACTAGGCCGCAATTTTTTGCCCCCCTAAATGGGTTTTTATTGATAAGCAGAATACCACAACAGTATCTAATGGGTGTATCTCACTGTAACATATGCAGACTAGGCCGCAATTTTTTTTTCACTAAATGGGTGTTTATTGAATAGCGGAATAGAACAACAGTATCCAAAGGGTGTATCTAACAGTAAAATATGCAGACTAGGCCGCAATTTTTTTCCCCTAAATGGGTGTTTATTGAATAGAGGAATAGAACAACAGTATCCAAAGGGTGTATCTCACTGTAACATATGCAAACTAGGCCGCAATTTTTTTTTCCCCTCAATGGGTTTTTATTGATAATCGGAATACAACAACAGTATCCAATGGGTGTATCTCACTGTAACATATGCAGACTAGGCCGCAATTAAATTTGTTTTCCTAAATGGGTGTTTATTGAATAGCGGAATAGAACAACAGTATCCAAAGGGTGTATCTCACAGTAAAATATGCAGACTAGGTCACAATTTTTTTTCCCTAAATGGGTGTTTATTGAATAGAGGAATAGAACAACAGTATCCAAAGGGTGTATCTCACTGTAACATATGCAGACTAGGCCGCAATTTTTTTTTTTCCCCTCAATAGGTTTTCATTGATAATCGGAATACAAAAACAGTATCCAATGGGTGTATCTCACTGTAACATATGCAGACTAGGCTGCAATTAATTTTTTTTTCCCCAAATGGGTTTTATTGATAAGCGGAATACAACAACAGTATTCAATGGGTGTATCTCACTGTAACGTATGAATTAAAAAATTATATTTTTCCCTTTAATTGGTGATTTTTGAAGAGCATATTTGAACAGCAGTGTCTAAACACTGTATGACAGTGTCACAGTAAAGTATGAATGAAAAACTGAAAATGAATTGTCCCCTTAATTGGTGCCTGTTGAATAGCAGATTAGAACTGCAGGTTGGATACTGTTGTTGCAGAGTAGATTAGAAAAAGCAGTGTCTAAACACTGTATGTCAAAGTAAAATATGAAGGAAAAAAGTTTCTTTTTTTTTTTTAAATCCAGATTAAGCAGATACATATGCACTAAGCTTGCATTACATGGCCGCAACATGCCACACGCCTAACAGGTTGGATACTGTTGTTGTTCTATTCCGCCATTGAATAAAAAAAACCCATTTGAATGAAAAACTGAAAAATATTTTTTTTTCCCCTAAATACCCTTAATACTGAAAAAATAATTATTTTTGCCTTTCATTGGTGCTTTTTGAAGAGCAGATTAGAAAAGCAGTGTCTAAACACTCTATGTCAAAGTAAAATATGAAGGAAAAAAGTTTTTTTCTTTTTTAAATCCTTATTAAGCAGACACATATGCACTGAGCTTGTGTTACATGGCCACTACATACCGTACAAAACAGACTGATAAAAGTTTTTTTTTCTCCCTCCTCCTTCTCGCTGGGCTCAGGTCAGGGCAAAAAGATTGTGCACTGCACCCCCACACAAAAAAATCGATGTAGATTGCTGTCTGATTAAAGAAGATTCTTCCTATTCTTTCCCTGAAAGCAATCTCCAACCTGCCCCTACAATAATCTCCTATCTCTCCCTCAGCAGCATCAGGAACCTCTCCTTACAGTATAATTCAAAGGGTAGTGGTGCGCTTCAGGGATTGGCTCTAATGGATCTCTATTTGGGTTGGTGGCAGTGATGTGTACAATTCTTGCTTTAAAGGTGCTCCGCGTGATAAATATAATATTTATGTTTTTAGGTGATGAAAGTGCAGGTGTATTAATCAAATCAGTCAATATCAAGGTTTTCTTAAAATAAATAAATATATGAGTACGGTGTGTATCAATGGATAAATAAATAAATAAATAAATATCAGAGTGCTACTTCTTTACCAGTGATATCAATAAATAAATTATATAAATCCAGTGTTGGTCTTCAATCTGATTCATAAACAGTAAAACACATATATATTGTGCTCAAAATAAAGTGCTACATGCAATTTTCTATTAAAACGGTGCTAGAAAAGATGTCTGTGAATAATTCAATTGTAATTCTTTAGATATAAATATTTAAATGAAATAGTCCAAAAGAAAAAAATTATATAGAGAACATCCAAAATAGCTTGTGTGAATACGTTCCTCGCTTATATCCGTGCTTCACTCATGCAATTAAGTGACTAAGATCTCCTTCACCTTGTGTGTCACCTCTGAGTGCTCTAGCCTCTCACCTTATAGGCAAGATCAATTTGCCTTTGGTATCTATCCAAGCTCAACGATAGACTCAATTTCTCTCAATCCAGGTCCTTTCTTACTTAGTGGAGCTGCTTTCTTGGATCCCTCTAAATGTTTGTCTTGATCGTTTTTTGTACTATCCTCTTTGTCCGATCTTTAGTGTGCCAGCAACTTTGTTTTTATAAGTCCCCCAGGACAGCCTGATTCCCACCCTTGTTTTATGATGTTTTGTTTAGAGTTTGTCCTTTGGTTCTTGTTTTAAAACCAATCATCGTTGGTTTTGGATAGATACCAAAGGCATCGTTGAGCTTGGATAGATACCAAAGGCAAATTGATCTTGCCTATAAGGTGAGAGGCTAGAGCACTCAGAGGTGACACACAAGGTGAAGGAGATCTTAGTCACTTAATTGCATGAGTGAAGCACGGATATAAGCGAGGAACGTATTCACACAAGCTATTTTGGATGTTCTCTATATAATTTTTTTCTTTTGGACTATTTCATTTAAATATTTATATCTAAAGAATTACAATTGAATTATTCACAGACATCTTTTCTAGCACCGTTTTAATAGAAAATTGCATGTAGCACTTTATTTTGAGCACAATATATATGTGTTTTACTGTTTATGAATCAGATTGAAGACCAACACTGGATTTATATAATTTATTTATTGATATCACTGGTAAAGAAGTAGCACTCTGATATTTATTTATTTATTTATTTATCCATTGATACACACCGTACTCATATATTTATTTATTTTAAGAAAACCTTGATATTGACTGATTTGATTAATACACCTGCACTTTCATCACCTAAAAACATAAATATTATATTTATCACGCGGAGCACCTTTAAAGCAAGAATTGTACACATCACTGCCACCAACCCAAATAGAGATCCATTAGAGCCAATCCCTGAAGCGCACCACTACCCTTTGAATTATATCATTTACTGCTTTAGTATCAGTCCCAGTGGCGCTGCAGCAGGGAGTCTCTGGCCACCTCAGACAGCGCAGGGATCACACACACCCCCTCTCCTTACAGTAGTTAGAGCAGAGTTACGTGCGGCGCTATGTGACTCCAGCTTATATAGAGGCTGGGTCACATGCTGCAGTGGCCAATCACAGCCATGCCATTAGTAGGCATGGCTGTGATGGCTTCTAAGGGCACACTAGTTAAACGCTTGCTGATTGTCTGCCTTGCACCTGTTGAAACCGCGCCATTAAAACCACACCAAAACATGAAATAACATTACCGAACAACGGACAGTATCCCGAACATACAGTGAAATGTCCCTTTACGATCCCGAACAATCTAGTCCGGGTTCACTCAACCCTAGTAATGACACATCCATTCTTCTTTCCTGCTTCATAATGCCAATCTATAAACATGAATTTATTGACTATGGTACCACAGCCTTTCTACATTAACACTATACAATTCTAGTGACAGGTATATCAAGTGAAAATTTTTTGAAAGGTCAAGGATCTGTTCTATGTATGTGGCAAATAAATGCATAAAGCAACTTCTGTTGATGTCACCCGCAGTGGAAATGGATGTAAATAGTGTATATTGCTTTTATCATTGCAGATGGAGAGGCGTGCAATACAAAATGCCATATAATTCTGCACAGAGTGGCATGGAGTACAACCTGAGGCTAGCCTTGTGCTTGCATGTGAATACAGACACATAAACACTTAAAAATAATCATGGGACTTGGTCTCCATAATTGTTGATTGCTTGGAACTTCTCACCGTCCCGTATTTTAAAACAAACTAAGGTATGCTGCTGAGTACAGAAGCTAAAATGATTTCTTTTGGATTGTAAAATGGTGTTGTAAGCCTTCAAGCAGGGCTTTTGCATTTGTTAGTTTGAGTTTCTCTTCATGCTCAGAATGTTTGATCTAATGTTTGATGTTGTTAGAGAAAAAATATTTTTTTTTCCAGAGGGAATTAGCAATATGCAGTCCCTTTCAGTAACACAAAAAATAAACTTTAGGCTAGCAACATGTTTAACCAGCATTTCTGTCATGACTTCTAGTTTTAAGCAGAAGAAAAGTTCAGTAAGCAGCTGTGTACTTAAGGCAATTTATCAAGCCCTACTTACGAAGAGCATACTTTTCCTGTGAAAGCATAAACAAAAATTACATCTTTAAAGATCGAGAAATATGAAATGATCTAAGTTATCCTTTTTCCTTATATGTTGTTGTGTTTTCTAAGTCACCAAGGACTCTTGCTGTGCTGTCCTCGTTATTTCAGCTCCTTTCCCTTTATATTTTGCCTTTTTTTTTTTTTGACAGGAGATCTTATGAATTATTTATTTATTTTATTTTACTTTGTAATTTTGTGTCATAGTGGGCAAGCAAAGAATTCATTATTTGCCAGTTCATCATTTCCTTTTTTAGCACTTCTTTGAGGGCATCAGCAAAGCAGAGCCCAGTTTCTTTTAGCACCAGGATGGTGTTTTTAAAGGCGGCGACCATTAATGACTTTTTATTTTTGGAAACACTGACATGATACTTAATATATATACATATGAGCTGGTGCTAATTTACCATTGGTCTGTATAATCATTGGCCCACTTGCCATATGTATAGTTTGTTATGATTGTATTTCTGGGGTGGGATAACACGTTTCATATCATTTCGAATAATTTTATAGGGAAACTCATCTTTCCTGGAAAAAAATAATAATATAGCATATACAATTGCTACACAAGCCGTGTTGTAATTTAACCACTTGCCGCCCGCCCACCATCAAATGATGGCGAAACGGTGTGGCTCTCGTTCTGGGACGACAATCATGGTCGATTGCAGCGATTGTGGCCGTGCCGTGTTCCTAGGATACGCGACCCTGATCTTGGTAAAGAGCTAATGACTTGGCGCTCTGATTACAGTAAAGTAAAAAAACAGTTCCCATCAGTGCACACAGTGCCCAGAATCAGTGCCCATAGTGCTGCCAGTCAGAGTTCATAAGTGCCTGCTCATCTGTACTGTCCATCAGTACCACCCATCAGTGCCCATTAGTGCCACCCATCAGTGCCCATCAGTGCCGCCCGTCAGTGCCCACCTGTCAGTGCCGCCCGTCAGTGCCCATCAGTGCCACATCTTAGTGCCCATCAGTGCTGCCTTTCAGTGCTTATCAGTGCCGCCTGTCAGTGCTCCTCACTGCTGTCCATCAGTGCCACCTATCAGTGCCCATCAGTGCAGCATATTAGTACCTCCTCATCAGTGCCACCTCATCAGTGCGCATAAGTGCCACTTCATCAGTGCCCATCAGTGCAGCCTATCAGTGTCCATCAGTGTTGCCTCATCAGCGCACATCAGTGAAGGAGTAAAATTACTTATTTTCAAAATTTACTGACAGAAAATAAGAAAAACTTTTTTTTTTCAAAATTTTCTTTATTTTTTTTTTTTTTTTACTAAGAAATAAAAAACTCAGCGGTGATTAAATACCACCAAAAGAAAGCTCTATTTGTGGGAAAATGATAAAAATGTCATATGGGTACAGTGTTGTCATTCACATTGTGACAGCGCTGAAAGCTGAAAATTGGCCTGGGCAGGAAGGGGTGAAAGGGCTCTGTATTGAAGTGGTTAAAGCGGTTGTAAACCCTTACATATTACCAGTGAATTGACTCTCCTCATGCGATACACAGAGATGAAACAAATCCTCCTACATAAGTTCTACATGTTTATCTGCAGCCTTCTTGTCTTCACAGCCTTCTTAAATACACAGTGTAGATGGTATTTTCTCAGCTTTAGGAGGCAGGGAGCAGGAAACTGATGTTACACACTGAACAGCATAGAGCAGAGAGCTGAGTGTAATCTGGGAACTGAATGGAGTAAAAGGGCACACCCCCTCCTGTCTCAAAGAAAAACCTGCACAACTAAGGCTGTGAATCACCTGCCGTGTGCTGAGGGAAAGAGACAGTGTAATCTCCCAGGATTGTCTGGTGTCTGCATAAACTGTTAGAAGCGCCTCATGAATATAGCAGAGGAAGGAGAGCACGGCCAGAAATCACACTAGATGCTTTGGATTGAGGCAAATACACACTATAAGATATACTTTCTTCATTTTTCATTTCAGGAGTGTACAATCACTTTAATGTTATTCAAAAATACCTCTTCGTTTTAATATCCAGTGCAGTAGTTTTCTGTTAAATTTCTGTAAAATGCAATGCAATATGTACAGAACACCTCCAAAATGTTATTTCCTACTTGTGTGATTGGTCCACTGATTTTCCCGAAAGTCTGCACTAAGATACAAGTCAGATTTTAGGTATTCCCCAGAATAGAAATCTAGGATTTAGTGAGATACAAGGGTTAATTACTTCTAAAGGGATGCAGACACTGCAGCTTTTTGCACTAGAACACAAAAAGTGCACCATCTGAATATCAGACCTTCCCACACAATCAGTCTGGGGAAACAAATAGATATTTCTTCAGAGCAACAAAAGGTAGGAATCTGTTACAAATCTTGGAAAAACCTTGCAATGTACATAGATCACCCAGAGGTAATTGCTTTTTTTTTTCTCAGCACAAAAAAAAAATCAGTCCAAGTTTAGCTGATTAGGCTATATTTGTGGTAGGGATTCTAAATAAAGAATTGTGAAATTGAAATTTCCCCTTATCAGTTTTCTCATGTCTTTCTCCAATCCTTTTTGCTTTCTTTTCTAGTTTATCTACCCACAGTATAACATATATTGTTTCAATAGTATGTTTTTAAATTTACACCCATAACATATATTGATTCAATAGAAATGTCAGCACTCAGAACAAATACAATGTATACATAATACACAGCAATTTGTTTTAGTTGTTTTTAAACTATCAATTTTAAATCTGTTTTTTTTTTTTTTTATTGGTTACTGCTTTTACTTTACTAGCTATACTGCCATTGCTCATCGGCCAGTTGTTGCACTGTGGAGTTCATAGGGGTCTTTTGTATAGCTTCCATGTATTTGCAATTCACTTTGTTGTTAATTCTGTTAATTCTTTGACAATTCATATTATATCATCATGTTTATATTTACATCAGTTTTTATGAATCTTCTTATAATATTTGTATTATATATATATATATATATATATATATATATATATATATATATACTGTACAGTATATATATATATATATATATATTGAAAAAGGGTGAGAGAGTGCGCTAGTAAGAAATATTTTGTGCTGCAACCAAAGATCCAATAATGGAAATTAAAGTGATAATGAATAATGATTCATTATCATATATATATATATATATATATATATATATATATATATATATATATATATATATATATATATATATATATATATATTATACATAGAGATATACAACATATATTATTCATAGAAGGTGACATTGAATGAATAAATATAGGAATGAATTTGCATTTATATAGTTGATATCAATGTGTTGGCTGTTCTGTGGTGTTGTTTATGTTCCAATACTAGAATAAAAGGTTTTGGGAAATTAACACTGTTTGTTTGGGACACTTTTAGACAAATTTAAACCTGTATCTTCAGATCTGGGCCCCATGTTTAACCTTACTTATTGCATTGGCCCAGTGCCATTTATGAATGGCACTGAATAAATAGCCATTGGCCGACTGATCCCCCAGGTGATCGCTGTGAGACACTCTATCCAGCCGATCCTAGGGGCTGGGTACCATGCGATCTCTGTGATTGGACATCACAGTGATCACATGGTACTATTTACAATGCTAATCCCACCCCTTCCTTTTAAGAAAAGGGGAGGAGAGAGAATGAGTGTTTATGAATGGGCACCAAATGGCACCAATTGTTAAAAACCTTTCCTGCCCCCCATCCGATCTCCTACTATATACTGGGATAAGCAAATTGTGGCCCTCCTGCTGTTGCAAAACTACAAGTTCCATCATGCCTCTGCCTCCGGGTGTCATGCTTGTGGCTGTCAGAATCTTGCTATGCCTCATGGGACTTGTAGTTCTGCATCATTTGGAGGGCCACAGTTTGGATATCCCTGCTATATACTATATCTAATACTGTCCCTAGTGACCAGTAAGTTACCCCTCACCTCCCTTAACTAACCTATTTCAACATTAAGCCCTTCACCTCAATTGTGCCACTGCATATGTGACCAGTACATTAACCTGATCACTTCCTCCTTCCTCTGTGTATGACCTGTACATTATCATATCTAGTGCACCATTCTCAATCTCTGTGCTTAACTCCCTGAGTACCATCATTTTTTTAATTTCCCAAAATATTATGGAAAAAATAAAATAACCTTGGGATATCTTCCGGGGTTGTTGTGCTGCTCTTGCATTTTTATTTCATACAGTAAGGGAAACAAATTTTTTTTTTAATTTGTTTTTTTTTTTGGGGGCAGGGGGGTGTCTTTTTCCCTTTTTTTTTTAAATACCACCAAAAGAAAGCTCTATTTATAAAACTATCACAGTGCTGAAAATAGAAATTCGGCACCTAAGTGGTTAACGGACACCCCATTTTTGTTGAAGTTGGCCTCCCCAGCACCAATATGCCTTATAATGAGCTAACTAATGTTCTGATAATTTGAATACAGCACCTCACCTGTTCCAGATCATGACGGAAATAACGACAGTGTTAGTCCCAGCCACGTGATTTTCAGCTAAATTTGTGAACTGCAGCTGCCTTTAAACAGATAATAAGTGCATATTTTTTTGTACACTTTCTAAATTATTAATTTCCCAAGCAAGAACTGCATGATTTGTAAACAATTTAAAATCAATTAAAAACATTTTTACTTTTCTATTTATCATTATTAATGGCTTTCATAGATTCTCAAGATATTGCCCAACACTGCCACAGTTATGCTGCTCAGGTTGACTAATTCAGGTGTAAAAAGCAGGATGGTATCATAAATTAAAATAGTTCTATGCTTACAAGAATTATGAACCTTCCTCATGGTGTATGAGTATTGAAACCAAAACAGATGGATTATTATTATCTATATATTGACAATATCCAACAGAGAAGGTTGGTTGAATGATTCCTTTTGAATAAAGCTTTGTGATTTATACATTCAAATAACATGGAGGGGGTATAAGTGCTGCACCATATTATATTCTACACCTGAGCCCCTATTCACACTATGTAGAGTGTTTGATGGCTTTTGCATCTTGTTGCACTTCACACAAAGGACAACCCTCTCAAACAGCAAAGAAGCTCAAGTATCTTTTTGAGCTTTCAGCTTTGCCCATTTTTACCACTTTTTCTCTACATTTGCTGCAGCTTTTTTTCACACACAAAGCAGCATTTTTTGCTTGCAGAGTTTGGGGTGCCAATACCAATGGCACTAGAAGTACAACACAATTTTATTTTTCCAATTTTTTGTGGCTGTGCGCAAAATTGTCTTCACGTGCTTCACAAGTGTAAATGCAGCCTGTTAGAATGGACATTGTTAAATTAACATTGTTAAATTTAAAACCAATTTAAACACAGTGAGAATAATGTAAATGTTTACTGTACAGTTGTAAAGGTAGCAGAACCACCCATATTTCAACAGTGATAATATTATCTAGAATCATTTATTTATGTTATAAGCAAGTGGTAATAAGAGACATGCAAGTTTATGAATTATAAATTCCCTGGTTTTTGATGTAGCAAAATATGGACATACAGGAAGACATTGTGTAATTATGTTTGATACATCATTAATATATTCATATTTGTTTAACCATTTCTGGATTGTAAGATTTCCCCCCTTAATGGCCAGGCCATTTTTTGCAATTCAGCACTGCATTATTTTTAACTGACAATTGCGCGGTTGTGCGACGCTGTACCCAAAAAAAAAAAATCTGATGTCCTTTTTTTCCCACAAATAGAGCTTTCACTTGTTGGTATTTGATCACCTCTGTGATTTTTTTTTTTTTGCGCTAAAAAAAAAAAAAAAAAAAAAAGAGCGACAATTCTGAAAAAAAAACCCCAATATTTTTCCCTTTCTGCTATATAACATTCCCAATAAATAAAATGTAAAAATCTATTTTTTTCATCATTTTAGGTCATCTTGTATTCTGCTACATATTTTTGTTAAAAAAAATAAATAAACGTATTTTGATTGGCTTGCGCAAAAGTTATCACGTCTATAAACTAGGGGAAAGATTTATGTCATTTTTTTTTTTTTGTTTTTACTAGTAATGGCAGCGACATTGTGACAGACAAATTGGACCCTTAACTGACATTTTTGACACTTTTGGGGGGACCAGTGACATTACTACAGTAATCAGTGCTAAAAATATGCACTGTTACTGTAATAATGACACTAACAGGGAATGGGGTTAACCCAGGGGCAATCAAAGGGTTAAATGTGAGCAAAGGGGGTGTTTTCTAACTGTGAGGGGGATGGGCTTATGGAATCTATACAGACACCTGTGTTCCTAAATGGGAGGATCACAGGAGCTCTGTATTGATTCCTGAGAGAACAGCAGTATGCTGTGTTCACAACAGCAGACCGCCGTTCTCTCTCCATGGGGAGCGATCGCGGGTGCCCGGTGGCAATCACAGCTGCCGGCCCAGTGAATCAGCTTCCCTGCTGGCGAATGGGGGTGCACACATGCCCCCAGGATCGCTCCCCTGAACTGCCACACAGGTAAGGCGATTCGCGGGAACCTGCCAACCTGGCGCTGTATATCAATGGCGGCTGGTCGGCAAGTGGTTAAGGATATAATACTTATGAAGATAACCATTGAGATGTTGGTCCACATTCAGTGGGTATATAGCTATAATTTTATTCTCTGTTTTCTACTGTAGTGTTTGATATGAAAAGTGACATAAAAGAAATATCAATCGAACTATTTGTTGGACATCCAGGCATAAAGAATATTTAATAGAAGATTAGAATGTGATATTCCACATTTTATGATGTTTATAGCTTTTTCATTATATTTTTTAATACGGTTTTTATATGTATGGCTCCCTGACATTTTCTATACATTAATATGACTCATAAGCAGAAAAAAGATTGCAAATGGTATTTAATTACAATATATATAATTTTACAGTATATTTTAATAATATTATTATTTTTGATCATCACTATTGAATATTGCAGCCTCCACTTGACCTTGAGTCTGATTCTTTATCCTCTTTCTTTTCCAAGAAAATTTTTATTGAAATAAAAGAAGGTGAATATACAAACAAAACGGCGTAGCAATATTCAATGACTCTATATTCTCTTAACAGTAAACATAAAAGCACCAAATTGAATGTAAACTGACAGTTACCCCAAATAGCAGATTGTAGTACATAATACTTATTGTCGCTTAGCAATCTTAGGTGGCAATAACACGAACAAAGGTATTTACTTTGTTACAATGGTAGTACAATGAAAACTCATGTGTTGACAGCTGATTTTATGCAGGGCAGCTTGTTCAACAAATTTTAATGGACAAATTCAACTAAGTATTTTATTCATCTTGTCACATTATAGAAAGCTTTAAAAAAACCACACCAGGGTCCTCAAGGCTTTCAAAATGTGCACTTTATTAAACCACTCATCAAAGTCAGTGGTAGTGAAGTATGTAACTTAACTGTGATGAGTCGTCTGCACCGGCTGCATAAGAAATTAAAAACCTTGACAGCCAGGTGATATATTACACGTACATAGTGATGTCAGAGCAGCGCCAGTTGACATTTCTAAAGCACTGATATTTTATAACCACAGTTGATGTGATGTTAAATTCAGTGCTTCTGTTCAGTCCACAAATGCATAAGGATATTTCAGAGAGTTGGCAAAAATAGAACTCTTTCCATAAGACTTCATTTTACGTATGTGAAGAGAACATGTTTTGACATTTTCAGTCACATCTTTTGAATCACTTTCCTTGGATAATAAAAGGAATACATCTTTGTCTGCTAAGAAGAGTACATGAATAAAGAGCAAAGCATATATTGTTATCAACACATCTGTGGTACATATGCCACTGCATACAATATTTACAAAGAGTTCTGGACATTTATACTGGTGGAATGTCAACAGAAGAAAACTTTTATATTATTTTTCTTACTAATGAAAAATAGCATAGATCAGTGCTAAGGCACCCCGCTGCTAAAAAAAGAGTCCAAATGACAACACACAGCACTTGATGTGTTCATTGCATCTTGAAGGTGGTGGTAAGGATACTTTTTATTCAGGGCCAGCACAAGCCTTGTTTGGGCCTGTTATTGTCTTCCCTTAGATGAAGTTTGATGTAATATGTATTAAAGTTCTAAATATTATATATATATATATATATATATATTGTCATTTGTAACAAAAAAATACATTGTGGCAAACATATTGTCTCCTTACATATGAAAATTCTAGTTTTTATTTTTTATTTTGTTGTACTATTTCTGCTTCTTCCTACAAAGCTAGTCTATGGGGTTTAGTTTTATAAAAAAAAGTTGCTTTACAAATTTCTTAGCATTCATACAACCCTTGCAAATAATCCCTGTAATCGGTATATTATTTGCGAAATTTAATTTTCTATTTATTTCCTATGATTGTCAGCTTCATCTAGTGCCCATAATGCAGTATTTTCCTGCTAAACCACAGTCAGAAAAATATAAAGATGGAAAATGTTGTATAAAGTCTGAAATCTTCATTGTTAAAAAGTCTTTCACCAATATCAAAAAAATATACTGTATATACTCGAGTATAAGCCGACCCGAGTATAAGCCGAGACCCCTACTTTTACCACAAAAAGATGGGAAAAATCATTGACCCGAGTATAAGCCTAGGGTGAGAATGCAGGGCGGCGGGCATGGTACAGGAGAATGCAGGGTGACTGGCATGGTGCAGGAGAATGTAGGGCGGCGGGCATGGTGCAGGAGAATGCAGGGCGGCGGGCATGGTGCAGGAGAATGCTGGGCGGCGGGCATGGTACAGGAGAATGCAGGGTGACTGGAATGGTGCAGGAGAATGCAGGGTGACTGGCATGGTGCAGGAGAATGCAGGGTACTGGCATGGTACAGGAGAATGCAGGGTACTGGCATGGTACAGGAGAATGCAGGGTACTGGCATGGTACAGGAGAATGCAGGGTACTGGCATGGTGCAGGAGAATGCAGGGTACTGGCATGGTACAAGAGGATCCGGGGTTGTGGGCATACTACAGGAGATGCAGTGCTGTGGGCATGGTACATGTGGACCATGCCCGCAGCACTGCATCCCTTGTAGTGTGCCCGCAGCCCTGCATAATGGCAGGTAGTGAAGCTGTTTCACTTACCTGTTCCAGAGGCGCCTTCATTTTAAAAATGGCTCCGCCCGGCGCCGACACGTCATTGCGCACGCGCCGCCGCCACTCGTATACTTTCGGCTATTCCCGGCCTCTCCCGAGCGGCGCCGGGAATAGCCGAAATTACACGAGCGGCGGCGGCGCATGCGCGGTGACATGTATGCGACGGGCGGCGCCATTTTTAAACCCGTCGGAGCGGACAGGGAATTTTTTTTTTTTCCTTGACTCGAGTATAAGCCGAGGGGGACGTTTTCAGCACAAAAAAATGTGCTGAAAAACTCGGCTTATACTCGAGTATATACGGTATGTAATTCTTCCTCAATCTTCCAATGCTTCTTATCCTTTAACTTAGTGCAATATACTTAATACAATATACAGATATATGTGCTCACCTTGATACCTTCCTCAGTGGACCTCTATTAATGTCATAAATCCATGTGTCCACAGGGAAGCCTCAACCACACCTCTTGTGTCTTCTCTTCCTCGACCTATCACAATTCCCTCTCACAGATACAAGTACATGCAAAATATTAAAACATAACTAGTGCTCTCTATATCAAGGAGGAGGAGAAGACACAAGAGGTGTGGTTGAGGCGTCCCTGTGGTCTTGAGGACACATGCATTTATGACCTAATAGAAATTGAGGTCCACTGAGGAAGGTGAGCACATACATTGCAGTTAAAGGATAAGAAGCATTGGAAGATTGAGGAAGATAACATATATATATATATATATATTTTTTTTTATATTGGTGAAGGACTTTTTAACAAGGAAGATGTTGGATTTTATAGCTTGTGTTACATTTTGTGCTACTTCCTTTTTTTTATATTTATAGTTTCTTGAAGTATGGTGAAAAGCACTTTTGATGTTTAACAGCAATCATATTTATGATTTAAGATTTTTTTTGCATATATGTCATTGGACTTTTTTTGTCACAGCACTTATTGTTTCTATTTATACAAAACCAGGAAAATACCTCATTGTGGCCATTTGGTGGAACACATAATCATGGGAAATAAATAGAGAAATTAATTTCATACAAACATTAGACACATTACAAGAATTATAAGTGATGGCTGTGCACATGCTAAGACACATCATTTAATTTAAAACAATTCACCCTTTATGTGGCAGATATCTTTCCTCAATAGTGATAAAGCAAAGAGCCTTTGTTTGCACAGAGGCATTAAGAGTTCTCCTAATAACCCTATTTCCAAATTTCTGTTTTGATACAATAAAAATGTGAAAGTGGAAATGTGTATAAAGTGAAAGTTATGAAATGAGTCGCTTTAAAGTGGAGTTCCACCCTAAAATTTAACTTCGGTCCATCTTCTTGCTCCGGGTCACCTGAAAAACAAATGGATAATCACAATTTTTTTTTTTTTACTTACCTTGTTTTAGAAGAAAATATACTCACCTTACTTCCTCTTCCTCTCTCTGCGGCCACGGCCCGTCATCACTTCCTGGCTTGCAATGATTCCTGGGAGCTGAACGTCATCGCTCCCAGGAATCAAGGCGCCTGCACCGGCCCCGACATCAGTTCCGGTGCATGCGCGTCATACCTTGCTAAACAGCTTCTGTGCATGTCCAAAAGCTGTGCAGGGATGAAGCTGCAGCCCCGGAAGTGACGGTGGGGCCGGTGCAGTGCATCGTGGGACCGAAGAGGATGGAAGAGGACGCAGAAGAGGATTGCGCTGGCTTCAGCTGCCCACATCTGAGATGGCAGCACTGGACAATACATTTTTAAGATAAGTATTTCTTCTAAAAGGTAGGTGCAACCTGGGAAAGTTCAGAGGCTATCCATTGTGGAATGCACTAGCCCTGACTGTCCCGGGGGTATTTTTATGTATTTTTTTTGTTTTAGGTGGAACTCCGCTTTAAGGTAATTATTGCAAAAATAACTCAAAATATGCACTTGGAGAAAATTCAATATACTTTTAGTTTACGCAAGTTTTAATCTGAGGAGCTCCCAAGAGTTTTACCATCATGATCACGCACAAATGTATAAAACAACAAAATGGAATAAAAAGGGGGAAAAAAACACATAATATCATAAATTGATTAAAGTGACTCATGCCAACCATTTTTCTATCCCAACTAATACTACCTATGTTGTCATGGAAGAGGAATCTATTACCACTTGGGGCACATTGATTACTAGGACTGGATCATAGCAGCTGGGGTCAGGCGGTAATGTAAGCCACAGAGGGGACACATAGAGTCCAGCAGAGTCATGGAGGGGCAAAGGACACCATGTATATTGGACACCCAATGACACTGAATGGAGTTGGGTCAGTTCCTCCCCTCATTCAGTGAAGGTAAGAGCTGAAGAGCAGGATTGCTGTTGACTCCTAGGTTGCAGCCCTCTGACTCCCAAGCAGGGAGCTACCAGAAACACAGTAGGCATAGTATATGGCATTGTGATACATTACTTGAGTCTTAAGTAAAATGGGCACTGTCTCCTTAAGGTGACATCTATTCTTCTGTCTTCTGCATGTGTGGAGATTTTTATTCACTTCTTGTTCCCGTGGCTTATGCCTCTTGCCATTGGACATTAGGGAAATTCTCACAGTCAAAAATAAAAACCAAGAGTTTCTAATTTGTTATCCAAAACGAAAAATAAAAGAGCTTTACTTTAAAGAGTCTCCATAACCAAAACTTTTTTTTTGGATAGAGTGGACAAAAACTAGAACCTCTATGGGTTTTTTTGTACCCCATGTCTCTGCTGGGGAGATTTACTCTCTTTATCTTGTGATCATTGCCATTGAAAAAAAAAAAAAGGGGAAATCCAAAATTTTACAGTGGCCACTAAAGAAAGAGTAAAATAATGCAATGGGGATCCTTTCTTCGGTGACAAATTGCTAACATATTTACACTCACCTAAGGCTTAGTTCACACAGCAACAGAGAGCTGTCTGTTCCCATCTGTGGTAGGGGCAGTGTGGTGCAGGACTCAGTATCACACGACTCCTTTTCTTTTTTATGTACAAACTTTATTTGAAGTGTACAGAGCGTACACATCATTCATAGTGCTGCACAGCAGCGTGAAGCACTGAGATGCTGTAAAGTTTCATGTGATTATGTAAGGTATGCATGCGATAAAATGCAGCATGTCTACAGTTTATTGTAGCACACTGCAGCACAGCTCTAGGTTGTGTTGCTGTGTGAATGGAAGACATAGAAAACAATTGTTTTCTGTGTGTCCTTGCAGTGACAGGCATTTTACAGTGTAGTAAAACATCTGTCACTGCCCCACATGTGTGAATTCAGTCTTAAAGAGATTTCCTTGCACTGTCTGTTGTGCCTCTGGGACGGGAAGCAGAGGGAAATCTCTCCAACTGGGCATGGACAAAAAAAAAATGACTGACAGGAGTTTTAACCTTTCCCCATTCAAAATTAAAAATAAATATTTTGAATAAAAATGCACTTTAGGCATTAATATTTATCCTGCTTAACCCCTTCCTGCCCACTATCTGTATAATAATGTTCCCCCACTTGAGAGCCACCATCCAATACTCAAGATGAGCTGTCATTGAAAGTTGGGTCTCCACTGATGATAAGGAATGTATCAGTAAGGTTACCAATCAGGTGATCACAATGCCATTTATGAGATAGTTTAAATAGCGCACATAAGTGCAATAATAAATCTTGTGCTACGGTCTTCTGCCACCTAGTAGTATGGTTATACTCCACATTGTGATATATGAACACATATTATTAAAATATCATATGACAGTTTTAGAGAGGCGAGGATGTGAGTTTGCCCAAACAAATTTATAAACTTCAGGACAAACTTGAAAATTTGGCCTCCACCATTTCAGACAACCACATTCATCTCACTATAACTAACTGTCTATTATTTACACCCATCCCAGGATTGTCTGTCCCACTTATGAGACTTATCCATAATTTATGTGAAGCCATACAGTGGCTCATTGCATATCACTGGAAATCCCCAGCATTTCCTATTTCTCAATTAAAATCCAGACGTCACACAATCAACCTCATTGGAAAAATATTTCATACAGTACATAATTCTACTCAATGCTATAATCAAAAATGGGAAAATTCTATTTCAACCTTCTAAAAACAAGACTGAACATTCTTGTCACTCCTATATTTACAAAAGATACAATATTAATACTAGCTATTATATATTGCTTATTCAACAATAGATGCTATTATTCCTATTCCATTTAAATAGGATTACGCCTGTTCTATAGTCTCTTTTCAAGATGTATATCATACTTTATATTACGTATTTATCGGCGTATAACACGCACAATCGTATAACACGCACCTTCATTTAAAGAAGGAAGTTTCAGGAAAAAAACATTTAAATTATTTAAAAATAACAGTAAACAGACACTTTTCATTATACAGTCCCCCTTTACATTGCACAGCCCCTTTTACATTACACAGCCCCCTCCCCCACAGTTCACAGCCCCTTTAATTAAACAGCCCCCCTGTACATTTCACAGCCCCCTTTACATTACACAGTTCCCCCCATGCACAGTACATACCCCCTTTTATTATAAAGTCTCCTTTACCTTGCAAAGCCCCCCTGCACTCCCATGAGACCCCCCAGTCTCCTGAGACAGCCCTGCCAGCCTACTCTAAAGTAAAAAAAAATCACTGCCAGCCCCTTTTCATAGATGCTTCCTACATTGTGTCATTGTAAACCGATGCCTCTAAATACCTTATTAACTCCATTCTTCCATGGCCAGTCACATGACTGCTCTCCCCTAACATTTAATGGCCGGTCATGTGATTGCTCTCCTCCACCAATCTCAAGCTACACTCAGAGGAGGAAGCTAACAAGGTTTAGAGGCACCATTTTTCAATGACAGTGATATAATGTAGGAAGGATCTATAAAAAGGGGCTGGTGTGATTTTTTCTTAACTGCAGAGTATGCTGGCTGGCGGTGTTGTCCCAGGGCCAAGAGAGGTGGGGGGGGCCGACCTGACACCCCTCCAATGTGTGGCACCGGGACGGACCACAGGATCTCCGTCCCCCATTGGAAAAAAAAAATAATTGGCGTATAACACGCACTCATTGTTTGCACTATATTTTCAGGGGAAAAAAGTGAGTGTTATACACCGATAAATACGTAAATTTATCTATACAGTATATATTTATATATATATATATATATATATATATATATATATATACAGATGCTTTTAATGTAATGCTACACACTTGCAACCTTTTTTCTACAATGCATTTTTTGTCTGGTGATCTGTATTTACATATACCACCATTTTTCCTTGAATAATAAAAGTTTGTAAAAAAAAAAAAATCAGACAATTTAAAATACATAAACTAGACATAAATAAAACTTTGTTTATTAAAGTCTTAAAAAGTATTATGACAACGTGTTCACAGCTTCTCACCATCAGACTGTGCAAGCCAAGGGTTTACTAAAAAAAAGTAATAAAAAATAAATAAATAAAAAAAGCCTTCAGCTTGCAGAAGGACACTGCAACTTTAGGCTACAATCTTTATCTGCGATGCTATAGGTTTTAATGTTGTAATTATCAGATTACAGTAGTTTAAAAAAATAAATTTATTTGGCAGATTTTTAGATTTTTTATGTATTTGTAAGCCTCCAATAAAAACAGATTTTTTTTAACTAAATAAAAGTCTAAATGTTCTTACCTTATTTAGGTATGCAAATTGGTCATAAAGTTATTGTCAAGTTAACCTACACATGCTGATGCAGCTAAATTTGATCTAGGCATCAATGACCTCCAGGTCACTGAAGCTCATTATTTGTAACCAAGCTAAAAACCTAATTTTTCTGTATTTTTTTTCTTCCTAATTTAGTTAGTGTGGAAATTAAAATTTACTAAATTTCTTTCTAACTCTTATGCTGTACCATGAAAATAAAACTGCAGAAACATATGCAAATTCCTATATTTATGTAAGCAACGCATATAAACAACAACACACAAATATTTTCCTTCAGCCAAATGGTCTTTGATGGATGGGTTCAGGTGAAAGGAAGTAATGTGCCATCTGACAAGCTCACAGTGATTTTCTCTTTGAGTTTCTTTGAAGAGGACAGAAACATTTGTCAGTGAAAACAGACTAAAAGTGACAATGTTAATGCAAGGACTGAATGTATGCCTTCCAGGCAAGATCACTGAATGTTTACCGCCAAATTACTGCAGAGGTAGAGAGAAAATGACAGCACTGACTCAACACAGTCTCACACGTTTATATACTGTGTTTGTGTGTGTATATATATATATATATATATATATATATATATATACATATATATATATATATATATATATATATATATATATATATATATATATATATATATATATATATGTGTGTGTGTGTGTGTGTGTAAAAATGTGCCCTAGACTAAAAGTAACAATGTCACTCCAGCCCTCCAAAACCATAGAGGCAATCAGAGACAATTGGGTCTCTAGTAACCTCTATGTCCAGCAGCGTGACCTATCGTATCGTTTCTTGGGGACGCACTTAAAATGGTAAGCCTGAAAAACACTGGCGAGCGGTGGGAGAGGGATGTCCCCTCCCGATGCTTCTGAAAGCGATCCAGTGACTAATGAGCCACTCAAACCGCTTTCATGAGAAAGCCAGTCACTGGCTGAAAAAACACAAAACAACCTGGGTTATGGCTGATAGCTGCGACCATAACCCCGGTAAACCACTTGCAAAGTATATATATATATATACATATATACAGTATACAGTTAGCAAGTGGTTAAAACAAATAAAAATGTACACTCACAAGTGCACTCACAACAGCAGTGCACCACTTTAAAAGCCTTCCACAAAATCTGGGTACAGTGTCCCCGTGAGGCTAAACCTCAGCATCACCTAGCAGCAGCAATATCGTTGGCACTTCCTGGTTATTGTATGTAATCAGTGCAGTCACACTCTCTAAACTGATGTTGGTGTACACGCCAAGTTAATTAATCAAATAAATAAATCAAAAAAAATCTTCATATATCAAAAATACTTTCCTTATCTGTATCTAAAAAAAACTCAATACCTATATATGGCGATCATACAAA
Source organism: Pelophylax lessonae (assembly GCF_965119305.1). Lineage (NCBI taxonomy): Eukaryota > Metazoa > Chordata > Amphibia > Anura > Ranidae > Pelophylax > Pelophylax lessonae. The sequence goes on from NC_138771.1 coordinate 238,036,060, forward strand.
GTGCAAAGTGACTTGAGTGTAATAAAAAAATAAAAATAAAGTGCCTAAAGTGAATATGAACTATGGTACTGTGCAATAATGCAAATACAAGAAAGTGTGAGAGTAAGGTGCATATATAGTGCATAAAATGATATATATAATACTCTGTGCAATATAAGAAAAAATCTATGAATCAATCTCTAGTTTCAAAAAATTGTGTTGTGCACAAATGTCTAGTGCATAAATGAATCAAAGTGCTGGTGCTGTTACAATGTTAGTAATCCATTAAAACGGTGTAAATAATCAATAAATAAATAAAGTCCATATATTCTTCTGATTTAAAACCAATCGATTTTTTCAGTGCTTTAGTGATAAAACACGTGGTGGTGTCCCAATAAATAATCCAAAAATCCTCTATTACACCTCTTTGCAGCGTGGGTATTTTTGCTCTTCAGTGTTTAAATACCTCTAGGTGTACAAGCCACTTTTGTATTATTTCCAGTGGGATTGCTTCACTTTCTGCAGGGCTGTGGGTACCGGTTTCCACTTCTCTGGGGTACTGTGGGGTGCTGCCAGTGTATCCTGTGTGGTACTATCCTTGCATCTTTTACTAAGGTCTCAGAAAAGATTGGGCCATCATGGTGCAGTAAATCCAAACATTTATTTATAAAAACGTAGCAAGTTGCAACACTGAAGAGCAAAAATACCCAGGCTGCAAAGAGGTGTAATAGAGGATTTTTGGATTTTTTATTGGGACACCACCATGTGTTTTAACACTAAAGCACTGAAAAAATCGATTGGTTTTAAACCAGAAGAATATATAGACTTTATTTATTTATTGATTATTTGCACCGTTTTAATGGATTACTAACATTGTAACAGCACCAGCACTTTGATTCATTTATGCACTAGAAATTTGTGCACAACACAATTTTTTGGAACTAGAGATTGATTCATAGTTTTTTCTTATATTGCCCAGAGTATTTTATATATAATTTTATGCACTATATATGCACCTTACTCCCACACTTTCTTGAGTTTGCATTATTGCACAGTACCATAGTTCATAATCACTATAGGCACTTTATATTTATTATTTATTACACTCAAGTCACTTTGCACTTTGTATGATCGCCATATATAGGTATTGAGTTTTTTTTTATATACAGATAAGGAAAGTATTTTTGATAATGAAGAGTTTCTTTGATTTATTTATTTGATTAATTAACTTGGCATGTACACCAACATCAGTTTAGAGAGTGTGACTGCACTGATTACACACAATATCCCTGAAGCCCAGTATTCCCCCCAAAAATATATTTACCATACTGTCCAAGGTTTCAGTCAATATACGAGCAGCATTGTGGATTAGGATAGAATATTAACCTTCTAAGACAGCGCAAGAATCACACCAAAAGAATTTCACTTCCTGGTTGTTGCAATGATGTCATAGGCCCTGCTCTGACGTTTGGTCACTTCCTTGTGACTTTATCAAAGTGCACGATACTAGTACTTTAATATATGCAATAGTGTGATTTGTTTTATTTAATATAAGATTGTGGTAATACTTTATAAGGATCTTTATGGAGAACATTTTTATTAGATTGTGTAGTGAATTTATTATTGCAGAGTAAGACACACTAAGAGGCACAGTGGTGCTGTGCTACGCCTTGTATTTGCATTTGTGTCATAATGATGTGGGAAACACATAACACTGTGGCAGCAACTATTGATTCGATTTTAAATTTCACTGTATGTTAATCAGGTTTGAGTACAGAATAATTCAACTCATTTGTCCAGTTTAGTTTCATAGTATGTGTAAAATTCATACCCTATCACAAAAAAATGATTGGCTAAATTTAATGTGCATATATTGAATATCCTAAAATATATCTACAATTTTGCTATTATTTATGCATTTGTGAAAAATACCAATCTGATGGGTTGCCTTTAGGACCAATTCACACTCATACATCTGATCACAGAAATACATCTGCAAGTCAATGGCTAGCCTAATCCTGCCACATACATTGTAATTTTTGTGAAGTTTCAACTATTTTCAATGGACTTTGGATAACAAAGACAATCATATGGATTAAGAATGCCTTTCACCAAAAATGTCTTTTTTGTTTACAGTTTTATGGAAACATTTGGTAATAAGTTGCCTTTATCTAGTAATTTTTTTTTTTTTAAAAGCTCACTGGAAGTTTTTGATTACCTGGCATTGGCCATGTGGAAGATAAGGGCTGTGGACTTGTTCTTCTTTTTACACAAGCCCTTTACTTTGTGTTCTAATCCTGTTCCTTTCTCCTGAATTTTGATCTTGAACCCGTCCCAATACCTTGTTGCTGCATTCATGTCTGTACATTGATCCTGTGTCTTTTATCCTGAACATTATGAACGTCAGTCCCCTGTTCAGTGAGAGCCAAACATCATACACACACACACACACACACACACACATATATATATATGCAGTATTTCTTCCCCTTCTGTAATAACAGTTTCCCTCTGTCAATAGTTGCTAAGGAAGCCACGTCTCTTGCAAAAGTTGATGTCACCGGCCCCATTGACTTGCATGGCGTGGAATCCGTGGTCACATAAGCAAAAGGATGGGGATAGTAATGGCGTCGCTGCCCAAATATGGCTACTGACCAAATTTGGCCAATTACATTGACCATATTTGGCCAAGGATGTCACCACTATCCATACCCTTTATGTTCTTTAACTGATGGCAACTTGGGGAGATATAATTTGGTGGAGAGTAGGCAGATGATTGATGATGGATTTTGTTTGATTTTCTTTTTTTTTTAGAAATATTTGGTTGTCTTTATTTCTAGGGGAGAAGGTGCTTTGCCAGGTGCTTTGGTGCTATGTTAACCCTGAATTTCATATTTAATGCTTACAATAGTCCCGCTGTATTATTCATATCTCTCTGGGGACACAAAGCACTGTGTTTATAATTACCTTCACTCAATTCGATTATCCACTGTACTGTTGTATTCATTAAGATGCACTAAAATATGACAATGCCGGCTAAGCTGCCATATTTGTTTGGGATACATTAAAACTTACAGGATATGAAAACATTAAATAATTAATAAAAACTTTCTTAAAACCCCTATTCACTATTAGAAAGTATATACATAATTTAAAAAGGCATACATTTATACCATATATGTCATATATTATGTAGCTCATTAAATCATATGACATAAAATCAACATATAAACATATGAAATATTAAATATTGCTAATAAAATTCTACATAAATAAAAAAAATAAAAAACATACTAAAACATATATAAATATGAAACTTATTACCAAATGGAATAGACATCAACTACTTTACATACTGTATATGTCCCTGATACATTTGTAGTAATCACTTATAAAACAATTTACATCAAATTCCGCCTTTAATCCATTCAAAGGTAATGTATTTAACTCATAAATCCATGTTGACTCTTTTTGACTTACTGTTTTAATTTCATTATTACTCCTCCAGTGTTTCCTAAATGTCTCAATTCCCCAAAATATTAAGCCTAATGGATCCTGATAATGATATATAGCAAAGTGCTTTAAAGGGTAATGCTTTTTTTTACCCCGTTGTAGACATGTTCTTTTATCCTTTTCCCCAATGTTCTTTTGGTGTGACCAATACACAGTAGTCCGCATAGACATTGTATGCCATAAACTACCCCATCTGTATTGCACATTACACAATGTTTACTATCATATTTTTTTCCTGTGACCCATGATGTAAACATTTTCATTTCTTGTTTCTCCCTTTTTCAGGCATAACATATATTATTCTCTTTGGGTGGGTATATTACATTTTTTTACAAGAAGAAGTTGTAATGTCTGGTCCTTCCTATAAATTAACTGAGGTTTGTCTGGGAATATTCCTCCTAGGTGTTTGTCTGTTTTCTATGTTTTCTAATTATTCCTTTGACCTTTTTAAATTGTTTGTAGTAATCCAAGGTCATGGCTAATGTATATTTTGTCTTCCTCTTTGGATTTCAGTTTATCCTTAATCAATTAATCTCTTTCTAGTTGGCCAACCTAGTCTGTCTGCTGTTTAATAGATTTTTCTTTATAACCTTTTTTTGATAAACATCTCTCCTATGTTGAAGCATGTTGCATGTAATCTTTTTCTGTGCAATTGCACCTTATTCTTAATAGTAGGCCTTTCAGAATGTTCGAAAGCTATGAATCATGATGACAACTATCCCTTGACATATAACTGTTTCTTTCACTTGCCTTAACCACTTAAGGACCATGCTTATTTCTGACACTTGTTATTTACAAGTTAAAACCAGTATTTTTTGCTAGAAAATAACTTACAACCCCCAAACATATATATATATATATATATATAATATAAATATATATATATTTTTTTTAGCAGAGACCCTAGAGAATAAAATGGAGATCATTGCAATACTTTATGTCACACCGTATTTGTGCAGCGGTGTTACAAATACAATTTTTTTGGGAAAAATACACTTTTTTAAAAAATAAAAAAAAATAAGAAAACAGTAAAATTAGCACAATTTTTTTCTATAATGTGAAAGATAATATTACTTCAAGTAAATAGATACCCAATACGTCATGCTTCAAAATTGCGACAAACATTGGTACTTAAAAATCTCCATAGGCAACGCTTTAAAAATTTCTACAGGTTGCCAGTTTAGAGTTACAGAGGAGGTCTCTAACGATCGCGGCGATACCTTACATGTGTGGTTTTAACACTGTTTACATATTTGTGCGCGACTTATGTATGCGTTCATTTCTGCACGCAAGCTCGGATGGCCAGGGAGCTTTATTTTTTTTTCTTACTTATTTTACCTTTTATTTTTTATTTTTGCACTGTCCCTTTAAGAAAAATGTTTTGATTTGCACCAATGCAAAAAGCAAGGTCCGTAAAGACATGGATGAGCAAGTTTGGCGTGGGGGAATTTGACTGGCCTGCACAGAGTCCTGACCTCAACCCAACAGAACACCTTTGGGATGAATTAGAGCGGAGACTGCAAGCCAGGTCTTCTCTCCAACCTCAGTGCCTGAACTCATAAATGCGCTTCTGGAAGAATGGTCAAGCATTCCCATAAACACACTCCTAAACCTTGTGGACAGCCTTCCCAGAAGAGTTGAAGCTGTTATAGCTGCAAAGGGTGGGCCAACTCAATTTTGAACCCTACAGACTAAAGGCCCGTACACACGATCAGATTATCGAACGATCTGTTGTCTGTTTTTTGTGGCATGCTGGTCTGATGTGGAAAGTGAAGAGGTTATTTTCATACGAATTTTCCCGTACGACAGAATTCTACTTCAGAAGTGATGTCATGTGTTGGATTGCTTTGTATGTGTTCTTTCGTCTCTGAGCATGCCTAGTCTTGTTCTTAAGATTTTTTTCCGTCTAAATCTGTACTAATGAGATGAAAATCGGACGTTGTATTACGGACGACAAAAATTTTATTGCCTGCACATCAGGATTTTGTCAGCCGAAAAGTCGGAGTTGGCTGTCGAAAGCACCATACTAACAATCCGAAAATTGGCAGATCGGTCGGCGGACGAATTTTCCCTACAGATTTTCTTATCATGTGTATGGGCCTTTAGACTTGGATGCCTTTAAAGTTCATGTGCGTGTTAAGGCAGTGTTATGATCACCATAAAGTATATATTTATACATTTTACTGTTGCTTTAAATTGGCACACATTACTGTCAGGAACTGTTGTATATTATCCCCACTTCCTGCCCAGCAGACATTTTGCTTAATCCTTTCTACAGTGTCGAAGCATGAAAAAAGCTCCTTTATTTGCTAATACTGGCCTTGGAAGCATAAGTCTGTAAGTAGGCTGTCATTAGTTTTCAATTAATTAATATATGTTCTACTAATTCAACTACATTTTTATGTGTGTTTGGTAGTATTTTTCTGTCAGGGAGTTATTTCAGCTAGGCCACATTTTTTGCTAGCTAGTGCCTTAACAGTAATGTAGCATTCCTGTCACTATTTGCATTTTTTAATGTAAGGTGGCATTTCCAACTTTCTCCTTCCTCGCCAAGTTCATCATGAATCAAGCTAAAATGCACAATGACTCAAGCTTCGCCTCTTTGAACATGGGAGGCTCGAGCTCTGTAAAGACAGAGAAACAACCATCAGCACACAATAAAGAACGCAGAGCAACAGTGTCTGTACAGAAGAAAAAAGTACCGTCTGAGTTTGAAGCCAACTAGGATAAAAGCTCAGGAATGAAAATTGAAGACCCAGACAAGCAGTGTCTGCTATTATACCAAGCCTCATCCACTTAGAAAATGGCGCATTTTTAGAAGCAAAGCAATAGAGGAGTGCAAGTCTTATCTTAAGGACAAGCACATTTGTTTGGGATGCTGTGGTTCAACTCAACATCTTGCTAAAAACTGTGTGAAAGCAATACCATGAAAAGAATGTAATAATGACAACCATCTGTCTGCGCTGCATCCAGGTCCAGCACCATGGAAAACAGAGAAACCGGTAACCCAAGAAGATCATAGTGGGGAGCAAAAAGAGATGGCAACACTAGCAATAACCTCAAAGTGCACTAAGATCTGCACAGAGACATTTAGCTCGAGATCATGCTCCAAGATACTATGTTTAGTCAAGGTGTATCCTGCAGGCCTCAGAGAAAGGACAATCAGAATGTGTGCTGCCTTATACAAGCAAAGTAACAAGTCTCTGGCAAGAACAGAGTTCTTTGACCCATTCAGTGACAGAGGAAGTTCTGCTCTGTATACTTTGAAGACATGTTCAGGAGGTGACATCAGGGAGGAGAGCAAGCAACTACATCATTGAGTCATTACGCAGGGCCGGTGCTAGACTATTTTACGCCCTAGGCAAGACCAGCTACTTGCGCCCCCCTCCCAAACAAATAAAAAGGGAAGGGGTTAAAAACACCTCTATGTCATACCCAGTGACCCTGATCTGATAGCTCCTCTATGTTATGCTGTCATACCCAGTGACCCCCATATTCCTCCATGTCACATCTGGGGACCCTAATGTCCCTCTATGCCACACCAAGGGACCCCAATGATCCTCCATGTCACACCAGGGGCACCAGATGTTCCTCCATGTCATACCCAGAGACCCTGATGTTTTTCCATGTCACACCTGGGGACCCTGATGTTCCTCCATGTCACACCTAGGGACCTCAGTCCCCCATGGCACACCCAGGGACCCCAACTCCTCATTGCACACCTGGTGACCCTGAAACCCTGGTACACCTGGTGACCCCTATCCCCCATGGCACACGTGGTGACCCTGATTCCCTTTCACACCAGGGAACCTCCATGTCACACCCAGGGACCCTGATCCCCTGTTCTGGGGACACTCACTGGGCGGTATGAAGAGAGTGGCCCGCACTCTGCCCTCTTTCAGTCAAATATGTAAACATGGCACGCAGGGTTGCCATAGTAACATGGCTACAAAGCAGTATTGGCAGGACATCATGGATCTCCAGGCCCTCTCAGGAAGCAATATGATAGTGGTATAATACAGCGGGGGCAGAGCCAGTGACATCAGTATGTTTCAAGACCAGAAGTAAGAAAAGTTTGTTCAGAGTACCGGCGCATAGTGATACATCTTAAGGAAACAGCCCATATAGGTATATACAGTATCTCACAAAAGTGAGTACACCCCTCACATTTTTGTACATTTTTTAGAATACCTTTTAATGTGACAACACTGAAGAAATGACACTTTGCTACAATGTAAAGTAGTGAGTGTACAGCTTGTATAACAGTGTAAATTTGCTGTCCCCTCAAAATAACTCAACACAGAGCCATTAATGTCTAAACTGCTGGCAACAAAAGTGAGTACACTCCTAAGTGAAAATGTCCAAATTGGGCCCAAAGTTTCAATATTTTGTGTGGCCACCATTATTTTCAAGGACTACCTTAACCCTCTTGGGCATGGAGTCCTCTTCCACTCCTCTATGATGACATCATGGAGCTGATGGATGTTAGAGACCTTGCGCTCCTCCACTTTCCATTTGAGGATGCCACAGATGCTCAATAGGGTTTAGGTCTGGAGACATGCTTAGCCAGTCCCTCAGCGTTACCTTGAGCTTCTTTAGCAAGGCAGTGGTCGCCTTGGAGATGTGTTTTGGGGTCATTATCATGTTGGAATACTGCCCTGTGGCCCAGGCTCTGAAGGGAGGGGATCATGCACTGCTTCAGTATGTCACAGTACATGTTGGCATTCATGGTTCCTTCAATGAATTGTAGCTCCCCAGTGCTGGCAGCACTCATGCACTCCCAGACCATGACACTCCTACCACCATTCTTGACAGTAGGCAAGACACACTTGTCTTTGTATTCCTCACCTGGTTGTAGCCACACACGCTTGACACCATCTGAACCAAATACGTTTATCTTGGTCTCATCAGACCACAGGACATGGTTCCAGTAATCCATGTTCTTAGTCTGCTTGTCTTCAAAAAACTGTTTGCGGGCTTTCTTGTGCATCATCTTTAGAAGAGGCTTCCTTCTGGGACAACAGCCATGCAGACCAATTTGATGCAGTGTGCAGTGTATGGTCTGAGCACTGACAGGCTGTCCCCCACCCCTTCAACCTCTGTAGCAATGCTGGTAGCACTCATACATCTAGTTCCCAAAGACAACCTCAGGATATGATGCTGAGAATGTGCACTCAACTTCTTTGGTCGACCATGGCGAGGCCTGTTCTGAGTGGAACCTGTCCTGTTATGGTCTTGGCCACCAAGTTGCAGCTCTGTTTCAGGGTTTTAGCAATCTTCCTTTAGCCTAGGTCATCTTTATGTAGAGCAACAATTCTTTTTTTCAAATCCTCAGAGAGTTCTTTGCCATGTGGTGCCATGTTGAACTTCCAGTGACCAGTATGAGAGAGTGAGAGTGATAACACTAAATTTAACACACCTGCTCCCTGTTCACACCTCCGACCTTGTAACACTAAAGAGTCAAATGACACTGGGGAGGGAAAATGGCTAACTGGGCCCAATTTGGACATTTTCCATTAGGGGTGTACTCACTTTTGTTGCCAGTGGTTTAGACATTAATGGCTGTGTGTTGAGTTATTTTGAGGGGACAGCAAATGTACACTGTTATACAAGCTGTACACTCACTACTTTACTTTACATTATAGCAAAGTGTAATTTCTTCAGTGTTGTCACATAAAAAGAAAGAATAAAATATTTTTAAAAATGTGAGGGGTGTACTCACTTTTGTGAGATACTGTATGTGGTGCACCAGTGTTAGTGCATATGATATTGTGAGTGGCTTTTTATTAGTTTAATAAAAGTGATATATATGCAGTAAAGAGTTATGATGGCTTTATTATTTTCTCCTTGAGCATTTAATAAGGAGCATTATGCGGAAATAAAGTTTGTACACACGAGAGAAGGAAGACATAAAAACCAAGGCAATAAGGTGTATGGAAGCATGGATTCCTACAATAAGATCTTGGAAGTGGGAGAATGAGTGCAAACTAGCTCCGTGCAGGGGAAGGTGCATTTAAATCTATTTCTCCTATAGGTCATATAAATGAGGTGAGTGCATTGTGTGGAAGGTGATAGGATCATGAAAGGGCACAATATTGTAGTGTGGAGCACAAATTACTAATGAGTGAAGTGGACTGTTTTAAATATGGACTTTTTTCACTATGCACATGCTGGTGGTATGCATGTAGATTTAATGTCTTTTTAGTTGTAAAGAGTGGTTTGAGATAAAGTATTTCAAATGCTCAGATTGATATTTAACAGTAATACATTTTGTACACAGTCAAAGAAAATTTCAAGCACACAAGATTTTTTTGAAAAAAGATTATTTTTGTTTAGGTGATTATTGTTTAATTTAATGTATGATTTAAGTTTATCACTGTGATTATAGCAGCAATACTTACAGTGCAGCACTGTATAATTGTTATATATATTAGGAAAAGTGTGTGGACCACTCAAATGCACTAGTGGCAGCAAAGTACATAAATATATATGCAAAAAATAACTGTTAACATCACTGATTACTGACTGAGTTATTTTACTCAAATACACTATTTTTTGTCATCTTGATGTAGAATATGCTGCAATAAAAGGGACATTTTATTGCCAGCTTTTTTTTTTAAGTATAAAGACCTCTCCAAAGTTCCCTCACAATACAAAGTAGAAACTTGAGGGTCTACTATGTATTTTAGAGGGCCTTTGGAGGGGAACTATCATTTGCTGGTATTTTCAGTGATGCTGCATTACTTTCTGTAAATCCCAGAGATGTAACTTAGGCATTAGGACACCCCCTCCCCCCTACCCCAAACATGTTATTTAAAGGAAATTAGCATTTTTCACTGAATCCCACTCAAAGCAAATCCAGGGCAGTTTGGCTCATTCTTAGTCCTGACCTTTGGCTATGTTTACTGAATTAATTGGTTGCCTGTTGCCTGTCCTGATCTTTGGCTGCATTCACTGCATTACTTGTTGCTTGCTTCTAGGGCATGCTCTATTGGAGATCCTGCTTCCTTTTCTTGTATTGCCCTACAGTATGTTCATTTCTGCTTAAGGGCTTGCTTGCAACTTTCTAAATTCAGAGTAAATAGCTTAAGCCTTGGAGTCATCTAAGTACCAGTAGACCTGAAAGGAAAGGCAGCTTATCACTATATACATTGGACTTCCGGTTCTGGCACCGCATGTAAGGGAGCAGGAAGCGAAACAGCGATCTATAAAATCAGCATCAGAGCCCGTAGCGGTGAGTCCTGCGCCCCGCAATACCCTCAATACGGAGGGGACCCACTAATGGACACATTTGTAGTCCACAGACCTCTCTGAGCTTCCCCCCGCCGCCAGAACAGACGGCTCTCTCTCCGGCCTCACAGCTTCTAAGATGGTGGATGGCACAGGACAGACGTCTGGCCATCCCTCCTCCACACGAGGTAGCAGCAGCAGGACTACTGATGACACAGGGAGCCATTCCCTCCCAGGACCAGTATGCCGGCATTGCTCAAGCTGTGGCAGCTATATTGTCCCCTACTATCACCGCTGCTGTTGATAAAGCTATGGCTGCAGGCATTGCACAAATAAGGAAAGACCTGGGGGAACATGCATTAAGACTGTCTGAACTTGAAAGCAGGATTACAGAGATTGAGGAGAAGACCCAGGCCTCCTTTCACACTGAACAGCAACTTAAACAAACGCAGCAATACCTTCTGGACAAGATTGATGACCTAGAAAATAGGTCCAGAAGAAACAACCTACGAATCATAGGGCTACCAGAATCCTTTGGGACTGACACTCTCATGGACATTTGTTCACACCGTATACCTCAGGCTTTGGGGATTACATCCCCGTGTGTTGCAGAACGGGCGCATCGCATGGGACCATCATCAAATGAATGCCGCACTCCTAGACCTGTCATTGTGCGGTACTTAAATTATGTGGACAGGGTAAACATCCTAAAGTCCTTTCGCAACTCTAAATCCTTACAATTCGAGGGACATAAGATCCTAATGTTTGCTGATTACTCCCAAGAGGTATCGAACCGGCGTAAAGCATTCCAACCCATTTGCAATGCTCTCTACCAACAGGGTATTAAATTCACGCTGGCATACCCTGCAACGCTTCGCTTTACAAAACCTTCAGGTGACACTAAGCCGTTTTCACACCCTGATGACGCCTGGTCTTATCTTCACTCAAACCTCCGCTTACCCATGGACACCTCGGCACCGCCTCCTCCATCACTATATACATTGACTTGAGTGTCTCTGAACCCAGGCTTAGACATGAGTTTTTTTTTTTTTCATTCTGCCAGTGGACTGAACAGATTCTTCTATCCAAACAAGCAAGGTAGCTGGAAGAATTCCCTAGTATCAGGATACACTGATCAGCGGCTGCAGTCAACAAACATTTTTCAGCATATCCCTTTTATAGAAGTCAATTATACTTCAGTCTAGCAGGGACAGCCAAACACTGATAGAAATTTGGATGATCCCTGTTGAATTGGCTGAATTTTGATCAGTGTATGGCCAGCTTAAGATATAACTTTCAATTTAAAAATACAGTATATGCAAAACATTTTTAATTACCAAACAGTATTCTAAACAAAAAGACCATGCCCCACTTTCTTTAATTCTCTGCCTCAGTTTTAGTCTGGGTTTTTCTCCTGATTAAACTTCTTTCCAAATTCTTCACTCTTTTTTTTTTCTCTAGAAGGGAGAAGAAGAATAGACATGGGTCTCTTCATACTTTTCACCTTCCTCCCATGTGTCTGCTTATATTCTTCTCTCTTGCACATTTTTTTTTTCTATTCTCATTTCTCCTTTTCTTTAATTCTTTCTCTCTTTTTTAATTCCAACTTCTTGGCAATATTATTCAGTGTCAATTTAACTCACTGCCTTGTTTAACCCTCTGAAACATGTTACAGTATAACACTAGCAAACCATTTCATGGCACAGTGTTCTTTTTTTGAGACCTTTGTCTTTCAAATGTATAGGTATATGCAGCATTTATGTACTTAGTTGTGCACACTACTGAGGCTACATTGCAGTAACTTTGGATAGTGTCTTCTATGAAATCCAAATCATTAGTAAAAAAGTAATATTTTGATTTATATAGCTACAGTGAAATACTTCTATTTTTATAGATTTTATGAGTGTTTGCTTTAGATATAGGGCCTAGCTGAGTAAGGCATATGTGTTCATCCCTTTTTGGAGGGCTGTACTCGTCACAAGAAAATTAGGCCAAGTTGTAATACAGGTGAAAAAATCACTGATAAATCTTTCCTGCTAAAAAAAAACCATACCATCAAACGTGGGGTAATGGTAAAATGCTTTGATTTACCAAAGAAGTAAATAATGTTCACTTTGCAAAGTAAATGCTTATTTAGCTTAACCCCATGCCAATGGCAGCAGCATTGAAAATGGGATTCCCGATCATCTGATCATTGCAATTAGCTGTCACAGTGGCAGATGGGTTGGGAACCTAAAGCTGGGAGCGGGAACTGTCAGTGACAGTTTGGTTACTGTGATAGGAGCACAAAGTGAACACATATTCAGAACAGTGGAGCAGCTGTACACAAATGTGCAACATTGTTAAAGCCCACCTGCTACACTGCCAAACATATGCGTTATGCTGGTAGGAAGGTACTAATGAATAAGGTAAAACTTAGTTTGTGTCAATAATTCAATCATGTACAAGCTATTTCAAGGGTATTTTAAGTGAACTGAGCTTCCACATACAGTGGGGATCGTAAGTTTGGGCACCCCAGGTAAAAATTTGTATTAATGTGTATAAAGAAGCCAAGGAAAGATGGAAAAATCTCCAAAAGGCATCAAATTACAGATTAGAAATTCTTATAATATGTCAACAAAAGTTAGATTTTATTTCCATCACTTACACTTTCAAAATTACAGAAAAACAAAAAAAATGGCATCTGCAAAAGTTTGGGCACCCTGCAGAATTTATAGCATGCACTGCCCCCTTTGCAAGGCTGAGACCTGCCTGTGTCATGGATTGTTCTTAATCATCATTTGGGAAGACCAGGTGATGTCAATCTCAAAGGTTTTAAATGTCCAGACTCATCTGACCTTGCCCCAACAATCAGCACCATGGGATCTTCTAAGCAGTTGTCAAGAAAACTGAAACTGAAAATAGTTGACGCTCACAAAGCTGGAGAAGGCTATAGGAAGATAGCAAAGCATTTTTAGATGTCAATATCCTCTGTTCGGAATGTAATTAAGAAATAGCAGTCATCAGGAACAGTGGAAGTTTAAGCAAGATCTGGAAGACCAAGAAAAATATCAGACAGAAGAGCTCGCAGGATTGTGAGAAAAACAATTCAAAACCCTGTTTGACTGCACGATCCCTCCAGAAAGATCTAGCAGACACTGGAGTTGTGGTACACTATTCCACTATAAAGAGATACTTGTACAAATATTGGCTTCATGGAAGAGTCATCAGAATAAAACCTCTTCTACGTCCTCACCACAAAAATCAGAGTTTGAACTTTGCAAATGAACATATATACAAGCCTGATGCATTTTGGAAACAAGTTCTGTGGACCGATGAGGTTAAAATTTAACTTTTTGGCAGGAATGAGCAAAGGTACGTTTGGAGAAGAAGGGGCACAGAATTTAATGAAAAGAACCTCTGTCCAACTGTTAAGCATGGGGGTGGATCAATCATGCTTTGGGGTTGTATTGCAGCCAGTGATACAGGGAACATCTCACGAGTAGAAGGAAAAATGGATTCAATAAAATTTCAGCAAATTTTGGATGGTAACTTGATGCCATCTGTGAAAAAGCTGAAGTTAAAGAGAGGATGGCTTCTACAAATGGATAATGATCCTAAACACACCTTGAAATCCACAGGGGATTACATCAAGAGGCGTAAACTGAAGGTTTTGCCATGGCCTTCACAATCTCCTGACCTCAACATAATTGAAAATCTATGGATAGACCTTAAAAGAGCAGTGCGTGACAGACAGCCCAGAAATCTCAAAGAACTGGAAGACTTTTGTAAGGAAGAATGGGCAAAGATACCTCAAACAAGAATTGAAAGACTCTTGGCTGGCTACAAAAAGCGTTTACAAGCTGTGATACTTGCCAAAGGGGGCAGTACAAGATATTAACTCTGCAGGGTGCCCAAACTTTTGCAGATGCCATTTTGTTGTTTTATGTTATTTTGAAAGTGTAAATGACGGAAATAAATTCTAACTTTTGTTGAAATATTATAAGAATGTCTAATCTGTAATTTGATGCCTTTTGGAGATTTTTACATCTTTCCTTGGCTTCTTTATGCACATTAATACACATTTTTACCTGGGGTGCCCAAACTTTCGACCCCCACTGTAGTAACTCAGCTAAGTGAAAATTCCCTTTTCAAAGTCAATATATTCTATTTCATTAACAAATCTACACAATAATTTGTCTAGCAGCCACAAATAGTTGCCAAATATGTTTACATAGGAAATGTGCAGTATATATCCAGATGTATAGTATGTATGTATTACTTGTAAAAAACCTTGCTTTGAATTACTGTGCAAAAAAAAGACAGTAATCAAGCAACTTTCCTTAGGGTGGCTTCACACTGATCCGCTGCGCTTTGGCTGCAGAGCAGTGTACTAACTTTTTTTTGTGGGAGTTAGCTGCACTTTCCCATAGACTTTTAATATGCCCCATGGTTTGGGTGCATTTTCTGGGACATCTTGGAAGTCTAAAGAAAAACACAGCATGAAAACTGTGGGTACACTGCACTTGCACCCACACTGTGGCCAAAGTAGGTAAATGTACATTTCAACTGTTGTCAATGTAACATAAACCTCTTGTATCTAGTTAGAAATTTGTGTTATATTAAACAGCGTCAAAGCCAGCTGAATAATTTTTTTTTTCTAACTTCTGAATTTATCTTGATTTCCCTGAGGACCCCCTGTTTTTAGTGGCCAGCTGTGCTTTCACTTCACAATATAACTGTACAAATTAGGATTTCACTACCACCGCTGTACCATTAGAACCAGCAATTTTATTTTATCAACATTAGAATATTTATTCATTGAATCTGCACTTGCATAAAACTGTTTCCTCGATATTGTAACTATAAACCTTGCATTATTTGAATTGATGCCTAAGTAATTTTAATCCAATATGTTATCATGAAGTTTGCCTTGCATTATACACTTTTTGATACACAAATATTTTTAAATTCAATTAATTATAGGAGGGAATATAAGTATTTTAGGGGAAATTATAGTTATTTAAAGTGTAACTGCTTGAGTTCCAGATATATATGCAGGCCCAACCAGAAAGATTTTGAGCAATCAGGTCAGCAATATATCACTGGATCAGGGACAGGTGAATATAAGGGTAGTAGATATGATATACTGTTGGTATATCCCCGCGCCAATGGGCCAATAATTATGCTAAGGGAAATGCAGCTGCTATAGTAAAGTGCAAGTGAATGAATGTAAATAACCTTAGTAAGAAAGGCTACCTATAGCACTTGCTTGATCAAGTAGTGAGTGTACATCTTGTATAACAGTGTAAATTTGTCCCCTCAAAATAACTCAACACACAGCCATTAATGTCTAAACCGCTGGCAACAAAAGTGAGTACTCCCCTAAGTGAAAATGTCCAAATTGGGCCCAAAGTGTCAATATCTTGTGTAGCCACCATTATTTTCCAGCACTGCCTTAACCCTCTTGGGCATGGAGTGCACCAGAGCTTCGCAGGTTGCCACTAGAGTCCTCTTCCACTCCTCCATGACGACATCACGGAGCTGGTGGATGCTAGAGACCTTGCACTCCTCCACCTTCTGTTTGAGTATGCCCCACAAATGCTCAATAGGGTTTAGGTCTAGAGACATGCTTGGCCAGTCCATCACGTTTACCCTCAGCTTCCTTAGCAAGGCAGTGGTTGTCTTGAAGGTGTGTTTGGGGTCATTATCATGTTGGAATACGGCCCTGCGGCCCAATCTTCGAAGGAAGGGGATCATGCTCTGCTTCAGTATGTCACAGTACATGTTGATATTCATGGTTCCCTCAATGAATTGTAGCTCCTCAGTGTCGGCAGCACTCATGCAGCCCCAGACCATGACACTCCCACCACCATGCTTGACTGTAGGCAAGACACACTTGTCTTAGTACTCCTGCCTGGTTGCCGCAACACACGCTTGACACCATCTGAACCAAATACGTTTATCTTAGTCTCATCAGACCACATAATATGGTTCCAGTAATCCGTGTCCTTAGTCTGCTTGTCTTCAACAAACTGTTTGTGGGCTTTCTTGTGCATCTTCTTTAGAAGAGGCTTCCTTCTGGGATGACAGCTTGCAGATCAATTTGATGCAGTGTGCGGCCTATGGTCTGAGCACTGACAGGCTGACCCCCACCCCTTCAGCCTCTGCAGCAATGCTGGCAGCACGCATACATCTATTTCCCAAAGACAACCTCTGGATATGATGCTGAGCATGTGCACTCAACTTCTTTGTTCGACCATGGCGAGGCCTGTTCTGAATCCTGTCCGGTTAAACCCCTGTATGGTCTTGGCCACCATTCTGCAGCTCAGTTTCAGGGTCTTGGCGATGTTCTTATAGCCTAGGCCATCTTTATGTAGAGCAACAATTCTTTTTTTCAGATCCTCAGAGAGTTCTTTGTCATGAGGTGCCATGTTGAACTTTCAGTGACCAGTATGAGAGAGTGAGAGTGATAACACCAAGTTTAACACATCTACTCCCCATTCACACCTGAGACCTTTTAACAATAACGAGTCAGAGGACACTGGAGAGGGAAAATGTCTAATTGGGCCCAATTTGGACATTTTCACTTAGGGGTATACTCACTTTTGTTGCCAGCGGTTTAGACATTAATGGCTGTGTGTTGAGTTATTTTGAGGGGAAAGCAAAATTACACTTCTATACAAGCTGTATACTCACTACTTTACATTGTAGCAAAGTGTAATTTCTTCTGTGTTGTCGCATGAAAAAATATATCAAAATATATACAAAAATGTGAGAGGTGTACTCACTTTTGTTAGATACTGTATGTGTAAGCAAAGTTTGGTGCTATCGTGAAAGCTAAGGATGAGCACATAAGAAATAATCAAGTGTAACAGCAATTCATCCAATCATCATTCACAATTCTTTCTGCTGGGATTGCAGTTAATGTAGCTGATTTTGTTTAATTTTTCTTTTAATGGTTATTCACATTTATGGAAAATTTTGGCACGCCCTGCTCTCACCTAAACATATTAGCCTGGCACATCAGGCATATGGGATGGTATCTTCATAACTGAAGGGCTGTAAAACTTAAAGTGATTGTAAAGTCTTGGTTTTTTCTTTCTATCAAAATAACAAACATGGTATACCTACCTCCTTTGTGTAGTAGTTTTGCACAGAGCAGCCCAGATCATCCTCTTCTCGGACCCCTGACTGGAGCTCCTGGTCGCTCCTTCCTGCTAAGTGCCCCCACAGCAAGCAGCTTGCTATGGGGGCACCCGAGCTGAACTGCACATCTGTGTATCTATTCAGACACGGAGCTGGCATTTGGCCCTGCCCCCTCTCTATCCTGATTGGTTCACTGAGTTTGATTGACACCAGCGGGAGCCGATGATGTCACTGCTGTGTCTCAGCCAATCAGAAGAGAGAGTCCCGGATGGCTGAGGCATTCGTGGACATTGCTGGATAGAGAATGGCTCGGGTAAGTATTAGGAGGGCTGAGGAGGGCTGCTGCACATAGAAGGCTTTTTATCCTCATGCATAGAATGCATTAAGATAAAAAAAAACTCCTGATTTTACAATCCCTTTAAAGTGACTATATGACACAAATATTAAGATAAGCCCTGTTACATGTAAAACAAGGCAAAAATATTAATCTTTCCCTACACCCCTCCATTTACTAGAACTGATCACCACAAGGGAAAACCCACCGCTAGGAAACCAACATATATGGGAGAGTTGATATCCTGGATCCTTTGCAGGTATCACTAGTTCAACCCTTTAACTCCACATCACTGTAGGCTATAGTGTTGAGGTCACTGGAAGCAACCAGTGTGTCAGGGCCTGGACTTAAACCTGGGACTACTGCTGTGTCTGTCAATCACTTTTCCTGCTGAGCTATCTGGAATGCTTGACAGTTTGCTGGACAATTTTCAGGACAATTGCTTCAATGATCCTGCCCTGAACCTTGAACTCTTTGCTCCTTTCTTGAACTTCCTGATTTAAATCATCTCACTGTACTTCCCATTTGCCAGATTATTATGCTCTCTCCAACCAAGAGGTATAGGGCTTTCCTATACCAATAGCTGCCCCTGTTGATTTGGAATCTGATAGCGGTTTACTTTTAACTAAGTTAGTTGCTACCCAAACTCCCATGAACTGGTAAAGGGATCCATTGGAACCCCTATCTGTTGACACAGAAAAACAAGGAATAAACACATTAATTTTTAATAACATTTTTTATTACAACTTTTCTAACTTGCTATTTTCCTAAAGAAGGTAAAATAATCCTTAGAGGAATGTATGTCTTCATCAATCAAAAGTTAAACATTGTTGAAACAAAGTTGCTCATGTCTTTACACTGGAGTTTCCAGCTCATATGTGACAACCTGTAATTGATATTTAGCACAGTAACTCAACTGTGGACATCTAGGAGGTTCTAAAAGTCCAGTTCCTGAGCTGTACTTGTTAATTTATTTATTCAGTAAGTGCCCTTGTATTTACATTCAAAACAAAAAGATTAGACTATATTTGCAAATCTCTACTTGCTGGTCGTCCTCCCAATAAAAGCGAAATGCATTTAAGCTTCTATTTTGACCCTTTTTTTAATTTTAAAACCTGCATCAGAAAAAAATGTAATCTTTTCCAGCATACCTAAAGTGTACTGTATAGCTTTTTATTGAAGGTTTTAGAACAAAACTGCCTGCAATTGCAGGCGGTAGGAGAACAGAAAGGAAGAAAATCAAAAACAAAGCCTCGCAAGGCGCCATGTGGAAAAAAAATGCATACAATAAGGGTGCATCAAGTTACAGTCGAAGATAAAAAATGTGGGAAAACAAAATAGATACTGTATCAGGTGCCTCATCAGAGTTACTAAGAGCATACCAGAGTACCCAGTGCTTCCATTTTTCCCTCAAAGGCCTCAAGGGAAAATAATCAAAGGGCTATTCGTTTTTCAAATGAGTAGATGGAGTTGGTTACAGAAATCACATCTGACAGGTTGGGCACCAGCTCCTTTTTCCAACACATAGTGATTGTGAAGCAAGCAGCTACTAAGATATTGGTAACTGCTGTATATTAGGTAATAAGGAAGTCCTCAATCCCTAAGTTCAGTATTGCTAGTTCAGGTTTGGGGCTGGTGAGGACCATCTAGTTAATATTTTCTTGGTAAGTTCCCAGTGATTGACACAATGAGATATACTCAATAAGTGGCGAATGGCTGTAAGCCATTGACGGTCCGTAAATGGGGTTTGGAGGTCAGTTTCCCAAGCTTCAATAGGGGAAGTTTTGGAAAACGACAATTTATTTTGTAGCAAATTATAAAAGAGAGAAATTATTTTAGGGAGGTGAGGAAAGTGCAGGTAGAAATGACACACTTTGGAGCAATTTTTGACTTTGGAAGGAGGCATTTTCAGAAAAAAGTGCCGAACTCCAAATGATTGAAAAAAGCATTAGGGGCAATTTATATGTTGTCTGCAGGTCCTCTATGCTTTTGAGTTTGCCATCAGCAATTAAGTCATTGACTAAATATAAACCATAATGGGGCCACACCGAAAGGCTCAGATGTGGATGAAAAGCCTTGATAGCAACCAAGGGTAATGAAACATGAAACATTAGTGAATACTGATGTAGACATAGTAGTACCACTGATGAAACTTCCCCAAGCCAGCAATGAAGCTACAAAAGTGACAGGCAGCGAATCTAAGGGTATATGCGACCAGATGTCAGTCAAGAGAAGTGATCTCAAATTTGAGACTGGTGACATAGCTGTCTCTATATCCACCCATAGGTTGTCTGTCAAGGGAGTAACTGTGTGTTTTAATTGGTCTAGCAAAACAGTTAGATAGTAATCAGAAATATCAACTAAACTAATACCTCCTACCATCCTATGTTTCACAAGTTGAGAGTATGAGCACCTAGCCCTCTTCTTTTCTCAGAGGTAACTCTTAAAAGTTGATGTTAAAGTAGCTAGAAGAATGGGTTTGAGTAGTATAGGAAGGGTTTGAAAAAAAGATAACATTTGTCGCAGTATATGCATTTTGAAAGTAGACATTCTGCCGTACCAGGGCTATTCAAATCTATAGCTGTGTTGCAGCTCTGTCAGTTTGGCCACTAGGGGTTTAAAATTAGAGTCTGCCAAATCTGTACTAGAGGGGGTTGGGGTAATGCCTAATTAGGGTATACCAGATATCGCTCAGGCATATGGGAAAGAACGTTTAAGGAATGCCTGATCTTTGTTGGAGATCCCCAGGTTTAGAATGGGAGACTTGGAAAAATTAACTTTGTAATAAGAGATGTAACTGAAGTGTGTGAGGACCTGATGTGCCTGCTCGAGGGATTATTTGGGGTTCGTGAGAAGAAGAATCACGTCATCAGCAAATAGGTTGAGTTTTGTTATGAATTGTGAAACCAGTAATAGTCTTTGCTAGAGGTTCTATCAACAGGTTAAAGATAAGTGGGGATAGGGGACATCTCTGCCTTGTGCCATTAGTAATGTAGAGGGATTTGGACAGGAGACCAGAGGTATATATACCTATGCAGTGGGGGAGATGTACAATGCCAGTATGGCAGAAAGCACCAGTCGCTCGAAGCCAAACTTCCTTAGGACATGAACCATATACCCCAAAGCACCCTATCTAATGCCTTCTCCGCATTTATAGAAAAAAGCAGAGAAGGGGTTCGGGTGCATCCTGCAAAGTCTCTGAGGTTAATAATATGTCTCGTAGTGTCAGAGGTTTGACGTCCTTTAATGAAACCCATCTGGTCCAAGTCAACATCTCCTGTGGGAATGAAGCTTGGTATAGCTGCGCTATACATTCTAGTAAGATAAGGGGACAGGCACTGGCTGAATGTTTTGAAATATTTGTTTGTAAACCCATCTTGGCTGGATGATTTCCCTGACAGAAGGGTTTTAATAATTCAAGCAATTTCAGATGGGGAAAAAAGGGTTATTTAGAGATTTGAGTTGGGAATCTGAAAGAGTGGGTAAATTCAGTGTGGATAGAAACTCTATGATCTCATTCTCAGAGGGTTGTAGAACGGATGAATAATTTTTAAGATTACAAAGGGAACTATAATAGTCAGCCAAAGCGTCGGCAATACACTAGGGAGTATGACGTTTTTAGGAAGTAACCAGAGTGTTAAGAAATTTGATTTTAACTTTGGCCTGTTTGGCTTTAAATCTGTTGGCAAGAGATTTCCCAGCTTTATTATTGTGAGAGTAGTACTGAAGTTTTAGGTACCAAAGGTGTTTGTCATGTTGTGAATAGAGAAGTTCCCTAAGCTCTGTTCTCAATTTGGCTAGGGAGGTGGAAGTGGAGTGGCAGGGGCTAACTTTATTCTGGATCTTCAATGTCACTCAGGAGTTTATTGTATTTGAAGGTAAGTTAAGGATCACACCCCTCATGAACGCCTTGTGGGCATTTCAAAGAGTAAAAGCATCGACATCATCTGTATCATTAGAGGAGATGTATTAGAGGAGTTAGTTAATAAGTGTTTATTTTTGGGTTCCAGAATGACTCTTTTGTTGCAACTCCACAACAATACTGGAGTGCAAGTGTCTTTCTCCACTAGGGCTGCCAAAAAAGCTGATTGGTCAGACCACGTGATGTCAGAAAAAGTGGAGGAAGAGACGCACTGTAGCAACCATTTGTTATTTATACATAAATCAATTTGGGAATAAGATTGGTGCCTAAGGGAGGAAAAGGTATAGTCCCTCTCATTGGCATGTAAACATGGCCATGTTGTAAACATCCTCCTGAGGAAGAGAGACTGGAGGCTGGGAACTTTACTTTTAGGTGTGGAAGGAATGTCTATAAAGGGTTTACAGTGAGAATAAAATCTCTGCATTGCAGAAGAGTTCCATATTTGATTGTTGAGAGTTTTCCGAAGACTTTCCAGAGGAATCACAGCTGATTCGAGTTGGGGGAATAAAGGATAGCTAAGGTATAAGGCTTGTGGTTAATGTCACATCTGAGGATTAGAAAATGGCCATGTGGGTCAAAGCATGAGGAATGAAGACTAAACCTGACTGTATTCCTGATGGCTAACATCACTCTCTTCACCATCATCTCTTTTTGGATTAGAATGTGGAGAGAGACACATGTGGGAAATCTTTGTGTTGGTAGTTAGGGGTAGCTCTGGACTCAAAATAAGTCCTGCACTGCTAAGATATCGGCCTTATGTTTTTGGACCTCTTTCCAAAGTGAGAAGCGTTTTGCCGGGTGTTTATCGATAGAACTCTGAGATGCATCTCAGCAGGCTAGAAAGGACACAAAAGCAAACTTACTGATGACCATTGGAAAGACATAGACACAGGTTTTATCAGGGCAGCTGGAGCGATGATTTATCAAAGGGCGGTATGTGTAGTTATTCAGGCGATTAATAATAATAAAAAATCGCATAAATGATTATTATTCAAAACATTATTGTTTTTGTCAGCAGACTGATTACATGGTGTCAGAAGTTTGATTTTACGACATATGGTAATTTGATTTTGTTTACTTATTTAAATCTATAAGCTACAGATGGTGTGAAATTGATAAAGTTATGAAAAACAAGAATTTCAAGTATTTTTTTTAGAGGAGTCAAGTTGCTGTTTTAATCATACAAATGTTACTGCTGCTAAAATATACACGACTCTTCAAACAACAATGACAGTGATTGGAAAATGACATGCTTTGTTTGACAATTTCTTTAATTAGCGCAAGAGAAAATAATCCAATTACAATAATATAGTCTGCTGACAAATCTGTGTAAGCTATGATATATTTTTCATGAAAAACAACAAAAAAGTTTGGGGAAAAACAATGAAATGTTGATATGATAATATTGATAAGCTAATCAGTTAGCCCAAATCAGGAAGCAACTGGTATCAGTCAGGCACTCATTCATTTGCTATGCTTATGGTGGTGCCTCAAAGGTTAATTTTTTCAAGGGTACAGATTCAATAGAAATTTACTATTTATGTTAATGAATGAAAACATGGGGAATCCTGTGGGAAATGTATTTCATATTGAGTAAATGATGTGATTATAAGTGATAGCTTAGGAATCTGCTATTATGCAGTGGGAAGTAAGCTTATTAATTAAGAATGACAATGCAGGAATCCCAAATTACACCATAGGATGTACGACTTAAATAGAGTGGATAATTTGCTCATCTCCATTGAGCTGTAGTTAAAAATATATGTATAATATGAGTGCAATGTTACTTTTCCTGAAGCTCTTATTTTGTGCTCTTATTTTGTTTGCTCTTATTTTGTATCTGATGTCATCAGCTAAAAAGTTATGTGGCACCGTGGTTGTGTATGATGTATAAGTACTGCTTGGACCTTTAAAAGGGAACACAAAAGCTTGTCCTGAAAAAAGCTTCCTAATAATGCACTTCCTGCAAAATGCATTGAGGCTGCGCGGTCACCATTACTGATGTCATTTCTGGTAGGAACTCTGCATCATTTACGGACCCTGGAATGCATGCCAGCTATGGATGAGCTTTGAGTTAGACTCGAACATTGGCTGTTCACTCGTTCGTCAAATGATAAATAAATGGGCTTCTTTGCTGTAACTTCAAGCTCCTGCGTTATCATGGACTCTGACCTCAATAAATCACCAGCTGGTTGGGGGATTTGAATCCCACAGCTATGTCATTTTGACAAGCCTGGTATTCTACCATCTATGCCACCATTAAGCCTGCTTAAGCTAAACATATTCTCCCTAACTTTTATCTCATCCACTGTGTGTAGGGCGAGATAGGAGTTAGTTACTAAGCCATTTAAAGTGTGTTCAACCTAAGTGTGCTCAACCTAAGTGTGCTCAACCTAAGTGTGCTTAACCTAAGTGTGCTTAACCTAAGTGTGCTTGATGGTGGCATAGCTGGTAGAACACCAGCCTTGCTAATTGCGGGGTTGTGGGTTCAAATCCCTTGGTGGTTATCAGGTGATATTTAAGTGGAGTTCTATAGTTAATAAGTACATTGCTGGCAGGGAGAGAGCTTTTTGCTTTTTACAGGTTGTTGAGATCAGATACTGCAGTGTATACCACAAAATTGTATATATTAGTGTGTGTATATATATATATATATATATATATATATATAGGCACTTCATTTTTTATCAGTTTATGTCAGTATTGCTGAAAAAAACGGTGTGGGGTCCCCCCCCAGTCCATACCAGGCCCCTTGGGTCTGGTATGGATTTTAAGGGGAACCCGGCATTAACATAAAAAAACGGTGTCGGGTTCCCCTAGAATCCATACCAAACCCTTATTCAAGGACACAGCCTGGTTGGCCAGGATGGGGGTGGGGGCGAGCGATCGCCCCCCTCCACTCCTGAACCATACCAGACCACATGCCCTCAACATGGGGGGGTGCCCCCCCACCCCAAAGCACCTTACCCCCATGTTGATGGCGGACAGGGGACTCTTCCCGACAACCATAGGCTGTGGTTGTGGGGGTTTGCGGGGGGGAGGCTATTCAGAATCTTCAGCCCCCCTATGTGAATGGATATCTGGTACATCGTACCCCTAACCATTCACCAAAAAAGTGTAAAAAAAAATGAAGACAAAAGACAGTTTTGGAAAAGTTCTTTATTAAATGATCAGTCGCCCGTCCGGCCGAAAAATAGAAAAAAAAAAAGAAGAAGAAGCTACTGCTTCTCCGGACGCTTCCCGCATTCTGAGCTGCTTCGATTGTGACTGCTCTTTTATAGTGACGTGACGTCACAAGCTGCCCCCCAATGCACTGCTCAGGTGCAGTGAATAAATTACTGAAGTCAGGGGTCTGGTATGGACTAGAAGGGGGCACGCCGTTTTTTTCCTTTTTTTTTTACCTGTATTGCCAGAGGTCGACAATACATTACAGCCGCGAGCAAGTTTAAATGACATTTTTTCCTTTAGAAATGTCAGTATTGCTGCAGCAGGCACATTAACCACTTTAAGACTTTTAGGATTTGCCCCCTTCCTGACCAGGCCCTATTTTGCAATTCGGCACTGCCTAACTTTAATGGACAATTGCGTGGCCGTGCAACACTGTACCCAGATTAAATTGATGTCCTTTTTTCCCACAAATAGACCTTTCTTTTGGTGGTATTTGATCACCTGTGCGATTTTAATTTTTTGCGCTATAAACAAAAAAAGAGCGACAATTTTGAAAAGAAAAACAATATTTTTCACATTCTGCTATATGACATTCTCAAAAAAAAAAAAAAATTTAAAATCTACATTTTTTAAGATTTTAGGCCAATTTGTTTTCTGCTACATATTTTTGGTAAAAAAAAATCTCAAAAAGCGTATTTCGATTGGTTTGCGCAAAAGTTATTGCATCTACTAACTACGGGAAAGATTTATTTCATTTTCATTGTTGTTTTTTTTACTAGTACGGGCGGTGATCTGCAATTTTTTGCGAGACTGCGACATTGCGCCAGACAGATCGGACCCCTAACTGACATTTTTTACTCTTTTGAGGGTACTAGTGACATTACTACAGTAACCAGTGCTAAATATATGCATTGTTACTGTAATAATGCCATTGGCAAGGAAGGGGTTAACCCTGTGGGCGATCAAGGGGTTAAATGTGAGCCTAGGGGAGTGATTCTAACTGTGGGGGGGCGTGGCTTCTGAAATAACCATAGAGACATGTGATCCTATATAGAAGGATCACATGGGCTCTATTATCATTTCAGGGAGAAGAACGGTCAGCTGTGTTTACAACAGTTGACCGTTCTCTCTTAGCGGGGAGTGATCGCGGGTATCAAGTAGAGATGTCGCGTACCTAAAATTTGCCGTTCGCGAACGGCGAACGCGAACCTCCGCAAATGTTCGCGAACGGGCAAACCGGGCGAACCGCCATAGACTTCAATAGGCAGGCGAATTTTAAAACCCACAGGGACTCTTTCTGGCCACAATAGTGATGGAAAAGTTGTTTCAAGGGGACTAACACCTGGACTGTGGCATGCCGGAGGGGGATCCATGGCAAAACTCCCATGGAAAATTACGTAGTTGACGCAGAGTCGGGTTTTAATCCATAAAGGGCATAAATCACCTAACATTCCTAAATTGTTTGGAATAACGTGCTTTAAAACATCCAGTGTGTGTATACGATCAGGTATGATGTTGTATCAATCAGGTAGTCTAAGGGTTACGCCCGCTTCACAGTGACAGACCAAACTCTGACAGACCAAACTACCCGTTTAACGCACCGCAAACAACCGCAAACAGTCAATTTGCAGTGGGTACAGTACAGTCTGTGGACCTGACACTCACTGGCAGGCCAGGCAACTGCAATTATAAAAAATATATATTTTTTTTAATTTGCAAGGTGCTGTGCCACCGTATAAATCAGTGGTGGGCACTGCAGTGGGCACAGTACACTCTGTGTACCTGACACTCACTGGCAGCCGGCAGGCAACTGCAATTATGACAGAAGAAAAAAATATATATTTTTTAAACTGCAAGGTACTGTGCCATCCGATATGAGTGTGGTGTGCACACAGTACAGTCTGTGGTGGGTCTGTGGCCTCTCACACACGGCGGGCAGGCAACTGCACAATATATATATATATATATATATATATATATATATTAAAAAAATGACTGAAATACCAGCCCTAAAAAGGGCTTTTTGGGGTGCTGTCAGGATGCTGTCCTTACAGCAGGGGTGGACCGAGAACACTATCTATAATCTAACAAGACTAACAACTGTCCCTATTAACAGCAGAAGCACTCTCCCTGCTCTCACTAACACACTGCTTCAGAATGATCTAAGATGGATGCTGCCCTTGCTTTTTTATAGGAGGTGGGAGGGTGTGGGAGGGAGGGTATGCTGATTGGCTGGAATGTGTCTGCAGACTGTGAGGTACAGGGTCAAAGTTTGCCTCAATGATGAAGTATAGGGGGCGGACGCGAACAAGTGATGTTCGCCGGGAACTGTTCGCCGGCGAATAGTTCGGGACATCTCTAGTATCAAGCGGCAGTCGGAGCCACCTGACCCCTGCATCGGCTTCCCCGCTGCTGAGTGGGGGTGGGAGTGCTTCCCGCACGTGACCAACATAGGTCTACATCGGTTTGCGCAGGAGAGCCACCCTGTCGCAGTAAAAAGGCAGTGGGTGGTCGGGAAGTGGTTAAGGTGGCCCCCCAGGCACGATATTTAAAGGAATTTGAGAGGGGCTGTTTGAGAGGGGCATATCCATTTTGTCCCATGACAGGATTAACCCCATTATAAATGGACAGAGGGGTATGCTGATTACCCTGTACATTAGGATTCCTAGAAGCAGATATCTCTGAGTCAGATACAATTGCATCATTATCTTCTGTTTTAATCTGCCATTTAAAACTAAATTGTTAGAGTAGTCAGCAATATCGCAATTATATTTCCTCTTTTTCTTTCTTTTTATTATTATTATTATACAGGATTTATATAGCGCCAACAGTTTGCGCAGCGCTTTACAATGTGAAGGAAGACAATACAGTTACAATACAGTTCAAAACAGGAGGAACTAGAGGGCCCTGCTCGTTAGAGCTTACAATCTAGAAGGGAGGGTCAAGTGAAACAAAAGGCAATAACTGTGGGGGATGGGTTGATGGAGAAAAAGGAGGTACATTTGTTAGGGGTTGGTAGGATAGGCTTCTCTGAAGAGGAGGGTTTTCAGAGATCGCCTAAAAGCTAATAGAGTAGGGGATAATCAGACAGATAAGGGTAAGGAGTTCCATAGGATTGGAGAGGCTCTGGAAAAGTCCTGGAGGCGAGCATGGGAGGAGGTGATGAGTGAACTAGAGAGCAGGAGGTTTTGAGAAGAACGAAGAGAGCGATTAGGTTGGTATTTTGAGATGAGGCTAGTGATGTAGCTGGGGGCTAGGCTGTGGATTGCTTTGTAAGATGTTGTTAGTATTTTGAATTTAATTCGTTGGGTGAGCAGAAGCCAGTGGAGGGCTTGACAGAGAGGAGCAGCGGACACTGAGCTCCACCTTTATTGATCGTTATCTTCTTTTTCCATAAATTGATCAGATCTAGACCTGTAATTATCATGTTCTTTGAATGGAACAAGTTTGTGATGAGAGTAATTTCATCATTAAGAGCTTTAAGTTTCTTTTTCTTTTTTGGTAAGCAAAAATTGGAGGAAACTAATACCTGCCTCGTTAAAATAAGTAAGCCATCCAAACAGGTCAGTCTCACCTTTCTGGGGGTTCACTTCCCATCTAAGGCTGTGAGGTACGATTTTTTTCAAGACATACTATTCTAAATAAGCTATGTCCCAACAAGTATGTAATTCTGATGTAAGGAGATTTTTTAATCTCAGGAACAGTCCTCTAATTTCACCAGACTGTTCAATATTCCCAGCAAAGACCTCCTCAGTGTTAATATTGTGTTAGGATCTAAATTCGAAAATATCCATAATAAATACTCTGCAAATAAGCTGCAATGTAAGGTGAAAAATTATAACAAAAAGACAAAAACAACACTTAGAGAGCAGAAAAAAAGCTGGCAGCACTAAGAGCAATCAACCAAATTCCAAAGATGCATATAAGAATAGGAGTGCAGTGCTAAATGAATCTTAATAATAATATGAAGTCCTTAGAATAAAAATTCTTTAAAAATCAGTCCACAGGAGTAGTCAAAGCAAGAACCAGACCACCAATGGAAACAGATGAATAAAGATAAAGGTGAGAGAGTGACCCAAGACCTCCACTTCACACCCGAGGTGAATAACCAAAATCTGCTTACCAGATAATCCAAACCACTAAATTATAGGTGTTCAAGAGGGCTTAGTAGCAGTGCTTTCTTGAACTGGATGTCACATGCAGTGGGCGTATAGGGATTCCCAATGCGATAACACAAAAGAAGCTTCCACAGTGCATTAAAATATATCTGATTTATTTAGTTATTAAAAGTTGTTATTGCACTTACAAATTTCCAGAAGCATATAGGCAAGTGTTATTTTAACCACTTTACCACCGGAGGATTTTCCTGCTAAAAGACCAGGGGTTATTTTGCGATTTTTTACTGCGTGACTTTAACGGACAATCGCGCGGTCGTGCGACGCTGTACCTAAACGAATTTCACGTCCTTTTTTTCCCACAAACAGAGCTTTCTTTTGGTGGTATTTGATCACCTGTGCGATTTTTTGATCACGCGCTATAAACAAAAAAAGAGCGTAATTTTTGCAAAAACAACAATATTTTTCACTTTTTTTTATATGAAATTCCCCCAAAAAAAAATGTAAAAATCAAAATTTTTTAAAATTTTCGGCCAATTTGTTTTACGCTACCTATGTTTGGTAAAAAAAATCGCAAAAAGCGTATTTTGATTGGTTTGCGCAAAAGTTATCGCGTTTACTAACAAAGGGAAAGATTTTTGTCATTTTTGGTGTTTTTTTTTTTAACGAGTAATGGCGGCGATCTGCGATTTTTTTTGCGGTACTGCGACATTGCGGCGGACAGATCGGACCCTTGACTGACATTTTTGACACTTTTGGGGGTACCAGTGACATTACTGCAGTAATCAGTGCTATACATATGCACTGTTACTGCAAAAATGACACTGGCAGGGAAGGGGTTAACAGTATTGGACAGGGAGGGGTTAAGTGTGTCCTAGGGGCGTGATTCTAACTGTGTAGGGACAGGTCTACTAGTGTAAAAACAAAGATCAACAGTTCTACATAGTAGAACTGTTTGATCTTCACTTTTACACAGGGAGAACTGACAGGTGGCTTGTTTACACAAGCCGCTCTGTCTTTCTCCCGCTGTAGCGGCGATCGTAGTGTGACCGGCGGACATCGGGTCCGCCAGTCACACTCCCGCACTCCTCCGTGAACGAGCCTCGGCGGGCGCGCGCCTCGGCGGGCACGCGCCCGCCCGCTATTGGCTCTGGAAGGAGTGACAGGCGAGCGACGTAGACCTACGTCACTCTGCCTGGCCGGGGCCGACTGCCGCAGTAAATATACTGTGCGCAGTCGGCAAGCGGTTAATGTCTTATCTGGATTTAAATAAAAAGTACTACATTATATCGCTTATCATCTTCTTTGGGCTTATGCTCTATCTGGCTGAATGAGATTATACCTGGAGTGCCTGTGTGCTTTGAACCATCACCCCACTGTAGAATTATTTTATTAATTCGGCTTTATCATGGATTTGGCAATTATGCAGGTTCTCTTTTAACCCTTGTTACTGGGAGCCTAGGCATAAGGTCAGATTCTAATATAGGAGTTTGAATGTCATCTTGTCCAGTTGTCTCCCTTCTTTTGACCAGAATTCATTGCTTGAGAGGTCAATAGGTCAGTGGCTAACTTGTCAGATATAGCTTCAGAGATATTTGAGACATACTTAACTAGACACGTGAACATATCTTTTATGTCAAGAATAGTGGGTTATCTATAATAAAGTTAGTATTTAAGTTATTTATTCAAGTAAATTAACTGTTTAATAGAGTGTAAAGAATTGTGTGTTGTGATGTGTGTATATATGTATATATATATATATATATACATAATATTGAAATTGATTATCCATTTGTAAGTTTGGTTACAGTTGTAAAAGAATGTATATGTCACAAAGGTTATCTATTCTGATTCAGGAAAGGTCATTATATACTTCAGTGTATTTCGAGAATACTACTATATGTTTCTGTCAATCAAAGTAGTTCAAGTCTAAGTCAGCGTTTTGGTCATATACATATTAGGAATTATTACTAATATGGGCATCACACATTTAGCTTAAACTGTATTAGGTCATAACTGCATTATGAGTCTTGACGGTCTGAAACAGTATAAAGACAGTGTCCTGGAGCCCAGATGGCAGGACATCACATACAGACACTGACACACCTCCTTCACACGGAATAACGACACATACATATTGAAACCTCATTTCATTGTTTTCTTTAGGCCTACACATTCAACCTAACTACAACAGCTGTTTCTCAGTCACCTTTTGGAAGCAGAGTTAGCAGGACACAAACTTCTTCTTACTTACAATGTACTGAACTGTTATACTTTTTACATTGTATTTATGCTTGATGTGCCAAGTGTGTTTGAATAAAATCACACTTTGTTTAAGCCTGGCTAATGAACTATTTGAACACAACGCCTGAAAAGACGCTACAGATATTTTTTAATATCAGCAACATTTTACATTTTGGCGAATGCCAGCCATTGTCGTCATTTTTTTTCTTCCCACTTGCTGAGAGGGGAGTTTGGCGCAATTTCGTGACCAAGTTGGAAAGAAAAACAACGATCAAAGAACCTAGAACAGAGGCTTTGGTGTTCCATCAGACGTGGACAAGAAGTCCAGTGAAGTGATAGCCGGCTGAAGACGAGAAAATCTTCTGATTACGGTGAGTAAAAGTCATGGAATTTATTGATGATCTAGCTAGAGACAGTAAGCTAGAGTTTAAAGATGTGTCTATGTATCCAAATGATAGTCATTTATGGGCATATATGTACAAGGAATGTTTACAAGCTAATGTTCAGATAGACAAATCTAAATTTACTGTAAACAAACAGAGTAAGAAGATCTCTAATATCTTACAGTTGGTAAGAATTTTCAACAAAATGCTACTTAATGTTAATTTACCTGCCAAAAGTATTAGTACATTACAACAGACAGAATGTAACACTGTACAGAACACAGGGATTCATGAAAATTTGTCCCAAGACTCTCTTAATTGTCCAAACTGTGAAATTTTCTGTAGTTATATAGAGGATCTTGAGGAACAAATTAACTCAAAAACAAATGTTTTGTCACAACAACAGAATGACAGTAGACAGGTTTCTACTATAACAAATGGACAGACTGCGTCTACGTCAAAAACGCAAGCTTCATATATTCCGGATAGTGCAGACATAGGAGACAATGACGGTGAGGATGACGCAGAGGTTAGGAAGAAAAAACTACTAGACCGTGCAGCAAAATTAAAGTTGAAAATACATGACCAATTAATGAAAGTTTTAAAGGAAATTCCATCATACAGCTTAAATTGCGATGCATTTTTTAATGCAGATATATTTGAGTCGTACACTGACAGATACAATTTGAAAGATGAGCAACGTAATCATATATTTTACCTTTGGTTACCTGCACACTATGCACGACGATTAACAAAATCACCTTTTATTGATGCTAATGGACAGGAAAGACATGGTGACGAATCTGACAGATTACGACAATTGATACTATGCACAACAGGTGAGGAAGTTCCGTCAATTGACACAATAGATGCATTACAGACATCTATTAGAGAGGATCCCTTTGAATTTAAAATTAAATTCTCAAAGGCATACAAAATGATTTTTGGTATTGACGATGAAAATGACACTGGAATGATACATTTATTTGTGAAAAAGTTTAAATATCTTGACCCAACTACATTAGCGATTGCTTATGATAAGACTTCTTTGTCAGAAGCTGCTAGCTTCATTGATAAAGTTAGAAGACAAATGAAACAGGGCAATCTTAAGTCCAAGATCGCTCTAGTTCATAATGACACTTTAAACAGGAATAGTCATACCCCAACTAAGACAGGACTGACTGTTGCTACTAGAAATGACAAGTACAAGCAAATGAGAAAGAGAGATCCCATTACTTGTTACTATTGTCAAAACCCTGGTCATTTAAAATGGCAATGTAAAAAATTCTTGAGGGATGTGCAGATGAAACAGTCAAGAGACATAGGTAAAGAAAATGGACTTATACCTCTTGAACCATCCGCACCTCCTCGTCCAAATATAACTCAATCGTCTTCTCCTTATGCTCCTCTGATAAAACAAATCAGAGAATTATCAATCAGCAATGGTATGAGTGAAAAGAGCTTGCAATCAGCCACTGTTGATTCAAATCCATTATTACCAACCCCCTGACTAGAAAACAAAAAGGAAATAAAGTCCCATCATCTAGAATATGTAACACCAATATGTCTAGACAAAAGTGGGCGTCCCTACATTAAAGCTAAATTGAATGGGCAAAAACTCAAGTTCCTAATTGATACAGGTGCTGAAATTTCAATTACTGGTGTAAAACTACCTCTTGTGACAGACGCAGCTGTTTGTACAGTTGTTGGATTTAATGGATCAGGTAATTCTAAAGCTTCTAAGTGTAAACAGGTTTCATTCGAAGTTCCTGGTTATTTAGATACTGAAATTGATATTTGGTATTGTCAAGGTGCAGAGAACATTATTGGTACAGATGTCATTCAACAAAGAGGTTGGATAATTGACCTAGGTAACGGTGTTATCTGGAAAGGTTCCATTAATCGTAAGCCTGTGGTAATTGACCCAGCAGATTACTGTGAAGTCGGCAGCATTTGTTTAGCTGAAGTGATTGCTGAAGACCATAAGTGGCCAGATGTCGGTGACAATCAGGAGCTAGAACACTTGGTCAAATCATTCAAAAATCTGTGGAGCCAAGGTAAAAATGAGGCAGGATTATTCAAAGATGTTGAAGTGGATGTGCAAGGACGTGACCCACCAGCTCAGAAACAATACAAATTGCCACCGGAGTCAATTGAACCAGTGTCAATTGTAATACAAGAACTTTTGCAACAAGGCATTATTAGGAAAACAAATTCAGTTACAAACAATCCATTATGGGTAGTACCTAAAAGAGATGATCCTAGTTCATTCAGGCTTCTGGTTGACCTCAGAATGCTGAATAAATATACTCCAAATTGTGCCCCATTAGTCGCAGAAACACCTGACATAATGTCCCGAATTGATGCAAAAGCAAAGGTGTTCTCTGTGATTGACATTGCAAATGGATTTTTTTCGATTGCTTTAACCAAAAGTTGTCAATATAAATTTGCATTTTCATTCCAAAACGAGCAATATACCTTCAATCGTCTTCCTCAAGGCCTCCATCTTAGCCCAAGTGTATTTCATCAGGCTTTAGCGAAAGTCTTATCAAAATTTTCTAGGCCAGACTGTATTCTACAGTATGTGGACGATATTTTATTGTCCTCTGAAAGTGAGGAAGAGCATTTAACTCTTTTGGCAGAATTGTTTGATCTGTTGCAAGATGCAGGTCTCAAGCTGAATACTCGTAAAGTACAGCTCATGAAACGCGAGGTGAAGTTTCTCGGTATTCAGATCAGTCCGGGAAAACGTCAACCTTTGCAAGAAAGGGTTAATGCTATTGCCGCACTTCCTGTACCAACTACATTTAAATCTCTAAGACAGTTCCTAGGATTAGTGAATTTTTCAAGAGAGTTCATTGAGTCATTTGCTGAGAAAGCAAAATGTTTGTATGAACTTCTGAAAAACAATGAGGAAAATGGTTTTGGTCCTTGGACTGAAGTTCATCAACAAGCTTTTGAATCTTTGAAGAAAGCTTTGCAGACTGCACCAGCCCTAGCTACAGTAAAAAGACAAGCACCATTTGCTTTGCAGGTGCATACATCTGAAAAAGCAATTTCTTCTGTGTTGCTTCAATTACAAGGAGGAAATTGGAGGATTTTGGGATATTTCTCTAGGATTTTAACTCCAGTCGAGAAAGGTTTTGACACATGTGTGAAACAATTGGTAGGAGTTCACTATGCAGTAAAAGCAACTGAGCACATTGTAGGATTCAACAAAATTGTCTTACAAACACCTCATTCCACCTTGAAATTTCTCATTGAGAAAAATGTTCCAGGTGTTTCAAATCAAAGATTTTCACAATGGTTGTTGGCTTTATCACCTAAACAGATCCAGGTTGAACATAATGCAAAGTATGTACTTCCTCAGTTGATGGAATATAATGGATTGGAACATGAGTGTTCATGTGAGGTCCAGGATTCCTACTCTCCTCTGTTTCGCAGAGAAGCAGAAAAGACTGATGAGCCTGTGTTTGTGGATGGTTCACGATACTGTGTTTCAGGAGAGTATTTTGCAGGTTATGCAATCTGGTTTCCAAATAGAGGATATGCCATACAGCACAGACTTCCAGGACATTTTTCAGCCCAAAAAGCAGAACTGTTAGCCGTAGAAACAGTACTGACTGTAAACAATGAAGAGAACCGCGGTCCACTAGTAATCTATAGTGACAGTTCATATGTTGTGCGTTTTCTTACTGACTACTTGCCAATTTGGAAAAGAAGAGGTTTTGTTGATGCCTCAAACAAAGTATTGGTACATAAAGAAACACTACAATCAATTTTCACACTAGCAGAGAAAAACCCTTGTGTTTATTCTATTGTGAAAGTTCCAGCTCATAAAAAAGACAATGATGAGTTAAGCATTGGTAACAGGACAGCTGACACATTAGCAAAAGAAGCAGCTGTTATTGAACAGTCAGAGATTCCATCTGAAGCAGTTTCAGTGAGTGTAGTCAGACAGACAGATACACAGATTCCTTCATTTGCAGAAGAACAGAAAAAGGATCAATCCCTTTCTGCTTCTCAGGTTGATCCAAAATCTCCCTTTGTTTGTGAAAACGGGATTTTGTGTCATGACTTAAACGGAATTCTGCGTCCTGTTATACCAAAACATTTGCAGGTGGAATTCACAAAATACAATCATGAAAGCTTAGGCCATGTAGGTAAGCAGAAGTTACTTGAGGTTCTCAGAGAGAAGTTTTTCTGGGAAAAAATGGAAGAAACTGTAGACAGTGTAATTCAATCTTGTCTAATTTGTGCTCAAGTAAACCCCAGACCAAAGGGACAAAAACCTCCCTTACAAAGAGTTCCTCCAGCTAATGGTCCATGGTCCACATTACAAATTGACTATATAGGACCACTGCCAACAGGAAAAAACGGTTTGAGATTTGCTCTCGTAATCGTAGACGTTTTTTCAAAATGGACAGAGATATTACCGGTGCGCGCAGATGATGCACTAACAACTGCAAAAATGTTGATTAATCATGTTTTTCCCACTTGGGGAATTCCTATGAACCTCAGTTCAGATCGAGGAACGCATTTTACAGGTAAAATAATGCAAGCAATGTGCAAAATTTTGGGAATACAACAAAGATTTCATGTTCCATACCATCCGCAATCTGCAGGTATTGTAGAAAGAATGAACAGGACTATCAAGTCCAGAATTGCAAAAATGCTTCTGGACAAAGGTAGTACTTGGGTAGATGCCGTACCTTTTGTTCTAATGAGTATCAGGAGTACAACATCCTCATCTACACAATACAGTCCTTTTGAACTAATGACAGGTAGGAAAATGCCTCTGGTATTTCCACACGAACCTTTTTTGTCTACTCCGCAGAAAGAAGCAATTGAGAGAACCAAATGGTTACAGATGTTGCAAGACAATCTGAACACTATTTTGCCACATGCAGCTTCTCATATGCAGAAAATGATACCTCCACAATACTCAAAGATTGCGATAGGTGGACATGTCATGATTAGGGTTGAGCGGACACCTAGATGTCCGTGTTCGACAGGTTCGGCCGAACTTTAAAAAAAAGTCCGGGTCCGTGTCCCGGACTTTTACCGAACTTTTCCCGGACACCGAACCCCATTGAAGTCAATGGGGACCCGAACTTTAAGGCACTAAAATGGCTCTAAAACACCAAAGGAAAGGGCTAGAGTGCTGCAAATGGCAGCAAAACGTAATTAAGAGCATGGCAAGTGCTCTGCAAACAAATGTGGATAGGGAAATAACTTAAAACAACAAAAAAAAACAGAAAAATAAAACAATGTTCTTCTTCATCTCTGAAGGACGAGGCCCATATGGAGTAGGAGGGAGGTTGAGGTGGTGGTGGATGTGGCGGTGACATAGGCGTGCGCACAGGGTGTGCTGGGTGTGCCTGGGCACACCCTAATCACCTAGGGCACATAGCATTGCCAGTGAGGAGATGGGAAAGATCTCCCTGGGACCTGCTCTGCTCTATTTCTCCTTGCCTACAGGTACATGGCCCCGATACATTACTCTCCCTGCTGGCAAACACATGCATGTGTATTTCAACTTTGGGGTGCACACCTTAATGCAATAGGCTGCGCACACCTATGGGCGGTGTAGGTGGAGGCGGCGGTGGAGGAGGACCAGGGCCGGATTAACAGCATCATGGGCTTGGTGCTGAGGATTTTGAAGGGCCTTAAGGGCCGTGCCTTGCCATGCACCCAGAGGAGGAAGGGTGCAGCCATGCATGCCTAATTCAACATGGGATGCTGTCTCTGAAGCCCATAAACACATCCATGCATCGCCAACTGTCCCTCCTTGTCCGGCCTTCACGCTGTGTGGGGAGGTTCTGAGGGTGCTGCCTGGGGAAGCGAGCATAGAAGCCAGACTTCTGTGTTTACAAGTGACAGAAGAGCGGTAACAGTGAATATGGCCAACCCGGGGCCTATATAAAAGGTAGGGGCCTGGAGCTGCAGCTCCAATAGCCCCTACATTAATCTGGCCCTGAGGAGGAGGACGAGGTAGCCAACACTGCTTCTTTTCAAAAATTTTAAATGAGGGTACACCCCAAAAGAGTGAGAAAGAGCAAAAATGGAACAATGGGTGGGTAAGGTCGGTATCCATTGCTATTCTGCATAAGGTACGGAAAAGTCCCGTGGGATCCATGCCTGGTTCATTTTAATGAACGTGAGCTTGTCCACATTGTCTCTGGACAGGCGGCTGCGCTTGTCTGTTATAACGCCCCCAGCCGTGCTAAATACCCGTTCAGATAATACACTGGCTGCAGGGCACGCCAGCACCTCCAAGGCGTAAAGGGCAAGCTCAGGCCATGTGCCCAATTTGGAGACCCAGAAGTTGAAGGGGGCAGACCCGTCATTCACTACATGTAGGCGTGTGCACACATACTGCTCCACCATGTTGGTAAAATGCTGCCTCCTGCTAAGACGTTCCATCTGAGCTGCTGGTGCTGCTGTTTGTTGTGGCGTGCTGACAAAGCTTTTCCACATTTCGGCCATGCTAACCCTGCCTTCTGAGGTGCTGGCGGTGCCCTGGTTGCGTTGGCGACCTCCTCCTCCTCCTCCTCTGCCTTGTGCTTCCACTGTGGCCCCGCTGTCAGATGGGAATGCCAGCAGCATGGCGTCTACCAGCGTGCGCTTGTACTCGTGCATCTTGCGATCGCGCTCCAGTGAGTGAATTAAGGACGGTACGTTGTCCTTGTAACGGGGATCCAGCAGCGTGGCCACCCAGTAATCAGCACAAGTTAGAATGTGGGCAACTCGGCGGTCGTTGTGGAGACACTGCAGCATGTAATCGCTCATGTGTGCCAGGCTGCCCAGAGGCGACGAAAGGCTGTCCTCTGTGGGAGGTGTATCGTCCGTGTCCTCTGTATCCCCCCAGCCACGCACCAGTGATGGCCATGAGCTGGCCTGGGTGCCACCCTGCTGTGAACATGGTTCCATCTCCTCCTCCAGCTCCTCCTCCTCCTCATCCTCCTCATCCTCCAGAACTGTGCCCCTGCTGGACAATTGTGTCCCTGGCGTTTGTGTGTGCAGGAACCCACCCTCGGAGCCCCTTGCGAATGACTGCCCTGAAAGCCTTTGAAATGTTACCTCTTCATCCTCCTCCTCCTCCTCCTCATCCTGTGCCACATCCTCTTCCATCATCGCCCAAATTGTTTTTTCAAGGAGGCATAGAAGTGGGATAGTTAAGCTGAGAATGGCGTCATTGCCACTGGCCATGTTGGTGGAGTACCCAAAACAGCGCAACAAGGCACAATATATGCAAATGTCAAATATGCAAACTATGCCGCAATTTAATGTTTTTTACACCAAAAGGGTGTGTATTGAATAGCGGAATAGGATAAAAAACTGTGTATCTCACACGTACAAACACAGACTAGGCCCGATTAAATTTTTTCCTACCCTAAAGGGAGGATGAGGAAGAGGAGTATGGAACATGCAGCACCCTCAAATCTTCAGAAGTATGAGATGAACCCCAAAAACTTGGAAAGGTGGATCTCTCTCACACGTACCAACACAGACTATCCCCCAATTTAACTGATCCCCAAAGGTTTTTGATTAAATAGCGGAATAGAAAATATGATCCAAAAAAAGTGTATGTATATCACACGTACACAACCACACTAGGCCCCAATTACTATTGTTTGTACCCCTAAAAGGCTAGATGAGGAGTAGGGGGGGGTATGGAACAGGCAGCACCCTCAAACCTTCAGAAGTATGAGATGAACCCCAACAACTTGGAAAGGTGGATCTCTCTCACACGTACCAACACAGACTATCCCCCAATTTAACTGATCCCCAAAGGTTTTTGATTAAATAGCGGAATAGAAAATATGATCCAAAAAAAGTGTATGTATATCACACGTACACAACCACACTAGGCCCCAATTACTATTGTTTGTACCCCTAAAAGGCTAGATGAGGAGTAGGGGGGGTATGGAACAGGCAGCACCCTCAAACCTTCAGAAGTATGAGATGAACCCCAACAACTTGGAAAGGTGGATCTCTCTCACACGTACCAACACAGACTATCCCCCAATTTAACTGATCCCCAAAGGTTTTTGATTAAATAGCGGAATAGAAAATATGATCCAAAAAAAGTGTATGTATATCACACGTACACAACCACACTAGGCCCCAATTACTATTGTTTGTACCCCTAAAAGGCTAGATGAGGAGTAGGGGGGGTATGGAACAGGCAGCACCCTCAAACCTTCAGAAGTGTGAGATGAACCCCAACAACTTGGAAAGGTGGATCTCTCTCACACGTACCAACACAGACTATCCCCCAATTTAACTGATCCCCAAAGGTTTTTGATTAAATAGCGGAATAGAAAATATGATCCAAAAAAAGTGTATGTATATCACACGTACACAACCACACTGGGCCCCAATTACTATTGTTTGTACCCCTAAAAGGCTAGATGAGGAGTAGGGGGAGTATGGAACAGGCAGCACCCTCAAACCTTCAGAAGTATGAGATGAACCCCAACAACTTGGAAAGGTGGATCTCTCTCACACGTACCAACACAGACTATCCCCCAATTTAACTGATCCCCAAAGGTTTTTGATTAAATAGCGGAATAGAAAATATGATCCAAAAAAAGTGTATGTATATCACACGTACACAACCACACTGGGCCCCAATTACTATTGTTTGTACCCCTAAAAGGCTAGATGAGGAGTAGGGGGAGTATGGAACAGGCAGCACCCTCAAACCTTCAGAAGTATGAGATGAACCCCAACAACTTGGAAAGGTGGATCTCTCTCACACGTACCAACACAGACTATCCCCCAATTTAACTGATCCCCAAAGGTTTTTGATTAAATAGCGGAATAGAAAATATGATCCAAAAAAAGTGTATGTATATCACACGTACACAACCACACTAGGCCCCAATTACTATTGTTTGTACCCCTAAAAGGCTAGATGAGGAGTAGGGGGGGTATGGAACAGGCAGCACCCTCAAACCTTCAGAAGTATGAGATGAACCCCAACAACTTGGAAAGGTGGATCTCTCTCACACGTACCAACACAGACTATCCCCCAATTTAACTGATCCCCAAAGGTTTTTGATTAAATAGCGGAATAGAAAATATGATCCAAAAAAAGTGTATGTATATCACACGTACACAACCACACTGGGCCCCAATTACTATTGTTTGTACCCCTAAAAGGCTAGATGAGGAGTAGGGGGAGTATGGAACAGGCAGCACCCTCAAACCTTCAGAAGTATGAGATGAAC